>NW_024871111.1:0-685188 GCF_019054845.1 Dipodomys spectabilis | reverse complement strand
AGCAGGGGTTATACTGTGGGGGAAGGACATACAAAGCAACAAAGAAATAATCTTATAAATGCTTTAGAAATAATTGCATGAAAAACAGAAAACATTTAAATACATATCTTAGGGTTCATTTTCCTAACATCACCTTATCTGACCTTTTCTGCTTGACTCATATATATACTAGATATTGCAAATAAGGGAAACCATGGGACCTATGTTTCTTTGGGCTTGGCTTACTTCACTTAATATAATTTTTTCCAAGTCTTTCCATTTCCTCCCAAATGGGGCAAGGTCATTCTTTCTGATGGAGGCATAGAATTCCATTTTGTATATATACCAAATTTTGCTGATCAATTCATCTACTGAGGGGCATCTATAAAAGACCCGAATAGCAAAAACGCTCTTCAATGGAAAGAACACTGCTGGAGGAATATCAATACCAAATTTCAAAATCTACTATAAAGCCATAGTAATCAAAACAGCTTGGTACTGGCACAAGAACAGACCTCAGGACCAATGAAATAGAATTGAAAACCCAGAAATGAACCTACAGACCTATAGCCATCTAATCTTTGATAAGGGAGCTAAACAAATAGAATGGAAGAAAGACAGCCTCTTCAGTAAATGGTGCTGGCAAAACTGGTTAACTACTTGTAGAAAACTAAAGCTAGATCCTTATATATCACCCTGCACCAGAATCAACTCCAAATGGATCAAAGACGTCGAAGTCAAAGCAGACACTCAGAAAATATTACAGGATGGAATAGGAGACACCCTAGGTCTCCTTGGCGCAGGACAAAAATTTTCTTAATAGAGACCAGGAAAAAACAAATCAAAGAAAGTTTAGATAAATGGGATTGCATGAAGTTGCAGAGCTTCTGCATGGCAAAGGACATAGCTAGTAAGATCAATAGAAAGCCCACAGAGGAGAGAAAATCTTCACTAACCATACAACAGACAAGGGTCTCATATCTAAAATATACTTGGAACTCAAAAAATTAAATCCCCCAACAACAAATCCTCAAAGAAACAACTGCCCATAAATAAGAGGGCTAAGACCCAACAAAAAATCTCTTTGATTAAGACAGATACAAAGGTCCTCAATAAGATTGCAGCCAACAGAATCCAGAAACATATAAAAAATCATACATTATGACCCAGTAGGCTTCATCCCAGAGATGCAGGGATGGTTTAACATATGTAAGTCAATAAATGTAATCTATCACATCAACAGATCCAAGGTCAAGAACCACATGATTATCTCCAGTGATATGGAAAAGGATTTTGATAAATATTCAGCACTCATTCATGTTAAAAGCTCTGGAAAAAATAGGAATAGAAGGTAAATTTCATAAGAAAATGAAAGCCTTCCATGGCAGATCAAAAGCCAATATTATGCTTAATAGGGAAAACTACAACCAATTCCCCTAAAAACAGGAACAAGGCAAGGATGCCCAGTCTCTCCACTCCTCTTCAATATAGTTCTGGAATTTTTAGCCAGAGCAATAAGGCAAGAAAAATACATTGAAGGGATCCACATAGGAGAGAAAGAATATAAATTCACTCTTTTTGCAGATGGCATTATTTTATAAATTAATGATCCCTAAAGCTCCATCCCCAAACACTTAGAGCTTATAAACCAAATTGGCAAAGTACCAGGATACAAAATTAACCCACAAAAATCAGCTGGCTTTCTGTAAACCAACAAAGTACAAACATAAATGGACATCAAGGAAGCAACCTCATTCACAATAACCTCAAAAAAAAGTATTTAGGAAGTAACCTAACCAAAGATGTAAAGCGTCTATTTCATGAAAACTATAAAAGCCTAAAAAAGGAATCTTAGAGGATACCAGGAAATGGAAAGACTTCCCATGTTCCTGGATAGGCAGAATTAATATGGTGAAAATGGCCATACTGACAAAATTAATAAACACAGTCAATGCAATTCCCATTAAAATTCCAATGACTTACTTTACTGAAATAGAGAAAATAGTCCAAAAGTTCATATGGAACAACAAAAAACCTAGCATAGCCAAAACAATTTTAGGCAAAAGAAAGGATGCAGGAGTGATCATTTTACAGGATTTCAAGCTCTCCTGTAGAGCCGTAATAACAAAGACAGCTTGATACTGGCACAAAAAGAGACCTAAAAATCAGTGAGACAGGTTAGAGGACCCAGAAATATAGCCACATATGTACAATCAGTTGATATTTGACAAAGTAGCCAAAGACATACGGTGGAAGAATCATAACCTCTTCAACTAATGGTCCTGGGAAAACTGGCCACATGCAGAAAACTAAAAGCCTATCACCATACACTAACATCAACTCAAAATGGATTAAAGACCTTAACATCAAGCCTGAAACTCTGAAACTATTGCAGGACCGAGTATGAGAGAGACTTGGACTTATATGCAAAGGCAGGAACTTCCAGAACAGATTCCCAGGGTCACAACAAATTGGAGAACGACTCGATAAATGGACCAACCTTAAAATAAAGTTTCTGCACAGATAAGAAAATAGCAATCAAACTAGGAAGAAAGCCAAATAATTGGGAAAAATATTTACCAGCAATATATCAGACAAGGGTCTAATATCCATTATATATGGTAAACTCAAGAAACTAACCTTTTACAAACCTAACAAACCAATTTTGAAATGGTCAAGAGAGACTTCTCAGAAGAAGAGGAAAAACAGCACAGAAACACATGAGGAAATGTTCATCATCCCTGGCTGTAAAGGAAATCCAAATAAAAACATCTCTGAGATACCAGCTTATCCCAGTCAGAATGGCCCACATCCTATATTCAGCCAAGGACAAATGTTGGAAGGGATGCAAAGAAAGAGAAGCATTACTACATTGCTGGTGGGAATGTATACTAATAACAACTACTTGAAAAAAGTCTAGAGGTACCTCTGAAAGCTAAATAATGACCTGTCCTATGAACTGACCATACCACTCCTGGGCATGTACTCAGAACAACAGGAACCAGTATACAAAGACACACACACCTTTATGATTATTGCAGCATTGTTCACAATAGCCAAGATTTGGAAACATCCCAGATGAGCCACTACTGATAAATGGATCCAAAAATTGTGGTACCTATATACAATGCAATACTATTCAGCCATTAGACAGGACAAAATGATGGCATTTGTAGGAAAATGGATGGAACTAGACCAAATTATTTGAGTGAGGTAAGCCAAGAACAAAGAGACAAATGGCACAGGGTCTACCTGATATGTGGATTCTAAAGCTAAAATGCAAGAAGGTATGACAAAGTAAATAGGACTTGAGAAACAAAGGACAGCCACTCTTTTTGTTGTATCACCCTTAATGACTCCATGTTCTTGACTATGTAGATGGTAGAAATATGTACGCAATGGAGGGAAGCCAGAAGGAGGAACAGAATAACTGGGAAATTGAACAACATACAAGAAAGGGGTCCATCAGCTGCACTGGACATAAAAGAAAAATAACTAAGTAACCCAAACACAGTGATGGGAAGGGAGGAATGAGAGGGAAAGAGGGTGGAGAGAAAGGAATTTTTAGGATTTGGTAAGAAGGAATCAATGATTTGATTGGACATGAAAACCAGTGGGGGGTATATAAAGCAGACGGGCCCTAATAATCAGCAGGGCCCACTAATCAATGTGGTCCCATGTCCTGGCCCACTGGATTGCATGGGACATACCACCAAAGGGCCAGGGTATGTTGTTGGAAGGGGTAGGATGTCATCCTCACATGATTAGCTGTGAAAAAGTGATTGGGGAATGGGCAGTTTGTGAAGTGATGGTTGAAAACTGTCAGGCAGGAGACCCACTGGATTGATGGAGGGATTCAACCTATGTATACGCTGCATGGTCAGAGAAATGGAATTAGAGAAAATCAAGGGAAGGAAGTGGTGCGACAGCAGGAGTGGAAAGACTTGGGAGAAGAGGAATTTGAGGGATAGCAGGAGGAAAAGTATGCCAATTGGCCACAAGGTCAGAGAAGTGTAGGCCTGTGGATAGTGGAAAGGCTTAAAAAGAAAAAGGAAGTGATGGAAGGGACAGAGGGAAATGAAGGAAAGTCTATGAAGAAGGAGGGAGTAAGGGAAAAGGACAAAGCCTTACCTACTGAAGTTTGGAGCTTTGGAGATGATAATTTGAGGAGTTGGTGCTTTGCAGACCAATTAAGTATGTGTGGCTGCCCATTGGAGATCTGAGATTTGGTGGTTGGGGTTGGCTTGTCACTGAGTTTACATCCCAGGACAAGGTAAATGCAGGCACCTTTCCAGTGTAAATAAAGTTATTTTCAATGTGCCTCATTGGATTGTCTTGTGTTTTATGCATCATAAGTATACACAAATTACCAGCTCCTCTGGGACACAGCAAAAACAATACTCCGAGGGAAGTTTACAGCTCTGAATTCCTACATCAACAAATTAGAGAGATGTGAAACCAACAATTTAATAAAACATCTGCACCTCTTTCAAAAAGATCAGCAAAATAAACCCCAATCTAGTAGACAGAAAGAAATAATTAAAATTAAATTAGAATTAAGTAAATTAGAATCCAAAAACACCATAAAAAGAATCAACAAAACAAAAAGTTGGTTCTTGAAACAATTAACAAAATTGACAGACCCTTAGCAAATCTTATCAGAAAAAGAAGTGAACACACCCAAATAAACAAACTCAGAGACAAGAATGGGAACATCACCATCAGAACATTATAATGGAATACTTCTCAAAACGTTATACTAATAAGTTTGAAACCTGGCAGAAATGGACCTTTTCCCATCAAATATCGACATGATGAAATTCAACCAAGATGAGTTAAAACAACTTAACATGCCCATATCAAGCATAGAAATAGAAACAGCAATAAGAGACCTCACATCTCAGAAAAGCCCAGGACCAGATGGATTTACAGCGGAATTCTACAAGGCATTCAAAGCAGGGCTCACACCAATCCTCCTCCAACTATTCAATAAAATTGAAAGAGTAAGTTCATTACCAAATTCATTCTATGATACCAAAATAACCGTTATTCCAAACCAGGCAGGGACTCATCAAAGAAAGAGAACTATAGACCCATTTCTTTGATGAACATGGATGTTAAACACCTCAACAAAATTTTGGCCAATCGACTTCAACAATTCATCCAAAAAATCATACACACGATGAAACAGGATTTATTTCAGGGATGCAAAGCTGGTTCAATATATGCAAATCATTTAATATAATTCATCACATCAACAAGAGCAATGATGAGAACCACATGGATATATCAATAGATGCAGAAAAAGCATTTCACAAGATCCAACACCCCTTTATGATGAAGAGTCTGGAAAAACTATGAACCAAGAGAACATACCTCAATACAATAAAGGCTATGCATGACAAACCTACATCCAACATTATAATTAATGGTGAAAAACGAAAGCCATTTCCTCTTAACTCAGGAACGAGAAAAGGATGTCCACTCTCCCCACTTCTCTTCAATTTAGTATTAGAATGCCTACCTACAGTTATAAGACAAGATGCAAACATAAAAGGGATCCAAATAGGGAAAGATGATATAAAATTCTCCCTCTTTGCAGATGACATGGTCTTGTATTTAAAGAATCCCCGAGACTCCACTCCCAAATTACTCACGTTGATTCAAAACTTTGGCAAAAAAGCATAGTATAAAATTAACTCAAAAATCAATGGCTTTTCTACATGCCAACATTGAGAAGTGTGGCTGAAATTAGGAAAGCAACTGCATTCATAATAGCCCCACAAAAAATAAAATACCTGGGAATTAGCTTAATCAAAGAAGTGAAGGACCTTTATGATGAAAACTTTAAAAACCTGAAAAAGGAAGTCAAAACGGAACTTAGAAATTGGAAAAACCTCTCATTCTCCTGGATCTGAAGGATCAATATCGTGAAATTGCAATACTTCCCAAGGCTATCTACTAATTCAATATGATACCTATGAATATTCCAAACTCATTCTTCAAGAAAAGAGAAGAGGCAATCCAAAAATTCATATGGAACAATAGAAGACCCCGAAGAGCACAAATGATCCTTAACAGAAAGAACAGTGTTGGAGGAATATCACTACCAAATTCCAAGCTCTACTACAAAGCCATAGTAATCAAAACAGCTTGGTATTGGCACAAGAACAGACCTCAGGACCAATGGAATAGAATTGAAAACCCAGAAATGAACCTACAGACCTATAGCCACCTAATCTTCGATAAAGGAGCTAAAAAAATAGAATGGAAGAAAGACAGCCTGTTCAGTAAATGGTGCTGGCAAAATTGGTTAATCACTTGTAGAAAAATAAGCTAGATCCTTATATATCACCCTGCACCAGAATCAACTCCAAATGGATCAAAGGCCTCACAGTCAAACAAACACCCTGAAAACATTACAGGGTGGAATAGGAGAAACCCTAGGCCTCCTTGGCACAGGCCGAAATTTTCTTAATAGAGACCCAGAAACACAAAAAGTCAAAGACAGGTCGGACAAATGGGATTGCATGAAATTGCTGAGCTTCTGCCTGGCAAAGGACAAAGCTAGCAAGATCAATAGAAAGCCCACAGATTCGGAGTTCTTCACTAGGCATACAACAGACAAGGGTCTTATGTCTAAAATATACCTGAAACTCAAAAAATTAAATCTTCCAGCAACAAATCCTCAAAGAAAGAACTCCCCAATAAATAAGTGGGCTAAAGACTTACAGAGAAACTTCATTGAAGAGGAAAAAAGAATAGTGAATAGACACACAAAGAAATGCCTAGCCATAAAAGAAATGCAAATCAAATCAGCATTGAGATACCATCTCACCCTAGTTAGAATGGCTATAATCAAGAACTCTAATAACAATAGAAACTGGTGGGGATATTGGTGGGACTGTATACTTGTTCAACCACTTTGGAAAGCAGTATGGAGCTTCCTCAAAAGACTCTACATAGAGTTCCCCAATGACCCAGCACCCCCACTTTTGGACATTTAACCAAGTGATTACAGACAATACCATACTAAAGCTACCAACACAACTATGTTTATTACAGCATTATTTACCATAGCTAAGATACGGTTCCTACCCAGATGCCCCTCAGTAGATGAATGGATCAAGAAAATGTGGTTTATATACACAATGGAATTCTATGCGTCCATCAGAAAGAATGGCATTGCCCCATTTGTCAGGAAATGGAAAGCCTTGGAAAAAATTGTATCAAATGAGGTAATCCAGGCCCAAAAAAACATAAGTGCCATGTTTACCCTTATTTGCAATAACTAGTATATGTCTGAGACAAACAGAAACTGTCAGACAAGTTGATGGTAGGAGAAATGAACCCTAAGATAAGGACTCCAATTGTTTCTTTATTATTTGTTGCTTTTTATGTCCCTCCCCCACGGAATAACCCCTGTTTTCACTGTATTTGATGTTGGTATAATTTGGGGATGGCAAGGGAAAAACAAATTGTTATACAGGTGGACTAATTACCACAATGATATATACAAGACATTATGTCGAAAAACGAACTTTACAACTTTGGTGTGGAGGGGATGGTGGGGTGGTAGAAGGGGAGATATGAAGGGATGGGAAGGGGAAACAAAGGAGGAGGCAAAAATGCTTGATAAGAAATGTACTCATTACCTTGTTCATGTAAGTGTAAACCCTCTGTATTTTCCACAATAAAAAATCATAAAATAATAAAGTAAAATTCATGTCAATTTTGTTTTGTCGGTCGTAGGGCTCTAACTCTGTGCCTAGCCACTATCCCTCCTCTCTTCGGCTGAAGGATACCACTGTATCTCTTCAGCTACAATGGCGTTTCTAGTTTTCAAGAGATATATTGGAGATAAGAGTCTCACAGATTTTTCTGCACAGGCTGACTTTGAACCACTATCCTCACATCTCAGAGTTTTTGGTAGCTAGGATTACAGGCATGAGCCAACAAAGCCCAGATCTAAGACAATTTTTAAAAAGTAAACTTATTGAAACTTCTGGCTTTTTCCAATAAACAATCTTACTTTTTCAACATTAGTTTATAATTTGATTTAATTTTAGATGTAACTGTGAATTTTTTAATCGAATCATATATGAGTTTTACTATTTCTCAGTATCTCACAAAAATCCACAGTTATTGACTTTCCCCAAAGACAATTATTACATACTATATTACTTACTATTATTATTACACTCTTATTACATATAATGTGAAGTGAAAATAGTTTGGATCATTTCAGATAAATTAGTAGTGGCTATTTTAGAATTAAAAATTCACATCTGTGATTTTAAACGAAGGAAAGAAGATTTTCGAGTTAAAATGAAGTATGAATGTGTAGTGAATCCTAATTGAAACAAAAATTCTGAAGTCATACAGACAAAATTATTTTCTTTCCACTTATGACTTTGCAGTAATACTATTGGAAATAGTGAGGCAAGAGGAGGAAGAATTCAATCTTTTTTTTTTCTTTTTGTCAGTCATGAGGCTTGAATTCTGGGCTAGAGCCCTGTCCCTGTGCTCCTCAGCTCAAGGCAAGTGCTCTACCGCTTGAGCCCCAGCCGGACTTCTGGTTTTCTAGTGGTTTATTGGAGATAATAGTCTCAAAGAGTTTCCTGCCCGGGCTGCCTTTG
Organism: Dipodomys spectabilis; assembly: GCF_019054845.1. Lineage (NCBI taxonomy): Eukaryota > Metazoa > Chordata > Mammalia > Rodentia > Heteromyidae > Dipodomys > Dipodomys spectabilis. Next base: position 676,570 of record NW_024871111.1, on the reverse strand, counting down.
AACCTTGATTCTCAGATCTCCTTGATCCTGAGTAGCTAGAATTACAGGCATGAGCCACTGGTTGCCTGCAAGGAGGAAGAATTCAAGTCATGTCAAACAATGTCTCTGTATGAAGACCTGCTTATTCTTAGTTGTCACAAAATTTCAAGTGTCTATCTTAGAATTCTATTTAGAAAAGTTCTGAATCATTGATTCCTTTTGTACTTTCTGTTATAGGAAACAAAATATAGACACAAAACAATTGTAATAAAATGCACACATATGTTGAAGTCACAACTGGAAAAACAACCAACAAAGTAGAATTCCCCCAGGAACAAAAGCATGTTGTACCAGGTTTTTTTAAAGCACAAAATCCTCAAATACATGTTAACTTGGCATAGAGCCATAAAGACAACTGTGTCTCAGAAATACAGTTGTGTGAATTTGTAATTAAATTCATTTAGATGAAGCTAATATAGCAAATCCCTTGAATGGATCAAATTGTTTAAAACAAATGTGACTGTATGCGGAGTGAGATCTGCACATATTTGAAAGAATAAAATAACAAAATCATGACATACTTAAAAAATTCAGAAATGTAATGAATAACTTCAATAGTATTCATATTGAGAACTAATTCCTACTGATTTAAGAAGAAGAAATATGCAAATAGTAGAATCTGAGCATTGTAAATGAGTGTGCATAATTTTAAACTACTCCAAATTACACTTTGTAGAAGACTGAATGTGGCTTATCTAAAGGAAAACATCAACACATGATATGAATGAAATTAAAAATCTCATTAAAAGAGTGAAGTAGTTTCTGGAAAATAATAGTTTAATAAATGGTAGTCAAAATCTAGTACTGACAAAATTGCATATCTATTTATTTAGATCCAAAAAAGACCCAAGTTACTCGTGCAGATTTGAAACTTTGGCAAAGTATCAGTATACATTTGTAATATTATTATGGGTGTTGACTCTGGCAAGGAATTCATTCCCTCTTTGATCTGACAAATGAATATATGAAAGAACTTCTCCAACTAAATATCAAGACCTAACTAAACATATAACCAGAAAAGTCTTCATGTAAGCCGTATTGCAACTGGGGTAAAAGAAAAATCATTCTTACTGATTCTGTATTTATTGTAAATGTTGGTTTTGTTCATAAATTATTTCCTTTAGCTTGCATTCTTAAAACATTGTGTTACATGATGTATATCTTAATAACTAATTTTGGATGCTTCATTAAATTTTGTTCTGAGTATAATGTCTCATTTCAGTTCCTAACCCATGAAATGATGTTGATTACAAAAAAAAATCTAGTAACCACTGTTTATAATACACAAAATCTCATAAGCATGACACTAGTAAGCATTGGTTAATATTTTGATATCATGGTTTCATGACTGATGAGGCTTATCTACATGAGTATCATTGTACCTAGATTACTCAGCCTGAATTTTGCTACTGTTAAAAAATATTTATATCTTTATTTGTCACCGATCAGAGATTAAATTTGAGTATAAAACCTAAGGAAAATTATAAAGTAAGAATTTAGCTTTTCTGGATATAAAGTAAACAAAATTCAGCATAGAGAAACTAACTGGTTTGAATTCAACCAATTTCTCCAAAACATTCTAAGCATTTCTTTACGATGTGTATTGTTCTCAAGAAGGGAATGGGTAATGTGAGGAGAGGACTAACCAAGCATTGTCTTCAAATATACATAATTTCGATTACCCTCTACATTTGGATATAAGCATTTCTGATAAAAACTGTTTGAATAATTGATTTTCAGGTCAGGTATAATATATCCTAGTTTCATATACCAAACTACATTCAGAAAATCGTATATACTAATTAACTAAAGAAAGTCCTGGCAGAAAAATGGCATCTCTATACTATGTGATGCCCAATTCTTAGGTATTTCATTATGCCTCCATTTAATGAATGTGATTGTTTAAATGATTCATGAAGTATTAATTAAAATTGATCAGTGTCCTATAATATAATGGTGTATAATTTTATCCTAGAATCATTCAAGAACAGCTCATTCAATCATGACATACATCACATTCCACTGGTATTCAATCGGACAGGAATGAGTTTCTTAGGATCTTCTGCCATTTGGAGATGGCAGGACCAGGATTCCAACTATAGGCTCCAGCTCCCACCATTTAAACCTGAGGATAGGTAACTGTCCAAGAACATCAGCAAAACCAGTGATTAGGCTGTCACCAGTGGCTCTCAGCAGTGCTCCTTGATACTTACAAGGTAGTGATAGGAGGATCATAGTCAAAGTCACCATAGGCAGGAAAGTCCTTGAGACCCCTGTCCACCTTCAGTGCCAACAAAGCCAGAGGTAGAGCCATATGGCTAAGTGATTGAGAGCTAGCCTTAAGCAAAAGCAGCTCATGGACTGTGCCCAGATCCTGAGTTCAAGGTTTGGGACTGGCAACAAACAGACATAGACAACAATATGTGCAGCCATCCAGCTAAAGCAGGTCACCCCCTTGTCCACAACTGGATTGGACAAAGTTCCCTGTGAAAGGGGCTGGGGGAGCCGCTGTCATCTTGACTCCACCCATGCTGCCTGCATCACAGGATTCCGGCCAAAACCCCATTCTTTCAGGTTTCTTTCTGACCAATGGGATACAAGAATGGTGGCCACACCCACATTCCATGATGCCCAGCATTAGGATTCCCTTTGGTGTTTGACACTACCAACAGCAGTTGAAGGTAGAGGTGGCTGAGTGGTGAGCATGCCACATGAGGCGACTTTGTAGTAGAGTGGAAAATTGATGTCCTAGTCAGACAGTGAGAGAATAGAGGATTTCCCAGAGCCTGGGAATGTGGCCAGCCCATCTTTCCCAATCCCAGCACTCAGATGTCTGAAACAACAGGACTCTGTGAAAGAGCTACAGGCAAGAAATTACTTCCAGAAAACCAGCAAAGGAATCCTCCCATCATACCTGCAACATTCAAGAAAACAAACAACACAAAAAAGGGAGGGATCCCAAGACAAACACCACTGGGGAGCGTGATTCAACAGAGGGTCTGGCTAAAGGTGATGCAGACTGTGGACCTTCCCTGCCTTTGGACACAGTCACAGCCACCAGGGGCCAGAGTAATAAGGATCCTGATACAATCAAGGATCTGCAGAGGTGCTAGTGACACGTGGTGCCCACCCTGGACAGCAGCAAAAGAAGAAACCAGACACTCAGAGGCAAGATTTCACCACTGAAGCAGGAGAAAACAGACCTGCAGGATCGACCAGAGAAAGAGAGGGAGAAGATAGCCCAGTTGCATGAAGCACCAGAAACAGAGCTATAGATCCACAAGTCACCCATACAGAGGTTGATTTCAGCAGAAAGAGATTTACAATCTGCACCGGCCCAAGTGAAGCAGGTGGCCAATGACAGATAAATGGAGCATGAAGCTCTTACCAGCCACCTGCAGGCCACAGAGCGGTGTGTGGCAGAGCTGGATATGGTGGCTTCTGTGGTTACTGCTGCACAGAAGGAGACTGAAATGTTCTTTGCAGGAGAAGCTGGAAGTGCTCTGGACACAGAATAGCACCAGAAGAACAGAATCTGCAAGTTCCAACTAGTGCTGATGGGGCATGAGTTACTGAAGGGATTACTGGACAACCTGAGCTGGATGGTGACCTCAGCAAGTCTGGTGACAAACACATTCACAGAGGACCTAAGCATTGAGAGGAGCCTGAGCATGGAAAGAGGAGACTCAGTGGATGACTGAGCAGGTGAACCAACTGACATAGGAGAAGGAGAGAAGGGTGAGGCAGGTGCTGGATTATGAGCTGGGGGAACTGAGAAAGAAGCTGACAGAGCCATGGCCTCCCGCAGGACCATCTTAGGCAGAGTTGCAGTTGCAGGCCTAGGCCTACTGCACACAAATGGAGTTGAAAAAACTGGAGAAACAACTTCACATCCAGGTCCAGGAAAACCAGATTCTCTTCTCCAGAACACAGAGCAGCAGGAGCAACTGAAGAGACTGGAGGATAATGCCAAGGATCTGCAGGAGATACCCTAGATCCCACAAGGTGCATGTGTGTGTGTGTGTGTGTGACCCATTGCCAGAGGAAGAACTGGCCCTGCTGTGGGACACTCTCCAAGGTTGAGCGGTGAGAAGGAGGAGCTCACCAGCATCCTGAACTCAGAGCAACAAGTGAAGAAATAACTGCGGGAACACCTAGACCATTCAGAGGAGAAGATAGAGGAATGGAAAGAGGTGGCTGAGAGAGAGAGAGAGAGAGAGAGAGAGAGAGAGAGAGAGAGAGAGAGAGAGAGAGAGAGAGAGAGAGAGAGAGACAAGCATCTTGGGAGCTGCAGGAGCAGCAGGAGCAGTCCCTGGCCCAGCTGCAGGTGCTCAGAGCCACCAGTGAGCAGCACATTGCCTCCAATGAGCAGCTGAACGCTGAGGCAGACCCAGCTGCTGGAGCTGCTGAAGAAAGTGCAGGGCCTGAACAACTGGGGGGACCAGGTGGTGCCCCCAAAGTGGCAGGACACTCTCAAGTGCCTGGAAGTAACCAGACCATAGGAGGAGCACCTGCAGGCCCAGCTGAGCTTCCTGGCTTTATCTGGGGAAGTGGAAAGTGTGAGCCCTGAGGAAGAAAAGGAGAGGAGGTTACTCCCCCCAACGTGACCATCCCAGAGGATGGAGACATGCCCCAGACCTAGAAGGACGTGGATCTGTGAGCCCTCTCAGAGGCTGAGATCCACAGGGGAAAACTCCTGCTGCAAGAGCAGAAGCCCTGCTGCAAGTGTGCAGCCCACCTGCAACTCAGTGCCAGACAGAGCTGGAGCCACAGGCCCCCTACTCTGTGAGCTGCCACCATAGCTGGTGTTGGGATGGCAAGTGAGACATGTGGGCATCTGAGAAGAAAATCTGCTTCATCCACGACCTGTCTGATGAGGTATACTTCCATAGTCCTGTGGATGAGCTCCACCATCAATGTAGCCAGCTGTCTGCACACATCCGCACCATCGAGGAGTCCCTCATGTAAAGAGCAGATGTTTGTCCTGGATGAGCTGTGTCAGGAGAAAGCTGAGCACGTGTGCTGGCTCTCCCAGTAGAAGATGTAGAAGAAGAGAGAGCTGCAGGAGCTGCTGTGGGTCCTTTCAGGGGAAGGCGTGGACAGTGGGCTCCAGATGCCAACACAGGCTGACCCCCTCCCCCACTGCTTCAGATGCCTCAGGCTCTGGGGTGGGTGAAATGAGAGAGGAACAGAAAGGTTTGAAGAATTGCAACTTCAAGACAGCTTGGAAACTGCCAGAGGAGAGGTCGGGGTTTTAACCCTATGGATGACTCCCCCATGGAGCACAACCTGCGGCAGATGCCCCACATCCAGAGCCGCCTACAGCTTGAGGGCTCAGGCAAGGAGCACTCCCTCCCTTTCTTCTGTAGACTGATGTGGATGATAACTCTCTATGTGACATACTTACTCTCAAAAGCCTCGGCAGCCACCAGAATTAGGTTGCAGGTGGCCTTCTCTCAGGCCTCTATCTGCCACAAGATGGGGGTAAACTATGGGTCAGGTAGGGCAGAGGCTTCTGGGAAGTGGCCCAAATTCAAGGGACATCTTATGGCCCATTGGTGGCCAGGGAAGAGACCCATGTTATGCTTATCACAAAGAATAAATTGTTTTCAAAGGGAAGAAAAGCCTCCAACAAAGATTTGTTCTTCCAGTCCTGGGGCTTGAGCTCAGGGCCTGGCCACTGTTCCTGAGATCTTTTTGATCAAAGCTGGTGCTCTACCAGTTGAGCCCCACCTCCCCTTCCACCTTTTTCTGTGTGGAATGAAACCCTTTGTGTCAGGCATGCTAGGCTACCAATCTACCACTGAGCAACATTCTCAGCTAGGATGATTCCCCCCATCCCAAACCCATATGGCCATTCCTCAGATAAATAGGAAGTAGGGGCTAGGATGAATATGAAGCACAAGTCTAGTTCACACAGAAATACTCCCCTGCGTCCTCTTGGACCCACTTATCTGTAGTTTCTCTTCTACCATTGAGGGATGAGAGAGGGAGGGGGGAGTCTTTAGAGAGGAGTACCAGGAACAATGGCCCCCTGACCCCACAGCCTACCCCACACAAGTGGTCCTCTAGATTCCAATCTTAGCTGACTCAATGTGGATTCTACACTGTCTCCTCACCTCTTCAATGCTCAGGATGAAATAAATGTCGGCTCTGGCCTCAGCCCCCACACAGGGTAGAAGCTCCTAGTCCCATACCGACTTCGATCTCTCACTGCCACCACTCACCACAATGTTGGTGGCAATGACGTCATGTATGGATTCCAGGAAGATGGTCTGTAGCAAAGAGCAGAAGCAACAGAGTGAGCGGGGCAGAAGAATATGGTGGGGGTGATTGCTCTGAGATCTTCCTCCTTGGAGCCCTCCTGTCAAGCCAGAGCCATGCTAACCAAAGCATGGCCAAGGCCAGAGTGTGAGATGAGAGAGAGGAACACAGAACTAAATGAGGTACTGCTTTGTCTTGGAGCACTTGAAAATTCCAATTATATTTGACCCATACCAATCCCAAAGCCAACATGCAATGCCTCTACTTGTTGTTGTTGGCTGTGAGCATTGTCCCTGAGCTCTTTTTCTTAAGGCTGGCACTCTACCACTTGAGGCACAGGGACACTTTTTGTTTTCTGTAATTCATCGAGGATAAGAGGCTCACACACTTTCCTGCCCAGGCTGGCTTGGCACAATAATCCTCCAGATCTCAGCTTCCTGAGTATCTAGGATGACATATATGAGCCACCAGTGCCCAGCATGTGATGCCTTTTGAAGGCATCTTGGCGAGTCTGTATAAGGAGCCCCAAAGGGCCTGGATAGAGCACAACCCAATCAAGGAGCTGGTATGGGGGAAGGCTGACTTTCTAACCATACTGTTCCCCAAAATTAAAGATGCCAGGTGGTTTTGTATGCAACAAACACCTAGGCCAACAGCCATGAGGCTTAGTGGGGAAAACGTGGAGAATACCTAAAGATTGCACTGTAGAAATCTCTGATTTTGCATGCATGTGGTGTGTGTGTGTGTGTGTGTGTGTGTGTGTGTGTGTGTGAACTCAGGGCCTAGGCTCTATCCCTGAGTTGTCTTGCTCAAGCCTAGTGCTCTTCCACTTGAGCCACAGCCCCACTTGCTTTTTGATGGTTAATTTTATGTAAGAGTCTCAAGGACTTTCCTGTCCAGGGTGGCTTCAAAGCATGACGGGGCCCCAGGGCAGTAAGAGTAAACATAACTCACAGTTACAATCACTATGGTGGGTGACTCCTGCCTCCTCGTGGCCAGACGTGAGACATGCAGCCCCATATCATCATCCTCTAGAGTTCAATTGGGGGAAGTGACCAGGGCCAAGCTGACTTTTGCTCACCCTGAGTACTGATGCCAGAGCAGGTCTGTTCCACCCTAGGCCAAGAGAGTTCCAGGAGGCCCGGCTTCCAGAGGCACAAGGAAGGGAGAGATCAGCTCCAAGCTGAGCTAAGAGCCTTTGCCCACAGATACCCCAAGTTGACCTTCCTAATCACCGTAAGACCTGTCAAAGAATAAACAACAAAAAAAATATTGGAGCTGTGCCTCCAAGTGCTGTGCTAGAGCTCTAGATTGAACCAAAGAGCTCAGGGTCAGGGCCCCAAAGCATTGAGTTCAAGACCCTCACCTGATCCTCCCTCAGTTTAGCTAAATATGAACTAGTAGGATTTGTGAAGTGTTTCTGAAGAATGGTGATACTGAAGAAAGCATCCTAATTCTAATGAAAACTGCACTTGTGACATACAGCTATGTGCTGAGTCCTTCACAGGGTCCTGTTTGCTGGGTCCTTCCGACATGGGGTTTTGTGCTGAGTCCTCAAAACGTCCTGTTTGCTGAGTTATCCCAAAGGGTGCTATGTGCTGAATCCCTGAGAAGAACTGGGACCTGCTTGTTTTTGGGTACTGTGCTGTGTCCATTACACAGCTACTGTATGCTGAGTCCTTCTAAAGGTGCAGTGTGCTAATTCATCCCAAAGGGTACTGCTATGTGCTGAGTCCTTGAGATGAGATGGATAAGGTGAATTTTTCAAGTGCTATGTGACGAGTCCTTTACACGAGGTGCTCTGTACTGTCCTTCAAATGGTGCTATGTGCTGAGTCCTTTGACAATGTTGTATGTGATGAGTCCTTCCACAGGGTAATATGTGCTCAGTCCTTCAAAATTGTGCTATGTGCTGTGTTTTTCGAAGGGTGCTGTGCACTATTCTACACAGGGTGCTATGTACCCAGCCCTTCAAAGGGGGCTGTGTGTGGTCTTAACACAGGGTGCTATGTACTGAGTCCCTGAGAAAGAATGGTATGCATTGGGTTTTTCAAAGCATGCCATGCACTTAGTCCATTACCTTGTGGGCTATGGACTCCCTCCTTCAAAGGGTGCTGTGTGCTGAGTACTCTACACAGGTTACTATATGCTGAGTCCTTCAAAGGGAGCTGTGTGCTGAGTCCTTTACACTGGGTGTTTTGTGCTGTTTTTGGAAGTGTGCAGTGTGCTGACTCATCTCAAAGGGTATTATGTTCTAAGTCCTTGAGAGGTAGTTATCCCCAACAATCACACACACATAAGCAGACACAAACAAACATATACACACAAACATACACAGAAGGGTCACCGTGCACCTTTTAGGTGTGTTGAGTGGAGGAGGATGGAGGAGATTCTCCTCCAGCGGTGGGGCTGAGGGGAGATTTGATACCCAGGGCAGGTACTGGGGTTGGGAGGGAGTGATGAGGTGAGGCTACAAGTTCCATGTCCTGGAAGCCTTTGGTCCCAGTCAGGGCTTGGCTTGCAGCCAGGGGTGGGGGCCAGGCCTGAAAGGAAGAGGGGTAAGGGATCAAGAGAAGGAGGGGTCGGGGCCCAAGGCACACTCCCATGGCAGCAGTGGCCAGGGGCACGAATCAGGGGAGGGCAAGGGGGTAGGCATGCCCGGCAGGAGCAACACAGCCCAGGAGAGGAGTGGGGGCAGAGAGAGAGCAGAGAGAAGAGCTTGTACACATAAGAGCAGGTGGCTTCATCAGCTGGCGGCCTCACTGATCATAGTGCAGTTTCTGGTGGGGAGCACAGAGCACATGGAGCTGGCGGGCACATTGCCACAGGTAGCCACGTGGAGGCACGGTGGCCATGGCAGCCCTGAGACTGAGGTCCTGGCAAGGGGGGCACTGGAGAGGCTGAGGTGGAAATGGTGTTGGCTGAAGAAGAGGAGCAGGGGCCACATGCAGCTCTGCCACGTGCCCGCAGATGCCCCTGCCCCTTCCCAGCAGCATTGCATTTCAAACATGGCACTTTCGGCTCTGACCAGCTGCACCTCTCACAGTTGCCCAAAGGAGATGGTGCGCCCTGGCCGGCTTGCGGCCCCGAACTGGTCGCCACTGCTGGTCCTAGGACTCTGGACCCATGTGTACCCGGAGCCACCACCTACAGCTCTCCCATTAGTACACATGAGTGGTGGCTCTGAGGGCCCACAGCCTGGAAACACTCCGGCTAACCAACCACTAACCTGGACCTGCACCTCCTGCCTCCCCTTTCTTGTCTCCTCCTCGAGTTCACCCTCCCCCCCCCCACAGTCTGCCATGTCCTTGTCACAAATGTGCCCCAGGGGTGGGGGGCAGGGGTGTGTGTTGACCTGGGGATCCCACCCCCATTCCTAGTGGCCAGTGTCCCAGGAAACAGGGAGATGCAGGAATGGGTGAGGAGGGGTGCCACAGAGTTTCTGGCCTGGAGCAGTGGGAGCTACACAGCAGCACATCTGCACCCTTCTTCTCTCTCGTAGAACCTGGTGGCTTTAATCAGAGGTGGGGAGCAGCACCTCCACACCTGCCTTCGCGAGTCTTTTTCTTTTTGCTGGGGGTCTTGGGTGTTGGATGCAGAAGATAGGCCCTCCTTGCTGTGTGAGCCCTTGTCTTCTGTGTTCAGTCACCCTTTCACCTGAGGAGGGTCCCAGAAGAGCCCACTAGGTATGTGAGGGTACTTGGAGTCAGACAGAAAGTGAATATCTGCGAGGAATATATCCACTCCAACCCACATACACCGAGCCTGTCTGCCCTCCCCGCCTTCCCAGCTGTCAACAGTACTCAGAGTGTGATCACATTTCCCAGCTCTCCCAGCATCTGCTGATGCTCCCTGTCCATCTGGTCTTCTCGTCCTCCCCCCAAATCCACCAAGTCACCCAGAAGCATCTAGGCTGAAAGTAGGGAGTCCATCCATGTATGTAGCCTTTAAGACCCTATCCGTTTCCCCAACACTTCCCCAAACCCAGGTCAGACACCCCCTGGGGCACCATGACCCCTTGCTTGTTTTCAGCCCCGGCTCTGAGGAGCCACATATCTCGGGACACCTTCACCAAGTGTCCTGGCATAGGGTTTTGGTGAATGGGGAGTCAAGGCTGATTGATCCCAAGGGAAAGTGTCTGGCCCTGGAGAAAGGGAGAGGCATGGGTTGTTCTGCCTTATTAGAGTGGTGCTCCCTTTGGTTGGATCCCCTGTTCTGACCAGGCAACCCCCGTGCGCCAGCTTGTACCTTGTCCCAAAGGAGGAACAAACAAATTCAGGAGAGGCACTGCTGAGTCTGTTTGTGTGTGTGTGTGTGTGTGTGTGTGTGTGTGTGAGTGTGTGTGTGTGTGTGTGTGAGTGTGTGTGTGTTTGTGTGTGCATGAGAGATAGAGAGGGAGCACAAGAGGGGGGAGAGAGAGAGAGAGAGAGAGTGAGAGAGAGAAAGACAGACAGACAGACAGACAGACAGACAGATCATCTTTCTCCTTATACAGCCTGACTGTGCTCAGGTGAGTGATCCCTTGGCAAATCGCAGGTGCTGCATGGACTAATCTTCTGTCACAGTTCTGGATTTGTGTGTGTGTGTGTGTGTTTGTTCGTTTGTGTGTGTGTATTTGTGTTTGTGTGTGTGTGTTGGGAGAGCAGGGAGATGAGAACAATGAAAACATATTTAAGGCACCATGTCTACAAAGAGCAAAAGCATTTTATTTGTGTGTGTGTGTGTGTGTGTTGTTCTTTTTTCATCAATGCCAAGTACGAGTCTAGCGATAATTTGTGTTTTCTCCTTCACCATTTCATGGCTCCTTTGGGGAAGGTTTCAGTACACGTTCCTTTCCACCTCTCTCTTCTCCCTTTCCTGTAGCCCACAGTAGCTGCTGGGTCTGTGTGGGTCTCTCCTAGGAGGCCTGTGTGAACCACAGACCAGAATGGACACCTGTCCTTCTGTCTTTAGCCAGAAGGCTCGTGAGGCAACTGTGACCACACCCGTACTCTTCCAGCCAGACAGTTTGCTCTAGTGTGTACAGTTGGAGCTAATTCAAGGGTTGGGAGTGTGTCTGCCAAATGTAATTAGGGAATGAGATTGGGGGGGGCGATAGTGCAGGAGCTGTGATGCTAGAAGGGTATGAGGAGTGGTGAACGTTGTGACATGGCAGATGGTTCACCACGACAGAGAATGAGAGGGTAAACTTACCCTCTCATTGACTGTGTCTATGGGGACTCCAGGCCCCCACTGATGGCATGGATTCCCTCCCGGGTCAATGTACTGGAGGACAGTCCTCCCTGGAGTCCTGCAGACTCCAGTCTGTGTCAGGCCTGGGCAGTTTCCAGCTGGGCAGTGGTAAGCAAGTGCGTTCCCCCTGCTAGAGCCTGCTTGCTAACTGCCGTGGCAGTTAGCTAGGGGTCTCTGAATGCCACTTTCTGTAAACTGATGTAGGCTGTCTGGAAGAAAAAGCAGATCACTGAACTTAGAACCCTTCAAGTTTGATTGGGACAACTGAAATGCAATGTTTTCCAGGGGTTTTTTTTTTGTTTTTTCTTGAAGCTGGCAATTTCCACTAGCACCTGGGATGAGGGGTCAAATCTTGCAGACGATTTCAGCCTCCGAACAATGATATTCAAAGCAGCACAGGAAGAGTTCCCAAGCGAGATGGTCTCCTGTAATGAACGTTGTGCCTTGACTGACTTTCTTTGGCAGCTGTTGATTCTCCTCCGGTTCTCTCTAGGGTGACTACCACAGTCAAGGATGTCCTGGGGAGCAGAGATCGTGACCTCACCATCCCTAACCTGCCAGCTATGAGCAGAGACGATTCCCAGCACCTGCACTGGACTCTGGGAGATTCAGAAACCAGGGATACCTCGAGGATCCTTACTCTGCAACATGAAACTTGGGGGCCGGATGTGGTAATCCTGACTGGCCCCAGGGGGAGGTGAGGAGGCCCCTTGAGCCAGGACTTCAGCTCACAGAAACCTCATTCACAGCTAAGTGGGGAATTGAGTGCCACGGAGCTAGTCAGCTGCTGGACAGAGATCTTTGAGAAGATAGGCATCCCAGAGGCCCTGGAGTCCAGAGAGTACATAGTGGCTCACATCCTCACAGCCAAATTATGTGTGGTGGCACCAGGAGAGGGTAACACAGAGAAGGGAGAACTGTGGGAGAGCTACATAAGGCTTCACCCCCACTCCCCCACAGAGGATTCTTACCTGAATCAGATGGGACTTTTCTGTAGTATTGTCATAGACAGATGTTCATTTATGTATACAACAAACCATTACAGTGTGCACCAGGCTCTGGAGGGTCATAGACAATGAAAAGTTCCAGAACTGGTTCCACAGCCCATGTAGAAACCTTGGATTGATGTGGATGCCAGGGCTTCAAGACTGTCATTCTAGCTACTTAGGATGCTGAGATCAGAGGATTGAGGCTTTTGGCCCAGGCAGGAAAGCCTGTAAGACTCTTGTCTTCAATTAACTACCAAAAACAAATGCCAGAAGTGGATGTGTGGCTCAAGACATAGACTGCTAGCATTGAATAAAAAGGCTTGGGGACAGCACCTAGGCTCCAAGTACAAGGCCCAGGACTGACACAAAGAAAATAAAGAGAGAGGGGAGGGAAGGACAGAAGGAGAAAAAGAGGAAAGGAAGGAAGAAGGGAGAACATGCAAGCCTTGGTTTGCAGTCCCTGGATCAAGGGAGCCAACTATTCACAATCTCTGTGGGGACAGATTCAGAGTCTAAAGCCATTATGTAGGACCAAGCCACTGACACCTCAGCAACTTCATGCCATTCAGGAGCTGTGTGGTCACCAACTATAGAGGGAACCAGCCTCGGGTTGAACCTAGGGCTCAGGGTGGGTCACCAGGTTTCAATTATCCCTAGCCTCATCGAATTTATTTTCTAGTCAGATAAGAAGAAAGTTTCCAAGGGCTAAGGAGGTATTGGGTGAGAGAGTTTCAATGGGGAGGCAAGGGATAAGCAGGAATTTGAAGAGGGAGGATGGTCCCAGGTCAGGTGTGTCAGGAAATTGGTGCCATGACCTCACCAGACAACATAGACTACAAACCTTTCATCCAGACACACTGCTATTAAAAGTCCTGGCACCTTAGGTTCATCATTGACGACCTGGCTGTGGTTCACTGCAGGATGCCTGTGCAGTACATCCTTGGGGCTAGGACTTTCCAGGGCTCAATCTGACGATACCCCCCCGGGTGTTCATTCCTCCACCAAAGACTGAGGTAAGCATGCCACTGCCACAGGAAAGCCTGGAAATGAGGGCAGGAAGTGAGTCTCTTGTCTGGCTCAGTCTTTAGTGTAGATGGCAGATCTGGGATTCAGAGAGGGCAGGCTGACGGTGTGGCAGAACTGGGTAGAGACTGACCTGAAAACCAGAGGCACTGGGCTCTGAGCAGGGTTGTTTCTTTGATAATACTCACAACATAGGAATATTTCTGGGATAGAGCAGCCCTTTGCACCTCCCCAAGATGGACCTAGATCTCCAGAATTTCCATCCCTTGACCAGGAAACCGTTTAGTTCCCATATCATGTGATTGGATAACTAGACCTTACCTCAATGCCCAGTGCTGAGGCAGGACAGTGAGAGATCCTGAGTCTTCGATAAGGTCAGGGGATCTTCAGTATGAGATGGTACTTGAATGTCCCAACTTGGTGCATGGTCAGTCCCATCTAAGTCTGCCATGATGTAGTACATAGAATCTAGAGAATCAGAGCTGGATGGGGTCTGTTCTGGGAGTCCTGAGTATTATGTGTCATCTTTGAGCTCCCATATGCCCATTGCTTCCCTTTCTTGGTTGGGCCTATGCTAGAAAGAGCTTGAAACTAGGGCATGGATCTTATCTTTTATGCTCCATGATAGCACTCTACCATTTGAATCACAGCTCCACTTCCAGGTTTTTTGGGTGTTTAATTGGAGATAAAGTGTTCTCACGGGCTTTGCTACTAAGTGGTATCCAACTGCAGTCCTCAAATTTCAGTCTCCTGAGGGGACAGGATGACAGGAATGGAATGTTATGTTTGGCCGGCTGCCAGTCCCTCTAGGCTTTTATCCTAGGTACTAAGGAGGTGAGATCTGAGGATTATGGGTCAAAGCCAGCCTGGTCATGAAAGACCCTGAGACTCTCACATAAAAGGAATTGCCAGAAATCCAGAAGCGGTGCTGTGGCTCTATAAATGAGTGCTTGCCTTAAGCTGAAGTCCTCAGGGACAGCACCCAGGCCCAGAGCTCAAGCCCCTTATCCAACAACAAGAAAAAGAGGTGATTAAGTTTTCCACATAGCAGTGTGTACGGTTGGAAATACAATGCTGGTCTATGAGGCGTTCCAGATATGTGAGAGGCTCAATGATTTGTCTACAGTGGGTCTGATGTCAGTACTGCCACCTTCTCGGGGTGGGATGTTATCCTAATTGAGGGAGTTCATGTTTTTGTTCTCAGGGACTGCTGAATCCTTGGGCTATCCGTGTGTGTGTGTGTGTGTGTGTGTGTGTGTGTGTGTGTGTGTTTGTGTGTGTGTGTGTGTGTGTGTCTGTCTTTGTCTGTATGTGTTTGGAGGTAGAAGAACTGGGCCTTGAACTCAAGGCCTAAATGCTGTCCCTGAGATTACTTGCTCAAAGCTAGAGCTCTGACACTTGAGCCACAGCTCCACCTCTGTCTGGCTAGTTGGTGGTTCAGTGTAGATAGGAGCTTCACAAACTTTCCTATGGGGCTGGCTTTGAACAGTGATTCTCAGACCTCAGCCTCCTGAGTAACAGACAGGAGCCACCCGTGATGGCTTTGTGTGTGTGTGTGTGTGTGTGTGTGTGTGTGTGTGTGTGTGTGTGTGTGTGTGTGTGTAGAAGTTGGTTGTAACAAGGAATGCTGGACCTTTTGGTAACTTCTAAACTCTCTCTTGGGGGCAGTATGGGCTTTGAGGCTGAGGTCTGGGGGCCTAGAAGGGTGAGACCATTGAAGGGGACTCAGCACCTTTAAATTATAAGAGCAAGGGAAATTTGTGCCCTGGAACTGTCTACTCTCGTGGTCCTGTTTGATGGCAGAGGGAGTGTGGGAGGATCTGGAGGTGGGGCCCACAGGGGGTGGCTCTCCAGGGGGACAGAGAGCATCGTCAGCACTTAGTAAGGCTTTGAGTCCTGTTAGTATGGAACATATTGGCATGGGTCAGACTCTGGGTCTTCTCATCATGACGTCTGATGGGCAAGGCCAACCCTACTTTAAATCTTGACCTGTGTTCTTCAGATCTCATCCTCCTGTGTAGGTAGGGTTATAGGCATGAGCCTCTGACACCGGACCTCGGATTCTTTTTGGTATATTAGGGTTTGAACTCAAGGCCTTATGTTTTCCAGTCAGGTCTTCTACCTTGGGAGCCAAGCCTTTCTGTCTTGGGCATGTCTGAGATAGAGACTCCATATATGCTCAAGCTTGGCTGGATCATGGTCCTCCTGTGACAGGTATGCGCCACCATGCCTGGTCCTCTGTAGTTGGGATGGTAGATATGTAGCACCATGCTCAGTCATCGGTTTAGATGACCCTGCCAAACTCTTAGTCCACAGCAGCCGATTCTTGACCACAGTTGAAGCTCTGGGTTCGGCCTGGAACCATTGTTCCTCAGTCTCCTCACAGGACAGTTGTGAGGAAACAAGGGATCTATACAAGGGGAACTCTGGGGCAGGGCCAGGCACAGAGGGAATGGTCATCAGATAAGTTTCTTGGCAATTCTGTGAGCACATAACAAGAAGATACCTGGAAATGACTCAGAAGGGGCTTGTTATTTATCATGCCACAGGTATGGGATTTTAAACAAAACATGGCTCTCTCTCATCCTTACCCTGATCCATTAGGAAGGGGATCCTTCACTGTTCAGCTTTGCAGCTGGGGAAAATGAGGCACGGAAATGCTTGGTGATCTACTCATGACCCCCAGCTGACAGGAAACTTGGCCTGACTTGTCTGCCAT
Organism: Dipodomys spectabilis; assembly: GCF_019054845.1. Classification (NCBI taxonomy): domain Eukaryota; kingdom Metazoa; phylum Chordata; class Mammalia; order Rodentia; family Heteromyidae; genus Dipodomys; species Dipodomys spectabilis. Next base: position 660,305 of record NW_024871111.1, on the reverse strand, counting down.
GCTCCCTAGGACAATGGGTGTTATTCAGTCCATTTCTTGTTTTGCGAAGTCCACTTATTGTCAGTCGTGGGGCTTGAATTCTGGGCCTGGGCACTGTCACCAAGCTCCTCCGATCAAGGTTAGGACTCTACCCCTTGAGGCACAACACCACTTCCGGTTTTATGGAGGTTCTTTGGAGATAAGCATCTCACAGACATTGCTGCTGGGCTGGCTATGAACCATGATCCTCATATCTCAACTTCCTGTGTAGTTACCATTGTAAGCCTGTGCCACCGGCCGCGAGCTTAAGTGTAATTCTCTCTCTCTCTCTCTCTCTCTCTCTCTCTCTCTCTCTCTCTCTCTCTCTCTCTCTCTCTCTCTCTCTTTCTCTCTTTCTCTCTCTCTCTCTCACTTGTTGAAAGGGTGCTGGATGAGGTGCCTCAGAGTCCCCATGTGGCTGGGACCCAAGGTGACCCTCTTATTCTGGAGGTAGGCTGTGGGTCAGGAGCTTTCTTGCTCAGCCTGTTGAGCTAGCTCCCTTAGGTAAGCCCTTCTGTGCCCGGGATAGACCATGATGGTTACTCATTGTCAGTCAGTGTGGTGAGTACTTCCCCACTACCCTTTGCTAAGACAGTTAAAGGAAAGTGGATTAGGAGGCATCGCATTGTCCAACTGCACAGCACTATCCCGAGACTCTGATCCTCATGCCACCTATCTGGCTGGACCCTGATTATAAGAAACTGAATTCACTCTATGTCTACTTCACGTTGGTACAATGTGTCATTTCAGGGAGAGGGAGCAGTGTGCAGAGGAAAGACCCTAGGTCCGACACCTCCTGGGGGACATTTGTTCTGTGACAGTGCAAAGTCATTGCTGTGGATAAGGAGGAAGCCGGCATCAGACTGAGCCGGAGAAATGCTCAAATGTAGGTAATCTGTTGAAGTATAGAACCCACCAATGTCTGCTTCCCACTCACAACAAGGAGGGTTCAATGCAGGTAGCCCAGCACTGGCCCTAGGGGGTTATAAATGGATGGGGGCAGTCAGGTGACAGTGGCTCTCACCTGTCATCTTGTCTAATCAGAGGCTGAGTTCTGATGGTAGTAACTCAGAGCCAGTCCAGGCAGGAGAGTCTGTGAGACTTTTTTTTTTTTGGTCCAGTCATGAGTCTTGACTGGGCACTGTCCCTCAGCTCTTCAACTCAAGGCTAGCGCTCTGCCACTCGAGCCACAGGGCCACTTCTGGCTTTTTTCCTTTTTGCTTATGTGGTGCTGAGGAATCGAACCCAGGGCCTCAGGCATGCAAGAGAAGCACTTTACCACTGAGCCACTTTCCCAGCCCCAAGTCTGTGAGATTCTTATCTCCCATAAACTATCTCCATCCTCCCCTTGAAAAAGCCAGTTTTGGTGCTGTGGCTCAATTGATAGAGCCTCAGCCTTAAGCAAAAGAAGCTCAGGGATGACACCGAGTCCCTGAATCCAAGAACTGGGACAGACAAAAAATAAAATAAATGAATAGTGGGCACTTATTATCTTACTACCCAAATGGATGGATTAATTCTTCTCTCTGGTATTCATAGTCAAAGGTAAGGGGCTTCCCTTGATGTTCCTCTAAACCTTTCCTTCTCTCTATTATCCCCCTGGCTTCGGTTGCAGGATGGAATTCAGATCATCCCATTTAATGTGAACTTAAGTACCCTCCTTACCTGCCTTCTTGGGGTAGGGATCCTGGGGGTACTCACCACTGGGTGAAAGAAGCACCAGAGAGATGTGGGTAGGTATACCTGAAACTCATACTCACACACACACACACACACACACTCATACTCACACACACACACACACACATACACACACACACACACACACACACACTCACCTAGGCCAACTCTGACTAGCCTTTTCCAAAGACACTTTATCTCCTTGGATTAACTGACCTAGGAGAAAAACTTGATCCACAATAAATGATTATTTTAACTAAGGCTTGCTAGTTGACACGAGATAAAGAGAAGCTCAAAGGAAAGGTTCTGGAGCCTGTCTGGCTCAGGCTCAAACTTGACATCCTGTCTCCTAGATAGGCAGAGATCTGAAGATCAAAGATCAAAGCCAGCCATAAGCTGGAAAGCCGATAAGAATCTTCTCTGCATGGAACCACCAAAAATCCAGACGTGGAGCTGTGGCTCAAGTGGTAGAGTAGCAGCCTTGATCATGAAAACTCAGAGAGACAGCTCCCAGAACCTCAGTTCAAACCCACATAAGAAATGGCCCCATTTGTTGCCCCCAGACTGCCTGGGCCTCAAGTGCCCTCTCACAGAGTTTGATACCACACTTGTTCCTGGGTAGTGTATCAGAGCCTTCAGAAATTTGGTGGTGAAAGCCAGGCCTTCGCCTTTGTGCGATCTCAACCCACACCAGGTTGAAGGAAGAGCATGACAAGACGAAGAGCCTGCAGAGTGGAGAAGATCCCCCTCTGCCAGGGTGATTAGAGCAGCCTTCTTAGAGGCAGCACTTGAATGGGGGTCTTGCTTAACACGGAAGATTTGACAGGAAGCACAAAGAGAAAAGATGCCATAGATAAAGGACAACATAGTGGAGTGTGTTCTTTTCCAGCCAGGGTTGTTGGTTAGAAACTCAGTAAAGAAGAGCAAGACTGTCCCGAGACAGGCCCAAGGAGTCACAGAAGAACAGCTATCCAATGATGGGATTTTGTCTTAGCAGTAGTGGGCTCACCTAGCACACAGGAAACCCTGCGTTCGATTCCTAGGTCCCGCATACACAGAAAAAGCCAGAAGTGGTACCGTGGCTCGGGTGGAAGAATGCTCACCTCAAGCAAAAGAAGCTCAGGGACAGCGCCTGGACCCGAGTTCAAGCCCCAGCACTGTCAACGTAAAACTGCACTCCAAGCGACCTGGGTGACAGGTGGATGGCTGTGCCCTGTAGCTCTTAGTAGATCCATCCATGCTTTGTGTCTCCTTCTCTGATAAAGGGGTTCTGGACACTTCTTCTGCAATGAGCAACCCTGCACCCAGTTATCAGCAACCCTCCCAAAGGCTTCCACTGGGACATGGAGCAGCTGGCCCCAGAAATCCTCAGGTATGGGTTGGGTGTGGTGGGAGGCTACAGGGCAGGCCTCAGACATCCTAGTAGCTCTGATCTACCCCAGACATCCAGGCCATCCAGAGGAAGTGGATGGGAGCTTAGAAAGGGGTAGTGATGTGAAGGGGGCCCTTTAATGCCCATGGCCCTCCCCAGACTCTGAGCCTCCCTTTGCTCTCTCTGAGGGAGATAGAGGAGTGTCTAGGTGGTAGTATCTAGAAGCGGACTAGTTGGAAATTGTAAAGAATGAGACACCATAGGCCATGCGCTGCTGGCTGCTGGCTCACGCCTGTCATTCTAGCTACTCAGGAGGCTGAGATCCAGAGGGACTTGTATCCCAGCACAGAGAGGAAAGTCCAATGAGAGTCTCATTTCCAATCCCCAACCGGAAGTGGTTCCATGGCTCAAGTGGAAGAGCACAGGCCTTCAGCAAAATTCATCATCAGGGACAGTACCCAAGCCCTAAGTTCAATCCCCTCATCAAAAAAAAACAAGTAAGAAAGACACCCCTTGCTTGCCAGAGATGTTCACTATCTCTGGGGTTGCTGTGGTTGGGACACCAGGTTCTGGCCTCAGTGTACAGCCATTTCTAAGGACTCCCCAAGTTTGCCCGAGTGTGAATTTACAGCAGGGAGGGCATTGTTTTACCAAGAACTGCAGAAGTTGTGGCCTGTATTAGGCAGGGAGTGGGCGAATGGGAGCAGGTGTGGGAGAGTAGTGTCAATTATATTCTTTCCAACCCAAGGACGAATGTTTTTGATGCTGGTGTCAAAGTCTGAAAGTGTGGGGTTACATGTGCTTTATGGCCAGACAAGTTGGGTTTCCCCTGGTTGTAAGAAGGTGGCTGAAACCAGGCACTGCCAGTGTCTCACAACTGTCATCCTAGCTACTCAGGAGGCTCAGATCTGAGGATCACGGTTCAAAGCCAGCTTGGGAGGAAAGTCTGTGAGATTTTAACTCAAGTGAAGCACCAGAAAACTTGAAGTGGTGCTGTGGCTCCAGTGGTAAAGTGCACACCTTCAGCTGAAGAGCTGAGGGATGGCACTCAGGCCCAAAGTTCAAACCCCATGACAGACGACCAAAAATAATGTGGCTGAGTTTTCTTCATAGCGGTGTGTACAGTAGGAAATGCCATGGTGTTTTATGAGCCATTCCAGATGTGTGAGAGGCTCTGAGTTTTATAAACATTTGGTCTGAGGATGGTAGTGCCATCTTCTCGGAGGTTGTGATGTTCAGTTGCTCAGGGACTGCTGAAGACTTGGGCTAACCGTGTGTGTGTGTGTGTGTGTGTGTGTGTGTGTGTGTGTGTGTTTCCCTCATCTTTCTCTGCCCACTTCCTGGATGCTTGTCTGCCTCTTCCTGACCTTGGATGGTGCCCTTCCTCAATAGCAACCTTGTCTTTAGCCCCGTATCATGGTCTACAATGAGTCCTAAATTGCTAGAGACCTGCAAATTCCAGCTTTTCCTTGGGACCCAAGTCTGGCTGTCCATATCTTTGTCCTCATCCAGGGGATTCTGGGTCAGCAGTGCCAGCTGGCTTATGTTCTCTCCTGCCTCTGGGGGGACAAGGTCAGTCATGCTGTGTCCTGTCCTTTTCTAAGCTGGGCCCCTGGCTGCATGTCCCATTCCCAGCAGGGTGCCAGTGGAGTGGGGGAAAAGTGGTTGCCAGTGGCTCTGGCCAACTTGACCTTGATAGCTAACTGAAGGCTCCCCAAACAAGGAAGATCTGTGGCTACATAAGAGGTGAGGCCAAGGTGGCTGGGATGTACTGTTCGATGTCTAGGAAATGTCAATGTACCTTATCGTAGGCAAATCTATCTTCTGACACCAACTGGGCCTCCCATGTCCTTCTAGATTCCGGATGCCCAGAACAGAGAGGCATATACTTTAGATTCCACGGCCATGGAACTGGGGGATGAGAGATTGGTATGGCCACTACCTCAATGTTTTGAGGCATTAGTTTTCACTTGGATGAGCTGAGCTAGAACTGGGGGCAGTCCTGAGTCATAGTCACAGTAAACTCTCAAGCCAGATCAAGTGGTTTCTCCCTAAGTCCTTCTTGGGCTGAGGGGTTTGGACCATGGCAGTAAGTTCCAAGGAACCTGTCCCTCGATCTCAACATGGGGCAACAGGATCAAGGGAATGACACTAGGGATGCTGCTTTGTAGTCAGCCCATGATTGCAGACCTTCATCTCCAAGCCCTCGGACTCCTGGGATAGTGACTGCTACAGGCTGGAGACAGTTGGCTGTGGATATCTGAGCATACAAACTTTCTTGAGCCCATCTCAACACCTGCCTAAGGTCTGACTGATAAATTTGCACTCTTGTGATACTCCCATGAGTGGGTATTATCTTGCAGCTCCTGCCCCTCCTGGCCCAGAACCGTGGTCTGAGACAGTGATTTACTACTCCGATCCACATTGCACCCATGACAGATACCATTCTGATGATCTTCATGCCCCAAGGCTCGATACTTCTCTGGTACTGTGGCCTGCTCTGTAGGCAATGGCCTCCAAACAGGCTGTTATCAAGACTTGTAGGACACCTAGACATTAGGAGACCCTCAGTGGCCCACTGGAAAGTACTGTGCCTAGAGCCACAGAGTAAGGTCCAAGCAGGCAAGGTGTTTGCCATGGGGCTAAAACTCTGGGCCTGGGCGCTGTCTCCCATCCCCCAGCTCTTCACCATACTACTTGAGCCACAGAGCAACTTCAGGTTTTCTGTAGGGTCCTTGGAGATCAGAGTCTCCTAGACTTTCCTGCCTGGGCTGGCTTTGAAATGTGATCCTCACATCTCTGCCTCCTAAGGAGCTAGAAGGACAGGCGTGAGCCACCTGTGCCTGGATGATCTGGTCTTACACCACAGTGGACTAGGAGCTCCTGAAATCTTTCCTTTAATTTTCCTGTGCTAGTATTGGGGCTTGAACTCACGGTCTGAGCTCTGGTCTCTAAACTTTTTCCTTCAAGTTTACCACTTTAACACTTGGGCCACAGCTCCATTTCTGGATTTTGGTAGTTAATCGGCAAGAAGAGTCTCATTAACTTTCCTCTACTGAGCTGGCTTGACCCTCGATCTCTATCTCAGTCTCCTGAGTAGCTAGGATTTACAAGAGTTGAGCCACTGGTGGCATTGGGCTAGAAGCTTTTCTAAAGCAAGAGTTTTTCCCTGCATTTGCCCTGACTCCTCCATGCAAAGGAGGCCGGAGGGTCAGGAGCTGTGAAAACAGGTTTCCAGCCACAGGAAATGGCTTTGGGTCCCTGGCAAAAAGCCAAGCTAATCTTCCCCCTGGGCGCCATTCTGGGACCTCATCCTCTGCTCTTTGACTCAAGTCAACTTTGACCCAGCCTTGAATTTCCTGCCAGACTTTTCTGAAGCCATAGAACCTTCATACCACACACACCACCTGCTCTACCGCACACCTCAGTACCTTTGCCCATGCTATACCTTCTGCCTGAGGCTCTCTGCCTTGTACCCACATATTAGAACTATTGTGGAATTTTATCACTGGGTATATCACTTCCTGGAACAAGTCTTTCCTTCCCTTTTCCATGTTTTTTTTAATATTGAGTTACTAGATATGGAACTTGTGCAGGCTGACTGGCAAATGCTCTATATTGATGTGTGTGTGTGTGTGTGTGTGTGTGTGTGTGTGTGTGTGTGTGTGTGTCAATCCTGGGGTTTGAATTCAGGGCCTGGATGCTATCCTATCCCTGAGGTTTTGTGCTCCAGGCTAGCACTGTACTACTTGAAACACAGTTCTACTTCTGGCTTTTTGGGTGTTTAATTGGAGAAAAGTGTCTTAAATTGACTTTCCTGCTTGCAATTGGGATCCTTAGATCACTTCCTCCTGAGTAGGTAACAGGGGTGAGCCACCAGCACCTGCCCTCCACACTACCTCTTACCTATAACCTCAGCCCTCCTCTGAGTCACAGAAGAATATGTCTCCTCAGGCTCAATTTTTTTTTTGCCATTCTTGATGCTTGAACTCAAAGCTCATACTTGGCAGAGTCTCTAAACACGTGAAGACTGTGACAAATGCTTCCATTTAATTATGTATCATGTTTCAACACTTAATAAAATGTTAATTTAAATGAGTCAATGCCCTAAATTATTGTGTATAATTTTATAATAGATGTGCAAAATATAATATTATGTGTATAATAATACTAACTACAATAATCAATAAATGAATCAAAGGAAAATAAAATACAAAATCAATAATAAAATTCATAATATGAAATTAATATACATATATAAATATATATCATGTATTACACATGTATAGAAATATTTTTTCCATTGCAGGGCCTTCATTCAGGCCCAGGGAACTCTATCCTGAATTTCTTTACCTTAAGGACAATGAGCTTCGTGTTCACCCATGGTGCAAAAGAGTTACCTGGATGGTGAGCTCAGAAACTAGCAATGGCAGAAATACTGTCCCCAGTTCCACGACAGTGACTTAATTTTTTTAATGGAATCAGTTATGTTTATTCAGTTCCATATTGAACATTAAAAAAAGCAGTGTAAAGTTTTGTACAGCTATTCAAACATCCTTCCCTGACCTGCAAAATGCTTCTCTGAGAACTACGTTGTTTCTCTTTTTTTTCTATGTTTTGTTATTGTAAAAATGTTCTACAGAGGGGTTACAGTTCAGGAGCAAGTTAATGAGTACATTTCCTATTTAGCATTGTTTACTCCTCCTGTGTTTTCCCCCTACCTTCCCTTCCCTCCCATCTTCACAACTTCCTCCTCCTGACGAGGTCAGTGACTTAGTTTTTCATTTTTGGTTGGCACGGGGTTTGAACTCAAGTAATGGCCACTCTTTGCTCACATTGCTACAGATTTACCAAGACCCTGAGTTCAAACCCCAGGCTAGAAAAGAAAACTGGCAGAAATTCCAAACCAGGGAGCTTTATTTTTCTTAATTTAGTTAAATCATATATATATATATATATATATATATATATATATATATATGTATGTATGTATGTATGTATGTGTATATATATATATATGTATGTATGTGTGTATATATATATATATATATATATATATATAGGTTTTTTGGGACCAAGTATGGGGCTTGAACACAGGTCATGGAAATTCTACTTCAGCTTGGATCTCCCTTGGCTGGGTGCATTCTCTGGACTCATAGCCGATCCTGGGATCCTGGGCTCAGAGTGCTTTCAGGAAGAAAAAATTTGGAAAGCACAAAAAATGGTGAGCTGCAGAGAGCTGGGGTTACGATTATTTTCTTTGCACAGTGACCATCCTGGGTCTGAATGACATACCTGCAAAGTGGACCTGACCTGCCATTGCTGGTGGCTGGTGGGCTATCAATGAAGCCATAGGCCAACCTGTCAACATAGGCCCAGGGTTCAAATCGCAGTCCTGACATCAATCACAAGAGATCACAAGAGACTCATTCCTATGCATAGGAATACTGATTGAAAGAGTAGTTTATACATTGGTCGACGCTAAAATTAGATGCAATAATCCTAGAAGGCTGGTTGAGCTTAATTAATAGTTTATTAAGCATGAAAAGAATTATATTCCTTAAATTGTAGTATAATACGTACCTAAGAGTTGGTAGGAACATAGTAGGTGTTATTCTATCATAGACAGTCAGCTATGGAACCCTTTAGCTATATATATATATATTTGTATACCTCCATCTGCCTATCCATGTATCGCTGATTTGGCCAAACCTGGGGGTCGTTCTCAGAGCCTGGGAACTACCTGACATCTTCATTGGCTAGAGGCTGCCATGCTCAAACTCACCCAATCATGAATTGGGCCTGCTAGGCATTAAGTTCAGATCCTGGCACTGCCAGGCATGATGGAGAACACATCTAACATCTAGATGTGATGTAATATGATGTAAACAATGTAATAAATGGTATAGGTGTCATCAGAATCAATAAAATAAATTCTAAATAAATGAATGACACAAGAAATAAAATGAATAACCACACCAAACACAATAAGGACTGAACATCTGTATGGAAGTATAAATCCTATCTTTAAAATATATATATGGAGGGCTGGGAAGGTGGCACAGTGGTAGAGCTTTTGCCGTGCATGCATGAGGCCCTGGGCCCGATTCCTCAGCACCACATAAGCAGAAAAAAAAAGCCAGCAGTTTCACTGTGGCTCAAGAGGTAGAGCACAAGCCTTGAGGAGAAGAGCTGAGGGACAGTACCCTGGCCCAGAGTTCAGTCCCACGAGTGGACCAAAAATAAAGTATATAAGGAATACCTTTTCCAGGCCTGAGGCTTGAATTCAGCCCCCCTATGCAGAGGGAATGGCGGGAGATCCTGAGATACTTGTTCCTGGACCTGGGATGAGTCATGGAATGTGATCGATCTCATCCTTGAATGAGTAGTTCTTGCAGGATACAAGCAGAATATGATAGGCAAGACTCATGGGGTATTGATTATTTGTAAAGAACAGTTGATGAAGCATGACAATAATCAGCACAATCATGAAATGGAAGCATCAGGAAAGATCCAAGAATCGGTAGTCACACAGATTGGATTCCACCACAGGTTACCATCTCTCCTACTCCATACAAATGTGTACTTATTTGCATACTACTTTCAGCTTATGAATGGATGACTGTTGTGCTCCCCGCTCCCCCCTCTTGGGGGGTGCTCAATTTCAGGTCCCAAAGGCTGGTGTGCTCATGTGGACTCATTCACCACTTGGTCCTGCTAGGTCTCGAGTTCAGATTCCCCGCCGTGCCAAAAGATTCATCTTGATTTCAGAAGTCAATCGTTGCACCTGTTTTCTTTCCTGTGCAAGTCCTAGATCTCAGCTAGGATGGAGAATGCTTGGACCACCTTGTGGCCATGGGAATAAGTTGTTATCCATGTCAGCCCACATATACCTGTCATCATATACTCAAGAAAATACATAATACACTCATGAATAGCATACAAAATAAAGAGAATAACTACACTCAATGTACGATGCAGTCCACACACGGATGTGAATATACATCTCCTGATATACATCTCCTGTTTCAATGATCATTGAAGACTACTTTGGCCTCCCGGGGGTTCGATCCCAGCTCCTTAGTGGCTCAAAATCTCGTGTGATCACGTGGACCCATTGGGCAGTTGGGCCTCCTAGGCCCAGTGTTCGAATCCCAGCACTGCCAAATATTCACCCTGATGTGAGAAGCCAGTCATTGCACCTGTTTTCCTGTACTGTGCAAGTTCTGGGTCTCAGCTAGGAACGAGAATGTATACGCAACTCTATACTCATGGGAATAGGTTGTCATCCAGTTCACCACAGTTATATCTGTCATCCTATACTCAAGGAAATACACAATACATCAATGAATAATAGAGAAAACAAAGAAAATGACTACATCAAATGCAAGATGCCTCCAATCCATGTTTGGAAATATATATCCACTGTTTAATTATGAATTTATGACTATATTGGCCCCCCACCAGGACTCCATCTCAGGTCCCAGGAATGGCCTAGTTCCTTAGTGGCTCACAGCCTGGTGTGCTCACCATGACCCATTCACCAATTGGGCATGCTAGACTTTGAGTTTAAATTCCTGCACTACCAGAAGATTCATTCTGATGTAAGAAGCCTATGGTGGCACATGTTTTCCTGTCCTGTGAATTTCCTGGGTCTCATTGAGGATGGAGAATGCTATATAGGTAACTCTTAGCGAAGGGAATAGGTTGTCATCCATGTCAGCACAGTTATTTCTGTCACCATATGCAATAAAATACACAATACATCCATGGATAAGACAAAAATAGAACGAATAACTACACTGAATGCAAGATGCATACCACATCTGTAGGTAAAGAGAAATCCTATGTTTAAAAAAGGTTGGCTTGTTATTTTGTCCAGTGCTGGGGCTTCAAATCAGGCCCTACACCAGGCCTGACATTCTAGTCTTCAAAGATGGTGAGCTTCCCCTTCCCCCACAGTGCAACAGAGTTACTCAGACCTGAGCTCAAATCCCAGCACTGATCAAATATTCATCCTGATGTCAGAAGCCAGTCGTTGTGCCTTTTATCCTCTCCTGTGAAAGTCCTGGGTCTCAAAAACGATGGAGAATGCATAGACAACCCTGTCAACATGGGAGCAGGTTGTCATCCATGTCAGCACAGTTATACCTGTCACTATACTTATTAAAATACACACTACCTCCATGAATTAGAGGTAAAATAAGGAGAATAATTGCACTGAACACAAGATGCTGTCCACACATGTATGTCAATATAGATCCTATGTTTAAATTATGAATTTATGACTATAGTGGACCACCCTGGGCATCAATGTCGGGTTCTGGGAATGGCCACACTCCTTAGTTGCTCACAGGCTCATATGATCACCTTGACTGATTGGCCAATTGGTTTTGCTCTGCCCTGAGGTCAGATCCCAGCACTACCAACAAGTGGATCATGGAGTAAGAAGGAGAGTTTGAAACTTTTTTTCCTTTTCTCTGAGAATCCTGGGGATCAGGCATGATGGAGAACATTTCTACAAATCTAGATGTTCTGTGATAGGTTGTCATCAATGTAATAAACAGAATGGGTTTCATCATAGTAAAATCAATGGTAAATAAATGAATAAAACAAAAGATACAAGGAACAACCACACCAAACATGTATGGACTGAACATCTATAGGTAAGTATAAATCCTATGTTTACAATATATATAAATAATATGTATTCCAGGGCTAGGTCTTAAATTCAGAACTAGTGAACAGGCCTGATTTTTTATCTTCATCTAAGGTGATCTTCCGTTTTATCCACATTGCTGCAGATTTACCCAGATACTGAGTTCAAATCCAAAGCCTGTATGAATAAACTGTGAATTGCAAGCCAGGGAGCTAATTCTTTTCTCAGCGTGGGGCTTGAACTCAGGTCTTGGCAAGTCTGCCTCAGCTTCGATCACCCTAGGATGGGGTGCAGCCACTTGACACACAGGTGCTTCTGTGATCCTAGACCCCAAGTGTTGCAGGGAAAACAATGCACAGAAAAAAATGTGGCCTTTTATGTTTTATTCCTTTGCACAGTGACCCTTCTGGGTCTGAATGACACTGTTGCAAAGGGTACTTCACCTTGCATTGCTGATGGCTGGCAGACTATCAGGGAAGCCATAGGCCCACATGGCAACATAGGCCCTCATTTCGAATCCCCGTCCTGACACCAACCAATGGCAGGGGGTACTAATAAACTGGTTCCCATCCAAAGGAATAACACTGGAATTTTGTCAATGTCACAGTTGAATGAGTTGTTTGTGAATGATGATCCTATAAAATTAAACAGCAGCATTTCAGAAGGCTGGTTGATTTTATTTAATATTTATGAATCATTAAAAGAATATTATTACTTACAGGAACACAATAATTTCAGGACACTGAGTGCATTCATTAATATTTTCAGGATGAAAACAATAACATTAATTACCTGGATGCATAAGAAATACCCAGGAACTGGTAGGAATGTAGTCTATATAACTGAATAATGTATAGACATCTGTGGCACTCTATAAAGATATATATTTATTGCCATATTGTCATCTGCATGTCAATCTGTTCTTATTTCGTTCGCTCCTGGGGCTCATTCTCAGGTCCTGGGAACAACCTGTCAGCTCAATTTGCCCGAGTATGGCATGTTTACACTCAACCATTCATGAATTTGGCCTTGTAGGCCATGAGTTCAGCTGCCAGTGCTGCCAAACAATGAATCGTGAAGTAAGAAGCTGATGGTGACACATGTTTTCCTTTACTGTGAATCTTCTGTGTGTCAGTTATGAAGTAGAATACATATGTAGACCTATAGCCTATGTAATCAATGTTCTATGTGCTATAATAGTCAATAAAATAAATGGTCCATACATGAATACAACAAAAATAAAATAACTACACTTAACACACTATGGAGTCAACATATGTATATAAATATAAAACATATATGTAAATTGTACATGAATAGGGTGTTTTCTAGTGCTGGGGATCGATTTCAGGCCTAAGGAACATACATGAATTTCTTGATTTCAAGGAGGCAAGCTTCCCCTTCCCACACAGTGCAACAGAGTTACCCAGACTATTAGTTCCAATCCCAGTCCTGGTAGAAAAAATGTCATCTTTATAGTATGTGAGGCCCAATTCTTAGGTACTTCATTATGCCTCCATTTAATGAATGTGATTGTTTAAATGTTTAATAAAATATTAACTAAAATTGATCAGTGTCGTGTAATATAATTGTGTATAATTTTATCCTAGAATCTTTCAAGAACTGTTCATTCAATCATGACTTACATCACATTCCATTGTTAGTCATATGGATAGGAACAAGTTTCTTAGGATCTCCTACCATTTGGACGTGGCAGGACCAGGATTCGAATTGTGGGCTCCAGCTCCCACCACTTCAACCCGAGGATAGGGAACTAACAAGTCTGTCCATGAACATCAACAAGAGCAGTGATTAGGCAGGCACCAGTGGCTCTCAGCACTCCTCCTTGTTACTTACAAAGCTGTGATAGGAGTATCATGGTCAAAGTCACCCTAAGCAGGAAAATCCTTGAGACCCCTGTCCAACTTCATTGCCAACAAAGCCAGAAGCCTTGTAGCTCTAGTGTAGAGGACCAGCCTTGAACAAAAGCAGCGTATGGATTGTGCCCAGATCCTGAGTCCAAGGTCTGGGACTGGCAACAAACAGAAACACACAACAATCTGTGTAGACATCCAACTAAAGCAGGTCACCCTCTTGTCTCCAACTGAATAGGACAGAATACCCTGGGAAAAGAGCTTTGAGAACAGCTGTCATCTTGACTCCCCTCATTCTGCATGCTTCACAGGATTCTGGCCAGACCCCCACTCTTTCATGCTTCTTTCTGACCAATGGGATACAAGAATGGTGGTCACACCCACATTCCATGCTGCCTGGTAGCACTGGGATTCCCTGTTAGTTTACACCACTACCAGCAGTTGAGGAAGGTAGAGGTGGCTGAGTGGTGAGGAAGAGACTCGAGGTGACTTTGAAGTATAGTAGAAAATTGATTGTCCCACCCCAACCCGGCCCTTTACACGGTGCCAGGTTTCAAACCTCAGGCAATGGTGTGCTGCCAGCCTGCGTAAATCCCCGACCTGGTCCCTGCTCCAAGTCTTCTGCTCTGGGCCCATGTGTCTGCAATGCTACCGCCATCGCTGCTGCCCCATTTGGAGCAGCTGCCAACAGCTTCTCCCAGCATCACAGGTGAGTGGGCGTCCCAACACCAACCTACCCTGGGTCAAACACCCCTCTGGGAGCACCATGACCCCCCTACTTGTTTCCTCTCCCTGGCTCTGATGAGCCACTTTTCAGTCTTGATCATTTCTGAGATAGAAACTAAATATATGCTCAGGCTGGACTGGGTGGCGGTTCTCTTCTGAAAGGTATGCTACACCAAGCCTGGTCCTCTGTAGTTGGGATGGTAGACATGTGGGGTCATGCTTAGTCATCGGTTTAGATGGATTATTCCAAACTCAGTCCACAGCAGTGGATTCTTGACCACACGGGCAGCTCTTGGTAGGGCCTCAACCATTGGACTCAGTCTCCTCACAGGAGAGTTGTGAGGTAACAAGGGATTTATACAGAGAGATCTCTGGAGAATGGCTAGGCAGAGAGGGAGAGGCCTTCAGATAAGGTTTTGGCAATTCTGTGAGCATATGACAGGAAGATACCAGAAAGGGCTCAGGTGGGGCCTGTTATAAATCATTGAACAGGTGTGGGATTATGAACCGAAACATGGCTCTCTTTCATTATTACACTATCCCCATGAGGAAGGAGTTCCTTCACTTTGTTCAGTTTTGCAGCTGGGGAAACAGAAGCACAGAGAAGCCAGGTGACCTACTTATGACCTCAAGTTCACAGGAAGCTCGGCCTGACTTCTCTACCATGCTCCCTAGGACAATGGATGCTATTCAGTCCACTTCTTGTGGTGGGAAGTTCACTTCTTTTCAGTCATGGGTCTTGAACTCTAAGATTGGACACTGTTCCCGAGCTCCTCATCTCAAAGTTAGTGCTCTATCACTTGAGCCCACAGTGCCACTTCCAATGTTCTGGTGGTTCTTTGGAGATAAGATTCTCACAGTTGTTCCTGCCTGGGCTGTCTATGAACCATGATCCTCATATCTCAGCCTCCTGTGTAGTTAGGATTAGAGTTTTATGCCACTGGCACCCGATTTAAGTGTAATTTTTATTTTCTTTCTCTGTCTCTCTCTGTCTCTCTGTCTCTCTCTCTCTCACTCTCGCTCTCAGGAACTGGTAGAATGGGTGCTATAGGAGGTGGTCCAACGTCCCCAGGTGGCTGGAACCCAAGATGGCCCACTCATTCTTGAGGTGAGCTGTGGATCAGGAGCTGTCTCATTCAGCGTATTGATACATCTCCATGAGGTAAGCCCTCTATGCCCTTGAAAGACTGTGAGCATTATTCATTGTCCATCTAGCTTTACTGGATTTACTATATTGTTTTCTTTTCTACATCATTTTCTAGCACCTGGCCAATATTATGGTACATAGTTACTGGATGAAAATGTAATGTCAACTTAAGAAAGTCATTTAGGGATCTGGGAATGTGGCTTCATGATATGGTGATTGCCTAGCATGCATGAAACCCTGAGTTCAATTCCTCAGTACCACATAAACAGAAAAACACTGGAAGTGGTGCTGTGCCTGAAGTGGTACAGTGATAGCCTTGAGCTAAAAAGCAAAAAAAAAAAAAAAAACCCAACCAAAACAAAACCAAAAAACATTTAGTTAGTAAATGCAAAATAAAGAATCCATGCTTGGAATATATAATTGCTCTTGTCATACTGACACCTGACAATAGTCCCTAATTCATGTACTTTACTTATATTAGGATATTATGTTGAAAAATTTTTGTTCATTAGGTGACAGCAATTAATGGCTTGAATGTGCTCAGATATCAGGTGAAGATTAATTCTGGAAATTCAAAGCTTCCAGGTTTTTGAATGGTCACTGCTAATCACAATGAGAAGGGTAGTCTGAGATTTGGAAGACTTTTTGGTTAGTCATGGCACCAAATCTGCAGAGGCAAAGTAACAGTTGTGACAGAAGAAAAGGAATAACTCCAGAGTTAAGTAATAAATGATAGTAACTAAGGTATACCAAAAACTGTTTTAGAGAACTCTTTTTGGTTATTGAACAAATAGTTATCAATGAGTCTTATTCCTCATTACCTTTAGCATTCTAAATCTCTTAGGCTACTTGTTAATCTCTGTGTAATAAATGTATCTCCTTCTGTGCTGTTTATTCTTACCTTATCTTCTTTGCTTTCTGAAAATCTCAGCCTTTCTATATTTCTCTATGAACATTTCCTGATACTAAATACACCTACACAGATGCTAGAGAATGCTAATTTAAGGGTCCCATAGCTCATGAATCATTAATGAAAC
The DNA here is from genome assembly GCF_019054845.1 of Dipodomys spectabilis. NCBI lineage: Eukaryota > Metazoa > Chordata > Mammalia > Rodentia > Heteromyidae > Dipodomys > Dipodomys spectabilis. The sequence goes on along the minus strand of NW_024871111.1, from coordinate 643,792 downwards.
AACATGGAAAAGGAGGACATATTTATTGTTACCACAAATTTTCTGAAAAGCTGCAATGCCATCATTTGATTCAAATTTCCATCATTTGTCTACATAGTGTCATATCAGTGCACATAAATGCAAATAAGACCTGGGTGCTGGTGGTTCACACCTGTAATCCTAGCTATTCAGGACACCAGATGATTGTGGTTCAAAGCCAGCCTGGTCAGGAATGTCCATGAGAACTTTATCTTCAATTAACCACCAGAAAGCCTGAAGTGGTGCTGTAGCTTAAGCCGTAGAGCACTCAAATTGAGCTGAAGAGCTGAGGGAGTGTGCCCAGGATGAGAGTTCAAGCCCCACAACCAACAAAAAGTGCAATTATAGCCTTAAGTTTCCCCAAAAGTTAGGACAAGATCAATAATCTTGCCAAGCAGAAAAAATAATATCAAATGATTCAGTGCACCTATTTTGCTGAGTTATTTAAGTTATGGCTTCTTTGCTAGACATAGTCTCTTCCTTTAAAAATTGTCAAATATTAGCTTTACAATAAACTTCATCTAATATTTCTTGTTTCAAAAGAGAAGTCCATACAGTTGATGTCACTTAGCTTTCTTACTATCTTAATACAAAGCCAAACCAGGCAGGAGAGTCTGTCAAACTCTTATCGCAAATTGAACACCAAAAAACCAGAAGTGGAGTTTTGGCTCAAGCAGTAGAGTACTAGCTTTGGGGGCAGGTGGACACGAAAGAAAGCTGTTCAAGAACAGAATCCAGCCCCTGGGTTCAAGCCTCAGAACAAAGACAAACTAAACAAACAAGCAAATAAAAATCCCAGATATTTCTTTGGGACCTTCTTTAAAGAAGTACTGGTCAGAGAAGAGACTCCTTTTGTTGATTATATTCAATGGATCCTGCTTTTTTGGAATCCGTTTTGCTCTGGAGAACTCAGGACCAGACCAAAGGAATTGATAACTGACTCCTGTATCAAGAGAATCATCTCAGGGGTGAAATATCCATCCATAAGACACTTTGAAACCTCCATGTCTTTGTTACTTTGCAGGAGAACACTTTTAAAACAACGTTATTTCCTTTTGTTCTACGCTGGCCTTCAAATGGTACATTATTTCTTTTTGTAACACTCTGAACTAGAAGTTTACAGAAAAATTTTATGTGAGTAAAGAACACACTCGAAAAAGCCAGGGACAGAGGTTCCTTCAAGCCTTGGGATACTTTTCTTGTACAGCAAAAAGGAAAGCACGAGGTAACTTGAACTTTGTTATTCCTCTATGTTCCATTCCTCTCCTGGGGTCAGTTTCCACATCCAGTAACAGTTACTTCCAGTAACAATCGATGGTGCTGCTTGAGGTATAATGAATATTTTCTGGCTTCACTGAAATAACACTAGAACACCTATGGACCTGAGGTAACACGTGTTTCAGAGACAACTTAGTAAAGAGAAAATATGAAATTTATATTGCTTATTAATACATTATACATGAGTACATTGAGTTAAAACTTTGTCAGTTCTCTGTAAATTAAGGCGAATTTTAAATGGGAAGAAGGTCCTCAGAACATTCTTTTTGTGAGTGTACATGCTGTTCATTATTTCCCAAGTGTACATGAGCTATCAGTAAGGGAAACAATAGCAATAATAGGAGAAAGAGAAGTTCTGTGTTTAAGTATAAAGGTTCAATACAATATAACAGACTACAAATAAGGCAACATTGAAACAATAAAGCCAAGTCCATTATGTAGATTTATGGGAGTGATAAACAGAAAGGACCACTCCTATGTGGAACATGAAGTATGAGGCCAATCTCATTCTAAATCATGCTTGCTAATCATGCAACTTTGTAGAAAGAAGAATGGAAGAATAATTCTTTTTCCAATGAAAGTCAGATATAAGAGCAAGGATTTAACTGGAAAAAAATGTCCATCTTGTGAGAGGAGCGATTATGCTAGCAATGAACTGGTGGCTAAGATCACATTTCTTTTTTTTTCTTTACACACACACACACACACACACACACACACACACACACACACACACACACACACACACACACACACACATTTGTTGACTCAGGATATGTAATATGTGTGTTCATCTATCTTTATAAAAATTCTTGGGTTAGGGGGTGGGAAGGTGGCTCAGTGGTAGATCGCTTGCCTCGAATGCATGAGGCCCTGGGTTCGATTCCTCAGCACCATTTAAGCAAAAAAGAAAAAAGCTGAAATTGGCGCTGTGACTCACGTGGTAGAGTGCTAGCCTTGAGCTGAAGATCTGTGGGAAAGAGCCCAGGCCAAGAGTTCAGGCCCCATGACTGGACACCCCACCAAAACAAAAAAAAAATATTCTTGAGTTAAAAATCTGGGCTACAGCTTAGACATTACCCTCACAAAAATGTTTGTAGTTCAAAAGTTGATATTCCTGGAGAAATAAAACCTAAGAATGTAAAGGAGTCTGGGAAGTTAAGTTTGCATCCAGCCTGGGCAGAACACTCTTTGCAACAGTATATAAAATTAAGCAGTCAAAAGCTGGATTGGAAGAATGGCTCAGGTCATGGAATACCAGTCATGAGCAAGATTGCTGAATAAGAGCTTGAGGCTTTTGCATAAATACATATAAACATACACATACACACAAAGGCACTTATATGTGCACACACAAATACACAAATGAAACAACTCTCAGAATGTGTAGAAAAGTTAGAAAAAAACAGAATATATATTCTAAAGAAGACTAGAATCAAGTGATCATTTTTAATATTAAAAAGTCCTCAAATAAACTTCCTTCAAATAAGTTTGAGTATATTACCTAGGTAGGGACCAGAGTTAGTAAGTGAGTCAATTAATCATTATTAAAGGGATCGCATCCATGGAGGAATGAATCAGAGACCCCGCGGGTGCATCTGAAAATATTCATATCCTGTGTCAAATGTTAGAACATCTTTGAAAATAGTAGATAAACAGTCTGAAGAGTCACTCTGGTGTATAATATCCCTGGAGAAGTTCAGAATTGGTAGTCTGTATCTAGATTAAATAAACCAAGAAACTATGGCAGGACAACGTGATACAAGCCTAGAATTCTAGCACTGAGATTAAGACAGGAGATTAGAGAGTGGAATCACATAGTGATACCTTCCCTGGACCAGGTAGTATACTTTTGTCTTAATAAAACAAAACAAACAAGAAGGGAATACATAGTTGGAAGTTTGGGCTAATTTTGTCATTATGTTTTGAGAAGTCAAATTTCCTGTTGAAACGCAACTCATACTTAATCCTCACTTGTGTTTTAAATTCTCTCTTAATTACAGAACATTCCTAGATGCAAAATCACACATGATTCCCATCCAAAATTTGAAAAAGTATGTTATCATTATAATGTTATATCCCAAAGAAATGATGAAGGATTACAAAACTTAAGCCTGGAAAAATTGCAAAGAACCTCTAATGTAGGATTTTTTTTTTTAATTTTATTTTATTTTATTTGAGAACATACTGTACAGAGGGGTTACAATTACATGGGCAGGATAATGCATACATTTCTTACCAAGCATTGCAGCCTCCTCCTTTGTTTACCCTTCACCTCCCTTCCCACCCTCCCCCCTACCCTCCACCCAATCAACCCCCCCCTTCCCCCCCCCACTCCGACATTGTAAAGCTGGTTTTGACATGACATTTTGTACTTCTCATTGTTGCAACAGGTCCACCTGAATCCTTAAACGACTTGTTTGTCCCCGTCTCCTCCACATGTTATACTGACATCAAATATAGTGAAAGCAGGGGTTACACTGTGGGGGAGGGACATACAAAGCAACAAAGAAATAATCTTATAAATTTGCTAGAAACACATGCATGAAAGAAACAAAAACATTAAAACACATATTTGAGGGTTCGTTTTCCTAACATCACATTACCTGATTTTTCCGCTTGACTCATGCCTATACTAGATGTTGCAAATAAGGGAAACCATGGGACCTATGTTTCTTTGGGCCTGGCTTACTTCACTTAATATAATTTTTTCCAAGCCTTTCCATTTCCTAGCAAATGGGGCAATGTCATTCTTTCTGCTGGAGGCATAGAATTCCATTGTGTATATATACCACATTTTCTTGATCCATTCATCTGCTGAAGGGCATCTGGGTTGGTTCCATATCTTAGCTATGGTAAATAATGCTGTAATAAACATAGTTGTGCTGGTAGCTTTAGTGTGGTCTTTTTTGTAAACATTTGGGTAAATGCCCAAAAGTGGGATTGCTGGGTCATAGGGGAGTTCTATGTGAAGTCTTTTGAGGAACCTCCATACTGCTTTCCAAAGTGGTTGAACAAGTTTACATTCCCACCAACAATGAAGTAAGGTTCCTTTCTGTCCACATCCCCTTCAGCATCTGTTGTTGTTAGAGTTCTTGATTTTTGCTGTTCTAACTGGAGTGAGGTGATATCTCAATGTTGTTTTGATTTGCATTTCTTTTATGGCTAGGGATGTTGAACATTTCTTCATGTGTCTATTGGCCATCCTTCTTTCTTCTTCAGAGAAGCTTCTCTTTAAGTCTTTCCCCCACTTACTTATTGGGCAGTTGTTTCTTTGAGGATTTGTTGTTGGGTGGTTTAATTTTTTGAGTTCCAAGTATATTTTAGATATGAGACCCTTGTCCGTTGTATGGCTAGTAAAGATCTTCTCCCAATCCGTGGGCTTTCTATTGATTTTGCTAGCTATGTCATTTGCCCTGCAGAAGCTCTGCAACCTTATGCAATCCCATTTGTCCAACCTTTCTTTGATTTGTTATGTTTCCGGGTCTCTATTCAGAAAATTTCGGCCTGAGCCAAGGAGACCCAGGGTTTCTCCTATTCCATCCTGTAATGTTTTCAGAGTGTCTGCTTTGAGTTCAAGGTCTTTGATCCATTTGGAGTTGATTCTGGTGCAGGGTGATATATAAGGATCTAGCTTTAGTTTTCTACATGTAGTTAACCAGTTTTGCCAGCACCATTTACTGAAGAGGCTGTCTGTTTTCCATTCTATTATTTTAGCTCCCTTATCGAAGATTAGATGGCTATAGGTCTGTAGGTTCATTTCTGGGTTTTCAATTCTATTCCATTGGTCCTGAGGTCTGTTCTTATGCCAATACCAAGCTGTTTTGATTACTATGGCTTTATAGTAGAGTTTGAAATTTGGTATTGATATTCCTCCAGCCGTGTTCTTTCCGTTGAGGAGCGTTTTTGCTATTCGGGGTCTTTTATTGTTCCATATGAATTTTTGGATTGCCTCTTCTATTTCCTTGAAGAATGAGGGTGGAATTTTGATAGGTATTGCGTTGAATTTGTAGATAGCCTTGGGAAGTATTGCCATTTTCACGATGTTAATCTTTCCAATCCAGGAGCATGGGAGGTCTTGCCATTTTTTAAGTTCTGTGTTGATTTCCTTTTTCAAGATTTTAAAGTTTTCATCATAGAGGTCCTTCACTTCTTTAGTTAAGTTAATTCCGAGGTATTTTATTTTTTGTGGGGCTATTACAAATGGAGTTGCTTTCCTAATTTCAGCCACACTTTTCTCATTGTTGGCATACAGAAAATCCATTGATTTTTGGGGGTTAATTTAATGTAGGATTTTTTTGGGGGGAGGAGGGCCCGGTCTTGTGGCCTGAACTCTGGGCCTGGGCGCTGTCCCTCAGCTCTTCAACGCAAGGCTAACACTCTACCACTTGAGTCACAGTGCCACTTCCAGCTTTTTTCTTTTTGCTTATGTGGTGTTGGGGAATTAAACCCAGGCCTCAGGCATGCAAGGCAAGCACTCTACCACTGAGCCACCATCCCAGACCTAATGTACGATTTTGAAGATCTTGTTAAATTAGAATTTAGATTTAAAATAAATATTTTGATTTTTTTGTAATTTTATATTTTATAGGTATCTACAAAATTCTTTTTAAGTAGAGTGTTTAATTGACAAATGCACAAATGATTTTGTATTCTATTTGCCTAGAATATTCTTTCAAGAGAGTCATAATTAGAACTTAGTTAATAGATAATGCCAACAGTTCATGTATAAAATTATAATTTGAACGTTGAAGACAGAGTTGCCAACAAATTGATGATACTGATTTATAAACTTAGAATAAGAGCAATTTTCGGATTCTTTGGTATAACATGGTATGAAGAGAATAATCGTGTGACATCTTTCTTCTACCTGTATGTAACACAGGAAACAATTTCCTTAATTATTTGCTACTGTATACACTGAGACATATGTTAGGTTTGGGGTTTGTTTTTATTTTTATTTTTTTTGTTTTATTGGTTTGTCCTAGGGCTTGAACTCTGGGCCTGGACACTGTCTCTGAGCCTGTCTATGCTCAAGCTCGTGCCCTACAACCTCAACCTCAGTGACATTTGCATCTGGCTTTTGCTGAGAAGTTTATTGGAGATAAGAATCTAGGGAAACTTTCTGCTTGGGTGGGCTTTAACTGTAATCTTCCGAACTTAGCATCCAGAATTTATATGATAGTTAAAAAAGTATAAATATAAATAGTATTTGAAAGTGTTCTGATCCCAAGAATACCAGTGGGGGGAAAATGATGCAACCCAGTTTGTTGTGGTGTTTTTTCCAGAACATGTATGGCATCCCATTAGCAGAGTTGTATTTTTTCACAATAGAGATAAGCTATTCATGATGTGAATTAAGGGAAGCTTGAGGTGTACCCTAAAATTTTGAAACTGTTGGGCTAGGATGACTCTATACCATAAATATTGGTATTGATGTTCATAAAACTAATAGCTTATTGTGATAAACAATTGCTTACTCTTGAAGAATTAATTATTACCAATGCTAATTAGTTTTATCCTCTACCAGAAAGTGGTTATTTTTCTGTTGACTCTCAATCTGTAACACCCCGTTGGACAATGCATCAATTGCAGAATTTCATAACATGCAAGCTGGTACTGTTTTAAATCTCTCAGGTATGGAGTTCTCTGAATTTGAAAATGAGTAGTTACTATTCATTGGAATGTTGAAGAACACATATATTCTGTCTTCTTAACAACTTATTTACTTTTAAAAGTTATAGGTTTCCATAGAATTAAACTGTTTTCGCTTTTAGTGTGAGAAAGTACTATATTTATTCTTTTTTCAAAATATTGGTAAAAATGTTGTAAAAATATTTTCTATTCGGATAGCATTCAAGTTGATGGTACTCTGATAAAAAGGGGGTAATTAATTCAAATTAGACGACAAACAGTATTGATTTTTAAAAAGTTACTCCAAAAAGAATATTTACTATACCAATACAGTTTAATTTTATTTCATGCAGCGTATTTATTAAATTTCATTTTATTGTCAAAGTGATGTACCATGGGGTTACAGTAATTTTAAGGTAGTGAATACATAACTTTTCAAACTTGTTACCACATCCCTCATTTCTTCACAGTCTTCCTTTACCCCAATACCCTTCACAACTTGTAATATACATTTCCAACATATTGTCTTGTGAGTATTGCTATTGCATTGGTTTGCCTTTTAACTTTGTCACACCATTTTGTTGTTCCTCTTCCTTTCCCTAATTAAGGTAAATATATACACAATACACAGACTACCAAAATCAAATACAGTAGGGAATAAAGCATAGGGGAAAAAAACAAAAAGAAAATAGAAATCACATAGTACATTAAAAACAACAACTGCAAACAATAATCTCTGCTTCCATGTCTTGAAGGTCATTTTGCTCAGAATCAGCTTATAGGGTTATATGTATGCATAACAAAGCCTCAAGAAAATAATAGTATCATGGACATTATATTATGAAAACAACATGTTAACTGTTATTGATGGTAACGGTGGAGTTAGGATTGGTGAATTTGCGGTTCTAATAAAGGAATTTCAAAAGAGTTTTAAAATTATGAGGGGTAAATTTTAATTTGTTCAAATTTTTTTAACAACTTAGCATATTATGAAAATTTAAAATTGCTTGGGAGAATAGGCTTTCATGCAAAGTAATCCATGGAGACTTAGCTGAGAGGGAGCAATGTGGATGAAGATGGCTCATTTTCACACTAAAAAACAAACCTCAGAAACCTTGCTATAAATCCTGTAGGTTCCCTTGAGAATTGTCCTTACCCAGGAAATCTACTCTTACTGTGTGAAACAATGTTGTAGTGGAATTTAAATTCAAAGTTCTTTAAAAATAGACATCAAAATTTATGAAATGACTTTAATTACCAAACAGTAATTCTCTGAAAAAGATAATTGGTTCAAAATATTTAAGGAGAAAGTGCCCTCAACAATGAAAGAAGGTGTTGGGTTTACACTTTTCTGTTTCTAATATCTTCTACAATGACTTTGCACGTGAAGCACTGAACCACAGAAAAAATCTGATTGGTTACTTGAAACCGATGATTTCACATTTCTTAGTAGCTCCTTATTAACATGAGAAAGTGAAGACTTCTCTTATTACATAAGCCAAAAAGTTTTGGAATCAGAAAAGAATTGAGCAAATTGAAAAGGCAAGAAAACGGATTCTTAGAAGCCCAAGGTAAGCATTTTGGTTTCAGCAGTGGAGGGAGGCCAAACTTTTGATATAGATTGGTGTAATATTTTTGCTAACTAAAGTGATTTTACAGAGCCTATTTACCTCACTACAATTTAGAACGGATTGAATGAAGATATGAAAATAAATTCCACATCCAAATAAAAGAGTTTTAAAAGAGAAACCATGAAGATTTAGAAGTGGGGAAGGCCTTATAGTCCTTTACCTTCACTAGACTTGAAGCCAAGAATCTGTGATTTGTTGGAAATCAGGCAAGATCTAAGAGGAGGACAGAGAAATAGGACATAGGTGCATTGTCCTTTTGTAACAGACACTGTCATCCAAGGTATGGGTGATTATACTCTATTCTTTTCCATACATCCTGCTGAGCAAATGCAAGTCCAAGAGAAAAATAATCTATTGAAATAATTTTGGAAGGAATAGCTTCACTGATCCTGATATTGTATCTAAGGAGAGTCTTAAGAGAGAAGACAAAATGGAGTATTCTTCGGTTTCCTCTAAGCATCTTGTTAGCAAAATATATCTTTGAGGTTAGAAGTGATTGAACCAAAAATTGGTGGAGTACTGATTTTTGAGGGCACTTTAGACATAAGAAGACTTTCAAGGAAAAAGAAAAAAGAAAAAAGTATATCTAAATATTTGTGATCACAGCTTCTTGGAGTAGTATTTTGGAGACTATTTTTACATTAGAGATTGTCCTCATTAACATTGATGCTGGGTTTCCGTGACACCGAAATGCAAGTGAGAAGTTTAATGGACTCCCTTGGATAAGTAAACAGCATGATAGAAAAAAATGGAATATAATATTTACTGAATTATTTTGAACAATTACTTTGCCAGAACAAAGAAGGAAATATATAATGCAAATCACTTGACATAAACTTATGAATGAAAGTAGTCAATAGAAATGAGAGAAAACAGAGAGGACTGTTTCCTCTCCGGTGGAGTAATGGGTTCTTGATCTTGTTTCTTCCATTCTATCTTTACAAGCTATCAAGTGTGGCTCAGGATTGGAGTATCCAGTTCAGACCAAGAGAACATGCAGAAGAAAATATTTGCAGCAGATATAGGTGATTTATAACCTAAAACAATCTATTTGGACCTACCTATAAAGGCTTCAAAGTATTATCAAATTTCAAATGAAAAAGACTTAAAATGGCTATTGACAAAAAATTGCAAATGTGAGCAATTGAACAAACAATGTAAGTTTTTTCCACCATAAACAAATTTTACAAAAATAAGATGAATAGCAATTTAGGGAACAATAAGGTTTCCTTGTTACAAATAGGCAACCAAGGATATATGCCTGTCTTAAGATTGCATCATTAACTACTTAAATTTACAGGATACTACATGCGTTAGCAGCACATCTACCCGAATTACAATATAGAGGTTAACATGGCTCTTTCACGAGAGCCATGTTAATGATATGAAAATTTGTGAAGTATTCCATATTTTCCATTCTTCAGATGCAAGAAATGGAAAACAGTTATGAAAAAATTGATTACAAATATACAAGTGTAATAATACATATAATTCATAGAAATAAAAGTTAGTTTGACATCAGTGTATTCAATCTCCACCTTTTCAGAAAGGCCTTTACATAGCATAACATTTATAAAACTTTGAAATTAGATAACATTGTCAATTTATCCCAAATAAATAAAATTCTATAAGGACCTAGGAATTAAAGGAATCTTAAACTGTTTCTATATGGAATGCAATTCGAAAGAACACATTTAGTAATGAATCCATATATTATAGAAACAATGTCGAATTCAAAGTATTATATCTAGGAGAGAAAGAAATAGATTATGGACATTATATAAACAGAATACTAAATATTTTAAAATATACTTTTTTCAGACAAGCACCAGAAATATCCGTAGTTTTTATACTACTCATTTCAACAGATAAGTTAAAATTATTTCTGATTTAAAAAATCACAAACTCTATAGAAATCATTACAGATGTATACAAAAAAGTCGAATATATTTTGACATCAAACTCAGGCAATTCACTTGGAAAAGTACCATGGAATCCATGAATTTCTAAAGTAAAATATTGCTGTTGCTTTGTATTGTGAAAATATTTTTTATGGACACATGGGATGGACTGGCAATTTTGAAATTTAAGAAACTTAATGGAAACATTAGGACTTAAGAGAACAATTTGTACAGCGTTCCACAACTTCAAAGAGGTAGTGATACATACTTATCCTTTTGGCAATATCAAATGCAGTTTCTTCCAAGTTGTGTTCAGATCTGGTTTGATATAATGGGTCAACAGAACGAGATCCAGTGTATCTTTGCTATATCTATACCAGCAGCAAGATACAAGGGGGTCAAGAGGCCTTTGGTTTGGCCTTTGGTGTCTGCATCATGATGAAATAAAGAAGCCACTCTGATATTATCCCATGTATAAGTACTGTGCAGGGGTGTTCAGCCATTCACAGTTATTCCATGAATATCTGCTATGAGCCACCAACTCATGGATAGTGTCTAAGTGTCCACAGTAGGCTTCTAGACGAAGAGGTGTATAATCATCGTTATCCCTAGTGTTCACATGAGTGGCCTTGTAGGGTGATTACTTTCAGCAGAACAAAGAAGAAATTTGCTTGATCCTATTCCATTTTTTCTTGCAATTGATACCATTTCTCACTTTTTCATCTTGTTCCTCAACTTCATCAGAATTGCCTAACCAGACACTTTGAGTGCCAGTGAGAATGAGCTGTCCATGTATTTCCCTAATAGTTCACATTGGATAAACTAGTCAGAAAAATCCGGTGAATTTTCTGCATCTGTTTTTTTCACTATTATTTATTTTCTCTTTTTTCATTTATACTATTCTAAATTATTCTATCTGGAGAGTAGGGATTTGGTAGAGAGCAGAGGAAAGATTTTCTTCCGTATTCAAAGGGACAAACTGAAAATGAGGATCAGTGGTGTCTTCATGTGCAGCTTATTCTAGGAATGAGAAAATAGGAAATAATGCCTTATATGTAAATGAATTGGGAAAGGACAGAGCAGAAATTGAAATGATGCAACCAAAAAACATAAAAGCAAAATAAATTAAGATAATTATGGAGTAATCATATTACCTGTGAGAACCATGAGAGGGAGAGAGGAAGAGAGAGACAGATGTGCAATGATCTAGCTAGCCACAAAATCCATCCCTCTGATCAAATTATAGAGCAAATAATTTTATTTTTTAAAAGAGACGGAAATAGAATTTAAGATCAGATGTCTCCATTGTTTTTAATTATATTTTTCTTATCTTAAATACTTGTACAAGGGAATTTCCATTCAACAAATCATTTTTTTTAAAATATAATGGATCTTTATATAACATTTCCAAACCCTTCCAAAGCTCATCGAAGTTTAATTTTTCTAGTTTCATACATCTACATTGAATATTATACCTTCACTCTCTTCCTCCATAACTCTATTCCTTCCTTTTGACTTCCACTAACATCTTTCAAGTGATAGTGTCCTGGTATTCATTTTGTTGGAGTAAAGTTCAATTTTCTAAGAAATTACACCTTTGAAATACTCCTCTGCAAATCACATGCTTTGGTTAATACTTTTATGTAAACTTGTATAAATTTCTAGCTTCCAAATATGAGACAGAATATGGGTCCTTTGTGTGTCTGGCTCTGACTTAGTTCACTTAATAAATTTTTAGATCTATCTATTTCTTTGCAAATAATGTAACAGTCTTCAAAATGGATGGGTGCAATCCAATTGTGTATATGTGCCACACATTCTCCAACCATCACTCCGCCAAAGGGCATCTGGGCTGTTTCCATAACTTGGCTACGGTGAATTGTGCAGCAGTGAACATGCTTGTGAAAGTGATTTTACTGTAACCTTTTGGAAGAATTCATCACTACCTTTATGGGAGCAATCCTCTAGCCAGTTTTCCAGAATAAGCACATCCCTCCCTTCATCTTCATCACAATATATTGCTAGTCCTCAAAAACACACTTCACCCTACATGTCTCAATAAGCTAAAACCACATTGTGCCCATATTCTTTCAATACATTTTTCATAATTGTACATATAATTCAATGAGAACCTTCTATATACTGTCCTAATATGGGAATGAGGTACATGGCAGAGTAAAAGTAAGAAAAATGGAATTTAATTAGGTATTACCATGTTTTAAATAATTTTCAGCTCTAATTCATAGCCTCACATAACATTATTTTAATCTTTATTTGATTACTTCATCTAACCCGTAAATTATAACAGGTGAGTTAAAAGCAAAGGCAAAAAGTGTTGTTTGATTTTGACACTCATGTGTGAGGTTGCACAATATGGGCAAATAGATGGATTGGAATTAATACCTCTTATCCATTTTGTTAACGTAGAGATGGTTTTCCCAAATTGATTCTCGCAATTCGTATTCCATTCAACAACAAGAAGCGTGATAATTTCCTTTTTTTTGATCCTTATTAACTTTTGTTTCCATTTTATTTTGTAAGGATGATTTCGTAAATCTACTGTAGATACAAAAATATGTTAAAGTATTTCTATTCGTATGCATTGATATATGCATACACACATATATTACACAGGTTATAATGATAATGTACAACTTCGGTAACTGTACAATTTAGTAAATTATTAAAACTATCGGCGGCTATTTTCTGGCATCCTGTTTACTCGGGAGGCTGAGATCTGATGATCATAGTTTGAAGCCATCCTGGGCGAGAAAGTCCAGGAGCCTCTTATCACCAAACAAACAACAGAAAATCAGAATTGGAACTGTGGCTCAAAGTAGTAGAGTGGTAGCCTTGAGAGAAAAATCTCAGGGACATCATCCAGGCTCTTAGTTCAAGAAGTACAATCTACCCAAATAATATCTCTTTAATTTACACCTGTGTAAGTAAAGTATTTCCATCACCCAAATGCACAACCGTGCTCATTTGCAAGTTAACTCTGTTTTGTCTGAAGAACCACAAAACATTTTTAATTAAGTTGAAAGCATTGCACCATGGGTTCATTCTATCTCTCTCATGCATTTTTCTTCTCTCTCATGCATTTTTCCACTCAAATATTCAAATCTTACAATTATTCCAATTATTTAAAATCATAGCTTTTCACTTTAATACCCATAATATTAGAGTTTGAATTGAGTGTCTTGTGCCTCCTAAATGGGTGTTCTTACCACTTTGTCCTGTCTCCAGCCCTAAATTATCCTGATTATTTTTCAGATACTTGTGTATGATCTTGTTCTCAGTCCATGTTATGTTATTCTTCCTGGAATTTAGAATAACAGGTACATGGCATTGTGTACAGATGTTTCTGTCCAGTCTGGGCTTTAACCTGTATCCTCACAAGAGTAGACTTCCATGTAGTCAGGATTTTCATAAGCTTGTCATAACTGATGATTTTTAAGACTTTGCATTTCCTGCATGTTCATGAGTACTCAATTAATTTGTTTCCTTGGGTTGTTTTGTTTCATTTGAATGTATGTGTTGAGTTGTTCCTACTTTTACTTTTGTTTCTTTCAATAAAGTTCTTACCTAAAGTGCTGAGAAACCAATTCTTATTTTTCACGATAGTCAATGTGAACATAATTTATTCCAAAGCAATTTCAATAATATTTAAACACCTTCATATCTATGAATTGTATATAAATGATAAGTGCTGCGAAGTGTCTTTTTATTTTCACAGCAGTCTTTGTCATACACAGACAGATCATGAAATATATGAAGATAATAAAACTACAGATGGTAGCAAGGAGAAAAAAAACCTATTATTAATTGTTTGACAGAGGCTTCACAAAATTATATTGCTTGGAGGAAGCTAAACAATCATCTAATTCTATAGAATTGAGGGAGATGAATCGACCTGAATAATTTACATTTGGGTCAAATAAAAGTCTGCTTCCAAAAGGAGAGTTGACTTTAGAGAAACATAATGAGTTGTATGTAAATAGGTGCTTAGCTGATTTTGTATATTTGTAAACTAATACAGGGAAATAGATTACAGCACGGTTAAAAAAAGAACTTCGCATTGAAATACTCATTTGTGTGTGTGAGAGAGAGAGAGAGTGTGTTTTTACACATGCACGCGTACACATGCACACGCATGTGCTAGTGCTCATTCATTCATTCATCATTCCTGAGGCTTGATAGTGCCTGGGAACTCTCCCTAATCTTTTTGACCAAGGATAGTGGTTTACCACTTGAGCCATTGTTCCACTTCTGTTTTTTTGGAGATAATCGCGTTTATTTTCATGATTGGACTGGCTTTGAATAGTGGTCTTCATATTTCAGCCTCCAGAGTAGCTAGCTAAGCTTCTTCAGCCTCTAAGTAGCTAGTTAAAATTGGGCCTGTCCTCTATGCTTCACTGCTCTTTTATTCTTGTCCTGAGGCGTTCACATGCTTAAGTTATATATATGTCTATTTGCTTTAAAAAATACTCTTACTGCTTGGCACCAGGGGCTCCCATCTGAACTCTAAACTATTGAGGAAGCTTGAGAACAGAATCCAGGCCAAAATTTTAATGGACTTCCTTCTCAATCTATAGCTTGGTGCATTGGGTTATTTCTATCATCCAGCACTATCTACATGTTAAGATTGGAAGGACTGCAGAATCCAGGCCAGCCAAGGTAGGAATCTAGACAAGTTGGTGTGCAACTCTTATGCCATTGATAATGGGAAGGCTAAAAAGACAGATCAGGTGCATGTTTTGTGAAAAGGGAACCCCTATCCTAAAATTTACTACTGATATGACACCAGTCTAACAAAAACAGTACCCCAAGTTGAACACAATTTCCCACAACCAAAATATTTATGGACATTAACATCCAAAACTTAGTTTAATCTGCTCTTTGTTCTAATATCAGCTTCATCTGGTTATCATATGATGTGACAATAGTTTCTTCATTAAAGTTTTTATATATTTTAAAAGACCTAGAAAATTCTTTCTCAGTTATTCAGTGCAAACGAATGGCAAATTGCCTCATTTCTTACATATTTGACTACCACTATAAATTCATCTTATGATTATTATTAATAGTAACATATTCTGATTTATTACTTTACTTTGTAACACTTTTTAAACTTTTGGCTTCTTGGCTGAGGTTGAAGTATTTAAATAATATCATCAAATTATATTACTTGGGTACTTTGGGTCAATTTCTAAAAAGGTTTTAACGAATGGCTTCTAGTAATTCTGTTGTTTTTTTGGGGGGGGTTGTTCTGTCCTGGAACCTGAACTCTGGGCCTGGGTGCTGTCCCTTAAGGCTAGCTCAAGGCTAGCACTCTACCACTTGAGCCAGAGTGCCACTTTCGGCTTTTTTTTCTGTTTATGTGAAGCTGAGGAATCTAACCCAGGGCCTTAAGCATGCAAGGCAAGCGCTCTAACACTGAGCCACATTCCTAGCTCTCTACGGATTCTTAATTGGTATATTAATTAGTTTATTTTTAATTTCAAATATAATTTTATTGTAAAGGTAATGTACAGAGGGGATACAGTTACATAATTAAGGTAATGTGTACATTTATTATGGAAGGAACATTGTTATCTCTTCCATTGTTCTTTTTGCACACTCAAAAAAAAACTACTAAGGTATCTCCTTTCGCTATTGTCAAATGGGTACTTTTCTTTCTTTGTTCATGTATTTTTTATTATAAAATTGATATACAGAGTGTTTACAGTTACTCAAGTCAACTAAAGATTACACTTCATTTTATTTTCTGAATTTCAAATTTTGAACTTATTTTGTTTTGTTTCTTTAGGGTAATTCTTTTTTCAGACTTGTAGAATTAGTTAATTTAGTTTTGCATAATTTTAACACATGTAAATTATTCAGACATATATTTTGCTTTCAAAATAGTTAACATGTGAATATGTAAAAATTATTTTCTTAAATTTTATATGGTTGGTGAATTTAAATAAATTTATTTTCTTATTATTTCTAAAGATATTTGTCCAGGTAACAAATACTGCATTTTCAAGAAGCATATACTTTATTAAAAAAAGCTTTATATAGTTTTTTTTTTTTTTTTTTTGTCGGTCGTGGGGCTTGAACTCTGGGCCTGCAAAAGGCTTTATTACTTAGTCACTTTTTGGAAATATTTGTACTTGAATAAAAAAAAAAATGTTTGAGCTAGGCATAGTGGTTTGTGGTTTCTATTTTCTAACTATGGTCATAAGTGTAAATAGGGTTTGTAATTCGGGAGAGACTGAAAAACTATGATACTTTATCATAAAATTTCCAGAGTGAAATGATTAGAGATATAGCCATTCCTAGCAAGATATAGAGCACCTGGTTATCATATTCTAAATCTTGAGTTAAAACACCAGAAACATCAATCTTTTGTCAAAATATAAGGACACATATTTCAAAATGTTTATTATTTAAGACTTGTTTGCAAAGTTCTCATATCTTTTATTTATTAATTTTCAATTTACTTAATTTATAAGAATCCAAGTATCTTGTGAATATTTTATTTCTTCTAAACTTTTAAATTGTATGGGCAATATTATGATTTCATATATTAAAATACTTTTACTATTTGTGATAATTTTCTCTGTTTAATATGATAATAACAAATGTGTGTATGTGGTGTGTGTGTGTTTATGTGGGTTTTTTGTGTGTGAGTTTTGTGTGTACTTTGTAATGCTTGGGAGATCACACAATTGCTTCACATATGTTACGCCAATGTTTTAGCACTGAGCTATACTATCTAGTTATAATACAAATTGTATTTTAAATTATGACTTTTGTATTTTCATTCCTAGTATGTTATTTCAAAATTATATATGATAGGACGGGGGAAGATGGTGGAGGAGAATCTGGAGTCTAAGTAAGTTCTCGCATAGAAAGCAGTTTTAGAGTTCCAGTGAACTGTCCTAAGCCAGAGAATTACACCAAGTGTGCCATCACAGGATAGAGAGTTAGGCCAGAGAAGGAAACCCAGGCAAGAAGACACTTCTGAGCTCTTGCCAGCAGCCGCTGCGGCGGCAGCAGCCGGCGGTGGGTGAGCGCAGGAGTCATACCTGAGCAACAGAGAGTCCAGGACGAAGGAGCCAGATGCAGCAGGCAAGCGGATTCTACTCAACACCAGCAAGAACTGACAAGGAGCAGACATCTTCATCCTGCAGTTCGCAGACCAGAGACAACCCAGGAACTAAGACTCGGCATGAGTAGTAGCCTGACGTCCTCACTCCTTCTCAGGGAGCAGAGGAGGGAAGGCCACCCCTCCCCACCACAGCACCGGTGATCTCCATCTTGGATACCGACAAAGCTCGGAGGAGCGACTAGCTCCAACTCAGGCCTTGGAATAAAATGAGTCATTTAGCAGGTCACAAGAACTTAACAGCGGTGTGACCTGCCAGACTCAGCTCCACCCATGGAAAAGTCACCCAGCTCGGGCGCCAGCCCTAGGAGTGGGTTTCTTCACTGGGTAATCATAGCCAGAGGCTGCCCCTCCGTCTAGCAGCCTCGACAATCAATTGAAATTCAGTAAACAGAAAGCCTGACAATGGCTCCAGGCTGGGCTCTGTGAGGTTTTCACAAACTAGCCCCGGAAAAGCTACTGTTTGTTGAAAGGCCTGAACTCTACCCAGAACCTAGCCTCATCACTGCATCCCCCTCTTTTGTGATACTCAAAACATATCTGCCTCCCAATGAACTAGCCTGGGAGGAGGATCGCCAAGTCCTGTGTAAAGCAGAGCATTTTTCTGCCTGTTTGAACAAACTGACTTAAGAAACCAACCAAGGCACAGGACCACAAGCAGACCAGAGACTCCAACAAGAGGCTGGTTACGGACACAAGGGAGATACAGGATTTTTCCCACTCCTCCCAAAAAAATTAAAGAAGTTTTTTTTTTCTTTTTTGTTTTTGTTTTTTTTTTTTTTTTCTCTTCTTCTTCGTCTTCTTTTTTTATTTTTTATTTTTGGTACCTTGTATAAAATTTTTTTTTTCTTTTCTAAAACATTTTTTTAATCTTTAATCTTTGCCTTTTTTGAAAAAAATTGTTTTCCAGAAACTTTTTTTCCCCTTATAATTTTTTTCTTTCTTTTTTGGTCTTCTTTCTCTTTTTTTTCTTTTTTAATTATCTTTTTGTTTTTTGTTTAGCTCTACTGAACTTCTTATCTTTTTCTTCTTCCTTTCTTATCCTTTTCACCTTCTCTTCTCTTTCGTTCTTCTTTATGTGACTTAATTCTTGTCCTGCACATCCTCAGATAAACCTGTAGTTGACTATTAGACCCTATCCCCTATTGTGTACACACTTAATCCACAAATTTATTACGCAAGTCAAAACCTCTAAGACTTAAATTCCTTAATAGCAGTACTACCTCTTTATAACTATATAATATTTTAAGCATTTTTAAGTTTTTCACTTCTCCTTTATATCCCTCCCCTTCTCTCAATAAATTCCCGTTCTTATCTACATAGATTGTTATCGATCTACATAATTTTATTAATTTCTACCTTTCTATTTTTTCTGGTCTCTTTTCTTTTCCCGTTCCCTTTCTTCTTTTTTGCTCTCTCTCTACTTTCATCCTACCCAACCTACTTCCTGCTTTGAGATTAGGACTTAGTTAACTCTCCCTGAGCCTCCCCACATCAATCTATCCCTATTTTTTTACCCACATCTCTCCCTAACCCTAATAATTTCTGGTCTTCCAAATTCTACTTTGCGGTTCGTAGCCCATTAACGTATAGGTATTTGGTGTTGAATAGATGTATCTGTTGAACTAGACTGTATCTGTAGACTATTGACTGTGCAAATTCAGACTTGGGTTGATGCTTGCCTTAAGATAGTGTTCTAGCACAAACCTGGTGCTATTTTCATCTCAAATGGGCAGAGTAAGCCGGAAAAACACAAGAAAAATGGCAAATCCGGGTATCTCAATTCCCAATACCGATAATCAAGGAACAGAACAGATAATGAATAATCCAGAGGAGAATTCCCAAATAGTTCTACGAACACTGTTGGCAAACATGATAAATCAAAAGATTGAAAGCATACAAAGGACTCTGTATGAGCGTGATAGGGAGAGAGAGGAGGCAATCCAAAAATTTATACAGGAATATCATAAACGTGAGGAAGCTACTCAAAAACTGACACAGGATTTGCATGAGCAGCTTGAGAATATTCAAAGAGAAAGGCAGGAATGGCCTGAACAGGCTGAGGACACTCATAAATAACTACAAGAATCCCATGAACGGGAGGAAGCTAATCAAAGAGGAATACAGGAATTGAGAGAGCAGGAAGAGAATACACAAAGATCACTAAAGGCATTCATGGAATCCATTAACAAAGAGCTGAAGGAAGAAAGGGAGACCACAAAGGGAATGCTGAATGGAACCCAACATAAGGAATGGGAGTCCAAGTAAACCATAACCAATCAACTAAGTGATCTGAGAATCAACACTGAACATCAAATTAAGGAAGTAAAGAAGTTCATAAAAGATCTAAAACAAAGCTTCAACAAAGATTTTGAAGCCATCAAAGCTGAAAAATTAGAAGGAAAAGAGATAAAAAACAAAGTAGAAAATCTAGACAGCAGGTTAGAAAATGCAGAAGATCGAATCTCAGGGACTGAAGACAGCCTAGATATTATAGAGAAAGAACATACAACCACCCAAGACAAGTCCAAGAGATATGATAGATCTATCCAACACTTGGAAGACACAATCAGAAGGCCTAATCTAAGGATAATGGGTGTAGAGAAGCACCTAGAAACAGAAGTTAATGGCCTAGGAAATTTGTTTCACAGGATCCTTGCAGAGAACTTCCTAAACATGCAAAAAGATAGGCCTATTCAGATACAAGAAGCATTTAGAACTCCAAACAGACCAGCCCAGAATAGGACATCCCACCTTCACATTATAATCCACACAGGATCAACTCAGACCAAGGAAAAGATCCTTAAAGCTGTCATGGAGAAAAGATTAATCACCTATAAAAGGAAACCAATTAGAATCACCTCAGATTTCTCAACAGAGACAATCAAAGCAAAAAGAGCCTGGAATGATGCATGTCATCCCCTAAAAACAAACAACTATCAACCAAGAATACTGTACCCAGCTAAACTCTTCTTCATAACTAAAGGCCAAATAAAAACCTTCCATAGCAAACAAAAATTGAAACAATACATCTCCACCAAACCAGCCCTACAAAAGATTCTTAAAGATGTCCTACACATAGAAAACCAACAAGACCAAAGTAAAGGCCAAGAAACTGCACACAAACTGAGACTCCAAGAACCATAGGAAAAAACCAGTTTTTGCAGCCCCCAAGAAGGTGGATAACATGGCAGCAACTCCCCAATACCTCTCAGTCCTTTCTCTTAACGTTAACGGAGTGAACTCTCCAATTAAGCGACATAGACTGTCTAGTTGGATTAAAAAACAAGACCCTTCTATCTGCTGCCTTCAGGAGTCACATCTTGCACATAAAAACAAACACATTTTCAATGTTAAAGGTTGGAACAAAATCTACCAAGCAAACGACCCCCATAAACAGGCGGGAGTTGGAATCCTAATATCAGATTAAGTAGACTTCAAATTAAAATTCGTGAGAAGAGATAAAGAAGGTCGCTACATACTAATTAAGGGATCTCTCTATGAGGAGGATAGTACAATTCTAAATATCTACTCGACAAACAATGGAGCACCCAAATTTATCCAAGAAACACTACTTTCCCTCAAATCCCATATAAATCCAAAGACATTAATTGTTGGGGATTTTAACACACCAATCTCCCCACTAGATAGATCAACTCGGCAAAAACTCAACAGAGAAACTGCAGATCTAAACAGCTGCATAGATCAACTAGATTTAACAGATATCTACTGAACATTTCACCCAGCAGCATCAGAATACACGTTTTTCTCAGCAGCACATGGAACGTATTCTAAAATAGACCACATTTTAGGCCACAAAGCAAACTTGTCTAAATTCAGAAACATTGAAGTTATACCTTGCATTCTCTCTCACCACAAGGGAATAAAATTAGAACTCAACACCAAAAGCCACCAAAGAAAGTCTGTTATCACATGGAGGCCGAAAAACACACTGCTTAATCACGAGTGGGTCATGGAAGAGATTAGAACGGAAATTCAAATGTTCATGCTATTCAACAAAAATGAACACACAAATTACCAGCTTCTCTGGGACACAGCAAAAGCACTACTCAGAAGCAAGTTTATAGGTCTGAGCTCCTACATCAACAAATTGGAGAGGTCTGAAACCAACAACTTAATGACACATCTAAACCTCCTTGAAACAGAGCAGCAAATAAACCCCAATCCAGTAGACGGAAAGAAATAATTAAAATTAAATCAGAATTAAATGAATTAGAATCCAAAAAAAACTATAGAAAGAATCAACAAAACAAAGAGTTGGTTCTTCGAAAAAAATAACAAAATTGACAGACCCTTAGCAAATCTTATCAGAAAAAGTAGAGAACACACCCAAATAAATAAAATCAGAGATGAGAATGGAAACATCACCACGGAAACAACCAAGATTCAAAACATTATAAGGAAATATATCTCAAAACTTTATGGTAATAAGTTTGAGAACTTGACAGAAATGGACCTCTTCCTAGCAAATATTGACATTCCAAAACTAAACTAAGATGAGTTAAACCAGCTTAACAGGCCCATATCAAGCATTGAAATAGAAAGAGCAATAAGAGAACTGTGAGCTAAGAAAAGTCCAGGACCAGATGATTTTACAGCGGAACTCTACAAGACCTTCAAAG
Source organism: Dipodomys spectabilis (assembly GCF_019054845.1). Classification (NCBI taxonomy): domain Eukaryota; kingdom Metazoa; phylum Chordata; class Mammalia; order Rodentia; family Heteromyidae; genus Dipodomys; species Dipodomys spectabilis. The sequence continues at coordinate 621,534 of NW_024871111.1, read as the reverse complement.
CAGAGCTCACACCAATTCTCCTCCAACTTTTCAATGAAATTGAAAGAGAAAGTTCACTACGGAACACATTCTATGAAGCCATCATAACCCTCATCCCAAAACCAGGCAGGGACTCATCAAAGAAAGAGAACTATAGACCCATTTCTTTGATGAACATTGATGCAAAACTTCTCAACAAAATTTTGGCCAAACGACTTCAACAATTCATCCAAAAAATCATACACCATGATCAAACAGGATTAATTTCAGGGCTGCAAAGCTGGTGCAATATACGCAAATCACTTAATATTATTCATCACATCAACAGGAGCAAGAATAAGAACCACATGGTTATCTCAATAGATGCAGAAAAAGCATTCGACAAGATCCAACACTCTTTTATGATGAAGGTTTTGGAAACATTAGGAATCCATGGGACATTCCTCAATACAATAAAGGTTGTATATGACAAAACTACAGCCAGTATTATACTTAATGGTGAAAAACTGAAGCCATTTCCTCTTAACTCAGGAACAAGACACGGATGTCCACTCTCTCCACTTCTCTTCAATCTAGTATTAGATACCTAGCTACAGCAATAAGACAAGATGCATACATAAAGTGGATCCAAATAGGGAAAGAAAAAATAAAACTCTCCCTCTTTTCAGACGACATGATCTTGTATTTAAAGAATCCCATAGACTCCACACCCAAATTACTCAAGCTGATTCAAAACTTTGGCAAAGTAGCAGGGTATAAAATTAACCCCCCCAAAACCAATGGCTTTTCTGTATGCCAACAATGAGAAAAGAGTGGTTGAAATTAGGAAAGTAACTGCATTTGTAATAGCCCCACGAAAAATAACATACCTAGGAATTAACTTAACCAAAGAAGTGAAGGACCTCTATGATGAAAACTAAAATCTTGGAAAAGGAAATCAACACAGAACTTTAAAAATGGGAAAACCTCCCATGCTCCTGGTTTGGAAATATTAACATCGTAAAAATGGCAATACTTCCCAAGGCTTTCTATAATTTCAACGCGATACCTATCAAAATTCCAAACTCATTCTTCAAGGAAATAGAAGAGGCAATCCAAAAATTCATATGGAACAATAAAAGACCCCAAATAGCAAAAATGCTCCTCAACGGAAAGAACACTGCTGGAGGAATATCAACACCAAATCTCAAACAATACTATAAAGTCATCGTAATCAAAACAGCTTGGTATTGGCATAAGAACAGACCTCAGGACCAATGGAATAGAATGGAAAACCCAGAAATGAACCTACAGACCTATAGCCATCTAATCTTCGATAAGGGAGCTAAAGCAATAGAATGGAAGAAAGACAACCTCTTCAGTAAATGGTGCTGGCAAAATTGGTTAACTACATGTAGAAAACTAAAGCTAGATCCTTATATATCACCCTGCACCAGAATCAACTCCAAATGGATCAAAGGCCTCACAATCAAACAAACACCGTGAAAACATTACAGGGTGGAATAGGAGAAACCCTGGGTCTCCTTGGCTCAGGCCAAAATTTTCTGAATAGACACCCGGAAACACAACAAATCAAAGAAAGGTTGGACAAATGGGATTGTATAAGGTTGCAGAGCTTCTGCAGGGCAAATGACATAGCTAGCAAGATCAATAGAAAGCCCACGGACTGGGAGAAGATCTTTACTAGCCATACAATGGACAAGGGTCTCATATCTAAAATATACTTGGAACTCAAAAAATTAAACCACCCAACAACAAATCCTCAACGAAACAACTGCCCAATAAGTAAGTGGGCGAAAGACTTAAAGAGAAGATTCTCTGAAGAAGAAAGAAGGATGGCCAATAGGCACATGAAGAAATGTTCAACATCCCTAGCCATAAAAGAAATGCAAATCAAAACAACATTGAAATATCACCTCACTCCAGTTAGAACAGCAAAAATCAAGAACTCTACCAACAACAGATGCTGGAGGGGATGTGGACAGAAAGGAACCTTACTTCATTGTTGGTGGGAATGTAAACTTGCTCAACCACTTTGGAAAGCAGTATGGAGGTTCCTCAAAAGACTCCACATAGAGCTCCCCAATGACCCAGGAATCCCACTTTTGGGGAAATGATCACAAACAAGGCCACACTAAAGCTACCAGCACAACTATGTTTATTGCAGCATTATTTACCATAGCTAAGATATGGAACCAACCCAGATGCCCCTCAATAGATGAATGGATCAAGAAGATGTGGTATATATACACAATGGAATTCTATGCCTCCATCAGAAAGAATGACATTGCCCCATTTGCTAGGAAATGGAAAGGCTTGGAAAAAATTATATTAAGTGAAGTAAGCCAGGCCCAAAGAAACATAGGTCCCATGGTTTCCCTTATTTGCAACATCTAGTATAGGTATGAGTCAAGCGGAAAAAGTCAGAGAATGTGATGTTAGGAAAACGAACCCTCAAATATGTATTTTAATGTTTTTGTTTCTTTCATGCATGTGTTTCTAACGCATTTATAAGATTATTTCTTTGTTGCTTTGTATGTCCCTCCCCCACAGTGTAACCCCCGCTTTCACTATATTTGATGTCAGTATAACATGTGGAGGAGACGGGGACAAACAAGTCGTTTAAGGATTCAGGTGGACCTGTTGCAACAATGAGAAGTACAAAATGTCATGTCAAAACCAGCTTTACAATGTCGGTGGGGGTGGTGGGGGGGTATGATTGGGTGGGGGGTAGGGGGGAGGCTGGAAAGGGAGGTGAAGGGTAAACAAAGGAGGAGGCTGCAATGCTTGGTAAGAAATGTATGCATTATCCTGCCCATGTAATTGTAACCCCTCTGTACAGTATGTTCTCAAATAAAATAAAATAAAATTAAAAAAAAAAAAAGAAAACAAAATTCACTTGGAGTTGATTCTGGTGCAGGGTGATATATAAGGATCTAGCTTTAGTTTTCTACAAGTAGTTAACCAATATTGCCAGCACCATTTACTGAAGAGGCTGTCTTTCTTCCATTCTATTTTTTAGCTCCTTTATGGAAGATTAGATGGCTATAGATCTGTAGGTTCATTTCTGGGTTTTCAATTCTATTCCATTGGTCCTGAGGTCTGTTCTTATGCCAATACCAAGCTGTTTTGATTACTATGGCTTTATAGTAGAGTTTGAAATTTGGTATTGATATTCCTCCAGCAGTGTTCTTTCCATTGAGGAGTATTTTTGCTACTTGGGGTCTTTTATTGTTCCATATGAATTTTTGGATTGCCTCTTCTATTTCCTTGAAGAATGAGGGAGGAATTTTGATATGTATCGCTTTGAATTTGTAAGTAGCCTTGGGAAGTATTGCCATTTTTACGATATTAATCTTTCCAATCCAGGAGCATGGGAGTTTTTGCCATTTTCTGAGTTCCGTTTTGATTTCCTTTTTCAAGTTTTTAAAGTTTTCATCATAGAGGTCCTTCACTTCTTTGGTTAAGTTAATTCCTAGGTATTTTATTTTTTGTGGGGCTATTACAAATGGAGATGCTTTCCTAATTTCAGCCACACTTTTCTCATTGTTGGCATACAGAAAAGCCATTGACTTTGGGGGGACAATTTTATACCCTGCTACTTTGCCAAAGTTTTGAATCAGCTTGAGTAATTTGGGAGTGGAGTCTATGGGATTCTTTATACACAAGTCAAAGCTTACACTCTGAAAACATTAGAGGATGGAATAGGAGAAACCCTAGTTTTCCTTGGCTAAGGCTGAAATTTTCTGAATAGAGACACAGAAACACAAAAAAATCAAGGAAAGTTTGGACAAATGGGATTGCATGAATTTGCAGAGCTTCTTTATGGCAAAGGACATAGCTAGCAAGATCAACAGAAAGCGTACGGATTGGGAGAAGATCATCACTAGCCATACAACAGACAAGGGTCTCATATCTAAAATATAATTGGAACTCAAAAAATTAAATCCCCCAACAACAAATCCTCAAAGAAACAACTGCCAAATAAATAAGTGGCCTAAAGACTTAAAGGGAAACTTCTCTGAAGAAGAATGGGTGGCAAATAAACACATGAAGAAATGCTCAGCCTCCCTAGAAGTTGCATAAAAGAAATGCAAATCAAGCCACCATTAGATACCACCTCACCCTAGGTAGAATGGTAAAAATCAAGAACTCTAATAACAACAGACACTGGAGGGGATGTGGACAGAAGGGAACCTTACTTCATTGTTGGTGGGAATGTAAACTTGTTCAACCACTTTGGAAAGCAGTATGGAGGTTCCTCAAATGACTTCACATGTTGATCCCCTATGACCCAGCACTCCCACTTTTGGGCATTTACCCAAATGTTTACAAACAAGACCACACTAAAGCTACCAGCACAACTATGTTTATTGGAGCAGTATTTACCATAGCTAAGATATGGAACCAACCCAGATGCCCCTCAGTAGATGAATGGAACAAGAATATGTGGTCTATATACACAATGGAATTCTATGCCTCCATCAGAAAGAATGACATTGCCCCATTTGTTAGGAAATGGAAAGGCTTGGAAAAAATTATATTAAGTGAAGTAAGCCAGGCCCAAAGAAACAGAGGTCCCATGGTTTCCCTTATTTCCAATATCTATTATATGTATGAGTCAAGTAGAAAAGGTCAAATAATGTGATGTTAGGAAAATGAACCTTAAGATATGTACTTAAATGTGATTTTTTCTTTCATGCATTTGTTTCTAACACATTTACATGATTATTTCTTTGTTGTTTTTTATGTCCCTCCCCCACAGTATAACCCCTGCTTTCACTGTATTTGATGTCAGTATATCTTGTGGAGGGGAAGGGATAAAACAAGTCGTTTAAATAAGGATACAGGTGGACCCGTTGCAACAATGGGAAATACAAGTTTTCATGTCGAAAACGAACTTTACAACTTCGGTGGGGTGTTTAGGATTGGGTGGGGGTGTAGGGGGAGGCTGGGAAGGGATGTGAAAGGTAAACAAATAGGAGGCTGCAATGCTTGATAAGAAATGTGCTTATTATCTTGCCCATGTAATTGTAACCCCTCTGTACTGTATGTTCACAATAAAAAAATAAAAAAGTAATGTAAAAAAAAAAAAAAAGAAACCAAAATCCAGAAGCGGAGATGTGGCTCACGTTGTATAGTGTCACCTTTGAGCAAAAAGACCAAGCAAGAATAATAGGTCTAATTCTATCTCCATTATTTACTCATGGAAAACACACAGACTCAGACACAGACACAGACACAGACACAGACACAGACACAGACACACACACACACACACACACACACACACACACACACACACACAATCACAATCTACGTTTTCCTAGACTCCCCCTCCTGAGCAGTATACAATGCCATTAACTTAATGTATGTTTTCTCCAAATTATTATGGTAGGGATTTAACTATATTTGTATTTATGATAATGTTTGTTTTGTACTTTTTGATTTACAATTTTGTGTACTTATGTGTGAGAACAGTGTTTTGTGAAGACTAAATAGAAATCAATGTGTCAGTAAATAAGTAGGTGACAGGTAGTCTGAAAGATGCAGATTGAAGCACTTGAAATTTTATTTCTCTAAGTTTAAATATATATGCATATGTATGTATTTAAAATTTCTGCCACGATTTTATTTCTATTAACAATGGTCTATTTGTTACATTATATAAATTTAACATATTGTATGTTTCATCGTAGATTAATATTTATAGAATTTCTTTCCTTTGGTGTCCAGGTTTTGCAGTGTAGACCAGGCTTTCCTCATGTGCTTATTCTCCTGTGTCAGGGTCCTAATTATTGGCTGGTATTACCATATGGTAAGATAGTACCATGCCCAGTTATATTATTTACATTTGTGCAGTATAATATTACTGTGAGCAGCTTTAAGCCAAATATCTTCATGAGTATGAATGAATTTCTTGCAAATATGTTATAAATAGAGTTGCTGAGTGAAGCCAATTATAATAGGCATGCCTGTACTCCCAGTACCCAGGAGCAGCCTGTGCTACACAGGAAGTCGCTTTTAAAACAAAAAAAATCAGGTGAGCTTGGAAGAGGGAATATATTGTTAGGCGGGGGGGGAGGAACACACAAAATTTAGTGTGTGTGTGTGTGTGTGTGTGTGTGTGTGTGTGCTTGTGCTGGTCCTAGGGCTTGAACTCAGGGCCTGGGCAATGTTTCTGAGGCTTATGCTCCAGTCTAGCACACTACCACTTGAACCAAACTCCACCTCAAGCTTTTTTAGAGATCATTAGAGATGAGTCTGATCCAGTTTCCTGTCCAGACTTAAAACCTTGATCCTCTTTTCTCATCCTCTTTTGTAAGTATGATTACAGGCATGTTGTATTACTGTTAAGTAACATAGTAAACATCATGCCAGTTTATACTCCTTCCAGCAGTGTTTGAGTGTTGCACACACACCTAAGATAAAACCCACTCCAAGTTTGATGACAACCAGGTCTCATAATCCCATAAGATATGTATTGTTATGCTCACTTTACCTGTAAAGAATTTGAGATCCAGAGAGTTTCATTAATTTTGAGTCCCCATCTAGTATACAGTGGAGAATATATTCAAGCCCAACTAGTTCTGTTTATTTCAGAAAACATGGAGTCATCATGTGGTCTAGTAAACACGTGTTCTATTGAGTACTGCTCTTTGCAAGCACAGTTCTGTGCCTGACAGATTATCTTTCTCTTTCTTTAGCTGCACCCCCTTTCATAAGCTCTGGAAAGCACAAGTGATGAGAAGAGCCATTTTTGAAGGAGAAATTTATAAGGGGTTTGACCTTGGTATCACATACATATTAGTATGACCTCCCATTTGAGTTATGACTCCAGCACTAAATTTCTGTTTTTTCTTTTGTGTTATTATTATAAATGTGAATTACACAGAGGTTGCAGTCATATAAGTCAGGTATGGATATATTTCTTTTTGAAAGGTCAGTCCTTCCCTTGCTCTATCAATTTTTCTCACTAGTTTGGTTTTTTTAACTTCCTTCTTCTTCATCATCATCTTCTTCTATTATCATTATCATTATTATTATTATTATTATTATTATTATTATTATTATTATTATGCTGTAAAGGGTTTAGTTACAATCTTGTGGTAATGATTATTTTTTTGTTTTAGTCCGTAATGAAGCTTGAATCCAGGGCCTGGACTCTCTCTCTGAGCTCTTTTGCTGAATAATGGCACTCAAATTGAGCCATAGCTCTAATTCACTGAATGCATTTCTTTTGGACAATGTTAACCTTTCACTTTATCTTTTTCCGTTTTCCCGTCCTTCCAAAAAAACAAATTACATAGGTCATTTTCAACATAGTACCAATTGAATACCAGTGTTACACATATTCATTCCTTGTCCCTCCTTTTCTATGACCCCTTTAACTTCTGAAAGAGAGATAAATGTAAAAAAAAATGACAAAAATGAAAGAAAATAAATATCTTGTTTCTTTTTACTGGTCACTGGTTATTTTTGAGAGAGAGTGTGTGTGTATGTGTGTGTGTGTGTGTGTGAATACTGGGGCTTGAATTCAGGAAGCTGACCTTTAGATTTTGTAATCAAGGGTAAGAGTCTACTACTTGAACCAAACTTCCATGTCTTGATTTTAAATGGTTAATCAGAGATCAAAGTTTCACTGGTTTTTCCTAACTAGTCTAACTTCAATTCACTTTCCTCAGATCTCAGATTTCTAAATAGCTAGAGTTACAGGTGTGAGCCACCGGTGGTGATTGGCTTACCTTCTTTTTGTTATGTAGTTGAAATGTAAAAGATAGTTGCAACCATAATAAAAAAGGAAATCAATTTAACTTTCCCAGCTTCATTAACTTTTAATATTTTGTCACATTTGATACATACAGAAAAACATTTTTTGTAAATGCTCCTGCAATTTAGTTTTCATATCGGTATTTTCCTCATGATGAACTTGATTTTATAGCTTTTTACTTACTAAATATTGATGAGAATATGTTCAGAGGGCATTGATGACATTTTGTTGGCTTTCATACGGAAATGTTGCAAGCTAACACTTGATAAATTTGTGTGCAAGACCCCGATGATATATCCACATTCTTAGCCAGAAGACAGTAGTGCCTGTTACAAATCATCTAGATCTGACAAAACCCTGACTCAGGCCTTGTTACCACCTTCATGAATGTCCTCTTAGTGTGCAATCCTGACTCTCCAGTGACCATGACAGAGCCCTGCTGCACGTTCTCATGACACAGCCAAGGTCAACAGTCAGGCGTGGCACCTACAGTGTGATGGGAGACTGGTGACTGTTTCCTTTGATGGAATGACACAGGAAATGTTAGGTCCTTAAGCTGTCATCAGTCCCGAGGGCTCCTCATGAGCATTTGATCCTAAGATTTAAGGAGACATCAAACTCTCTCTTTCTTGTGCAAGTTGTTGCCCTGTTTTTCTTTTGGGGCTGTCATCTTCTGTGGAAAGATATGATCTGAGCTCTATAAGTCATTTTGCTTATTCTAGGCACTTAGTGTAAGTATGGCATTTATACTTAGAAAAAAAGAAATGTAGTGATAAAAAATAGGAGACAATATTTTTCCTCGTCTATTTATTACTCAAATATGTTTTCAGATTCTACCAATAATTCTTATTAGTAAGAAGCACTATCTCAAAAATAATCAGTTACCAGGAAACAGAAACAAGATGATATTTATTTGATTTCATTTTTGTCATTTTTTTACATTTATCTCTCTTTCAGAAGTTAAAGGGGTCATGGAAAAGGAGGGACAAAGAATGAACATGTGCAACACTGAAACTTTGATCTCCAATTAACCATTCAAAATCAAGACATGGTGCCGCAGACCGGGCTCTGTCGGGACGACGAAGGACACCTAGGGGAGGAACCTGGAATAGGATGGGGAGATGGCAAACAGACAACTCACACACAAGAGGAGTGGATGCTGAGTGTGATTTAATGCAGAGGATAACAAACTTTTATAGCAAAAGTCTTCATGAGAAAGGGCAAAAGGTTACACAATCTTGCTGCATGGCTTCATTTTGGGGTGGTCACCAGCTGGTCACCTGATAGGCACTTGTTTCCGGCTTATCTCTAAGAAATACAATGATTACAATGTTTGTCACCAATTAACCATTACCTATCTTTACAGAGGCCTTAACTTTCCCATAAGACCTTTCCTGTTTCTTCTTTAATAGTAAACCTCAAGGAGACCTAGATCTAGCAAGTTTCTTAGTAAATAAAAGAGAGTAGCAGGAAATTATTTCTCCTAAATAGTTATCTCAGCAATTGCCATACATTCTTTCTGCTCTAGCTGAGCCTACAGCTTCTTGTAACTCCCTTACAAACAATTCCTTCTGCTGAAGTGACTTCGTGAAACCCCCAATACTTTTATATTTACTTATAACTTGTCTACTAGCCTCCATAAGAGGGGTTTCAGGGTAGCACTTAACTCTGGTGAGTTAGTCATATTTTTTAAGATACTCATCAGATATTGGAGTCGTCAACACTCTTAAGAAAGAGCTTTGAATAAAGGAACGTTGACAATGAGTAAGTACAAAGAGCAGTAGAAGCAGTAAAAGATTAATAGGCACTCTTATGAGGAAAAGAAAGGCAGAAACACATCTTTCCCAGGGATTTGCCAGCCTTTCCAGGAGTAGGCCTCTTAGAAGCCCTATTCTCCGAGGTAGACTTCGGTGAAGTCCCAAAACTCGGAGATAGGTCTCTGTAAAGCCCCATTCTCTGAGGTAGACTTCGGTGAAGTCCCAATACTCAGAGATAGGTCTCTGAAGCCCCTTTCTCAGGTCTGAAAGATGGTTTCCCATGCTAAGCAGACTCCACTGGAGTAGGCGTGGCATTTGCCCCTTTTTTATTTTTTAGATGTGCCAGAGAAATTTCTTCTCGTATAGAGGAGATGGAGCGGAAGACTAGTTTGAAGAGGACTGGAAAGACAACAAGAATACATATAACAATTAGTGTTATGACTCCAAATGTAACCAAGTAGTGCCACCAATCTAAAGGATTAAGATTTTTTAATCCTTTCTGTAAGTCTTCTGCCAAAGAATTTATCCCTGCGGTTTCCAAATGAGCTTGACTAAGGGCTAAAATGTCTTCCTGTAGCTGTCCTATATCATGAGTTAAGCTATTGTCCTTCCAGATTCCTTGTAGATGCACTTTGATAACTTCCCAATCTAAGCTGTCATTATAAGGCAATGGGGTAACACAAATACATTTAAATGACTGATGACATCTAGTTGTCAGCTGGATTTTAAGATTATTAACTTCAGTCCCTAACTTTAAGACTGCTTCCTCCAAAGCCTCTAGTTTGCTGTCTAACTTTTGATCAATGATTTGCTGCTCTGTTAATGCTAGAGAAACATTCTTATTTAACTCATTAACAAAATGCACCGTGTGCACTTGTTGTATTAGTGCAGTGGTGGATACAGCAAGCGAGGTTACTAATGCTATAAGGGAAGCAATTCCAAAGATCAATGTTGCAACAAATCTTTTTGGTCGTATTAATTCATACAAAACACGAAGTGTTTGCAAAGCAGAATTATCAAACCAAGGATCATTATGCAAATTTACAGGAAGCATTACATATTCAGGTCTTTTTACAATAATTACTACTGAAAATTCTTTATCTGTGGAAGCATCAACACAGTTGGTCAACTGACAAGAGTAACATTGAATTAAAAAGGAATTCCCTACTTGTGTAATATTAATTCTTTTATCACTTCCAATTAAAGCTGCATATGGATAAGACAAACAAACTCTTAATGCAATTGATTCTGGTAGGTTAGCTTTGGGCTTTTTTTAGCAATATCATATTTGCAGCTGCAGCAAATCTAAACAAATTTTTATGGGTAACGGTGGTTCCATAATGACTAGATTTAGCAACCCACATTGGGGTGACAAACCCAGGCGTGAACCAACGCCTTACCGGTTCTGGGCCAACCGGAGCTTTATAGCTTGTGAATTTTACTTTCTCATTTTCTTTTAAATATTTCTTATAGTCATAAGTTGGGTTGGCAATGGAAAAATCAAATACCAAGTCTGTAGTACCCCTTGGCCAATGTACAGAGGCAGAATGTGGAAATCCACAATCCCACCATGTTGGAAGTTCTTTTTCTGTTTTGCTGTCCCAAAATTGATCTTTATCCCGGTAAGTTGTTAAACAATTTGGAAAAGGCATGCTAACATTGTTATCTTTGTCAAAGGTCTCATTGTAATTAAAATACCCAAGTATTTGAAAACTCAATTCCCACATCACCCTCTTACTGCTAGAAGAAGTGTTAGTCTTATCAGGTGCATCAGCATAAAGGGTCCTGTAGTGAACAGGCAAGCATGCAAAGGGAGCACGGCCTTTTAAAGCCAAGCATATAGGGGTGACATCAGATCTTCCCTCATAATCTAGATACGTGGAGATCATAGGCTTTTCTGACCCCACATTGGAATGCCCCCTAGTATAGAGGTATCATTCATTAGTACTTTTATGTTAGATGGGTGAGTCCAACCCACGGGGTGAAGCAAAGGTGGATCAGGAACATACGCCCAAAACATTGTACAAAAAGCGTACTTCACCTGTAAAGAAACAAGGGCAAGCATGGCTAAAAACATGTTTTCCGGATTGGGTTGATTTCCGGTGATCTCAACAGTGTGTCGAGCTTCCTCGCACAACTTCTTGATCTGTTCCCACGTAGGTGGTGCAGCGATTTTTGTAGAATCAGCCTGCGGTGGTGATAGAGAGAATGTCTTCATCTTCTGCACCAGTTTTCTCTCGCGATGTATTTTCACTTTCTTCCTGGCTCTTTTTTGGGACCAAGAAAGGCCTGATGAGTCTGTCTGGGACCCAAATGGGGGATTCTGCATCCTGTGGGAAAACACAAGCATAGCCTCTCCCAGATGTTAACAGGATGTCTGGCCCACGCCAGGTTCCAGTGAGTAGATCCTTCCATTTTACTAAAGGAAAGTTGTAGTTTTTTCCATGCCCCAATGTCTCATCATCGGGGTTATTCCTTGCTCATCAGCATTGAAATGATTAAGGACCAGCAAAGCATGATTAAGAGTGTAATGGGGGGAGTATTGCTTCCCTCCTCCCCGTCTAATTCTTGTCAATTGGTTTTCTAAGGTCTGATGAGCCCGTTCTATTATTGCTTGGCCTTGTGGATTATACTGATTCCCTGTTTTGTGCACGATTTTCCATTGTGCACAAAATTTAGCAAAAGCTTTGGAGGTGTATGCTGGTCCATTGTCTGTTTTTATTTCCTTGGGAATTCCTAGGTCCACAAAGGCATTAATCAAATGTTGAATAACATCTTTCATAGCCTGTCCAGAATGGGCTGTAGCAACCATGGCATGAGAATAAGTATCTATAGTAACATGGACAAAGGAGATTTTCCCAAATTCTGTTACATGGGTAACATCCATTTGCCACAACACTCTAGGCTTTAAGCCTCTAGGATTAACTCCCATTTTTTGTGGATGAAAAACTTCTGGGCATGCCTCACATTCCCTGATAATTTGTCTTGCCTGTTCTCGGGACACTTGAAACATCTTTCTTAAGGCATTAGCATTTTGATGATGTAGTCTATGACTTTCCTGAGCTTCTTCTAAAGCTGACATTACATGACTTTCCTTAGTTAATAAGTCTGCAAACTTATTCCCTTGAGACAAAGGTCCAGGGAGATTGGTATGCCCCCTGATGTGTCCCAAAAATACCTTTGTCGTTCTTTGTTGTAATAGCTGTTGTAATTTTACTAACTATTCTTTAGATTGACCAGTAACTAGGGCTGTTTCAATGGCAGGAAACAAGGAAACCACACACATCTGTGTAAAGGTTAAACTCCTCTGAATAATTTTGAAATGCTAGCAGAACTGCAATGAGTTCTGCCTGTTGTGCAGATACAGTTGGTTCATAAGATATTAATGGTGGTCTTGTGCTGCAATAAACCACAGACTTTCCACTAGAAGATCCATCTGTAAAAATAGTTAATGCCACGCCAAAGGTTCTGTAACCACAACCTTTGGAAATATCACAAGAGTTTCAGTATAAAATGTAACAAAGGATGTTGGGGCATATGAAAGCTTATTTTACCTGTATAAGTTAATACAGCAATTTTCCAATCATCATCAAATTGTATCAAATGATCTAATTGTTTCTTATTATAGGGGACAATAATGTTAGGTATTTCTTGGCCAAATAATTCTTTAGCTCTTAATCTAGCCTTTAGAATCAAATTAGCACATAAGAAGGGATATGAAGCAACTATTTTTCCAGGGTTATGGGAATAATGGATCCATTCCAGTATACCATCCCGCCAAAAACATCCTGTGGGAGTGAAGCTTGTAGCCAGAATTATAAAGGACCATGTTTGTGTAATATTAATTTGCTGTATTTTAGCTGTATTCAATGCTTCTTCTACCAATCTTATACAGGATAGGGCTGCAGGAGTTATTTCCCTGGTAGATTTAGGATTAGGATCTCCGTTCAACATTTTCATCAAAGGATCTAATTGTCCTGTAGTTATTTTTAAACTAGGCCGAATCCAATTAATAGTCCCTAATAATTTTTGGAAATCATTTAATGTTTTTAGTTTATCTATTCTAATTTCTGTCTTTTGGGACATAATATAATCATGTCCAATCACTTTTCCTAGATAATTTAAAGGTCGTTCATGTTGAACTTTATCAGGAGCTATTATTAACCCGAATTTTGTTAATTGTTCTACCATATCCTGTAATATTTTCTCTGTCTTTTCTCTAGTTTCATCGGTCATAAGTATATCATCCGTATAATGAATAATATATGCCTCTGGATATTTTTGTCTAATTTGTTCTATAGCCCTCTTTACATATTGTTGACAAAAGGTAGGGCTGTTTTTCATGCCCTGAGGTAGCACTTTCCATTGGTACCTATCATAAGGTTGTTTAAAATTAGCCGAAGGGACACTGAAGGCAAATCTCTTGGAATCTTCTGGTTGTAATTTTATTGTAAAAAAGCAATCCTGTAAGTTTATTATTATTATATATCTACCCTGTGGGATTGCAACAGGAGAGGGTAGGCCTGGTTGAAGGGCTCCCATGTCATGCATGGTCTCATTAATTGCCCTTAAATCTTGTAATAACCTCCATTTTCCTGACTTCTTTTTTATTACAAAAATTGGAGTATTCCATGGACTGGTAGTCTCTTCTATCCTTCCTTGACTCAATTGTTCTAGAACTAAGTCCTGTATGGCTTGAATCTTTTCTTGAGTTAGGGGCCACTGATTAATCCATACAGGATCATCACTTTTCCATATTATTTTTTCAGCATAAAGCTGTTCCTCAGCGGCCCCTATGAAAAATTTTGCTCCTTTGATGAGGAGTCTATTTGTCCTATTTGTATATTCATGTCTTGCATGATGTCCCTGCCCCATAAAGAAAAGGGCAAGCTGGGGATAACATAAGGTTTGAAGTGGCCTTGCTGCCCTTCACATACCCATTTGAGTTTCTGAGCTGACTGAGCTACATTAGAAGCCATCCCTAATCCAATTAGGGAGTAAGAAGTCTCCTGCACTGGCCAGGTCGTAGGCCAATCTTTTCCAGCTATACAGGATCTGTCGGCCCCTGTGTCTAAGAGTCCTGTTATTTGTTTTCCATTGACCTTAATGGCCTTGTAAGGCCTTTTATCTGTAATTTCCTGACCCCAGGCTACAGTATCTGTGGTGCCAAACCCTCTTTCTCTGTTTTGAGTCAAGGTGGGATTAGGCAACTTTAGATATGAAAGTAAAAGTATTTGGGCTATCCTCTGCCCTTTATGAATTTGAATAGTCTCTTTTAGAGACCTTATCATGACTTTTATAGTGGTAGAACTGTCTGAGTCTATTACTCCTGGTAAAACCTCAAAATTCTTTTTATAGTTTGGACTCCGGCCTATGATTAGGCCCATTACTCCTGAAGGGAATTCCCCTTTTATGTTTGTCTCTTATCAGTACAACCCCATTATTTCGGGATATGATATGATCTTGAGCGGCAGCCAAGTCCAATCCAGCACTCCCTGGAGTGGCTCTAGGCAAGTCATGAATAGTTTGCTTTAGTTCCTCTCTTGGGGAGGGGCTGAGAGGTTGCCCCTCCATCCGTTTTTTGTTTCCTCTTGAAGAGGAGTTCCATCTTTATGGAACTTAGATTTACAATCACTTTTCCAAGGGTTCCGTCTTTGACACCGAGGACATAAGCCTGGTGCTTTTCCTGATCCCTTCTGTTGCTTTTGAGCTTTACACTCCTTTTGAACGTGGCCTGGTTTGCCACAATTATGACATACTCTCTGTTCAGGATTATATCCTGAGCCTCTGGTTACCTTTTTCACATATGTTTGAAAAGGCGTTTCTTTCATGGCAGCAGCATATGCAAGTCCCTGAATCATAGCAGGAGAAGCATCTATGCAAGCCTTAACATAGTCTTGTAGGCTTCCTGTTTTTCTTACTGGCCTGATTAATTCCTGACACACAATATTAGCATTCCCCCATGCCAATTGTTTGAGAATGATTTGAGATCCCTCAGAAGGAAGGAACATTCTTGTAATAGCTTCCTCCAACCTAGCTATGAATTCCTCATATGGCTCCTCAGGCCGTTGCTTAATTCCTGATAGAACAGTGGTCTTTCCTTCCCCTGATGGTAACTTTTTCCAGGCCATAACAGCAAGCTTAGTGATGGTTTCTGTAAGGTCCGCCCCTGGATGCGAGCAGACTCTACCCTCCTCAAGCAAAGTCTCCACCCAGTCCGTGCGTTACCTAGGCAACTGGGACACCTGGAAGAGGTCACATCTGCATCCGCTGAGGTCACATCTGAATTTGATGTGGCCACACCTTTCCCCGCCCTTACCCTACATAAGGCCTAGCCCAGGCCCAGACCCTCTCTTGCTCTTCTTTTCTAGCTCTCTTGCTCTTGCTCTTCTTTTCTAGCTCTCTTGCTCTTGCTCTTCTTTTCTAGCTCTCTCTGCTCTCTCTCTGCTCTAGCTCTTTTCTCTCTCTTTCCCAGCCAAGTGGAGTGCCAACCTTGCCTGGTCCCAGCAGGTCTTCTGAATACCTGAATACCACGTGAGTGCTGCAGTTTTTACTCAGCTACCTCTTTTTAAAAACCTAACAGTGTATATATACCACATTTTCTTGATCCATTCATCTTCTGAGGGGCATCTGGGTTGGTTCCATATCTTAGCTATGGTAAATAATGCTGCAATAAACATTGTTGTGCTGGTAAAAAAAATACTAAACAGCAAATAAATGGCAAGAGGAAGGACTTGAGCTGAAAATGTTGGTAGAAATGTCCCTAGCTACTTCTGACATCTGGCGACTAGGTAGAGAAGTCAGGTGACAAAGGCAAGAATATAAATTCCTGTTCAGTTAATAGGTAGACAGGTATAGACATTGGATGTGCAGGATTCTTACTTCCACTGACCTCCTGGCTCTGGTTAATTTTGAAAGGGCAGGCACAAAGTAGCTCATGTGACATCATCTCCTCTTACTCCTCTCCATGTTCCCCAGACTGGCTGAGTCTAGGTGCTCGTTGCTAGGATGGCTTGTCCCAGTTGGTATTCAAGATTTGAACTCAAGGCCTGGGCACTGTCCCTGAGCACTTCTGCTCAAGGCTAGCACTGAACCACTTTGAGTTTTATTTTAGAACCATGTAGTCAGTAGTAGAATACACAATACAAAACAAAAAAAGGCAAAACTCAAAACCTAAAATTTTGACAACGTTTAGACATCTTTGCTAATAAAGCACATCAGATGGTTGGGCCTCAGTTACTAGGACCTGTGAAAAGAGCAACTTGTTAGCAAGGCACCTTAGAATAGATGGAGTAGTAAACTTAGTGGAAGGTTAAGGGTCAGATGGGGCCAACCCTTAACCCACCACATGGCCAAGATGGCGAATTCAAGATGGCAAATTTCTGAAAGAATGCAAAGAAACCCTGAACAAATAGATCAAGCTTACATTGGCTAGCCTTTGAGAGGGAACCTAGAGGGGGGTCCCTGGGACCCAGCCTGCGTTGCAGTCTTCAGGGCATAAGCCAAAAAGTTGTAGAAAAAAGGGTAGAAAGTTGCACATGAATGGCAGAGAGAGAGCAAAGAGAGCCTGAAATTAAACAAACTTCTGACCATTTACCATTGCAGTAGCAAAAACTGTACTTCTGAGAATGGCATAAAATTAGGCTCTCTGGCTTTCCAGGGAACGCAGGAGGCATTTCAAAGGGGTTTCACGGCTCAGGCGTGATTCGTAGCACTTCATTAAATGAGTAGAGTCAGTCTGGTGAGTGAAGGAGAGCTGACCAGGCAGAAGCGGCATCCCGACTTCCCCCAGAGCCCTCTAGAGAGAAATGGCCAAGCCCCCAAAGCCAAGCGTCCTTGGCTTCAGAGGTGACCGGCCTTTCAGCTAAAGGCCGTAGGAGCTCTCTGGCGTGGCGCCACGTCTGGACAGAGACTGAACAACAGAGAGCCGTAGAGTAGTTTCACTCACCAGAGTAGAGAAGTGGTGTGGACATGGATGTGAAGGCAGCAATGGTATCGATGCGCTGATTCCGCCGCAGACAGACTGGTTCACAAAAGGCCGTCAGAACTGTGGGTATTCCTCAGAGCAAAAAGGGAAGAACAAAAAAAGAAAAAAGAGGAAAAACACCAGAGAGGAATCTCACTTATCCTGACTTTAAGCCCTTTATCCGAGTCACGGCACCATTTATGTTAGGTTTTTAAAAGGAGGTAGCCGAGTAAGAACAGCACCAGCACGCACGTGGTATTCAGGTAAGGGGTAGGTTTATTCAGTAGACCTGCTGGGACCAGGCAAGGTTGGCACTCCACGTGGCTGGGAAAGGCCTGGGAATGAGAGAGAGCTGGGAAAGAGAGGAAAGAGCTAGAAAAGAGCAGAGAGAGGGGTGAGAACAGTAGCACTCACGTGGTATTCAGGTAAGGGGTAGGTTTATTCAGTAGACCTGCTGGGACCAGGCAAGGTTGGCACTCCACGTGGCTTGGAAAGAGCTAGAGCAGAGAGAGAACAGTAGCACTCACGTGGTATTCAGGTATTCAGAAGACCTGCTGGGACCAGGCAAGGTTGGCACTCCACGTGGCTGGGAAAGAGAGAGGAAAGAGCTAGAGCAGAGAGAGAGCAGAGAGAGCTAGAAAAGAAGAGCAAGAGCAAGAGAGCTAGAAAAGAAGAGCAAGAGCAAGAGCTAGAAAAATGAACAGAGAGAGCGCCTGGGCCTGAGCTAGGCCTTATCTAGGGTATGGGCGGGGAAAGGTGTGGCCACATCAAATTCAGATGTGACCTCAGCGGATGCAGATGTGACCTCTTCCAGGTGTCTCAGTTGCCTAGGTAACGCAGGTACTGGGTGGAGACTTTGCTGCGAGGAGGGTGGAGTCTGCTGGCATCCAGGGGCGGACCTTACAGTTTCTAAAATCTCCTTTGAGAATTTAAGTTGTTTTCTAATGTCTGCAAAATCCTCCTGACCAGTTAACATGGAGACTGTAGGCTTAGGGCCTGAAGTAGTGAATAATCGCCGTTGCACCTCTCTGTTAACAAGGTCCTCATATTCTGTTCTCCATAATACGTATTGCCCCGGGGTTAGCACTGATTTTGCAGTTTGATACCAATCATAAGGAGTTAGCCAATCAGTTGCTATGGAGTCAAGGATTGTTAAAGTAAAAGGGGCAGAAGGACCCATAGTTTTTACTGCTGTTTGTAATTCTTTTAGCACTTTTAAGAATAATGGCTCCCACTGAGGCGCGCCATGGTCTAGGTGGCTTCATTGAATGAATTAGGTGGTGGACTTTCTCTTTCAATTTTATTGAAGACTTGGAGGAGTATCAGTGTTAGCTGTGCTTTGAAAATCTTGAAGAATTTGTCTGTAAAAGCAACTGGTCCTGGGCTTTTCTTAGATGGGAGGTCTTTTTGTGCTGTTTCTATTTCAGTGCTTGATATGGGCCTGTTAAGATGGTTTAACTTACCTTGGTTTAGTTTCATGTCGATATTTGCTAGGAAAAGCTACATTTCTGCAAAGTTCTCAAACTGATTGGCATAAAGTTTTGAGAAATATTCCCTTATAATGATCTGAATCTTGGTTGTTTCTGTGGTGATGTTTCCATTCTCTTCTCTGAGTTTATTTATTTGGGTGTGTTCTCTTCTTTTTCTGATAAAATTTGCTAAGGGTCTCTCAATTTTGTTAATTTTTTCAAAAAACGAACTCTGTTTTGTTGATTTTTTTTCTATGACTTTTGGATTCTAATTAATTTAATTCTGATTTAATTTTAATTATTTCTTTCCATCTACTGAATTGGAGTTTATCTTGCTGCTCTTTTCACGGAGGCTCAGATGTCTCATTAAGTTGTTGGTTTCAGGTCTCTCCAATTTATTGATGTAGGAACTCAGAGCTATAAACTTGCCTCTGAATACTGCCTTGACTTTGTCCCAGAAGAGCTGGCAATTTGTGTGTTCATTTTTGTTGAATATCACGAACATTTGAATTTCGTTTCTAATCTCTTCCAGGACCCACTCGTGATTAAGCAGTGTGTTGTTCAGCGTCCATGTATTATAGGACTTTCTTTGGTGGCTTTTGGTGTAGAGTTCTAATTTTATTCCCTTGTGGTCTGAGAGAATGCAAGGAATAACTTCAATGTTTCTGAATTTGTACACATTTGCTATGCGATCTAAAATGTGGTCTATTTTGTAAAATGTTCCAAGCGCTGCTGAGAAAAACGTGTATTCTGATGCTGTTGGGTGAAACATTAGGTAGATGTAAGTAAAATCCACTTGATCTATGCAGATGTTTAGATCTGCAGTTTGTCTGTTGAATTTTTGTCAAGTTGATCTATCTAGTGTGAATACTGATGTGTTGAAGTCCCCAACTGTAGAGAACATGGGGAGCAAAGATGGCATTGAGAGGGAATTGAGTGGGCAAAGCCCAATTTGCCTTATGTTCAGTGCATAACCAGCCCGTAGAAACTTAGGTGCATGATAGGGTATGACCTTTAGAGTCATTGGTTCCTCTTCCCCAGTGCTACGCCACTCGCTGTTTTTGCTTTAAAAAGGGCTTGCTCTGTGTTAATAAATGAATTTTCCTGCTTGACTTGACTCCCTGCTGAGTCTGATTGTCTCCCAGGCTGAGGGAGGCTGGGGATGGGGCGGGTGATTTCACTTACCTTTCCTTGGACCCCGTCCGTCTTTCGTGGAATGGATGAAGACCCTACATGTGGCACCCAACGTGGGCCATGAAAGGAAAAACTACCAGCCTATGCTATGCAGTCTCTCAGGGTAAGAGAAACCCTTACTATGGGTAATGCTATCTCACAGAAGAAGGAGGAGGAGGCAACATTATGCCAAGAGGGAGTAAAGGAGGACTTGGGAAGTGAGAAGGAAAAGGAATGGGCCAAATTCGACTGAGAACGCACTGAAACATGCACAGTGGAAGTCAAAACGATGGTGAAAGTTACTCCCTCTGACTCAGGTGACCATGACGGTCATAGGTCCCCTCCCTATTCCCCCGATTGGGGGTGGGGGGGAAGTACAGCATCCTACGCAACCTGAAAGACCAGTATCTCTACCAACCTTCCATGGAGGGGCCGAAGTCTGGCGAAATAACCTACTCTGAGGCCTACCCTGGAAAGGAAGAGCCACCTGGGAGCCCGAACCCTAGGCCACAGGATTCGCTTCCCAAGGGTATCTAGTCAGTCTGGCACCAGGGTCTAACAGGCCCTTGGAATGGTATCCATAGGAAGCTAAGGATCTTAAAGAGCCCCAAAAGGCGGTGGCAGAGGATGGTCCAAACTCTCCTTGGGCCCAGACCCTATTACAGGACGTTGCTTATCACCCATGTGTCCCTAAGGACTGACTGGATGTGGCCAAAGTCATCCTTACTAGTTCTCAGTTTATTAAATGGTGTGCTTTCTTTAAGGAGGAATGCAGAGTGCAGGAGGAGAATAACCGTCAGGCTCAAAGTCATCCTTACTAGTTCTCAGTTTATTAAATGGTGTGCTTTCTTTAAGGAGGAATGCAAGAGTGCAAGAGGAGAATAACCGGCAGGCTCAATCAGCGATACCTATTACTTATGCCATGTTAACAGAGATATGGTTTGGGTATTCCACTGCCGTCCAACATGCCACAATAACTGGCCTATACCATGACCAGGTGAGACAGGCTTGACTTGCTGCGTGGTACAAACTGGATGATGGGCCTACTGAGTCCCGCATAGCAGGAGTGAGACAAAAACTTGGTCAGCTGAGTACAGCAGTCTGCAAGCTGCCGGCAGGGAACCTTCAAGGTCAGTTTGTAAAGCTGCTGGTCTGGGAAGGGATGAATGCAGACCACCGCATGGGATTGAGAGAGAGTTTCCTGGGCAGATGGGAGGTGGCCTCACAGGATGTAGGAAAGCAACAGAATCAGTCCCAATCACTAGTTTTAGCTTTACAGGCTAAGACATCTGCAATGACTGAGGCTATTACCCATGTGCTAGCAGCCCAGGGCCTAGGAACCCCAAGACCATTGGGGAGAGGGACTTATTTTAAATGCAGGCAGGAGGGGCACTTTGAGAGGGACTGTTCATAACAATCCCCAGCCAACTTGTCCAGGGGGAGCCAAACTGCCCCCTATACCTTGCCCAAGGCGCAGGAAGGGATACCTTAGAAAAAAGGATTGTCGATCCAATTTTTTTTTTTTTTGTCGGTCGTGTGGCTTGAACTCTGGGCATGGGTGCTGTTCCTCAGCTCTTCAGCTCAAGGCGAGCGCTCTACCAATTGAGCTACAGCGCCACTTCCGGTTTTCTGGTGGTTTATTGGAGATCGGAGTCTCACGGTCTCTCCTGCCCGGGCTGGCTTTGAACCGCGATCCTCAGATCTCAGCCTCCTGAGTAGCTAGGATTAGAGGTGTGAGCCACCAGCGCCCGGCTGTCGATTCAATTTTGATTTAGATGAGAAACCCTATCTGGGTGGAGCAGTGGCCATTGACCAAACCTAAACTTGTAGCCCCCCACCTTTTGGTAAAGGAACAGATAAACCTTGGGCACACACACCCTTCTATGAGTCCTTGGAACACACCGTATTTATTATTCAAAAAGCTTCTGAGACTTAGCTTATGCTCCAAGATCTATGTAAGGTAAATGAAAGGATGGAGCTAGTAGGAACGCCCCTAAGAGGCATGACCTGGACTCCTGCTATACCTTCAGAATATACCTTAGTTGTGATTGATATTAAAGATTTTTTTTTCTATCCCCCTGCATCCAGATGACTGCGAGAAGTTTGCTTTCTCCATCCCTTCTCTTAATTTTTCCCAGTCTGATCGGAGGTTTTAATGGACCGTGTTGCAACAGGGAATGGCCAATAGCCAGGCCTTTTGCCAACAATACTTGGCCACACTTTTAGGGCCTGTGCTGGGTTCAGATACCTGCCTTACCTATGCCTACATGGATGATATAATTCTGGGGCACCAAGACCAGAGCCGCCTGGAGGGTCTTCTGGTCCAGGTTTGTGCCATATTAAAAAGGGGGGTTTTACCATAGCCCTCAATAAAGCTCAAAAGGTACCTCCTTTTAAGGTGCTCAGAACCCACCTTACCTTGACTCAGGCCAGCCCCCTTAAGCCTTTGCTGGATTTCCAGGCTCTCTGACCTTAACCTAACTTCAGAGTCTTTTAGGGGAAATCAATTGGCTGTTGCCATGGGTTTTTATCCCTAAAGATAGTTTTGTGTCCTTATTCACCATACTAAAAGACATGATACCCCAAGAATTTATTACAATTACAGACAGCCATCGGGTAATATTTTTTCAGTTCCAAAAAGCCCTGGATGTAGTTTCCCTAAAGAGGTATTCTATTTTTAAGCCCATTTCCCTTTGATTGTTTGCAGGTGTCACAGTAATACCTGCAATTTTAACTCAAGGGGGGGAGCCATTAGAGTGGGTTCACACTCCAATGGGGGGCACACCTTGGGTGTACTCTCAGGCAAACCAACTTGCAGATGCTATCCTCAAGGGAAAGACCCAAGCCCAAGGGCATTATGGCCTTGATCCTCACTTCATTGTTTTTCATGTTTGGAAGGCAGACGTTGAGTGGCTCACTCTAGCCAATGCTCATCTTCCTTTCTCTTTGGAGAGGTTTCTAGGCCAAATTGACTGCCATTATGGGTCATCCAAATGGACTGTCATGTTATGGTGACTTCCCCTCAAAATGCCATCTCTATTTTCTCCTATGACTATTCCTGGCGCTCTCCATGTTTCTACTGACGAAGGTAAAGGCTCTGTGTATGCAGCCTTTGAGGAGAAACAAAAGACCCAAAGCCAACAAAGATTTCAACCTTGTCAAGGGTCAGCACAATATAAAAGAAAAGCTGGCCATAACTATGGCCCTTCAGGACATTCAAAAACCCTTTAATTTGTATTATGATAACCTATAAAACATAAAAGGGTTGAGTTAGCCGCCATATACAGTTACAGATAGCTTTGTTTACAATTAACATTTTAAATTTTTCAAAAGGGGCAACTGAATCCAGATTTCAGAAGAACTGGGGAAAACTAAGCCCTAAGCCCCAAGTGAAAGTCAGGTGGAAGGACCCCCTGACACAACAATGGAGAGGACCTGACCACCTAGTTACCATGGGCAGAGGATTTGGATGTGTTTTTCCCATAGGGGAGAGAGCCCCCATTTGGATCCCTGCCAGGAACCTTAAGTTTTTACCCATCATCTCTATACAGGAGGATGTACAAGGATAAGCTGATCAACAAGGAAAGAAAAACGGCTATGGTGACCGAGGCTTGTGTTTAAAAGAGGAAAGCCAGAAATATAACTAGTAACCATCCCCATGGACAACCAGCCCTTGAGAATCTGTTGTGTTCTTTAACAATTGCAGATGGCGATAGTCCAGCTGTTGGCTGTCCTGACCCTCCCAGTCCCGGTAATGGCCCTACGGAACCTACATCAACCTCAACATGTGACCTGGGCAGTGATCAGTGCTGGCAATGCAGAAATCATCAATAGTACTACAAGAAAAGCTGTCCCGTCTACTTGCTGGCCTGACCTTCATTTTGATCACCACCCTATGTCATTATGTATGGACCGTTTAATATTTCTGTAGGAGCTATTTATTTTAATGCTACCTGCTCTAATTGTTCTTTTACTCATTGCTTGTACAACCACCTTTTGTTATGCTTTCCTGTAAACATGTCTAAAACCTGCTCTAGAACAAGCCCCAGCTCTGGACTCTGAAGTGGCAAAGACTGCTATCCCATCCTTGACTAATGTTCAAGGACTGCTAATGACATTTCTTGGCCTGGTAATGCATTTGCTGATGGTTTTTCTATGCCTTCCTTGCATTATACGTGCACTGCAAACCTCTTATGAGCTTAGCCAGCCAGTTACATAAGATCAAGCTCCAAGTGAATGAATTTCCCCTGAGAGGAATTGCAGCCAGAGATGGGTAAGAGGGGGTGTCAGTCTGACCAACCTAAGACAGGGCTTTCAGCTTTGCTCTGAAGAAAGTCCCGATGATGGGTCAGGCATATAAGGCGATCCACCCAACCTAAGGCAGGCAGTTCACTTCTTTAAAGAAAGACGGTAGAGATGTTGGGAGCCATTGGGAGCTGACAGTAAAGCTCAACATCATCTTGACCCCTGTGCTCACTTAAAGGCATGTAAAAGGAACTGGCTTACTTAAAAGACACCAGATGCCCAGTATTGCTTTGCTTTGTCTGCAGTTTGTTTTAAATTTTCCTTGTTTTTCTGGACTATAGTAGAATGGCCTGAGTGTGGGGGCCCACGAGGATGCACCTTGCTGCATGTGTGGAACTCCCAATACCCAGGTTGCTCCCATGTTCTGAAGAGGAAGACCTTATGAGATACTGACTTTTATATATGCCCAGGAATTAATTGAACTGCTTTGGACATTTCTAACTGTGGTGGGACAGATGTTTATTTCAGTGCTATGTGGGGATGTGAGGTAACTGGGATGGACTCTTGGATCATGCACACGGACCCTCCCTATCCTTGTCTAGCGAATCTCACCCCCAGACTTGCCTCAAACCCCTTGTGTGGCCAAGGCTATCCTTACCGATGTAATCCTGTTAAAATAACCTTTACAGAGGAGGGGAAACGATAACTAACTGGGAGGTGGGTCTGCCATTAAAACAAAAAAGGGGAATCTGTAGAGCACATGGACAGCAAAGATGGCACTGAAAGGGAGTTGAGTGGGCAGAGCCCAATTTGCTTTATGTTCAGTGCGAAACTAGCCCGTGCAAACTTAGGTGCATGATAGGGTGTGACCTTCACAGTGATTGGTTCCTCTTCCTCCCCTGCCATGCCACCTGCTCTTTTTTCCTTTAAAAGGGCTTGCTCTGTGTTAATAAATGAGTTTTCCTACTTGACTTGACTCCCTGCTGTTGCTTCTGATTGTCTCCTGGGCTGAGGGAGGCTGGCGATCAGCCGCGCAGCCGCACTTACCTTTCCTCAGACCACGTCCATCTTTCGTGGGACAGACAAAGACCTGACACCCAACAATTAATGTCTTTGGATCTATGTGAGATTTGAGGGAAAGTAGTGTTTCTCGTTGTTTGGCAAATAGATATTTATAATTGTAATATCCACCTGAAGGAGAGATCCCCTAATTAGTATGTAGCAACATTCTTTATCTCTTCTCACGAATTTTAATATAAGTCTATTTTATCTGATATTAGGATTGCAACTCCTGCCTGTTTATGGGGGCCGTTTGCTTGGTAGATGTTGTTCCAGCCTTTCACATTTAAATATCTTTGTTTTTATGGGCAAGGTGTGACTCCTGAAGGCAACAAATAGAAGGATCTTGCTTTTTAATCCAACTAGACAGTCTATGTCACTTAATTGTGGAGTTAAGTCTGTTAATGTTGAGAGATAGGACTGAGAAGTATTTGGGAATTCTTGCCATTTTATCCACCTTCTTGGGGGCTGTGACAACTAGGTTCTCCTATGGTTCTTGGATTCTCATTTTCAGTGCAGTTTCTTGACCTTCATTGTGGTCTTGTTGGTTTTCTATGTGTAGAACATCTTTAAGAATCTTTTGTAGGTCTGGTTTGTGGAGATATATTGTATCAGTGTTTCTTTGCTATGGAAGGTGTTCATTTGACCCTCAGTTATGAAGGAGAGTTTAGACTGGTACAGTATTCTTGGTTGATAGTTGTTTGTCTTTAAGACATCGCATGCATAATTCCAAGATCTACTTCCTTTAATTGCTGAGAAATCTTTGGTGATTCTAATTGGTTTCCCTTTATAGATGGTTAATCTTTTCTCCTTGACAGCTTTCAGGATCATTTTGTTGGTCTGAATTGATCCTGTATGGATTATAATGTGACAGTGGGATAGCCTGTTCTGGTCTAGCCTATTTGGAGTTCGAAAAACTTTTTGTATCTGAATAGGCCTATCTTTTTGCCAATTTGAGAAGTTCTTTGCTAGGATCCTGTTAAAAAAAATTCCTAGACCATTAATTTCTGTCTCTAGGTGCTCCTCTACAACCATTATGCTTCTGATGGTGTCTTCCAAATTTTGAATAGATCTATCATATATCTTGGATTTGTCTTCGATTGTTGTAGGTTCTTACTCTATAATATCTAGGCTGTCTTCAATCCCCATGTTTCGATCTTCCGGATGGCCTCACCTACATTCAGAAATTTCTACTTTGTTTCTTTTGTTTATTCCTTCTAATTGGTCGCCTTTCATGGCTTCAAGTTCTTTGTTGAAGCTTTGTTATAGAAATTGTATGAACTCTTTTACATCCTTAATTTGGTGTTCAGTGTTTATTCTCAAATCACTTATTTAATTGGTTATGGTTTCCTTGGACTTCCATTCCTTCTGTTGGGTTCCATTCAGCATTCCTTTTGTAGTCTCCCTGACTTCTTTCAGCTCTCTGTTTATGGGTTCCATAGATTCCTCTATTGATCTTCGTCTATTCTCATCCCACTCTCTCAATTCCTGTATTACTCTGATTAGCTTCCTCATATGAGCCCAATTCCTGTAGTTCTTTAAGTGTTCTCAGCCTGCTCACTCCATTCCTGACTTTCTCTTTGTCTGGTCTTGGCCTGCTCACGTAATTCCTTTATTTCTTATTTAGTGTTCTCAATCTGCTCATGTAATTCCTGTATCAGTCTTTGAGTAGCATCCTCACGCTCATGAGATTCCTGTACTGATCTTTAGTTTGCCTCCTCTTTCTCCATATCATGCTCTTACTGATCCTTTGCAGGTTTTCAATCTTTTCATTTACCATGTTTACCATTATTATTTGTAGAGCTTTTTGGGAACTCTTGTCTGGATTATTCATGATCTGTTCTGCCCCCTGATTATCATGAGTGGGAGTTGAGCTCCCCGGACTTGCCATTTTTCTTGTGTTTTTTTCCAGCTTCTTTTGCCCATTTGGGATGAGAGTAACATCAGCTTTGTGGTAGAACACTATTTTAAGGCAACCATGAACCAATGTCCGTAGTTGCACAGTCAAAAGTCTGCAGATACAATCTAATTCAAAAGATACAATTTATTAAATACCAAACAATTATGTATTAATCGTCCACAAACAACAAAGAAGAATTTGGCAGAAATTAGGAAGAAATGTGGGTAAAAATAAGACTAAAGGGATGTGGAAAGGTAAAAGGAGAGTGTAATTAACCAGGTCCTTATCTCAAGGAGGGAAATGGATTGGACAGGATGATAGTAGAGAGAAAAAAAGAAGAAAAAGAAAAAAAGACAAGAAAAAATGGAAAAACAAAAATTTAAAATTAAAAAGTGAAACACTTAGAATTATGCAAGTTTAAAGAAGTAGTATTCTAAGAAGAACGGGGATAGGAAGAGAGGAAGTGAGGGATAGAAAGGAGTTGAAAAACTAAAAACTAAAAAATGCTTAAAATATTTTATAGGTATAAAGCGTTAATACTGCTACTAATGAATTTAAGTCTAAGAGGTTTTGAATTGAGTAATAAATTTTTGGATTGTGTACACAACATGGGATAAGGTCTAGTAATCAATGTCGGGTATATCTGGGGATGAGCAGAGCAGCAATTAAGTCATGCAAAAAAGAATGAAAGAGAAGAAAAACGAAAAAAATGAGAAAGAAAGAAAAAAGGATCAAAAATTCAATAGAGCTAAAAAATAGCACACACACATATACACCTAAAATCTAAAATAAAAATTGTAAGAGGAAGAAAAAAGAGATTAATAGAGAACAATTTTTTCAAAAAAATTAAAAAGTAAAAATTTAACAAAAAATTTAAAAAGTTTTTAAAAAAGGTACAAAGAAAAGATTTCTTTGGTTTTTTTTGGGGGGATGGGAATATCCTGTATCTCCCTTGTGTCCATAACCAGTGTCCTGTTGGAGTCTCTGGTCTGCTTGTGGTGTTTGGTTTTCCTGTGGCTTGATTGGTTACTTAAGTCAGTTTGTTTGGGCAGGCAGAAAAATGCACTGCTTTACCCAGGATTTTGTGATCCTCCTCCTCCCAGGCTAGTTCAGAGGGAGGGAGATCTGCTTTGAGCATCACAAAAGAGGGAGATGGCTGTTTCCTCTAGTTTAGAGATGCTGTGATGAGGCTAGGTTCTGGGTAGTGTTGAGGCCTTTCAGCAAACAGTAGCTTTTTCCTGAGGGGCTAACTTCTGAGACACTCACAGAGCCTAGCCTGTAGCCTTTCTCAGGGTTTATGTTTACTGAATTTCAATTGATTTTCTTGGCTGCTGTAAGGAGTGGCAGCCTCTGGCTCTGTTTACCCTGTGAAGAAAGTCCCTCCCACAGGGGCAGAGTTTTCTCTGGTCTTTGTCAGTATCAAAGACAGAGATCTCCGGTAGTTGGGCGGGGGGGGGGGGGGGGGGGGGACGGAGGGGTGGCCTTCCTTCCTCTGCTCTCTGAGAAGGAGTGAGAATGTCAGGGTTCTACTCAAGAGAGTCTTGTTTCCTGGGTTGTCTCTGGTCTGCAATCTGCAGGATGAAGATATCTGACACTTGTCAGTTCTTGCTGGTGTTGAATAGAATCCACTCACCTGCTGCCTCTGGCGCCTTTGTCCCAGACTCTTTCTGTTGTAAGTATGACAGCTACAGCCGTTGCTGCCGCTGCCAACACAACAGCAGCCATGGCCTCTGGCACATGCTCAGATCTGTCTCCTTGCCTGTATTTTCCCTCTTTGGCCAAACTCTCTGTACTGTAATGGCACACTTGGTGAAATTCTCTGGCCTAGGATTGTTCACTGGAACACTAAAACTGCTTCCTATGTGAGAGCATGTTTAGCCTCCAGCTTCTCCTCCCCCATCTTCACAGAACTCCTTAAATGTGTTTCTTAAAAATAGAAATATTTTTAAATTCTCATGCACACTTCCCATTAGGCAGTTCAGATGATGTTAATCTGAATTGTGGTCAGATTTATTTGTGCATATGTGAGATGGTCTTTGAATATGAAGTTTGGCCCTGGATGCTGTCCTCTGTCCCCACCCCTCCTTTTGGTTTTGTTTGCTTTAGCAGCCTCTCACTTGAGCCACATCTTCCAGCTTTTTGTTTTTCAGTTGGAGGTAAGAGTTTTCATGGTTTTCAACCATGATCTTCAGATTTCAGCCTTCAGGTGATCTACTGAGTGTTTTCCTGTCCTCTTTTGTGAAAATACACACCCTCCTGGCATCAAAGGTAAAAGAACAACTTAAAAGTTGTTATGATATTCTCAACCCAAAGAAGATACCTGATATATTTGATTTAAGTGTTAAGATATAAAATTTGGATTTTTGGAAAGACTGAGTCTCTTTAGTGTCATTTTGGGAAAAGTGAATCAAATATTCACAGATAAAGGGAATAAAGTAAACCTGTTTTCATGAGGAGTGTTAATGAGAAGAACAGTAGTTTTGTCATTAGTGTAGCCTACTTGAAACAGTTTCAAAGTACAGATGCTAAAGTATATTTTCTGTGTAATAATCACTGAATTCTAAAATTATTTGTTTTCGTCAGCATTTTCTGTTTGTCCTTATCTGCTATCTCATTTGAAACATACATCTTGGTAGGAGGGCCTTGTGTAGTTAGTTTACATTTTAGGAAAGGAATTTTAGGTTTTTAAAAATCAGAAAAGCTAATAATGATAATCATTTTCAGATGTCCTTCACATTTCTCCACATTTCATTATATTGGTTTAATATGCTATCAGTATATTTATAGGCTATGAAGTATGATTTTGGTTTTGGTTTTTGTGCTGGTATTGGGGCTTGAAATCAGTACATTGGTCTGTCACTAATGCCATCATTGATGGCTCATTCCTCTGATTCAGGCTAATCAGGAGGCTGAAATCTGAGGATAAAGGTTCAAATCCAGCCTGGTCAGGAGAGATTATGATACTCTTTTCTTCAATTCATGACTAAAAAGCCAAAAGTGGAGTGTGGCTCAAGTGGTAGAGCACCGGGCTTGAGCAAAGAAGCTAAAGTGTAGTTATGTGTAGTTCCTAAAGGATAGTTCCAAAGTCCTGATTTTAAGTACCAGTACCAACACACAAGAACACACACACACACACACACACACACACACACACACACACACACACACACACATGTTATCTTTGTCCCCAAAAGCATTATGGTTCTCTTTATGTGCCCCTGAAATCCACTTTGCTTTATTTTTCATTCGGTTGGTGATGTTTTTACAGGGAGAGCAAAGAAGTGGCTGTTACCTGAGTCTTGGCTGTCTGTGCTTTTGCTGGGATGACCGCGGTCTGCCTTATTGAGCATTGAGTCCCAGAGAAAACTCCTTGAAGCACATGGAGGGAAATATATGAGAAGACATGCATTCAGATAATTCTTCAGTCCATCTTCCTCCTGCCAAGGGTTTTCTCTCTCTGTAGGGCGAGTTCCTTTTTTTCCACGTAAAGCTGAACATTGTATAGCTTTCTGTGTGTGCCCACATGCAAATAAGGCTTTTGTAAAATACCAGCCATCGCAAACTTGCTCTTTTTTCTCCTCTCACCATTAGTGAGTATCTTGGCAGCCTTCATGGTTCTGAGAAAAATGGAATGATCTAGAAATTGTCATGGGATGTTTACAGATGTAAGTCAAAATTTATAGCTCTTTTGCTCTAGTGAATTGAGCAACATCTATGTGAATTTATAGATAGCCTTTAGGGAACTTATTTATATGGTATAGATGAAGTTTTGGATATGGTATCTCTATGGAAGTCCAAAGATATCTTTAAGTACTTTGTCCAAATTAAACAGAAATTGAAAACACTTTAAAGTTTTTAGTTTTAATCAGAGTCTTCTTTTAATTTGGGATGTAGGATTTTTAAATGTTGGAATAAATTAATTTTCATTTGTAGAAAAAGTGACAAAAAGGAGTGTACCTGAAGATACAGCATAAGTTTTCCCTTTTGATGAGTTACGAAGTTTAAGTTTGATTTCAGATAAAGTATTGTGAGAAATACCAATATACAAATCCAGTTACTGAGATTAATTAGATTAAATTAGTAGGAAAGGTACTTTGCAGTAACAATTACAATATTCTATATTGAAAAGTGTTTGACCAACACATTTGTGTAGTTGTGTAGTTAGATATCATTAACGTGGTGTTATAGATTTTAATAAATTTCTTCAAGCACAAGCAAGAAGTGTGAGAGATGTTAGAGTTTTACACAGAGCAGAGAAAACACCAGATGCTCTTCAATAAATGCTCTCATTTTTCCATTATTTTTTGTGTATGCACTGGTATTGGAGTTTTAATTTAGGGTCTTGAGTTTTACTTAGCTTTTCCCTTAAGGCTGGTGCCGTATTACTTAAGCCATACCACCATTTCCAATAGTTTTGCTATTTATTGGCAATATGAATATCACAGACATTGCTGCTTGAGATCCATTTGAATCTGGATCCTCAGATCTCAGCTTCCTATGTAGCTGGGATTACAGGTGTGAGGCACCAGTACTCTGAGAGATGCATTTATTTAGTCATGATATGTGGCAAATTACCACAAATTTATTTGTTTGACCATTAAATACCAGCAATAGTAGGACATAAGTTTGGTAGTTTGGGTGTAGTTTGTCTCTAGCAGCTGCTCAGTTTCTACCAGGGGGCCACCAGGGTATAGTCTCTCATGGAATGTGGGGATCTCTTCCAAGCTTAAGGGATGCCTGGTATGCTTTAGGTTCTGTGGTTGTGAGACTGTGATTTCTGGTTTCTTGTCTCCTATCATACAACCACTTTTGTCAGCTCCTAGACACCTCCATACTTTCTTGACAAACATATTCTCTTTACTGTTTGATTCATCCTGTTGGCGGCACTGACTTCTAGAAAGGCCGTATTTTGCATTCTCTACTTGGAAGTAACTCATACCCAAATCTTGTGGGAACTAATTACATTTGTAGAATCTCTTTAATTTTGTTGTCTTGCAGGGCATATTGTGGGGTTAGATCCTTCCTAGACTGGAAGACAAAAGATATCCCAAGGTTCTGAGTTGTTGTGTATCACCTGATACACATAAAAAGCTATTTATTAGCTGGGCAGCCGTGGCTCATTCCTGTAATCCTAGCTACTCTGAAGGATGAGATCTGAGGCTGCCGGTTCAAAGCCAGCCCAGGCAGGAAAGGCTGAGAGACTATTATCTCCCATAACGTACTAAGAAAACTGGAAATGGCACTGTGGCTCAAGTGGTGAAGCACTCGCCTTGAGCTGAAGAGCTGATGGACAGCGCCCAGGCCCAGAGTTGCAGCACCACGGCTGAAAAAATAAGTAGAAAAAGCTATTTACTATTCTAAGGGTCCTCAATTTCAGACACTGGTAATTGAGTTATTCCTTCATTTTTAGCAAATGAAGTGTGAAATTTAAGAAAAGGAAAGATAGTTTCTTTGGTGGAGTGGAAAACAATTCAGCAGTTATAGGGAATGAAAGGCAGTTAGGAGTAAAACTGTGGATAGATTCAAGAACAGTGGCAGTGGCTTCAGAAATGGGACAGAAGTAAACATGACAGATATATTTTCAAAAGAGATCATGCGGCTTGGAATGTGGTTTAGTGGTAGAGTGTTTGCTCAGCATGCATGAAGATCTCGGTTTAATTACTCAGTAACACATAAAAAGAAAAAGCCATAAGTGGCACTGTGGCTCAAGTCATAGGGTGCTAGCCTTGTGCAAAAAGAAGCTCAGTGACAGTGCCTAGACCCTGAGTTCCTGCCCCAGGATTGCAAAAAATAAAAAGAGAGAATATATTAATAATGGATGAGGGAAGGATGCAGAGAACAAATTCATCACTGAATTTTTCCTCTATTTCAAAATCAAGACATCATTCAAGAGACAAAAATGGGTCATAAAGATGGTCCAGAAAGAACATATCTTATGAAGAAATACAAGATTTTTTTTTTACTGCAACTATCCTGTACAGATAATCCATTAGGCATAATTGTGACTTTAAAAAGCACAAGAGCTCATTGTAATAGCTCAAGCGCTATCTGGAGATTTTGTAAGGGTGCTGGTCCTTAACCTTGATAAGAGCTTAGGTGCTATTTCTATTTTTTCCTCGAGAACATTACTCTATTACTTAAGCCACAGCTCCTCTTCCGACATTTTTGGTGATTAAATGGACATAAGCGTGTCATAGACTTTTCGTGGCTCACCTTGCTTAACAGTGTTATCCCCAAATCTCAGCATTCTGAAGAACTAGGATTACAGTTGTGAGCCACTAGCACGCAGAGAAGCATTTCTTTTTTAGTGAAAAGAATTAGAATGCAAAATCATCAGGAAGATTCACCCTCAGTACAAAATAAATCACCAAGACCAGTACCCGAATACACACATACACACACACACACACACACACACACACACACACACACACACACAAGCACACACACACACAAATACACATAAGCTTCTTCTCAGGGGTCTGTATCTCTCTTCCCAAAAGAATAGTATATTCGAAGGGGTAAACTGGTGTCACAGGCTCTAATCCCAGATATTGAGAGTTAGAGGTATAGGAGGATGGGGTAATGAGGGTGGCTTGAGTGAAGTTAGCACAAGACTATATGAAAAGCCAAATGAGAAAGAAAAAAAAAATGATTGGGGGAATGCAGGCTCAAATGGTAACGTATCCGCCTAGTAAGTGTAAGGCTCTCAGTTTATTCCTCAGTTCCATGAAAAAGACAAAAATTATAGCATCTCAGTCCATTTTGTCATGGTTTAACAAAATCCTTGAAGCTGTATATTTCATACGGAAAAAAGGTCGATTTCAATCAAAATTAATAGTAGATGCAATGTCTAAATAGCATGCTAGCACATGGGCTAAGGTCCCCTATGTGCATTATATCACAGAGGATCTTGGCATCATGGCATGTGCTAGAATGACGATGATGTTAGTCCCTTCAGAGTTGATGAGATGGCATTAATCTATTTATGACTGAAACCTCTCTTACAGGTTCCACCTCCTGACACTGCTACATTGAGAAGTTAAGCTTCAGTGTGAGCTTTGATGGTGACAGACCATCTACAGGCTTCTGACAGAGGCAGGTACAACCATTGGAAGCCGAAGTCATTCATACAACTAGGAACCTTGGATAACTGCTTCGATCTTTTTGATTCTGATATTTGCTGTATTTGGGGCCATCTCACAGATAGGATCCATCGAGTTCATGTCTGTTCCATGTGCCAGCTTCAGTTATGCTCAGTGTGATATAAGCTGCTAAACAATAGGGAGGACAAGGACGGACGGAGTTGGGCACAAAAATGGAGGTTTGGCATTCTTCATGGCACTTAATTAACATTAATAGATTTTATAGCTAAGTCATTAGAAAGTTCTATGTCATTATACAATACTTACGTAGAGCCATGTAATACCTACTGTATGACATGGAAAGATACCTTGTAGAGCAGCCTGTTTACACATAATACAGACAATTCTGTGAACACAAAGGATGGGGTAAAAAACAAGTTCTGGTCTACAAAATTGTCAACCTCAGAGTCAAAGCACACACCCTGAAAACGATATTGGAAGGAATAGGAGAAACCCTTGTTCTCCTAGGCACAGGCTGAAATTTTCTTAATAGAGAGCCAGAAACAGAACAAATCAAAGAAAGGTTGCACAAATGAGGATTGCATGAAAGTGCAGAGCTTGTGCATGGCATAGGACACAGCTAGCAAAATCAATAGAATCCCGTGGATTAGGAGAAAATCTTCACTAGCCATACAACAAACAAGGGTCCCATATCTAAAATATGCTTTGAACTCAAAAAATTAAATCCCCCAACAACAAATCCTCAAATAAACACTGCCTGATAAGTAAGTGGGCTAAAGACTTAAAAAGAAAATTCTATGAAGAGGAAATAACAATGGCCAATAGCCACATGAAGAAATGTTCAACTTCTCTAGCCATAAAAGAAATGCAGATCAAAACAACATTGAGATTCCACCTTTCCCCTGTTAGAATGGCTATAAATAAGAAATCTAATAATAGATACTGGAAGGGATGTGGCCAAAACGGAACTCTACTGCATTGTTGGTGGGAGTATAAATTTGTTCAACCACTTTCAAAAACAATATGGAGATTCCTCAAAAGATTCCACATAGAGCTCCCCTATGACCCAGCCATCCCACTTTTGGTCATTTACCCAAATGATCACAAACTAGGCCATACTAAGGCTACCAGCCCAACTATGTTTATTGCAACATTATTTACCATAGCTAAGATATGGAACCAACCCAGATGCCTTTCAGTAGAGGAATGGATCAAGAAAATGTCATATATATATATGAATTCTATGCCTCCATTAAAAAAAATGACATCGCCCAATTTGTTAGGAAATGGAAAGTCTTGGGAAAAAACTATATTAAGTGAAGTAAGGCATGCCCAATAAAACATAGGTCCCATGGTTTCCCTTATTTGCAATAACTAGTACATATCTAGGACAAGCAGAAAAGGTCAAAAGCTATGTACATATGACCAGATAAGATGAAGTTAAGCGAAATAAACCTCAAGATAGGGACGCAAGTAGTTTTTCCTTTCTTGCTAATGTTTCTAACCTATTTATAAGGTACCATGTGATTTTTGGTTGCTTTATATATTCCTTCCCCATGGTATAACCCCTGTTTTCACTATATTTTATTCTGGTAACCTGCATCTTGTATATATAATTCTCTAATTCAGGGAGTGTAAGGGAAAACACAAAATACTTAATTAAGGATACAGGTTGACCCATTGTAAAAATTTTATGTACAAGACGTACAAGACACTACCTTGAAAATGAACTTTACAACTTCGGGGTGGGTAGTTGTTTAGGTGGGAGGGAAGGAATTGTAGGGGAAAAACAAAGGAGGAGGCAACAATTCTTGACAGGACATGTACTCATTACCTTGCTCATGTAACTGTAGCAGCTCTGTACAGATTTTTATAATAAAACAGGTAGAAAATTAATTTTATATATGGTTATGGGTCAGTACTAGGACTTGAATTTATGGGCCTTCCACTTACTTTCACACTTCAAACTGGGATCTGTATCTGTGTTTAATTTTTTATTCATCTTTTTGTAAAAGATAAATCTAGTAACACTGTCCCCTAATGTTTGTATGAAATAAGTTTTGGAAATTTTACAATAACTTAAGTGTTTTATTTTACATTCATCATTCTACTATCTTTCAGTTTCTAATGTTTCTTGGAAGTTAAACACAGGCTCTCTGTTGCATTTATTAGGAAATGTTTTGCCTGGCCCCAGTCTATAATCCTAGCACCTAAGGAGGCTCAGATGAGGAGAATGTTGGCTTGAAGCAAAAGCAGAGAATTCCATGAAACTCTATCTCCATAATTATGTATATTTATACATATATTTATATATAACATATTTAATATGTAATATATTTGTGAAATATATACATATATACACGCTATATATCTGCAGAAGATTGGCACACTGAAACAATTGAAGGCACTGATTTAATTTCATTGCTGTCATTCTACTTTAATGATTTCATTGAATGTCCTGTCCAATATAGATTTGTGCTTATCAGGCAGGCTATACCACATGTCACATATGAGTGCAAGAATAATAGGTTTTAGCTCATTACATAGTAGCTCATCAGGACAGAGGAAATATTCCTCAACTTGGTTGAGCCAATCTTTATTGTTTGTTCCATACTGTGACGCTCCCTTGAGTCTGCAGTTTACAGTTTCAAGATGATATTTTGTTCTTTTGGAGACAAGTGAATAGAGAAATGTATGTGAACTTCAAGACAATTACCTCTCTCTCGCTAAACTTCATATATTCAAATGGGAAATGTGCCATCCCCATAGAATACAAACGAGGACACCCAAGCACCAGATGTCTACATTGCAGGCATTGTAATTTCCATGCAGGAATATATTATAGGGACAAAATTAAGGTACCAATATGAACTTCAGCAACTACCCTTGGGAAGTCCTTATGCTCATGCTAAAGCCATTGACCTTCACATTGCCTTTGTCATCCAACACGATGTTATTGGGTTGAAGGTCTCATTATTCATTTATATATTCGTTAAAGTAATGCACAGTACTCACAATCTGAACAATCTCCTGACTTCATTCTTGAATAGGTGGTATAATTTTCACATATATGTTAGGAGGTCTCTGGATGACCAGTTCCACTGCCAGGTATTGGTGCTCATCCTTTTCCCTCACCTGGTATGACCTCATCATGGGTCAGTGATAGAAAAACTTAATAATATCCATCTCATTTTTTAACTTTTTGTGGGTCCTAGGGCTTGTAGTCTGGGCGTAAGCACTGTGGCTTATCTCCTCAGCTTAAGGCTAGTGCTCTACCACTTGAGCGACAGCATCACTTCCAGCTTTTTCTGTTCTTGTGGTGCTAAGGAATTGAACCCAGGGCCTCCTGGTTGTGAGGCAAACATCTACCACTGAGCCACAGTCCCTACCTGTCCATCTCATTTTTGATCTGACAATTGTTGAACTCTCCCTTTAGGGTTATTTTCACTACCACCTTAGTGTCTATAAGGTGTTGCTAGGCCAACTTTACATATCCATACTACCATAGTCAATGATCTCCTCCTTCACACTGTATTGTTCAGGGAAAATCTCCTGCCGTAGCCAATGATTTCCTTCATACTGTCTTGTTCTGTGAAAATATCCCTTTCCTAAGAGCGTGAGCCTAATTCACTGTGTTCTCCCATCTTTTGCTAGGATGGCAAGAAGTAAATCTACCTAAACTTAGCTAAGCAAATAACAACCCCAGAACAATAACCAAAAGGAAATACCCAAACCCAAACAAAACATAGCCCCCCCCCCAAATAAAAAAAAACTACCACACACTCAAAATTGTCAACGTAGAACTGAGTCCAGCAGGTCACCAGGAACTCCCAGCACTTTAATGGACTGCAGAGACCACTCACAATGGTTGCAATGGACCAATCACAGGTTGGCATGAACCCACTGGCTCTTTTAGTCTTGAGCCTGTAGGACTGTTGCCAAGGTTTCTACAGGTATGCGAGGGGCACAGAATGATGCCATTGCTACAGCCATGGCAGTGTTGCAGGAACTACAAGGGTATCAGCCAATGCCTTCTGTCCTCAGTGGCTGCCAGGTCCCAGTGTTTGCTCCCAAAGATTTTGTCCTTCAGTACTATCCATGTCCTCATGTATGCTCCTGTTAGAACGCTGGCCATGTGCAAGAGCCAAACATACACCAGTGGCTTCCATTCAACATATGTGCAGGACTTAGAACTTGCTCCAACAATTTAAAAACAACGTGAATTTCTATGTATTTCTAGGTGCAGAGGGTTCATGACAAAGGGTCCAATTGGAAACTTTCACTAAAGTGGATCCAGATTTTTTTAAACTTGACAATAAAGAGAAAATTCAAAGAAGTAGTTAAGGCATATGAAGTGTCTGTATTTGTTGAATTATAACCCCCAAACACAACTGCTTAAAATGATACTAAAGTCTTTATTTGGTATGGACTTGATTTATTGTTGGAAACATACAATACATCATTTTTTGGTCTTTAAAAATTGTAATATCAGAGCAGGGCACTGGTGGCTCACGCCTGTAATCTTAGCTACTCCGGAGGCTGATACCTGAGGATGGCGGTTCAAAGCCAAAATATACAGGAAAGTCCGTGAGACTCTTTTCTCCAATAAACCACCAAAAAACCAGAAGTGGCACTGTGGATCAAGCCCTAGAGTGTTCGCCTTGAGCTGAAGAGCTGAGGGATAGCACCCAAGCACAGAGTTCAAGCCCCATGACCAACAAAAAAATAAATAAATAAAAAGTTATAATATCAGTATGCACTTTGGTGTTTTCTTAATGGAATCCAAGATTAACTGCATAGCTCTTGAGAAGAATTAAGACAATAACACACTCAAAAATAGCATGTGTTTGAAAGAATGCAAGTAGTATCAGCCTACTGCAAAGTGACTATTGCCAGGATGAATCCCCTATAGAAATACTTTTTTTTTCCTTTTCAGTATTTACTAATAAAATACATCCTTGCATTAATGGCAATATATTACTACTTTATATAAATTAAGCACGTTCTCTATTCAACTCAGTAAATTTTGACAACTATTTAACTATGTAATGCTGAGTCCCTTATGAAGTCACTAAGTTGGCACTTTTGTCATTTACCTTAAAATGCAACATAACTAAGACCAAGAAAGTTTTATAGTTAGGTGGATCATGAAAGCAGCTGTTTTCTCACTTAAAAATG
This sequence comes from Dipodomys spectabilis, assembly GCF_019054845.1. Lineage (NCBI taxonomy): Eukaryota > Metazoa > Chordata > Mammalia > Rodentia > Heteromyidae > Dipodomys > Dipodomys spectabilis. Next base: position 581,931 of record NW_024871111.1, on the reverse strand, counting down.
AAATCCAGTACGATACTTCATCCCATCCATAATCTGAAAAGCTGCTCTATCTTTTGGATTTTAAAGACCTCATCAATTTTCTGAGGATATTTAAGGTCTTTTTCTTTAAATCTAGAATGACTGATGTTAAAAGAATAGTGGAATTACTTCAGAATCATCTGATAGTGGCTGAGAAGTTGGCTCAGTTGTAGAGTGCTTGCCTTGCATGCCTGAGGCCCTGAGTTCGATTCCTCAGCACCACATAAGCAAAAACAAAAAAGGCAGAAGTGGTGCTGTGGCTCAAGTGCTAGAGTGCTAGCCTTGAGCTGAAGAGCTGAGGGACAGCGCCCAGGCCCAGAGTTCAGGACCCATGACTGGAATGCCCCCCCCAAAATAAAAGAATCATCTAATATTGTAGCAAAATGCCCTATGCCATACAGCTCCATGAAACGGTTTATTAACACCTATAAGAGTGAGAGAAAAGAGAGCATCATCTTTTCCAAAGATAGTTTCTTAACAGATAGTTTACATCAGCATTCTTGAAATGCGTAAGGCAGTGTGTTGATATGCTCAAAGTGAAGAACAAGGGTTGGAGTAAGGGACTTATGTAGTAGAACCCCTGCCTAGAATATTGGAGGTCATCAGTTTGAACTCTCCTACTGCCAAATCCATCAGTATTCCTTTAGAGAAAGAGTTATAGCTGTGTATTTCAATTTCATTGTGATGCTATAACAAAATTCATTTAGACCGTAAGAAAGCCCCCATTTGACCACAGGTGTGCATTGTAGGAAAAAAGATAGATCAATAAAAACAAATTCAAATAGTCTGAGACACTTACACAAGTTCTGGACATCATTTTCTCTTGGGCTGCTGCTGTGCAGGCCCAATATTTGATCTGAAGTGAATCTTGGAATTACAAAAGTTAAAACCCAACGTCTAGTAACCTCTAAATGGTCTGTGTAACTCCTTAGTTCTCATACCTGACACTGTGACTTAGTGGGAAAGGCAGAGGGCTGATTCCCAGCTATTGCAGACTTCTTCTATAGTGAACAATGAGCTACCATTTTCAGTCATGTGCTTCCATCACAGACTTGGTTCAGGTCTTTGAACCTGAATGTAGAAGTTTGAATCTCCATAGTGTGAATTGGAAATTTGGCCTCTTAGTAAGATAGGTTTGGAGTACCTTGGGTTACTCTCTTTTTAATAGCTTCCCCTTTGTGCACATTTGGTTTAGATGCAGGGATACATAACTAACTAGTAGGAGTGGTCACCCTATGGTAGAGCAAGAGAGCCACAGGAGAGGGACAGAGATCAAACTCATGACATCTGCCATTTTATGCTGCTTGAATTGACATGTTCTGCATGAATTTTAGTAATTCAAGAATAAAAACTATGGGTTGGGAAGGTGGCTCAGTGGTAGAGTGCTTGCCTTGCATGCATGAGGCCCTGGGTTCGATTCATCAGCACCACATAAGCAGAAAAATGCCCGAAAGTGGAGCTGTGGCTCAAGTGGTAGAGCTCTATCCTTGAAGTGAAGAGCTGAGAGACAGCGCCCAGGCCCGGAGTTAAGGCCCACGACTGCCCTCCCCCCCAAAAAGAATAAAAATTAACATTACATATAGATTTTTAATTGCCTCTTTGCTTCTGACAAAAAGTAAAAGTAAAAATGAATTTAAATGGAAAGGAAGAGCAGGGAAAAGGAATGAAGCAATGATCATGGACAGCTCCTGAAGTCCAATCTGGAGGCTTTATTTACCAACAATGGAGAATAAAATGAAACTATGTAACAAGAAAGGGCCATATATTTATGAGATCACAATGGTTTTCTGATATCAACCCACATGCCACATTTGAAATAGAATGAAATAAGAAAATAGGTATTTACAATGTGTCTATGACATCACAATGACAATAATGTCATAATGATATGAGGTCATTGTAAATTGGTGATGTTGCAAGGAGGTTATGGTGTCATAATGAATATGTGTTGTCACACTGGTGATGTGTTCACAAAGGGTATGTGATGTTACAATGGCATATATGAATACAATTGTCATGTGTTCACAATGCGGATATGGGTACACATAGGGATTGTGATGTCACAAATGCCATATGTGTTTTCAAAGATACTTAGGGGTCATGATAGCTTTATGATACACAATTGTGATGAGGTTACAATGGGTTTTTGATGTCATGATGCTTTTGTAATATCTTAAACACATGTCCAAATTCAATTGCTACTATTTCACAATGAGCACACAAGTTCACAGAAGGAACTTGAAATCCTAATGGACAGGAATTTTTGTTAATGTTTGAGGTCATATTAGGTTTGTGAACACACAATGGGACAGTGATACCACCATGGCAATGTCAACTCACTACATCATGTCAAAATATTGTTTTGATGTCACAATTAGTTGATGATGCCACATTGGTGATGATGTCACAAAAGATTGGTGATGTCACAATATGTTGGGCATGTCACAATGACATAATGGTTCTCAATTGTCTTTAACTTACAATGAGTATATAAGTTCAAAAGGGTCTGTGATTTCTCCAAAAATATGTGTTGCACAAATATATTGAAATCCTACAAGGTTTGTGATGTCAGAATTTGGCACAATGGTTATGACATCTGGCAGTGTGATATCACCATGGTCATGATGTCACTGGGAATTTGTTATATCACATGTCATATGTGAAATCTAATGTGGTCGACAACAGATTATGAGGACAAAAAGGCCTAACGTATCAGAATTGCAGCATGTCACAAAAGTTATGATGACATAGATTTGTGATGTCACAGTGGGTTAGTAATATCACAATGGCAATGTGATGTACAAAGGGATTGTGATGTCACAATGGCTATGAATTCAAGATTTGTTTGATATCAACGTACGGGCAACATCTGAAAGAGAATGATGAGATCACAGAAAAGGCATTCATAATGTGTCTATGATGTCATAATAACAATGTGAAGTTATAATTCTATCATATCATTTTAGTTTTGTGATTTCACAATGAGCACACAGTGTCAAAATGACAATGTGATGTCACAATTATGATAATCTCACAAACTGTTTTTGATGTTAAAATGTCATGTCTGATTCTCAATTAATATTTCACAGTGGGGATTTGGGTACACAAAGAGACTGTGATGTCACAAAGCTATGTATTTTTTTCAAAGGATATAAGAGGTCATAATAGATTTGGGAGGTCACAATGTGATCCTGGTGTCAAAAGAGTAATGTGATGTCACAATGGGTTTGTGATGTCACAGTGGTGATGAGGTCACAATGGGTTAGTTATTTCACAAGTTTGTAATATCACAATTATTTGTTCAATTTCAATTGCTCCTAGTGCACCATGAAGACACTGTAATAACCATCAGTGCCCCTATAATCCACGAGAACAGATAGTCATCATGGCCTCCTGGTCTGGACCACCAGAGAGGGGAGTGTATGCCGTTGGAGGGGGCAGGACATGCTGCTGAAGGAGATAGGATGTCAAGCCTCAAATGGTGGGCTGCCAAGAAGTGAATGTGCATGGACATTTGGGAAGTGATGATTGAAAACTGTTATGCAAGAAACATATTGCAGTGGGGGAAAGGTACAGCCTATATTTAGGCTGCATGTTCAGAGCAACAGAAGGGGAGAGAAAAAGGGGAAAGGCCTGGAAGAAAAGAAGTGATGAGACTGCAGGAGGGTAAAGACCTGGGAGGAGAGGAAATTGAGGGAGAGCAGGAGGTGAAGGATGGCAGCTGACCATCTGGATAAGGCAGGGCAGGCCTATCAAGAGTAGAGCAGCCTGAAGAAAAGAAAGGAATGGTGGCAGGAAAAAATGAAAAGACCCGAAATATAGGACAGGTCTGAAAAGGAGGATGAAGAGAAAGTAAAAAGCCTTGTCTTTTGAAGTGCGTAACTTTAGAGATCATTATTTTGTGGGTTGGTTGTTTGAAGACTAGTTAACAAATGGCTAGTCTGCTCTTTGGATGTCTGAGGGTTCATGGTTGAGGCTGCAATTAGCTCTGGGCATGCAGCCCAGGTCAAGGTAGTCGCTTGTTACCAAATTTCTGAGGACAAGACATATTTGTGATGTTACATTGCATTAATGATATCACATTATCAATATGAGGTCACAAAGGGATTGTAATGTCACAAGGGTGATGTGGGCACAATGGGTTTCTGAAATCAACCGATATGCCACTTTTGAGATAGAATGAAATCATAGAATAGGCAATCACATTGTCTCTATGACTTCACAATGAAAATGTGATGTCATGATGCTATGATGTCATTGTCATTTTGGGATGTCACAATGGGCCGATGGTATCATTACAACAATGTGATCTCATTCTGGAGATGATGTCACAAAGCATTTGTAATGATACAATGGCGTGTCTGATGTCAGTTGTCTTTTGTTCATAATGAGGATATGTTTACCCAAAGGACTGTGATGTCACAAACACCATGTGCTTTTTCAAAGGTGCTAAGAAGTCACAACCGGTTTGGGATGTCACAAGGTGATCTTAATATCACTGTGGCAATCTGATTTCACAATGGGTTTGTGATGTCACAGTGGTGATAAGATTACACTTGGCACAACTGTAATGAGTCTTAACAGGTTTGTGATGTCACAATGTGACTCAGTGGTCATGACATCTGGCAGTGTGATGTCACAGTGGTCATGATGTCACAGTGCATTTCTGGTATCACATGTCATACCTGAAGTTTTATGAGTTAAAAAATTTATGAGCTCAGAGAGGCCAGAGATCACACTGGCAGCATGTCAAAACATTTATGAGGATAGGACAGTTTTGTGATATCACAGTGTGTTAGTGATATCATAATGGCAATATGGTGTCATCAAGGTATTGTGATATCATAATGGTTATGTTGTAACAATGTCTTTCTGATATCAACCCACCTGCCACATTTGAAATAGAATGAAATCACAGAATAGGCATTCCAATGTATCTGTGATATCACAATGACCATTTGATGTCATAATGCTATGATGTCATTGCTGTTTTATAATGTCATGATGGGCTGATGTTGTTATAATGACAATGTGAAGTTACAATGGTGATGATGTCACAAAGGTTTTGCGATGTTAAAATGGCATGTCTGATCTCAATTGTCATTAGCTCAATATGAGGATATGGGTACACAAAGGGCCGGTGATGTCACAAAAGCCATGCTTTCTTTCAAAACTTCTGAGGTCATAATAGGATTGGGATGTCACAATGTGATCATAGTGGCACAATTGCAATGTAATATCACAATGAGTTTGTGATATCACCGCAGTGATGAGGTCACAATGGGTTATTGATGTCTCATCAAGTTTGTAATATAACAATGACATATACAATTTCAATTGCTTCTAATTCACAATGAGGATAATGTAATAACCAGTGGAGCCAGAATTATCTGTGGGAGCCGATAACCATAGTAAATTCTTGGCCTGGCCCACCAGAGAGTGTGGGGAATGCCACCAAATGTGGAGGTGTCAAGCTTCACATAGTGAGCTATCAAGAAGTGATTGAGCATTGGGCTTGGGAAGTGATGGTTAGACAGAAGACCCGTTGGAGTGAGGAGGGATAAAACCTATATATAGTTTGCATTTTCAGAGCACTGGAAGGGGAGATAAAAATGGGAGCTCCCAGGATGGAAGTAAGTGGTGAGATAGCAGGAAGGGAAAAACCCGAGAAGAGAGGAAGTTGAGGGAGAACAGAAAGTTGGAAAGTGGTCACTGGGGCAGAGTAGGGCAGGCCTGTGGAGAGTGGAAAGACCTGAAGAGAAGAAGGAAATGGTGGAAGGGAAAAAGGGAAAGACTAGAAAGGAAGGACAGGTCTGCAGCGAAGGAGGGAAGAACGGAAAAGTAAAAAGCCTTGCTCATTGAGGTTTGGCACTTTGGAGATGATAGTTTTTTGGCTGTTGGTTTGCAGACCAATTAAGAAAGGGTCTGGCTGCCCATTGGAGGTCTGAGGTTTGGTGGTCAAGGCTGCTCTTGGACCTGGGTATCCAGTCCAGGATAAGGTAACCCCAGTCCCCTTTCTAGTGTAAACTAGTTCATTTTATTAAATGTGACTCGATCGTTTTTCTCCTTGCCTTAGAGGTCATAAGTACACGAGTTCACAGAAAGAGCTTGAAGTCTCAAAGACCATGAATTTTCTAAGATGTGATGTGGCCATAATAGGTTTGTAAAAACACAATGGAATAGTGATATCACAATGGCAATACACAATATCATGTCAAAATAATGCCACAATTAGTTGTTGATGCCATTCGCATGATGAGGTCATGAAAGACTGGACAATATGGATCAGGTTAATATTATAGTTACTAACTGCTTGTTTTGCTTCTGTAATTTGCTTTTTGCTAAATAAGTAATTTCGTGTTGCTTGAATCTCGACTCACTGCAGCTAAAAAGGGCTTGATGGAGCAATTCTCTGAACCACAGATGGTTCTGGTCTGTTACACAAACACAGGATATCAGCACAGATGGTGCCTAACAGCACAGATGCCTTATCAGAACAGTTGGTGCCTTAAAACCACAGGTAGTGCCTTATCAGCACAGTTGGTGTCTTATCATCACAGCTGGTGACTTATCAGCACAGAGGGTGCCTTATCAGCATATCTGAAATGCCAGAAAGCCCCTTCTGGGCTCTGGAGATCACTATCTTAGTCACGAGCACCTGCAGGTTAACAAGTAACACTGGAGTTTACCTAGTATATCCCAACAATCAGTTTAAAGCACATCGGCTCTTAAACCACCCAATCCCCTGTCCCTTATAGTTTCCTGCTCTGTAATACGCCAATCATATGCTAAAGTAATGTTATGATTTTTCCGCCATGTGTGATGATTTGTTACAAAATGTTATTATGTGTGTTAAGTCTCTGCCCTACCTCAAGAAGTATATAAAAATTTTGTAACCCAAGCCTCGGGGCCTCTTAACATCACCGGTTACCGAGTGCACGGAGAACCAAGCCTGGGCTTGCCAATAAATGACTCTTTGCTGATTGCATTGGTCGCAGTCTCTGGTGGTCTCTTCGGGGGATCCCGAGTCGCGGGGATCACTTCAGTCACAATAAGTTTGCGATGTCACAATGGGTTCATGATGTCAGAGTGGCATGGCAGATCTCAAAATTTTCATTAGTTGGCAATGAATATATGAGTTCAAAAAGGGACTGTACTGTCTCCAAAGGCATGTGTTATCACAAACATGATGCCATTCTAACAGGTTTGTGATGTCACAATGTGACACAATGGTCATGACATCGGGCAGTATGATGTCACAGGGGATTTCTGACATAACGTGTCATACCAGAAATATGATATTGAAAACAGATTATGAGCTCAAAAAGGGCCTAATATGTGACAATGGCAGCATGTTACAAAACTTATAAGGACAGGATTGGTTTGTGATGGCACAGCAGGTTAATGATATCACAATGGTAATGTAATGTCACAAAGGATTGTGATATCACAATTATTATATGGTCAAAGTGGATTTCTGAAATAGAATGAATTCACAGATAGGCCTTCATGCTGTTATGTCTATGAAGTAACAATGACACTGTGATTTATAATGCTGTGATGCCATTGTTGTTTGGTGATGTCACAATGAGCTGATGGTGTCATAATGACAATTTGATGTCACTGCTGATTTATGATGTTACAATGGTTATGAGGTCACATTATGTTTCTTTTATAACACACATGTCAAATTTGAATTAGAATGAAAAAGCTGGGCACCGGTAGCTCACACCTGTAATCCTAGCTATTCAGGAGGCTGAGATCTGAGGATCACAGTTCAAACCCACCTCAGACAGGAAAGTCCATAAGACTCTTATCTCCAATAATAACTCGTAGAAAACCAGAAGTGGTGCTGTGGTTCAAGCAATAGAGTGCTCGCCTAGAGCTGAAAAGCAGGGACAGCACCCAAACCCAGAGTTCAAGCCCCACAACCAAAAAAAAATTAGAAACAGGCATTCACAATCTGTCTATAACATCACAATGACAATGTGATCTCATAATGCTATCTTGTTGTAGTTTTGTGATGTCAAAAGTAGTTGATGTTGGCCTAATGAGAATGTTGTCACACTGGTGATGTCATAAAGGTTTCTTGATGTTACAATGGCATGTCTGATATCAATTGTCAATTCATAATGAAGGTATAGTTACACAAAAGGACTGTGATGTCACAAAGGCCATATGTTTTTTCAAAGGTGCTAAGAGATCCTAATAGGTTTGGGATGTCACAATGTGATAGTGATGTCAAATGGCTATGAAAGCTCACAATAGGTTTGTGATGTCACATTGGTGGTGAAATCAAATAGTTTTGTGAAGTCACATCTCATAATCACATGTCCAATTTCAGTTGCTACTATTTCACAATGAGGAGATGAGTTCACAGAAGAAGACTGAAGTATAAAAGGCCAGGAATTTTCTAAAACTCTATGAAGACATAGCAGGTTTTTGAAAACACAATGGCACAGTGATATCACGATGGCAATGTGATGTTTCAATATGATGACTTGATAATGTTTTGATATCACAATTGGTGATGCCACACTGGTGATGAGTTTACAAGAGGTGTGTGATGTCACAATGGGCTGGTGATATCAAAATGACACATGTGATCTCAATTGTCAACTCACAATGAGTATATTAGCTCACAAAGGGACTGTGATGTCTCTAAAGGCATGTGTTGTCTCAAAAGTGATGTACTCTTAACAGGTGTGTGTTGTCAGAAAGTGACAAAATGCTCATAACATCTATCAGTGTGATGTCACCATGATCTAGATGTCACACTGGATTCGGGTATCACATTTCATACCTGGATTGAGTATGAAAGGATTGGAATTTCACAGTAGGTTAATGATATCACTATGGAAATGTGGGGTCGCAAAGGGATTGTGTTACCACAATGGCTATTAGATCACAATGTGTTTCTACTACAATAGGTTTGTGATGTCACAATTGGTTGGAAATGTCACAATGGTATGCCAGTTCTCAAAAGTCATTAATTCACAATGAAGATATGAGTTCGCAAAGGGACTGTGTTGTCTCCAAAGTCATGTGTTGGCACAAATGTGATGAAGTCCTAACAGATTTATGAGTTCACAATGTGACACCATGGTCTTGCTGTCTATCAATGTGATGTCACAATGTTCATAATGTCAGAGTCAGTTTCTGATATGATATGTCATACCTGAATTATTATGAGTTTGAAAACAGAATATAAGCTTGCTAAAGGCCTAAAATATCCTACTGTCAGCATATCACACAAGTTATGACTAAAAACATATTGTTTGGAGCTTAAGATTCTTTCTTTGAAATTGTATCCTCATTGTGAATTAGTAGAAATTGAAATTGGACCTGTCATTGTAATATTGAAAACTCGTGACATCACAAACTCATTGTGACCTCATCACCACTGTGACATCACAAACCCATTGTGACATCCCGTTGTTGTTGTGCCTTCACAATCACATTGTGACATCATAAAGCAATTGTGAACTCTTAGCACCTTTACAAAACACACGACCTCTATGGCATTACAGACCCTTTGTGTAACCATATCCTCATAGTGAACTAATGAAAATTATGATCACACATAGCACTGTATCATCACAAGTACTTTGTGCAATAATTATGACTGTGAAATCACATCATCATGACACTATCATCTCAGTGTGACAACACCAAACCCCAATGACACCATACCAATTTTTTCTTCTGTGCATTTTTTATTGTAAGTATAGTGTACAGAGGGATTACAGTTACATGAATAAGGTAATGAGTACATATCCTATCAAACATTGCTGCCTTGACAACACATTGTCACTTTGATGTCATAGACCCATTGTGAATGCCTGTTCTTTGATTTATTTCTATTACAAATGTGCCATGTGGGTTGATATCAGGAAACCATTGTGAACTCATAACCTTTGTCACATCAAAATCTCTTTGTCACATCACATTGCCTTTGTTATATCACTAACCTACTGTGACATCAAATACCTCTCCTGTCCTCATAACTTTTGTGATATGCCATTGTGATATTTTAGGCCCTTTGTGAGTTGAAAATCTCTGTTTGATCTCATATTTCAGATATGATATCAGATATCTAAAATCCAGTGTAACATCATGATATCACACCACTGGACATCATAACCATGGTGTCACTTTGTGACATCTCAGTCCTGTTAGTTCTTTAACTTTTTGACTATATATACTTTGGTGACATCAGAATCCCTTCCCAAAATCATATACTTATGGTGAGTTAATGACAATTGAGATCAACCCACATGCCACATTTCAAATACTATGAAATCACAGATTAGGCATTCATAATATGACTATGATGTCACAGTGACATAGGGAAAATGCTATAACATCATTTTCATTTTGTGATGTCACCATTAGCTAAAGATATCATAACAACAGTGTGATTTCACACTGGTTAAGACATCACACAGGGTTCATAATGTTACAATGGTTATGATCACAATGTGTTTCTGATATCAACTGATATGCTATATTTGAAATAGAATGAAATCACAGGATATACATTCACAATGTGTCTATGACAGCAAAATGGCAATGAGATGTCATAATGCTATGATGTCACTATAGCTTGTCATAACTACAATCTGATGTCACACTGGTGATGATGTCACAAAGGGTTTGTGATGTCACAATGGCATGTCAGATCTTAATTGCCATTAGTTTACAGTGAGGTTTCTGTTGTCAAAAGTGTTAATGATATAAAAATGGGTAAGTGATGCCAAACTAGTTTGTAATATCACATCTTAGTTCAAATTTCAATTGCTACAAGTTCACAATGATACAAGTTCAAAGAAGGAACTTGATGTCCCAAAGGCCATGAATGTTCTAAGATGTGATGTGGTCATAATAGGTTTGTAAAAACAATTGCAATATGATGTCAAATTATGATGTTGTAAGAATGTTGTTATGTCACAATTAGTTGGTGATGCCATAATAGTGATGATTTCAAAATAGTTTTGTGATGTAGCAGTAGTTTGTGATGTGACAATATCATTCCAGACCTCAATTGTCCCTAACTCACAGTGAGTATATAAGTTTAGAATGGGATTGTGAGGATTCCAGAGGCATTTGTTGGCACAAAAGTGATGAAGTCAGAACACATTTGTGATGTGACAATGTGACACAATGGTCATTACATCTAGCAGTGTGATGCCACAATACTCATGATGTCACAGTATATTTCTAATATTTCATGTCATATCTGAAACAATATGATGTCAAAAATAGTGAGCTCTCATGGGCCTAACATAACACAGTGGCAACATGTCACAAAACTTATGAGGACAGGACATGTTTGATTTGTCACAGTTGTTTAGAGATATCACAATGGCAATGTTATGTCACAAAGGGATTGTGATGTCACAATGGTTATGAAGTCAAAATTTGGTTTTGATATGAACCCACATGCCACATTTGAAATATAATGAGATCACATAATAGGCACTGATAATGTATATATGATGTCACAATGAAAATGTGATGTCATAGTGGTATGATGTCATTACAGAATTGTGATGTCACAATGAGATGATGTTGTTATAATGACAATGTGATGTCAAACCGATGATTATATTGTAAATGCTTTGTGATATTGTAATGGCATATCTAATCTCAATTGACATTTCACAATGAGGATATGGATACACAAAGGGACTGTGGTGTCATAAAGGCCATGTGGTTTTTCAAAGGTGCTAAAGATGTCATAATGGGTTTGGGAGATCTCAAGGAGATTGTAAAGTCAAAACAGCAATGTGATATCACAATGGCTTTGTGATGTCACATTGGTGATGAGGTCACAATGGACAGGAGAGGTTTGTGATGTCACAACAGGTTAATGTTATCACAATGGCACTGTGATATCAGAAAGGGATTTTTCTTACAATGGTTTTGAGGTCACAATGGATTTCTGATACCCACCAATATTGCTTGCTTGAAATAGAATGAAATCACAGAATAGGCATTCACAATATGTGTACAATGTCACTATGACATATGATGTCATAATAGTATAATATTTAAGTTTATTCATGTCAAAATGGCATGTCTAATTTTACTGGTCATTAGATTACCATGAGGATCCTAGAGGTTGCTATGTGCTGAGTCTTTCAAAAGGTGCATCGTGCTGAGTCCATTACATAGGGTTCTTTGTGCTATTTTTTTTTTAAATTGTGCTGTGTGCTGACATCCCAAAGGGTGCTATGATCTGAGTCCTTGAGAGGGAGTTATCCCTGACAATCAGACACACACACACACACACACACACAAACACAAACACAGAGGGTCACCATGCACTTGCTTGGTGTGTGGGGTGGATGGAGAAGAGTCTCTCCCAGCGGTTGGGCTGAGGGGAAATTTGATCCCCCCCAGGCAGCTGCTGGGGTTGGGGGTAAGCCCTGAGCTGAGATGAGGCTGCTTTTTCCATGGCCTGGTAACCTTAGGGCAGAGACAGGGCAGCACAAGGCCAGGGATAGAGGGCTTGGCCGAGGGAGTAGGGGGCGTGACCGAGGGGAGGACAGGGCATGGCAGAGGGGGCACATATCTGCTGTAGCCAGGGGCAGGCTGGAACACTTGTGCAGTGGGGGCGGGGCAACATGGCAGAGAATTGGGGGCAGAGAGAGAGAAGGGCAGACACATGCACCAGGCCAGGCGGCGTCAATGGCTGGCCTCTGCTGCTGTAGGAACATGGGTCTGGGCAAAGAGCACAGAGCACACAAAGCCAGCACAGCAGGCACATCCCTTGCACAGCCCCAGGGAGTCTCAGAAGCCACATAGACCCTGAGCCTGAGGTCCCTGTGTTGGGAGCTCAGCTGGGGCTGGGGGGCACTCAGCCCCACAACCTGCCTGCTACTGCCCCAGTCCCCTCTCCTGCCCTCCCTACAGCATCGCATTTCAAATATGTCACTGCTGGCTCAGACCCATGATGCCTCTTGGAGTCATCTACAGTGGTGCGCCCCAGGCTGGCTTGCAACCCTGACCAAGTCCCGGGCCCCATTCCTTTGCTCTGGGCCCGAGCATCCACCATGATGCTGCCATTGTTGTCCGCTGCACCCAGTACCACAGCCTACAGCTTCTCCCAGCAGCACATGTGGGTGGCCGCCCCACGAGCTCAAACCTTGTGTCCTACCCGAACACCCCCCTCCTCACTGTGGAACCAGACCCACTACTCCAGCCTCCCCGCTTGCATCCCCACCATGCCTCCTCAGTGCCAGGAAGGCCAGCCCTGGCTCTGCCAAAAATGTGCCCCAAGGGTGGGGGTTGGTGGACCCAGGGATTCCACCCCCATTCCTAGTGGTCAGTGTGCCAGGAAATGGGGAGATGCAGGTTTGGGTGAGAAAGGAGCACCACCGAGCCCCTGGCCTGGAGCAGTGGGAGACCCACAGCCCCACATCTGCACCCTTCCTCTCCCTGCAGCAGCTCCACACCTGCCTTCTTGGGTCTTTTCCTTTTTTCTGGGGTGGGGGTGTTGAATGCAGAAGATAGGACCCCCTTGCTGTGTGAGTCCTTGACCTCTGTTCTCAGTCTCCCTTTCACGTGAGGAGGGACCCAGAAAAGCCCACTAGGGAGGTGAGGTCACTGGGGGTCAGATAGAAGGTGAATATCTGGGAGGAACACACTCCTCCATCACACATATACCCAGCATGACCCCTCCCACCCCAGCTGTCAACAGTAATCATAGGGTTATCACATTTCCCAGCTCTGCCAGCATCTGTTGGTGCTCCCAGTCCATCTGGTCTCCTTGTCCTCCCCAATAATCCACACAGTCGCCCAGAAGTACCTAAGCTGGAAGTAGGGAGTACTTCCATGTATGTAGCCTTTAAGACCCCATCCATTTCCTCAACACCGCCCCACTCCAGGTCAGACACCCCCTGGGGACCCCATGACCCCCTGCTTGTTTTCAATCCTGCCTCTGAGGACCACTTCTCTGAGGATTCCTTCACCACACATCCTGGCCTAGGGTTTTGGTGAAAGAGGAGTTAAGGCCGGTTGTTCCCAAGGGGAAGGGTCTGGCCCTGGAGAAGGTGAGAGGTGAGGTGGTGCTGTGTCATTAGAGTGGTGCTCCCCTTGGGTGGGAGCCCTTGGTTCTGACAAGGGAATGGGGAATCGGAACCTGCATGCTCCAGCTTGTACATTGTCCTCCATGAGGAAACAACAAACTTAGGATATGCACTACTCTGAGTCTGTGTGAGTGTGTGTGTGTGTGAGAGAGGGAGAGAGAGAGAAAGAGAGAGAGAGACTGAGAGAGAGAGACCATGAAAGAGAGAGAGACTAAAAGAGAGAGAGACCATGAAAGAGAGAGAGAGAGAGAGAGAGAGAGAGAGAGAGAGAGAGAGAGAGAGAGAGAGAGAGAGATCATCTTTCTCCTTGTACAGCTTGACTGTACTCAGGTGAGTGATCATTTGGCAAATTGCAGGAGCTGTATGGAAGAGTCTTCTGTCACTGTTCTGGATTTGTGTGTGTGTGTGTGTGTGTGTGTGTGTGTTAGGAGAGCAGGGAGATGAGATCAATGAAAATATATTTACATCATCATGTCTAAAAACAGCAAAAGCATTTTATTTCTCTCTCTGTGTGTATTTGTTTTTTTCTTTCTTTCATCAATACCAAGTATGAGCCCAGCCACAATCTTTGTTTTCTCCTTCACAGTTTCATGGCTCCTTTATGGAAAATTTCAGTAGATATTCCTTTCCTCCCCTTTCCACCTCTCTCTTCCCCCTTTCCTATAGCCCACAGTAGATGCTGGGCCTGCATGTGCCTCTCCTAGGAGACCTGTGTGAACCCTGGACTAGAGTGGACACCTGTCTTTCTATCCCCAGCCAGAAGTTTGGTGAGGCAAGTGTGACCACAGCCACAATCTTCCAGCCAGACACTCTGCTCTCGTGTGTATAGTTGGAGCTAACTCAAGGGTTGAGAATGTGTCTGCCAAACATAATTAGGTAATGAGATGGGAGAGAAGGCAGGGCAGGGTCTTTGAAGCTATGAGGTTTTGGGGGTTGCGTACAGTGTGACATGGCAGATGGTTCACCATGATGGAGGATGAGAGGGAAACCTTACCTAGGGCATTCATGATCTCTGTGGGCATCTGGGCACAGGGCTCCATGCCCCTATTGGTGGCGTGTATTCCCTCCCACGGCAGTGCACCAGTGGTCAATCCTCCCTGGAGTCCTGCAGACTCTAATCTGTGTCCTGCTTGAGCCATTTCCAGCTGGATAGTGGTAGGCAAGTCCATTCCCCCTGCTGGAGCCCACTCAGTATCAGGACATGTAAGTTAGCTAGGGCTCACTGAATGCCAGTTTCTGTAACCTGCTGTAGGCTGTAGGAAGGGAAAGGGGACCATTGACTTTGGAAACTTTTAAGTTTGATTGGGATAAATTAAATGCCACATTTTCCAGGGTTTTTGTTGTTGTTCTTGTTTAAGCTGGCAATTTCCACTAACGCCTGGGATTATGGGTCAAATTAGATGGACCATTTCAGCCACCAAACAATGACATTCAAAGCTGCACAGGCAGAGTTCACAAGCCATATTGTGTCCTGCTTTGAACGTTGTGCCTTGACTTCCTTTCTCCATCAGCTGCTGAATCTCTTCCTGCTCTCTTTAGGGTGACCACCACAGTGGAGGGCATTGTGGGGAGCAGAGATTGTGACCTCACCATCCCCAGCCTGCCAGCTGTGAATAGAGACAAAACCCAGCACCTACACTGAACGCTGGGAGATTCAGAGGCCCCAGGCTGCCTCAAGGATCTTTTATCTGCAGCATGAAACTTGGGGGCCGGATGTGGTAGACCATCCTGGCTGGTCCCAGGGGGAGGAGAGGAGGCCCCTTGAGCTAGACGTTCAGCTCATGACAACCTCGTTCACACCTGAGTGGGGAATTGAGTACCACAGAACTGATCAGCCGCTAGGCAGAGATCTTTGAGAAGATAGGCATCCCAGAAGGCCCAGAATCCAGCGAGTATATTGTGGCTCATATCCTCAGAGTCAAAACAGTTAAGTGCGAGGTCACCAGGAGGGCATGCAGAGGGAGGAGGGAGAACTGTGGGAGAGCTATATGAGGCTTCGTCTCCCCTCCCCCACAGAGGATACTTACCTGAATCAGATGGGACTTTTCTGTAGTATTGTCATAGACAGATGCTCATTTATTTATCTAACAAACTATTATAGTGTGTGCCAGGGTCTGGGGGGGTAATAGACAATGAAGGTTCCAGGACTGGTTCCAGAGCACTGGGCTCTGAGCAGGGTTGCTTCTTTAATAATACTCACAACACAGGAACATTCCTGGGATAGATCAGCCCTTTTTATCTTCCCAAGAGAGAGGGACCTAGAGCCTCCCCCCCCCCCCCAGTCTCCGTCCCTTGACCAAGAAACCCTTTGGTTCCCATATCATGTGGTTGGATAACTAGACCTCACCTCACTGCCCAGTGGTTAGGCAGGACTGTGAGAGATCCTGAGTCTTTGATAATGTCAGAGGATCCTCAGTATGAGACTGTACTTGAACGTCCTAACTTGGTTCATTGTCAGTCCCATCTAAGACTGACATGATGTAGGACATAGAATCTAGTGAATCAGATCAGGATGGGGTCTGTTCTTGGAGACTTGAGTATTATGTGTGAGCTTTGAGCTTCCGTGTGACAACCTGCTTCCTTTTCTTGGGTGGGTCTATGCTAGACAAAGCTTGAAACTAGGGTGTGGTCTTGTATTTTATGCTATAAGATATCATTCTACCATTTGAGCCACAGCTCCACTTCCAGATTTTTTTTTTGGGTGTTTAATTGGAAATAAAGAGTTCTCATGGACTTTGTTGCCAAGGGCAGTATCCATCTGTGCAGTCCTCAGATCTTGGTTTTCCGAGGGGATAGGATTCAAAACCTTGGAAAAATATCTTTGGATACTCATGGCTGTTATTCCTAGGTACTCAAGAGCTGAGATCTGAGGATTAAAGTTCAAAGCCAGCCTGGACAGGAAAGACCCTGAGACTCTTATCTCCAACAAACCAATAGAAAACCGGAGGTGGTGCTGTGGCTCAAGTATTAGGGTGCTAGCATTGAGATGAAGAGCACAGGGACAGCACCCAGGCCCAGAGTTCAAGCCTCACAACTGAAAGAAAAGAGAGAAAGTAAAACATCTTTGCCTATAAAGATGTGGAGGTGTGTGTAGGGGTGCTGTGCTTGAGAGACTAGGTGCTGGCCTCATTGTACAGACATTTCTAAGAACTCCCCAAGTTTGTCCTAGTTTGAAACCACATTAGAATGGGCGGTGCCTTATGACGAACTCAAGAAGAGGAGACCCGTGGCAGGCAGAGTGGGCTAATGGTTCAGGGGTGGGATTGATGTGTCTGTATTCTCTCCATTGAAGGATAGATTTGGATGCTGGATGTCAAAGACTGAAGTCAAGTGTTGCAAGAAGTATGTGGCCTGACGAATTGAGTTTCCTCTGGGTATATGAAGGTGGTTGAAGCCTGGTGCTGCTGGTGGCTGACAACTGTCGTCCTAGATACTCATAAAGTAGAGTTGTAAAGACCACGTTTCAAAGCCAGCTTTCGCAGGAATGTCTGTGATAATTGATAGCCAATGAACCATCAGAAAACAGGAAGTGGTGCTGTGGCTCAAGTGGTAGAGTGCACATCTTCAGCTGAAGAGCTGAGTGAGAGCACCCTGGCCCAGAGTTCAAACCCCATGATCAACAATAAACAAAAAGGTAGCTGAGTTTTCCACATACCAATGTATACGGTAGGAAATTACATGCTGGGTTATGAGACATTACAGGTATGTGAGAGGCTAAATGTTGTGTCTACAGTTGGTATGTGTATGATAGTGCCATCTTCTCATGGGTCGGATGTGATCCTAATGGACAGAGTTCTTGGTTCTGTTCTCAGGAACTGCTGAGGCCTTGGAATGTCCATATGTGTGTGTGTGTGTATATGTGTGTGTGTGTGTGTGTGTGTGTGTGTGTGTGTGTGTGTGTGTGTGTGTGTGAGTAATTTTCCCTTGTCTTCCTCTGTCCCCTTCCTGGGTGCCTGTCTGCCTCTTCCTGACCTGAGATGGTGCCCCTCCTCCACGTCGACCTTGACTCTAGCCCCCTATCAGGGTCTACAATGAGTGCGAAATGGCCAGAGGCCTGTGTTCCAGCTTTGCTCTGGGGCACAAGTCTGGCTGTCCAAATATTTGGCCGGCCCCAGGGGATTCTGGGACAACAGTGCTAGCTGGTTTCCTCTGCCTCAGAAGGAGGGCTTCAGTCACAGGATGTCCTGTCCTTTTCCTCAGCTGGTCCTCTGCACATCCCTCTAAACAGGCTGGCAGTGGAGTAGGGAATAGGGGGTTGCTGGTGGTTCTGGTCAACTCGAGCGTGACAGCTGACTGAAGACCACCCAAGCAAGGGGATCCAGGACTACATGGAAGGTGAGGCCAAGATGGCTTGGAAGTATTGGTCAGTGTCTAGGAAATGTAAACAAACTTTATCACAGGAAAGTCTGTCTTCCAGCCCTGGCTGGGACTCTTTGGTCCTTCTAGACAATTCCAGATGCCCAGAATACAGAGGCACAGACTTTAGATTCCAGGGCCTGGGAACTGGGGGATGAGAGACTGGTATGGCCAATACCTCAAAGTTCTGGGGCATTAGCTTGACCTGGCTCTGTCCCCATTGAGTATGTTCACCCAGTGTTGGCCACACACCGGCCACTTGTGGCAGTGCTGTGGAAATGGCAGGAGTGGAAGTGAGATTTAGTATGACCAAATCTGGATTTATCGGCTGTGGGGCTGGCAAAGGGTGTCTAAAAAAAAATATTAGAGCTGGAGGTCAGGGCCTAGGCACTGTCCCTGAGCTTCCTTTGCTCCAAGCTAGCATTCTACCACTTGAACCACAGCTCAACTTCCATCTTTTTTAGTAGTTTAGTGGAAATAAGTGTTTCATGGACTTTCCTGCCTGGGCTGGCTTCAAGCTGCCATCATAAGATCTCAGCCTCGAGTAGCTAGGATTGCTGGTATGAGCCACTGGCACATACTAAGGATGTTAGAGTATGTGAGTGTGTGTATGTGTTTATGTGTTTACCGGGACTTGAACTCAAAGCCTAGACGCTATCCTTTAGCTTGTTTGCTCAAGGTTGGTGTTCTACCACTTGAACTACAGAAGCACTGCTTCCCAGCTTTTTGGAGATTCATTGGAGATAAGAGTCTGCCCAGGCCAGCTTTGAATCCTGATTGATTTTCAGGTCTTAGCCTTGAGTAGTTAGGCTGCCAGGTATGAACCACTGGCGCCCAGCTGATAATGGCCTTTCTCCACATTGGACTGGGTACTCCTGAAAGGTTTTCCTTATTTTTTCTGTGCCAGTACCAGGGCTTGAACTCAGGGTCTGGTCTCTGATCTCTTAACTTTTTCCCTCAAGGCTGGCACTCTAACACTTGACCCACAGCTCCATTTCTGGTTTTTGGTAGTTCATTGGCTTGAAGAGTCTCACTAACTTTCCTCCCCTGAGCTGAGTTTGACCCATGACCTCTCATCTCAGTCTCATTCATGGAGTAAGAAGCCACTTTTGAAACATTTTTTTTTTCCTGAAAAAAAGCCCTGGGTCTCAGTATGATGTATAGTCCATATGCAAATATATCCTGTGTGATAGGATGTAATAAATGAAATGTTGTATGTGTAATAATACTAAATAAATAAGGATAATAAACGCTATACTCACTTTTCCAGTGCTGGCACTTCAATTCAGGCCCTGGGAACTGGTCTGAATTTCTTGTCTTCAAGGACAGTGAGCTTCCTCTTCACTCACAGTGCCACAGAGTTACCCAGACCCTGATTTCAAATACCAGGCCTGCCAGAAAAATGTTGCAAATTCCAAGCCAGGGTTTTTAATTTATTTTTAATTTATTTTTTTGGCCAAGCATGGGGCTTGAACTCAGGTCTTGGCATCTCTACCACAGCTGGCCCTGTATTATTAAGACCCAAGTTCAAATCTCGGGGTTGGCAAAAATAAAAATAAAAAGGAGAAGGTTAAAACGGAGAACTTCAGGAAGGTGGTTTTACATTTTTTCCCCTTGCATTGTGACCATCCTGGGTCTAAATAACAAGGCCGAAAAGTGCACATGACCTTTCATGCTGATGTTTGGCTGGCTATTAGGGAAGCCATAGCTGAAACTTCAAATTAGGCCTGGAGGTTGAGTCCCGGAACTGCCACTAAGGATTGGTGGGAGATTCTAAGAAATGCATTGCAATATGCATCCATACAAATGTTAGAAAAGTAAAAATTAAATTAGTACTTAGTGTATGAGTATAATGTAAAATTATACACAACAATTACACTACATTGACTAATGTTCAATTAATACTTTATTATGTATTCAACCATGATACTTAAAAATGGAAGGAATAATTTGATTGTCAATAATTGGTAGTAATATATGTAATTTCATAATATACAGACATGTTTCTCTTGTTATATATATATATATATATATGCCAATCTACACCTTTATGTGTTTATACACTTGTCATTAATGGGGCCCTGGATTCGATTCCTCACTACCAGATGCACATAAAAATCAGGAAGTCGTGCTGTCGCTCAAGAAGTTGGGCACTAGCTTTGAGCATAAAACCTTAGGGACTGTGTCTAGACCCTTACTCAAGACCCAGGATAGGTACCAAAAAATATTGAATCTTGTGACAGCAACTCTGTATGGATAAGACTTCAAATACCTCATCACAGAGCAAGCCGGGAGTCTGGTGCTGACAGCTGCCATCTAACCTGACTTAGCCAGAGGTATATCACTGCAACCCAGCTCCACGGAACCAGATGCTGCTGGCTTGCTCACCCCTGTCATCCAAGATACTCAGGGGCTGAGATCTGACACTGATGGTTTTAAAACCCAGTCCTAGCAGAATATATGTGAAAGTCTGTGATGTGGGTCAAAGTGGTAGAGCTCTAGCCTCGAGCAAAAGATCTTAAGACAGTACCCCCAACATTTTAGTGCAATCCCTGTGGCTGACTACTCCCCTCCAAAAAACATTCCTCTGAATCATTAGATGTTAACTTTGTGCAGTTTGTGATGTGTTTCTGAAAGAATGGTGATACTGATGAAAGCACCATAATACTAATGACAGCTTGTGGGATATAACTATGTGATGAGTCCTTCCTAAGGTGCTGAGTACTTCACGGGGTGCTGTGTGCTGAGTCCTGTACAGAATGCTATGTGCTGAGTCCTTCACAGGGTGCAGTGTGCTGAGTCCTGCATTGGGTGCTGGGTGCTAAGACTCACAGGATGCCTTGTACTGAGTCCTGTAAAGAGTGATATTTGTTTTGTCCTTCAAAGGCTGCATTCTTTCATCTTATTCTTGTAGGAGCTCCACAACTGAGATGATTATGCAGACAAGAATATTGAGGTTCAGATATGTCCACATGGCAGGGACAAAATTATGTATTACTGAAGACTCATGAGTTGCCTACTGAAGACAATTGTTTGGTTTTTTTTTCTCTGTCATGAACCTTGAACTCAGAGCCTAGCACTGACTCTTACTTCTTGGGCTCATGGCTAGCACTCCACCATGTGGAGCCAAGGACCCCCTTGCAGCAGTGTGCCAGGGCCTAGGGTTCTATAGCCGAGGTCTGCCATCCTGCCTTCTCAGGAAGCTGAGATCTGAGGATCTGGGTTCCAAAATATCCCAGACAAAATGTCCCATGAGACTATTATCTCCAATTCACCACTAAGAAACCTGAAGTGGAAGCTGGGTGCTTGTGGCTCATGCAGGTGATCCTAGCTACTCAGGAAGATGAGATCTGAAGACCATGGTTCAAAACTAGCGTGGGCAGGAAAGTCCTTGAAACACTTAGCTCCAATGAACCACCAGGAAACAAGAAGTGGTTGTGTGGCTCAAGTGGTAGACCATAAGATTTGAGCTGAATTGCTCAGGGACATCAGCCAGGCCTAGACTTCAACTCCTACAACCGACAACAACAAAAAAGAAAGAAACTAACAAACCTGAAGTAGAGAGCTGAGAATATGCCTTAGTGGTAGAGTGCTTTCCATATACAAAACCCTGGGCTTGATTTCTCAGTACCACATCACTAGGAAAAAGCCCGAAGTGCCTTTGTGGTTCAAGTAGTAGAGGGCAATCCTTGTACAAGAGAAACTAGGTACAGTACTCATGTCCTCAGTTCAAGCTCCAGTACTCGTGTATGCGTGCGTGCGCGCGCGCGCGCGCGCGCACACACACACACACACACACACACACACACACACACATGCACACACACACACACAGAGAAAGCAGAAGTGAAGGTTTGACACAAAATGGGAAAGCATTAGACTTCTGCTCTGAGCTCATGGTCATCACGCAGGCCCTGTGTTCAACCACAAAACCTAGCCACCCAGGGCCCAAATAGGAGAGGTCAAAGGTTTCAAAACCTGACGAGCTTCACCAGCCTTAGATGAAAGGAAACTTTGTGATATCCAACATGTGCTTGGATTTCCCAAGCTTCTGGAAACCTATGAGAGCTTTCATAGGCCCATTATCGCTGTGATTGAAACATTTGATTAGGTTCAGTGCCCTAGTTGTCTCCCAGAAGGACTCCTGAATAATATTGAGCATTTAACACCGGAATATAGTCTCATAAAGGCAGGATAAGAGCACAGAACATGGCTTGCCATGGTAGGTGGCACAAATGAAGGCTTCCTGTCAAAACATTGCACAGGGAAGAGAGAGAGCTTGGGGTAAGAGAGGCCTTTTTCTCCTGACCTTCAGAGCTCGCCCACACTCCTCCTCACTAATTGGCCCAGATGGAGTTATCTGTTACAGAGCTGTACAGGAGTGAGGCCTTTTGCCTGCCTATCCAGACAATGAGAGAGACTTCTTCCAGCAGGCCTAGCATGCAGAGAAACCCTCTGGCTACCCTGGGATCAGTGAGGGGAGCCCTGGAACATGCAATGTCATAAAAGCAGTCTCTGTGTTATAAACTCATTGTATTGAATACATATTTCCTAGCTTGGTACAATTCCCAGTCATGAGGCCTTTTGCAGTTTGCCAGGCTACCAGCATTTCCCTCACACAACCACAGAGCAGGAAGATATCACTTTCCCACTTCTCAGGCAGCCAGAGACCCCAGATTCAAGAGGGCAGAGACAGGTTCTAACTCAGCTGCTGGGAGACAGAAGAAAAAGTGCCCTGACTCTTCTTGGACTGGGGATTTGCATTAATGTTGTGGAGAATGAAGGATGGAGAATGGACTGGCAGAGGTAAAAGAAGGGCCTTCAAATCTGACAGATGGAAACTCAAAAACCCATTCTCTAAGACAAGAGAGCAGGGTTTTTCTACTCTGTTCTTCCCCTCTCTCTCTCACTAAACTGGCTCTCTATTGGTAACTTAAAGATAGCCTGAGGCTCCCTTCACCTGAGGGAAGAAGGTTATTAGTCATTGTTTGAAGAGGCTGAGAAAAGCCTGACCTTGGTGAAACTCTAACAAATTTCTCAGTTTTCCCCCCATCGCTGACTGTGCCTGGAATGAATGAAGTGGTTTTGCAGCTCACTTCCCTGTTGAGTGTGTACATTTTGCCTCCTAATCCTGCAGGCCTTTGTGTCTTCACCCAACCTGGCTTTTGCAACTGTTTTCTGCCTTCAAATACAGTGTTATACTGGATTCCTTCCTGCCAACAGTGGTAGGGCTTGGATCCTGAGAACCTCATTTGAACCCAGGGTGGGTCAATGATCTTTCTTTCCTTCTTCTATAGCTTGAGAACTCTAAGAACATTTAGAGTGCAAGTAACTTCTCATCACCAAGGGAAACACAGGAAGCTCTTGATCATCTGATCTTTTAGAAGTAGAAGCCAGTGTGTCGTAGACTTTTCTGCTCTGGTTGCCTTCACACTGTGATCCTGAGACCTCAGCCTCCTGAGCTAGGGTGATGGGTGTGAGCTACTGGTGCTATGCTAGGTTCAGAACTGTAATGACATTGACAATACAAGTCAACTGCTTATCACAAAGGGCTTGGGGAGCATAATAAGCCTTTGAACATTGGATCTTTCAGATCCCTTTAGCACACAGGTTGTAATGGTAGAGTCTGAGAGGCTGGGCATATGGATGTGCTACACTTGATCCTTAAGCTCTGACTCCAATTCTGGTGTACATCAGGGTTCATTTTCTAAAGAATGTTCTCATAATTATAAAATAGGAAAAGTACTTTGATTAACCCTTCCTTTTTTCCAGTTGTTTGACTTGTATCAAGCCTGGGCATTGTCCCTGTGTAATTCAACTCAAGACTAACACTCTACCACTTGAGCCACAGCGCCACATTTTTTTGTTGGTTCATTCGAGATAAGAGTAACAGGCTTTCCTTGCCTAGGCTGTCTTTGAATCTCAGCCTCCTGAGAAGCTAAGATTTCAGTTGTGAGCCACAGGCATCTGGCAGTCTCTTTCTTGTATACTCATTTTTCTTGGTAACATTGTTTGTTTATAAATGAAATCGTTTATTTCCACATTTTGATGGACAAAGATGTAGTTTTCAACTTAGTGTGATTAGTTAAAAAATTTTCTCATATAGATGCTTTTCAATAACCAATGTTTTCCAATGACTTATTGAGTATGTTCTTCAATACAGCTGTAAGCTCATTACACAATTTACATAATACCACTTACATATCTGCAGTTACCTTAAAAGGACATAAGCCTTAGAGGCAAGAGGTAAAATTTATTTTTATTTCTGCATGAAACTATTTGTGACTTTATACCAACAAAGTAATGGCATCCTTTTCAAAATCTATTGACCATAAAACTAAAAATTTATTTTTGATAAATCTGTTACATTCTTCTATGTGTCTGTTCTTATAGCAGAGCTATGTTGTCTTCACTACTAAACATGGTAATAAGATTCAAATCTAGTATGAGGGCTCAAGCTATACGATTTTAAAAAATTTTTCTGGCTGACCTGTATTGCTTGAATTTACATATGAGTTTATTGAGTAGGTGGAACAATTTTCTACAGAGATATCTAGATGTTTGATAGTCACTCATATTTTGCACCTTGTGAAAACCAAAGACCCCAGATATATATAGAGAAAAAAACTGTCTTTAGATAATTCTTGAAACAGCTAAATTTAATTTAGGAATGAGTTAAAATTTAGGAACACTATAGCATAATAGAGCTGAGTGATAACGACTTGAGCTGTACAACAGAGGAGAATGAGAAAGGATAGAATAGAATGATGGACCACATAGTAGCTGTATGTCATTGTTATTGTGTTTCAAAAATCAGAGAGACTTCATAGAAGAGAAGGAGGAAAATAATCAAAGTTTCCTGAACCATTTCTTTTTAATCCACCTAATACTGTGCACTGAGAGACAGAGAAGATGGGAAAAAATAAAATAGAAAATAAAGCATTTTATAGACTGTTACAATGTAAAGAGATTGTAATAGTAATATGATAATTAATTTCCAAAGAAATAAGAGAAAGAATAGGTAAACACTCAAGGCAAAAAGAATGAAGAGAGAAAAGAAGCAAAGTAAAACCTTTATCAATAGCAAACACAAACTGAATTTTACTCTTTCCTTATTTGTAAGGTAAGGTGGAAAATGTAAGGACTCTTCACTTTTCTTTTTTCTTGCTCTAGAAGTCAACAAATATATTCTCCATTATTTCTGGTAGATTACATCCATTTACAAATGAGAAATGTAAGACTAACAGTCAATGTAGTGAGTAAATAATACTAGAATATATGTCTGAGCTCTTCACTCTGTGTGCTTAGAAAGAGAGTAATTTGGTTATGGAGAGGACCAATATGAAAAGAATACAGGGAAAAAGCATACTTTGGAAATGGTTGTTTTAGGACTAGGTGACAGTGATGAGTAAATGAAACAGGCTGGTGTCAGGGGCATAAAAAAGAGTACATCGAAATCATATTAGTGACAGAAACTCAGAAAATCTTGATCATTCATCATATCTAATGGGAGGGAGTAGAAGGGTAAGAAGAAATCTAAAGTGCTTCCATAGGTCTGGCTGGCAACTGTGTTAGTGATATTCTTAGAGAAAAGGACCACAGGTGGAAATGATGGATTTGGAAGTGGAGAGGCAGTGGAAATATTCTAAATAACAATAAAATAATAAAAATTGCTATAGTGGATAGAATATGGATCACATTTTATCATATATAATTTTCAAAAAACATACTAAGAATGAAAATTTAAAAGTAATAAAACACTATTTACATTAAAACTAGACAGGATAGTTCAGTGCTAAAACATTGGCCTAGCATATGTGAAACAATGGTGTGATCTCCCAAATACTACAAAGTACACACAAAGCACACACACACCAAAACCACATAAACACACACACACACACACACACACACACACACACACACATACACACTACATACACACATTTGGAATATTGATATTATCATATTAAACAGAGGAAATTATCACAAATAATAAAAGTAAGTTAATATATGAAATCATAATATTGCTCTTACTATGTAAAAGTTTAGTAGAAATAAAATAGTCACAATATACTTGGATTCTTAGAGATTAAATTGAAAATTAAGAAATAGAAGACATGAGAACCTTTGCAAACAAGTTTTAAATAATAAACATTTTGAAACATATTTCCTTATTTTGACAAATGATTGATGTTACTGGTGTTGTAACTCAAGATTTAGAATATAATAACCAGGTGCTCTATATCTCGCTATGGATGGCTATATGTCTAATCATTTCACTCTAGATATTTTTATAATAAGCTCTCAGTTTCTCAGGCTCTCCTGAATTACAAACCCTATTTGCAGTTCCTACCATAGCTAGAAAATGGAAGCCATAAGTCACCATGCCCAGCTCAAACTTTTTTTAAATTCAAGTACAAATATTTACAAAAAAGTGACCAGGTAATGAAGCCTTTCTTAATAAAGTATGTGCTTCTTAAAAATACAGTAAGTATTTATTACCTGAAAAATATGTTTAGAAGTATAAGAAAATAAATTTATTTAAATTCACCAACCATAAAAAAATAAGAAAATAATTTTTAAATATTCACATGATAAATATTTTAAAAGCAAAATATATGTGTCTGAATAATTTACATGTATAAAAATCATGCAAAATTAAATTAACTAATCCAACACTCTGAAAAAAGAATTACCCTAGGGAATCAAAAGGAAATATGTAAGTTCAAAATTTGAAACTTAGAAAATAAAATGAACTGTACACTTTAGTTGACTTAAGTAACTGTAAACCCTCTGTATATCAATTTTATAATAAAAAATGCATGAACAAAGAAAGCAAAAGTACCTATTGATCAATAGCAACAGCAAAAGCATCAGTAGTTGTTTGAGTGTACAAACAAAATCGATGGAGGGAGCATCTAGATTTCTAGGTGTGTTCTCCATCATGCCTGACACCCAGGACTCTCCCATGAAAGGAAAACTGGTGGCACATTTGGCTTCTTACTCCAAGATTAAATTTTTGGCAGTGCTAGGATCTGAACTCAGGGCCTAACAGGCCCAATTCATGAATGATAGTTCTAAAGTTCATATTATATTAATATAATAATATAGACATCATCAATATTTTCACAATATACTTGCCATTATTTTGAAAAACACATTATTTTAGTAATGTCTCATAGTAAAACAGAATACAGTTCAATTCTATGGAAAGTCCTAACTTAAAACTGAATAATTGTTAAGAGGACAGAATATATGTGTTCTTCAAATTTCCTTTGACTACTAAATACTCATGTTCAAATTCTGAACATGCCATCCCAGATTCATTTATAAGAGTATCTGTTTGTATTTTATTTAATTCTGCAATAAATGCGGTTTCCAATGTGACGTTACATATTTAAAAGTCAACAGGAAAAAGACCCACATTCTGGTAAGGATAAACCTATGAACTATCTATAATAATTAATTCCAGAAGAGTAAACATTTGTTCATCAGAGTAAGCTATTGTTTCTATGACAATCATTCCCAAGTTTTTATGCCGTAAATTTAACCTAACCCAAAAGTTTCCAACATGTATGATGCACCATAAAATTCTCTAAATTCACCTCATGACTAGCTTAACATTATTGTGAAAAAATAGTACACTTCTGCTGTGATGCCCTCCCAATTGTGCAAAGAACACTACACTAAACTTTGCTGCATCATTTTCCCATAGTAATATTATTGAGATAAGAACTCTTGCAAAGATTATTTATTTTTATTTTATATTTATTTTATTATATATGATTATTATTTTATCTATCATTGATATTCAGGAAATTTGAATATCTGAATATTAAGATCTGAAGATGAGGTTCAAAGCCCACCCTGACAGGAAGGTTCCTTAGATTCTTATCTCCAATAAACTGCTAAGGAAAAGCCAGACACAAGTGGCACTGAAGTTCAAGTAGTAGAGCAGTAGCTTTGAGCAAAAATAAGCTCAGGGACAGTGCCCAGACCCAGAAGTCAAGCCCCAGGACAAACTAAATAGCAAAACAAAATAAAAACAAACCTCAAACCTAGCTTTTTTTCTCATTGTATACAGAGTTACATAATTAAGGAAATTTCTTCCAGTGTTATGTGTTGGTAGAAGAAAAAAGATGTCACACAGTTACTCCCTTCATACCATGTTACACCAAAGTCTCAAAAAATTACTCTTTTTCTAAATTTATAAATTAATAGCATCCATTTGTTGGAAACTCTGTCTAGATTATTTACATTATTATGTCATACATGAACTGTTGGAATTAGCTATTAACTAAGTTCTAATTATACCTCACTTGAAAGAATATTCTAGGCAAATAGAATGCCAGAATTGTCTGTGAATTTCTGAATTACATCTTCAACTTGAAAACAACTTTGTAGTATCTGTTAGAATATAAAATTATAAACAAAATATTTATTTTAAATCTAATTTCTAATTTAGCCAGGTATACAAAGTCCTACATTAGATGAACTTTGCCATTTCTCCAGGCTTAAGCTTTTGTAATCTTTCATCATTTCTTTGGAATCCAACAGAATAATGCTTACTTTTTCAAATTTTTGATTGGGAATCATGAGCTGTTTTGTATCTAGGAATGTTCTCTAATGAAGAGATAATTTAAAACACACCTGAGGATTATATGTGAGTTGCATTTCAATAGGAAACTTGACTTCTCAAAATATAATGACAAAATTAGCCCAAAGTTCCAACCGTGTAGCCCTTTCTTGTTTGGTATGTTTCATTGAGACAAAACTACACTATCCAGGGTAGGTATCGCTATGTAATTCCACTCTCTAACCTCCTGTCTTAGTCTGAGTGCTAGAATTCCAGGCTTGTATCACATTGCCCTGCCATAGTTTGTTTGTTTATTTACTCGAGTAACAGACTAGCAATTCTGAACTTCTCCGATGATCTTATCCACTAGACTGACTGCTCAGACTGTTTATGTACAATTTTCAAAGACGTTCTAACATTTGACACAGGATATGAACATTTTCAGATGCACCTGCAGGGGTCTCAGATTCATTCCTCCATGGATCCAATCCTTTTAATAATGATTACTTGACTTTCTTACAATCTCTGATCCTTACTTATGTAATATTCTCAAGCTTTTTTGGGAACTTTCTAATATTAAAAATTATCACTTTTTCTAGTCTTACTCAGGATATATTTTCTATTATTTTCTAACTTTTGTACACATTCTGAGAATTGTTTCATATGTGTGTTTGCACCTATAAGTTCCTCTGTGTGTATGTGCATACTTGTATGTATGTATGAAAAAAAATCTCAAGCTCTTATTCAGCAATCTTGGTCATAACTAGTATTCCATCACTTGAGCCATTCTTCCAATGCAGCTTTTGGCTGGTTAAGTATAGCTAGTGTCCCAAAGACTGTTCTGCTGAGGCTAGATGCAAAATGAAATTCCCAGACTCCTTTACATTCTTAGGTTTTATCTTTCCATGAGTATCAACTTTTAAACTAGATGCATTTTTGTGAGTGTATAGTCTAAGCTGTAGGAAAGTTTCTGAGGCACTTATGTCCAATTTACTACCAAAAAACTGGGAGTGGCACTGTGGCTCAAGTGGTAGACTGCTAGCTTTGAGCTGAGTAGTAGAGGGACAGTGCCAGGTCCAGAGTTCAAGCCCCACAAACATAAAAATAAAGAAAAGAAAGAAAAAAGAAATGTGATCTTAGCCACCAGTTCATTGCTACTATAATTCCTGCTCTCTCAACATGGCATTTTTTCCAGTTAAGTCCATGCTATTAAATCTGACTTGCTTTGGAACTAGAATTATTCTTCCATTCTACTTTTTACAAATTTGCATGACTAGCTGCCATGATTTAGAGCTAGTAGAAGAAACAGTGGCCTCATCCTTCATGATCCACTTAGTAGTAATGTTTTCTCTATATCACTCCATCAATCTACATACTAGCCTTGGCTTTATTGTTTCAAAGTTGTCTTATTTGCTTATACTTAAGCACAGAACTTCTTTTTCTCCTATTATTCGTAATGTTTCTTCAACTGTTAACTTACATACACTTGGGAAATAATACACAACACAAACAAAAAAATATTTCTGAGAACCTTCTTCCCACTTATAATTGGTCTTAATTTACAGGGCACGTAGGAAATTTGAACTTAATGTAATCCAGGATAAAAGTTTTACATTTTTTTATTTCTTTTTTATATAGTTTTTTTTTTATTATGAAAATACTGTACAGAGGGGTTACAATTACATGGGCAAGATAATGAGTACATTTCTTATCAAGCATTGTAGCCTCCTCCTTTGTTTCCCCTTCCCATCCTCCCCTCACCCCCCACCCAATGCTTTCCCCCCAACCAAAGTTGTAAAGTTCGTTTTCGACATAACATCTTGTACATCTCATTGATTCGATGGGTCCACTTGTATCCCTATTTAAACAAATTGTTTTCCCCTTTCCCCTCCACAAATTATACTGACATGTAGTACAGTAAAAGCAACTCCTCCTCCTGTTTTTTTATTGTAAAACTTCTGTATAGAGGGGCTAGTTATATAAGTAAGTTAATGAGCACATAATCTATTAAGCATTGTGACCTCCACTTTTGGTTTTCCCCGTCATCCCTTTCCTCCTCGCTGCCCCAAATTCCTTCTCCCCTTCCCACGTTGTAAAATTCGTTTTCTACATATTGTCTTGTACAACTCATTGTTACAATGGGTCATGCTTGGGTCATGCTGTATCCTTGTTTCAGCATTTTGTTATTTCCCTTCCCCTTCCCACATTAGAAAAAAGTATATGCAAGTCATTAACATCATATACAGTAAAAACTGGATTTATACCATGGAGGAAGAAAATAGAAGAGAAACAAAAAAAAATCACATAGTACATGTTAGATACATTAAAAACAATAGCAAGGAAAAAAAACAACTTGTGTTCTATCTTGGGTTCCATTTCAGTTAACATCTTATAGGGCCACATGTACATGGATAATGTTTTATAAGGCATGCAAATTCCATATTTTCTCATTACTAAGTTGTCTCTGAAACACGTGGTACCTCATGAACAAAGATGTACTTATGCTATTTCAATGAAGCCGCAAAATGTTCACTTTACCGGGAGCAGCACCATAGATTGTTACTTGAAGCAAGTGGAAGGAACTGTTACTGCAAGTGGAAACTGATTCCAAGACAAGAATTGAACAGCGAAATGACAAAGTTCAAGTTAATTTGTGCTGTCGTTTTTACTGTACAAGAACAGAATCCAAGGCTTTAAGGAAACTCTGTCCCTGAATTTTTTCGAGTGTGTTATTTACTCATATAAAAATTGTCTGTAAACTTCTAGTTTAGAGTATTACAAAAGGAAACAATACGCCATTTGAAGGCCAGTATAGAAAAAAAGTAAATAGCATTGTTTTAAAAGTGTTCTATTACAAAGGAAAAAGAAATGGAGATTTTAAAGTGCCTTATACATGGATATTTCACTCTTGACATGATTCTCTTGTTGAAGGAGTCAGTTATCCAAAAATTTAATCTGGTCCTGAGTTCCCCATAGCAATAAGGATTCCAAAGAGCAGTATCCAGTGAGTCTGACCAGCAAAAGGAGCCTCTTTTCAAACCAGTGCTTTAAGGATGGCCCCAAAGAAATATGTGTTTTTTTTTTGTTTGCTTGTTTGTTTAGTTTGTGCTGGTTCTGGGGCTTGAACTCAGAGGCTGGACTCTGAGTTTTGTTTAAATGGACTCTGAGTCTTGTTTAAATGGAACTTTCTTAAGATGGCATTACATTTCATTCCATTAATATGTATTATAATTTAGGCCAGGTGGTAGAAAAGGAAGTGTAAAACAATACTAAGTCCAGTAAGGCTGACATTAATATCACATCACTAAAGAGGTAGTATTAAGACCTGCAGGACTCATAGGGCTGTTGCATGTGACAATATTATGTAAAACACTATTAGCCATTATCTCCGACATCCATAACATTCTGTTTCCATTTTCCAGGTCAATATCTAAGCCTTTTTATAGATTCGGTGTGTTTCCTAGGAAGGAAGAAAGAAGGAGGTTGTGGAAAGTGATGGTGGAAAAATATGTATATTGGCTCCCTGTCCACATATTTTGCATTTTTAAAAAGTGCTATTGATGAACTCCCACTTCCATCTAATTGACTATATTGTCTGCACAAGATGCAGATAAATGAAGACATTTATTCTGGTGGATAGTCACATATATTAACAAAAACCATTTCTGGAAAAAAAAGATTCTAGGTAAGAAAGTATAAATTATTGTGTATAAAATGGTTTCCTTTCTTTGCAGAACAAAAGGTAGTATTGAATGATTACTCCAGCTTTATTTGAGATTTTATGCTGTCTCAGTATCAAAATGTTCTCTAATTCCAGTAATATCCAAGCATAAAAGACATGATTTGAAGATCTCGGTAGTTTTAGAAACAAAGGTACATAATAGTTTCCTTCCTGCAGAGACATGTGATGATTGCAAGTATGATTGATTTTATTATAGTTCTCTTCTTTTCCCTCTTTATCCCAAGTTTTGCATATCTTGACATATTACTCTTTCCTGCATCAGCTTCCAATAGGTGAGATTTACCTCTACTCTGCAATGTCAAGATGGGTCATGTGACTTACTTCAGCTTACAAAAATGAACCACAAATGTTCAAAGGCTATTACTAGGGGAAGATTTCTATCCCATTGTCTGTGTCTAAGAGTTAACTTCTTTTCCCTTAGCTATAAAAATAGAATATATAGAGAGGGAAACTTCTTTCCACTTATATACTGGGAGAATATAGCTTGTGAAATTGTGGCAAAACTCAAAAACAGTAAGAATTAAGCTAATATTAGAATATGATAATAAAATACTAGTTTCTTACCATTCTTGTATACCTTTATGATAGTTGACTATAGTATACCAGAATTTAACAAATACTAAACATGTACTAAACAAATAGAGAATACTTTCTGTTTGATGTTATTACATTTTTTAATAAATAAGCATTCTTTACTTGATCACTTGTGGGGCTAACTTTTTCTATAAATGTGTTTAATCACTCTAGAGCACTGTATCTAATATCCACAATCATTATCCAGACGTTGTGATTGAGATAAGGAAGAACAAAATATCTAGATTTCTCCTTCTCTTTTCATCTTCTACTTTTTCTACTGTGAATTCTCATCCTTTCACCAAATTCTCCTATTTATAAAGGAAGAATGATACATTGTGGATATCAAGCAAAGACAGAATTTCATTCTTTCAGAAATATATGAAGTATATCAGAGTGGCAAGAGGAAGAATAAAAACATGATTTTATTTTCCCTTTCTGGCTTCCATCATAGAATCTGAACATGACTCTAAAATATCTAATAAACCATTTGCCTTGACTAATTTTTTAACATATAGTTTTTTAAATAAATGATATTTTTTAAATTTTTAAAAGTAATTTTAAAATAAATAGTAATTTGTTGTTTGCTTTTGGGAGGCATTAAATAAGACTACATTAACACTGTGTGAGTTGAGAGGCTAAATTTTATCAGAATCTAAACATAACGAAAAATAGATGATTTTAAGATAAATAGCTTTTAGATACATTTTTAATGTGACATATCCACAGAGACATCTTTATTCTTCTTTTCCTCTCCACTCCAATTCAATTTCAATAAGCAGTTCATGTAATTCAAATGGCTGTGTTTCTTTCAGAAATAGATTAGACCGAAAAAAGTTAGAAAAAGAGAACCAGTATTGGGTGGTGCATTCTTTAAAAATAGCAGTCAAATAAATATTTACCATAATTCCAAAATAATAATAATCAAATGGTCTTGAAAAGTCAAGATTGTAAGCAGAATGTATAAAAAGTGATAGTGCCAGAACTGCTTCAGGAGCTGCTCTCTGGCATTTAGTATTTCTAGTACTTGACAATATTTTAAACAGGATTAATTGCTTTCAGGGACTAAATTTTTTCTAGTTATATTTCATTGAAAAAACAAGTTGTTCAAAATTAATGAAAGGTAAACAGCTTATAGTAGAAAGAATACTACTACACTCATTCTAAAACCAAAACCTTCCCAATATATCTGTTTTCCCCACATACCTAATCCATCAAATGTAGATTTTCTTTATACATATATATATATGTAAAATATCACCTTTCATTACCCAAGGAACACAAATTTGAATAATTATCAGATGGGGAAAGTAACACAAATGGGTACTTAAAAGTCCCAGCTGTAGTTGAAAAGGGAAATGATTAGGTAAGTGCCATCAGAAAGATGTAAAGATAGAAGATAAAGGAAAAGACGACAACCCAGATTCTGAATTTCTGAAAAGCAGAACAGGAAGTAAATGCCCTTTCCACTAAATCATTTGAAAAATATTTTAACTCTGTAGTTGGCTCAAATTTAATCTAGTGAGACTTCTTTTGGATTTCTGTCCTTTAGAACTGTAAAATGATAAATACGGATTATTCAAGCCAATTAACTTGTAGAAATTTTTTACAGCAGATTTGGTTTAGTAAACTAATTCAACTACAACCTTTTCCTGATGCAACTACAGGGACACCACATTACTACATTTCCTAGTTTCTGAGAATAAGAAAATTTTGCCACTGGCTTTGTGCACATGTGTGATATGTACATACCACTAAGGGCCTTACATAAAGGAAGACTCGAAATTCTAAATAATATTTAAATAAGAAGCTCCCTATCTTTATTTTCACATTTAGGGAACACTAAGTTCCAAAGCTATGTACAAGGCTAGGGTAAGATTATGGAAATCGAATCTGTCTCTTTATATTATAAAGATAATTTATATCATTTTGAGTTACATTTTCTAAAGCAATAAAAATTAAGGTAAAATAGAAACAGAAACTCAATTTTCTATCCTTTCTAACTTTCCAACAGAAATTAGAGAATCCAGTAAAGATATAGTCATCCCAGGATGGTGTATGATATTATAGGAGCACAAGATGTTGAAAAAGAAGATAACAAAAATGGGTCCCCTGGAACAATTTAAAACAAAATCTACACCTACAAATTGTGGTATAGCTAGAAAATAGTTTCCACTCTGCTAAGTATTTGATATTTTGTTTGTTTACCCAACAACAATCCTCTCGTAGGAAATGACCCTTTATTAGTACTCAAGGGTTTGCAGTTTATAACCCAGAAAAAATAGTGCTTCAAAATGTAAACAAGCATGATACTAAGAGTAACCCAGGTTACTTCCATCACTATAGCTGATAAATAAGAATGATCTTGGGGAATAGTCAATCTTGAACTTTTTCATACTTTTTCTATTCTCCAACCTGAGAAGTCCTAGTCAAGATAAGTAAAACATTAATACAAGATTTTCATATTTTTTATTGTTCATACCAAAGCAAATACATTTTCCTCTTTGCAAGCCTGACTTTGTAAGTGTAAGATGCTCACAATTGTTTTATAGCCAAAGGTTTACTGCTTTGGCTTAGGTGTTTTCCTGCCTTTGGGTGTTGCTAGCTATTATTTTGGCAACTACATAGAAAAACAAGATAAATCCATTATACTTATATTGAATTCTTCAAAGTCAAGGTGTCTTCAAATAAAGTTTTCTGTTCCCTTCTTCACTGCTAACTAAGGTTTAATTATTGCTCTTTTAATTTTTTTAATTATTGCTATTTAAATGCAACAAAAACTTGATACATTAAGGTATATTCTTGTTCGAACCGGTGAAAACAGGAGTGACTGTGATTGCTTTTTTAATTGTTTTGAAGTATTTTCCTTAGGTATTTTCATTATTGCCTTTGTTCCAGTCTTTTAATCAGGAAACACAGGGTTACCTAAAAAGATTTTCCTAAGATATAAGATGTTAGGAAGATAAAAATAGATGTATCATTAAAGATTATCATCTATTAAGAGACTGATAAGCTCAGAAGACATTTGCTATTAATATGTCTTCAATGTTTTGGTTCTTAAATTAAGTGAAATATATGTAAAATGTTACAGTTGTTCCAAACAATGATTATGACTTATAATTTTCTGCTCCAATGAGATGAAAACTCTGACAAGGTTGGAGGGCATATCAATTTTAGGGTAGAAGGGTTAACGTTAGAAAGCCAAGGAAGATTCCTAAAACAGAGTGGCAGGAAGATTGCAGAGGACAAGCTCTCGCATAGAAAGCAGTTTTAGTGTTCCGGTGGTCAGTCCTAGGCTAGAGAAATACATCAAGTGTGGCATCTCAGTACAGAGAGTTTGGCCAGAGAGGGAAAATCCAGGCAAGGAGACAGATCTGAGCACTTGCCTGCAGGCATGGTTGAAGCGGTGGCGGCGGCAGAGGCGGCCATAGCTGCCATACCTGCAACACAGAGACTCCGGGACAAAGGCGCCAGACATAGCAGGCCGATGCATTCTACTCAACACCAGCAAGAACTGACAAGGAGCAGATATCTTCATCCTGCAGATCACAGACCAGAGATGACCCAGGAACCAACACTCCGGCAGCATGAGTAGAAGCCTGACATCTTCACTCCTTGTCAGGGAAGAGAGGAGGGAAGGCCACCCATCCACCCCCATCTACCAGAGATCTCCATTTTGTGATATTGACAAATGCCCGGCTGAGCTGCTATCTCCAACTCAGGCTTTGGAAGATAACAAAAGGGTCATTTAGTAGGTCACAGGAATCTGCCCAGACCTGTCAGACTCAACTCAACAAGGCTCAATAGGGAAAACTCACCCAGTAAAGGCAGAGCAAAATACGCCCCCAGGAGTGGTTTTCTTCACTGGGTAAACTGAGCCAGAGACTGCCAGTCCCTACAGCAGCCTAGACAATCAACTGAAATTCAGTAAACATAAACCCTGAGAATGGCTCCAGGCTGGCTTTTGTGAGTGTCTCAGAAGCTAGCCCCTCAGGGAAAAGCTACTGTTTGCTGAAAGGCCTCAACTCAACCCAGAACCTAGCCTCATCAAAGCATCTCCAAACTAGAGGAAACAGCCAACTCCCTCTTTTGTGATCCTCAAAAGAGATCTCCCTCCCACTGAAGTAGGATGGCAGGAGGATCAAAAAATCCTAGGTAAAGCAGAACATTATTCTGCTTGCACAAACAAACTGACTTAAGTAACCAATCAAGCCACAGGAAAACCAAGCACCACAAGAAGATCAGACTCTCCACCACGAGACTGTTTATGGACACAAGGGAGACACAGAATCTTCCCATTCCCCCCCAAAAAATAAAAATCAAAGAACTTTCTTTTTTTTGTACCTTATTTTTAATTTTTTTATATTTAACTTTTAATTCTTTTTTTAAATTTTTGTTTTCTATTATTTTTTCTTTTCTTCCTCATATAATTTTTATTTTAGGTATATATCTATGTGTGCTTTTTTTATTATCTCTACTAACCAGTTGATCCTTTTTTTTCTTTCTTTTTTTTTCTCATTCTTTTCACTTCTTCTCTTTTGTCCTTTTCTGCATAACTTAATTGCTGTTCTGCTCATCCTCAGATATACCCGTCGTCGATTATTAGATCTTATCCCCCAACGTGTACACACTTAAACCAGAAATTTATTATTCAATTCAAAACCTCTTAGACTTCAATTCCTTAATAACAGTATTACCTACTTATACCCACATAATATTTTAAACATTTTTATTTTTCTAGTGTTTCATGTCTCCTTTCTATCCCTCCCCTCCCCTCATCCAATGCCCATTCTTCTCTGGATATTACATCTTCAAACTTGCAGTTTTTAAGGGTTTCAGTACTTAATTTTTAATTTTTGTTTTTCCTTTTTTTCTTGTCTTTTTTATTTTTCTTCTTTCTTCTTCTTATTCTTTTCTACTTTTTCTTTTTTCTATTTTCTCTCTCTGCTATCATTCTGTCCAATATATTTCCCTCTTTGAGATTAGTACTTGGTTAATTCCACTCTCGCTCAACTTCCCACATTCCTCTAAGCCTATTTTACCCCACATTCTTCCTAAACATAATAATTTCTGTTTGCCAAATTCTCCTTTCCTGTTCTTAGGCCATTAAGACATGGTTGTGTGATGTTGAATAGATTGTATCTCTTGAACTAGATTGTATCTGCAGATTTTTGATTGTGCAATTATGGGCTTTGGTTGATGCTAACCTTAAAATAGTGTTCCACCACAAAACTGGTGTTATTCTCATCCCAAATGGGCAGAACAAGCCAGAAAAACACAAGAAAAATGGCAAGCCTGGGGATCTCAACTCCCACTAATGACAATCAGGGGACAAAAATAATAATGAATAATGCAGAGGAGAGTTCCCCAAAAGCTCTACAAACGCTATAGATAGATAGTGTAAATGAAAAAAGTGAAAAGCTGCACAGGTCTCAGTGTGAACATGATAGGGAGAGAGAGGAGGCAAACCAAAGATCAATACAAGAGTCTCATGAACGTGAAGAAGCTATTCAGATTGATACGGGAATATCATGAGCAGATTGAGAACACTCAAAGAGAAAGAAAGGAATTGCATGAGCAGGTTGAGATCAGTCAAAAAGATAGGAATTGCATGAACTGGCTGAGAAAAGACAAAGAGGACATAGTCAGGAATGGTGTGAGCAGGCAGAGAACACTCAAAAAGAACTATATAAATTGCATGAACGTGAGGAAGCAAATCAAAGTGAAATACTTGAACTGAGAATAGACAAAGATCAATGGAGGCCTTCATGGAATCCATAACCAGATAGTGGAAAGAAATCAGGGAGACTACAAAGGGAATGCTGAATGGAGCACAACAGAAGGAATGGCAGTACAAGGAAACCATAACCAATCAACTAAGTGATTTGAGAATAAACACAGAACACCAAATTAAGGAAATAAGGAAGTTCTTACAAGATCTAGAACAAAGTACCAACAAAGAATTTGAAGCCATCAAAGCCGACCAATTAGAATGAAAATAAGTTTAAAAAAAAAGTAGAAAGTCTTGACAGTAGGTTGGACCATGCAGAAGATCGAATCTCGAGGACTGAAGACAGCCTAGATATAATAGAGAACGAACATACAACCATCCAAGACAAATCCAAGAAATGTGAACAATCTATTCAAACACTTGAAAGACACCATCGGATGGCCTAATCTGATGATAATGGGTGTAGAGGAGAACCTAGAGGCAGAAGTTAATGATCTAGGCAATTTGTTTAACAGGATCCTAGCAGAGAACTTCCCAAACATACAAAAAGATAGGCCTATTCAGATACAAGAAGCTTTTAGAACCCCAAATAGACCAGAACACAACAGGACATCACAATGTCACATTATAATCTGCATAGGATCAATTCAGACCAAGGAAAAGATCCTGAAAACTGTCAAGGAGAAAAGATCAATCACCTATAAAGGGAAACCAATTAGAATCACCTAAGATTTCTCAGCAGAGACAATTAAAGCAAGAAATGCCTGGAATGATGTATGCCATGCCCTAAAGACAAACAAGTATCAACCAAGAATACTGTACCCAGCTAAACCCTCCTTCAAAACCAAAGGTCAAATAAAAACCTTCCATAGCAAAGAAAAATTGAAACAATATATCTCTACCAAAACAGCCCTAAAAAGATACTTAAAGATGTCCTACACATAGAAAACCAACAAGACCACAACAAAGGCCAAGAAAGTGCACCCAAACTGAGAATCCAAGAACGATAGGAAGAACTCAGTTGCTGAGCCCCCAAAAAGGTGGATAAAATGGCAGGAATACCCAAATATCTCTCCATCCTATCTCTTAACTTTAAAGGGCTTAAATATCCAATTAAAATACATGGACTCTCAATTTGGATTAAAAACCAAGATCATTCATTCTGCTGCCTTCAGGAGTCACAACTTTCCCATAAAAACAAACACATTTTGAAAGTAAAAGGCTGGAACAAAATCTACCAAGAAAATGGCCCCCATAAACAGGCAAGATTTGCAATAATAATATCAGATGAAATGGACTTCAAATTAAAATTAGTTAGAAAAGATAAAGAAGGTCGCTACATACTTATTAAGGGATCTCTCCTTCAGGAGGATATTGCAATTGTAAATCTCTATTCGCCAAGCAACGGAGCACACAAATTTTTCCAAGGAACACTATTTTCTCTCAAATCTCATATAAATCCACAGATATTAATTATTGGGGATTTTAACACACCATTATCCACTTGGCAAAAACTCAATAGAGAAACCACAGACCTAAACAACTGTATAGATCAACTAGATTTAACACACATTTACCAAATATTTTACCCAGCAACATCATAATATACGTATTTCTCAGCAGCACATGGAACATATTCCAAAATAGACTACATTTTAGGTCACAAAGCAAACTTGTCCAAATTCAGAAACATTGAAGTTGTACCTTGCATTCTCTCAGACCACAATGGAATTATATTATTACTCAACAGCAAAAGCTACCAAAGAAAGTCCAGTAACACATGGAGGCTGAACAGCGCACTGTTAAACCACCAGTTGGTCGTGGAAGAGATTAGAAACGAAATTCAAGTGTTCATGATATTCAACAAAGATGATCACACAAACTACCAGCTCCTCTGGGACACAGCAAAGGCAATACTCTGAGGCAAGTTTATAGCTCTGAGTTCCTCTATCAACAAATTAGAGAGATCTAACAATTTAATGAGACAGCTGAGCCTCCTTGAAAAAGAGCAGCAAGATAAACCACAATCCAGTAGACAGAAAGAAATAATTAAAATTGAATGAATTAGAATAGAAAAACCATAAAAAGAATGAACAAAACAAAGATTTTGTTCTTCGAAAAAATTAACAAAATTCAGAGAACCTTAGCAATTCTTATCAGAAAAAGAAGAGGGCACACCCAAATAAATAAACTCAGAGAAGAGAATGCAAACATCACCACAGAAACAACCAAGATTCAGAACATTATAAGGGAATACTTCTCAAAACTTTATGCTAATAAGTTTGAGAACCTGGAAGAAATGGACCTCTTCCTAGCAAATATCAACATGCAGAAACTAAATCTAGATGAGTTAAACCATCTTAACAGGCCCATATCAAGCAATGAAATAGAAAGAGCAATAAGTAACCTCCCATCTAAGAAAATCCCAGGACCAGATTGTTTTAGAGCAGAATTGTACAAGGCTTTCAAAGCAGAACTTACACCAATACTCCTTTAACTCTTCAATGAAATTGAAAGAGAAAATTCACTACCAAATTCATTCTATGAAGCTATAATTACCTTCATCCCAAAACCAGGCAGGGACTCATCAAATAAAGGGAACTATAGACCAATATCTTTGATAAATATTGATGCAAAACTTCTCAACAGAATTTTGCCCTATCGACTTCACCAATTCAATCAAAAAATCGTACACCACCATCAAACAGGATTCAATTCAGGGATGCAAAGCTGGTTCAATATATGCAAATCAATTAACATAATTCATCACATCAAAAAGAGCAAGGATAAGAACCACATGGTTATCTCAATCGATGCAGAAAAAGCATTTGACAAGATCCGACACGCCTTTATGATGAATGTTCTGGAAAAATTAGGAATCCATTGGAACCATCCTCAATACAATAAAGGTTGTATATGTCAAACCTACAGCCAATATTATATTCAATGGTGAAAAACTAAAGCAATTTCCTCTAAACTCAGGAAGGAGATAAGGATATCCAATCTCCCCACTGCTCTTAAATGTAGTATTAGAATGCTTAGCTACAGCAGTAAGACAAGATGTAAACATAAAGGTGATAAAAATAGGGAAAGAAGAAGTAAAATTCTCCCTCTTTGCAGATGACTTGATCTTGAACTTAAAGAATCCCACAGACTTCACTCCCAAATTACTCAAGGTGATTCAAAACTTTGGCAAAGTAGCAGGGGATAAAATTAGCCATCAAAAATAAATAGCTTTTCTGTATGCCAACAATGAGAAAAGTGTAGCTGAAATCAGGAAAGCAACTCCATTCAGAATAGTCTCACAAAAAAATAAAATACCTAGGAATTAACCAAAAAGTGAAGGACCTCTAAGATGAAAACTTTAAAAACATGAAAAATGAAACCAAAACAGAACTAAGAAAGTGGCAATAACTCCCATGCTACTGGATTGGAAAGATCAAAATCCTGAAAATGGCAATACTTCCCAAGGCTATCTACAAATTCAATGTGATATACCTATCAATAGTCCAACCTCATCCTTCAAGGAAATAGGAATGGTAGTACAAAAATTCATATGGAATAGTAAAAGACCCCGAATAGCAAAAATGGTCCTTAACTGAAAGAACAGTGTTGGAGAAATATCAATAGCAAATTTCAAACTCTACTAGAAAGCCATAGCAATCAAAACAGCT
This sequence comes from Dipodomys spectabilis, assembly GCF_019054845.1. Lineage (NCBI taxonomy): Eukaryota > Metazoa > Chordata > Mammalia > Rodentia > Heteromyidae > Dipodomys > Dipodomys spectabilis. The sequence continues at coordinate 539,165 of NW_024871111.1, read as the reverse complement.
TGGTACTGGCAAAAGAAGAGATCCCAGGACCAATGGAAAAGAATTGAAAACCCAGAAATGAATCTAAAGACCTATAGCCATCTAATCTTCAGTAAGGCAGCTAAAAAATAGAATGGAAGAAGACAGCCTCTTCAGTAAATGCTGCTGGCAAAATTAGTTAACTACTTGTAGAAAACTAAAGCTAGATCCTTATATATCATCCTGCACCAGAATCAACTCCAAACGGATCAAAGACCTCGGATTCAAAGCAGACGCTCTGAAAACATTACAGGATGGAATAGAAGAAATCCTAGGTCTCCTTGGCACAGGCGGAAATTTCCTTAATAGAGACCCAGAAACACAACAAATCAAAGAAGGTTGTACAAATGGGATTGCATGTAATTGCAGAGCTTCTGCATGGCAAAGGACATAGCTAACAAGATCGATAGAAAGGCCACGGATTGGGAGAAGATCTTCAGTAGTCATGCAACAGACAAAGGTCTCATATGTAAAATATATCTGGAACTTAAAAAAATTAAATTTCCCCAAAAAAAATCTTCCATGAAACAACTGCCCAATGAATAAGTAAGCTAAAGACATAAAGAGAAACTTCTCTGAAGAAGAAAGAAGGATGGCCAATAGACACATATAGAAATGCTCAACCTCCCTAGCCATAAAAGAAATGCAAATCAAAACAATATTGAGATACCACCTCACCCCTGTTAGAATGGCTATAATCAAGAACTCTCATAACAATAGATGCTGGAGGGGTTGTGGACAGAAGAGAACCTTACTTCATTGTTGGTGGGAGTGTAAATTTGTTCGACCACTTTTGAAAGCATTATGACGGTTCCTCCAAACACTCCACATAGAGCTCCCCTACGACCCAGCAATCCCACTTTTGGGCATTTACCCAAATGATCCCAAACAAGACCGCATTTAAGTTAACAGCATCACTATGTTTATTGCAGTATTATTTACCATAGCTAGGATATGGAACCAACCCAGATGCCCCTCAGTAGATGAATGGATCAAGAAAATGTGGTATATATACACAGTGGAATTCTATGCCTCCATCAGAAAGAATGACATTGCTCCATTTGTTAGGAAATGGAAAGACTTGAAAAAAGTTATACTAAGTGAAGTAAACAAGGCCCAAAGAAACATAAGTCCCATGGTTTCCCTCATTGCAATAACTAGTATATGTCTGAGTCAAGCAGAAAAGGTCAGATAAGTTGATGTTAGGGAAATGAACCCTAAGATATGTATTCAAATGTTTTTTTTCATGCAATTGTTTCTAACACATTTATAAGATTTTATTTTGTTGCTTTGTATGTCCCTCCCTCACAGTATAACCCCTGCTTTCACTGTATTTGATGTCAATATAATTTGTGGAGGGGAAGGGAAAAAACAAATCGTTTAAATAGGGTTACAGGTGGACCCATTGAAACAAGGAGATGTACAAGTCGTTATGTCGAAAAGAACTTTACAACTTTGGTGTGGGGGGGATGTGGGGAGGAGGATTGGGTGGGAAGATCAGGTGGAGGATGGGAAGGGATGGGTAGGGGAAACAAAGGAGGAGACTACAATGCTTGCTAAGAAATATTTTCATTATCTTGCCCATGTTATTGAAACTGTTCTGTGCAGTATTTTCACAATAAAAATAAATTAATAAATAAAAATAAAATAAAAGAAATTTAAAAAGATTCCTAAAACAGCATTGCCTATCATGTAACAGTTAATTATATTAGTATAGAAATATACAAATATGAATTGAGTGAGAAATATGTGATTTACAAATTGATTCAATCACAACTAAATCCAGAAAATACTTCTCTATATTTATATAAACTAGTATACCTAGCGAGGATTTAAAATTTTTTGGAATATATACTTTAACATTTAAGTCAAAATATTTGTTTATTTTTAATTTTTGTCCTTCGTAGGGCTTGAAATCTAGGCCTGGACACTCTCCCTCAGCTCTTCATCTCAAGACTAGTGCTCTACCACTTGAGCCACTGCCAGTTTTCTGGTGGCTCAGTGGAGATAAGGGTCTCACGGACTTTCCTGCTTAGGCTGGTTTTGAAGATAATTCTCAGTCCTCAGCCTCCTTAGTAGCTAGGGCTACAAGCATGAGTCACTGGCTCCTACCTACATAATTATTTATAAATTATTGAGTAGCAATCACATTCATATATATGTTGTGTAATGATAAAATACATCATATCCATTTTTTTCTCCATGTAACATTCCTTTTAGTGAGAATGCTCAAAAACATATCTTCTGGCTGTAATGATATATCTGTCCTTAACTGTAATCACTTTCCTTCTTGTGGTATACAATTAATATATTTACTTTTAGTCATGGAAGTCTGCTAATTAAAGTTATATAAAACATGAATTGTAAAGTGAAAGTAATTCACGGTTCCATTAATTGCTTTAAGAAAACAGTTATGCCTTTTGTTTTCAATTAAATTTCTGTGGGAATATGTAATATTCATTGATTTAACTGTTAAAAGTGATAAGTTATATTATATCAAGTTGATTCAAACTTTTATTTAAAAATTGCACCCTTAACACAAATATACTTCTACTTTCCTATATCACATAATTAAAATAATAGTAAAGCAAAGATTGGTGTTAGCCATTCATGTGTACAATCCTAGAACTCAGGAGGCTGAGACCTGATAATTTTAGTTCAATGTCAGTCCAAACAGACAAAAATGTGAAAAATTATCTCCAATTTTCAAGCAAGAAGCAGAAGGTGAGGATGCGGCTCAAGGATAGAGTGTCATCCACCATGAGTAAAAATTACAAGAGAGACCATTAAACATTGAGTTCAAGCCCTAAAAATGGCATATACACACAAGACAACAACAAAAAGTACTATGAACATCAATAATGAAGACAAAATGGTAGAAAAGATCATGAGAAATATTTAAACATCTGGAAGACAGAAATCATTTGATAGTTTTGATTCGTGAGAGGGAAAAGTCGCAATCACATTTGTACAATCACATTGTAGTCATTTGTATAAAACCTGGCTATTGGGTAACATGTGAAAGAGTAGATTGGATTACCTGACATAGGAGACATTGCCTGTGACTATGCAACATCCCACTCTGCAAAAATCTAAAATCGTGCTGGTTAACTGAGATAAAAACCTCATGTTAGAGACTGTTTGGTCCACACAGACTAGGGTCCTTATTTTGAGGCTTCAGACCAGTGATTTTGTTTATAACCACTCCTGTTTTACCCACCTTCCCTGGTGCAGCTATACCTTACTTAGCTGGCACCAAGCCAAGGCTTTGAACTAGACCCCCAGCCTTAATCCCTCCCTTTCTCCAGCTACAACACATTTCACATACTATCTCTGTCTTAGCATTAGTTGTTTTCTTACTAATCCCTACCAGAAAACCCTTATAGTCATGTAAAGCCACTATAAATAACCTAGTTAGAAAAGGGAGGAAGGGTTTAGCATTGGCTGAGGCTCTCGTCTGTAAGTTTGCTACCTAAGAAATCTGTGTTACACTATCTCTTTTTTTCATGGCTTTTGAGTCTGACAAATGTTTTCCAGACTTACTTTGGAAGTTTTAACCTGTGCCAAGGAGCCCTCATGTTTCCCCTAACTGTAAGATTCCTAAAGCATCTGGACTTACATTGAGGTCTTTGATCCATTTGGAATCAATTCTGGTGCAGGGGGATATATAAGGATCTAATTTCAGTTTTCTGTGTACAGCCAATTCTACCAGCACAATTTTTGAAGGCTGTTTTTCTTCCATCCTGTGTTTCTGGCTCCATTATCAAATATTATGTGCCTATAGGAGTGGATTCATTTCTGGGTCTTCAATTCTGTTATATTGATGTAATTCTGTGCTTCCACTGGAAAGAATGGCATTACTCCATGCCTGGAGAAATGGAAAGACTGGGGAAAAATGGTATTAAGTGAAATAAGCTAGATCCAATTAAATATATTCTGCATAGTTTTCCTCATTTCTAATAAGAAGATATGTCCATAAATCTACAAATTAATTCAATAGATTGTAAAAGACAAATAATTACACTTGGATATGATTAACAGCACTCTAAGCATTCACATGGCAAGAACAAGGAAAGCTATTCTTAGGATAGGATCACAATGGCTCAATAGCTATATGTATCTGACCAGATAAATGCTGCTTATTGCAATGAACTCTAAGAATCAATCATATATATGAAATACATATATCTGTATATAATTTTTAAAGATGTCATAAAAATAACCACCTTATCTATAAACTCAAAAGTAAAATTCTAAGTTTAGAAGATAAAATTGAGGAAAGTTTTCAACACATAAACTAAAATACATAGGGGAAAATGTGGGAGAGAAAAGATAAGATGGAAAGTAGAATAGCTAACTATTGAAGAATTCATAGACAATTTACAAAACTGTACAAGAGAGCTGGGGTACAGCTCAGTTGTAGAACTAGACTAATATATAAAATGCCATGGATTCAATCTCCAAGAAGGTCTAATAATAAGTTAATAAATAGTGGTAATACAATAATTACTTGAAATAAATGCTTTTATATTACAGAAGCCTGAATACTAAAACAGTAAAAAAAAATACTTTCAATTCTTGTATCCAATGACATAAAACTTTTTTGTTTTCTTCTTTTTTTCTTTGGCAATATGGTGCTTGAAGTTACTAAGGCTCTAACCATTTTAGATTATTTTTCAGGCCAAGCCTCCCTTGAGCAATGATCTCTTACCTATGGCTTCCACAAACAAAATATCAGGAAAATTACACTATATCTACCTTTCTTTGTTTTTGTAGTTACGAATGTTTTTGTCAAAATTTCCCCTGATATCAGTCTTCCAAATCTTCTAATTAGCAAGGTATACTTCATCTCAAGCTTGAACTCAAACTAGTTTTCAATGCAAACATTCAATATTGCCTTCTGTTTTCTAGATATCATTAAATTCTATTGAGGTTAGTATGGATCTTTAAGATGTAAGAACACAGATAAACCACTTGAAAACTTTTTCCAACTTATTTAAATATTACTAGTATTCATCACAAGTAGGACAATATTTAACAAGTACCTTATGCAAACTTTAGTTACTTTAATTACTTTGTGCACATATTAATTCCAATATAATTTTATCAACTCTATATGAATATACAATATTTACAGGTACATTACTTTACCAAAAATAAGTCTGTATCATGTTTCCCTTTTATAATTAAACCCACTACTTCTCTTTTTCCCATCCCAAACCTGTTTCATCCTGCCAACCAACACATTTTTTCTCTAACTTCTACATCATGCAATAATTAAGTTTTTAAAATTGCCTTCAAATCTATGGTAGATTATTCCCAGTTATTGTATGTCTTAATATGGTATTGTGTTCACTCTAATTGCCTTTTGGTTCTGTTATTAGAGAATGTAGCACAATTCGTTTCCCATTCACCTGAAGAAAGCCTGAATTGATTTCCATTTCTTAGACTAGAGGAAATAATGCTTCTATAATCCTCTGTGTTTTGGCCTTTGGGTGAATGTTACATTTTATTTCTATGAGACAAAGCCTAAAGAGCTCAATTCCTGTACTATTCTGTGGGTGGTTGCATATTTCTATTCTAGGGACCTGTCAAAATATTTTCAGAAGTGGCTTTCCCATTTGACATTCCTGCGAACATCCAGTTTCTGTGTTTCTTGATGCCATTTATAATGGTCATTATTGTATTATGTGAAGTAATTCTCCTACATGTTTTATGATGTCATTTTAGTTTCAATATGCATTTACTTGAGGACTGATGATGATTTTCTTGTGCATATGTTTCACAAGATGTATTTTGCTTGTTTCTAATTTATGTTCTTTTTAACATTAGGTTTTTAAGAGTTATATGTAGAGTCTAGATCTGAGGCATTCTTCAGGTATAGGAGTTGCAAATATTTTATCCTTGACTATGGGTACCCGTCATCATCATCATCATCATCATCATAGTATTACTATTATTACTTTTGTACATGTATGTATCGTCTTGGGGCTTGAACTCAGCGTCCCTGAGATTTGTTACAATTTGTTAATAATTTACCATTTCAGTCATGCCTCACTTCTGACATTTTTTGCTGATCAATCAGAGATAAGATTCTCAGGAACTTTATTTTGTGGGCTGGCTTCAAACTGCAATACTCAAATCACAGCCTCCCAAGTAGCTAGGATGAGATACATCAACCACCTGCTCCCAACTTCTATTCACTATTTGTATATGAGCTTTCACAGACTAAATTGTTTTACACTTTTATTGAGTTGAACTATAACATTTTCCTTTCTTACAATTTTAATGCCAAATTTTAGAATATTTCATCTCCAAAATTGCCAAGAAATCTTCCTTTGCTTTACATTTAAAAAACTCTTTTTGTTTTATATACCAAGTTTTAATCCTGTTTGAAGTTAATAAATAAATAAATCCTGCTTGAATAAATTGTTATGTTTAACTAAATGTTCACTTTTTAATTCTCCCAAATACTGTCTAATCTATCCCCCTTATTAAAGAGAATGTCATTCCACAAATGTTTGGTTTTACCCCTTATTAATATTCCTTGATAATATTTATGTGGATCTAATCTGGTGCCCTACAGACCTATTAAGCTGTGTATTATTTCCTCTACAAATATAACAAATTTACACTAACAGCTTTAATATTAGAAAGAGCAATATATTCCAGTTTATTATTCCTTTTCAATGACTCAGAGTGCTGGTCAGGTGTTTTTAGAAATTGTCATAAACTTAAATAAAACTGTGAAGCTGAGCGCTGTTGGCTCATACTTGTAATTCTAGATTTCTAGGAGGCTGAGATCTGAGGATTTCAGTTCAGAGCCAGCTGGAATGGGAATGTCCATAAGACTCTCATGTATAAAAAATCACCAGAAAAACAGAAGTGGCACAGTTGCTCAATGAGTAGATTATTCACTTTGAACTGAAGTACAGAGGGACAGCGCCTAGGACCAGATTTCAAGCCTCATGAATGAACAAAAAAAAGGGGAGGAGACAATTTATATCTTTGCTGAATTGTATCCTCCAACCCACAAAAAAGATAAGTCTCAATTTATTTAAATTTTTGCTTTTATATTCAGCATTTTATAATTTTCAATTTAATACATTTTGACGATGTGTGAAGATAGCACAAAGAAATTCACAAAAAACAGTTGAAAAATAAAGGGCAATGGGAATGGAGAAAGACAGAAACGGGTTAATCAACCCCTTCATTAATATGTGAGAGTGTAAAATATTTCAATAAGATTTTTTGCACAATTAATATACACCAATTAATAAATATCTTCCAAAGACTTTGGTATTCAAGTATGACATAAAGGAAAAATTCAGATTCTGTGGTGAAATGAAAGAAAGAGAGTTGAGAAAGTACATACTTTTAGTGATTGTCTAAATAAACTAAGAAATTCGGTCAACAGTTTGAAGGCTCATGGCTCATTGAACTAGAAGGCTGCTGTTATCTAAGATAATACTAAAATGTTAGACTTGAGCCCATCTTTAAGACTGCTTAATACTATTGCTTTTTGAGTCAGTATACTCTTTATTGTTGTTGGTGGTGGTAGTCGTGGGCCTGAAGTCTCCCTCAGCTCTTCAGCTCAAGGCTAAATCTCTACCACTTAAGCCATACTGCCACTTCTCATTTTCTGGTGGTTTATTGGAGATAAGAGTCTCATGGACATTTACTGCAGGCCGGCTTTGAACCACCATCCTTAGTTCTCAGCCTCCTGAGTAGTTAGGATTACAGGCATGAGCCACCGGCACCCGTCTTCTCTGTGCAACATTATAACAATAAAATAAAATCAATAAAGGACATGTTTGATAAATAAAGTAAAATGATAACTTACAGACAAATGGAAATAATAATATACAAATATGTTTATATACATGTATGTACACATCTTTATATTCTTAAATATGTATATATATATATATAGGTATTTGTATATATACAGACATAGTGTGTACATAGACATTTATTTAAAGAGACGAATCAGAAATATATTAAGAGCATATTAATGCCAATGAAAAACTTTAACCATCCTGAATAATTGATCAAAAATCCAAATACATATCTCTATAGTAATATAACAACAACCAAGGAATATATGGATGTATCATAACATACCACGACATTACATATATATAGAGATTAGTGGAAATAGAAACAATAAGATATCCTTGCACAACCATTATGTAGAAATTGGAATCCTTATACATTGGTGCTTGGCATTTAAAATGATATTTTCAGTTTGTTAAACATACTGGCAAACTTTAAGATAGTACAGGTAGAGTTGCCTCTATGATATAGCATTTTCAATCATAATTTTATATACAAAATATATTTCAACATATGTCCAATGAGACACATGTACAAGAATATACATAGCAAAAACTTTTACAATAACATATAATAAAATATTTAAATGCCCATTGAGGATATAATACCATTATATACATGCATACAAAACAATATGCTCTATCTATGAGAAAAATTTAGATGGACTTACTTTGGAAATAGTAATATTACATGGGAGAAATAGATAAAATAGACTGCATTTTCTAATTATATGAGCTTTTTAAAATTGGCACATCTGTAGAGGTTGAATATGAAATAATATCTGCTAAAGGGAGGGTAGGTTGAAATAATGACAGGAAGTGTTTACTAATAAATATTGGAGTATTTTGAGAGGATAGTGATGATAAAATGTTCTAGAACTGAAAGTGATGTTCTTACTCCAAATCTTTAACATTCTAAGAATCATTGTACTTTATCGAAGGATCACATATTGCATTTGCATTATCCTTAAGAAAAATTTTAGAATAGTAGTCAGTGAATCTGTGTAAAAATTTACAATTTAAAATCACAGAATTATATAATGCATAACTTTAGTGCGTTGATGAATATGATTATCAATAAAATATGATCTGTGATATATTCTCTTAGTGACCATACATGACATTGCGAGTCAGTGAATATTCTACAAAATTATGTAAATTGAGGGATGAGATAGGATTGAGAAGGATGAGTGATAATGATGATCAATATGAGTTGTATTGACCATGGAATTTGTCTTAATGATAAACTGCTTGCCTTGAATGTGTGAAGCCCGGTGTTTGATTCCTCAGTTCTACATAAACAAAAAAAACCTGGAATTGGCACTATGACACAAATCAGAGTACTAGCGTGAGGAAAAGAAGCTTAAGAACATTGACAAGGCCCTGAGTTCAAGCCCCGGGACTAGCCAAAAAAAAGTTCCTTTGTATTAAGCCGGGCACTAGTGGCTCACGCCTGTAATTCTAGGTAATCAGGAGGCTGAGGATTGAGGTTTGATTACGGCCCAGGCAGGAAAGACTGTGAGATTATTATCACCAATTAAATCTCAGAAACATCTGAAAGTGCTGCTGTGTCTCAAGTGATAGAGTTCTAGCATTCATCCAAAGGAGTTCAGGGACAGCTCCCAGCCCAGCGTTCAAACCTCCGAAGACAAAAAAGTAAACAAACAAACAAAAAAACACCTCACTAAACACTATTCATAAACTGCTTTGTTAAACAGCAATAACTCCCATAAGACTACTTAAAGTTAATTAAAAATGTGATAAAATACAAGTCATTTTGGGAACTAGAAATAGTATACAGGGGACAAAGTAAATTTTACATCATGCAGTTTGAGTTGAAATTTTTTCTATAGTCTTCTAACATCATTTATGAAATTGACAATACTGCCAATTATAGGTCAATTTCCTTGAGGAACAGATTGAATTCTGCTGTTTTTTCATAGCAAACTGTAGATGTGATTTTTTTGCCACTTATTGAAGTATATCTGATATTTTAAAGTAGATTTTTCCGAATATAATATTAATTTAATCAATCATTTCATTAGGGAGATGTTGGTCAAATTTTTTTTCTAGTAAATCTTATCACTTATAATAAATGAGAGCATGCTGTGATAGTCTCCTATTAACATGACAAAATACTTTATAAAATTCACTTAAAAGGGGGAAAGATTAATCTTGGCTTCTGATTTTATACATTTCAGTTTATGTTTCTTAATTGTTTTGGGTTGGTGGTGGCACAGTACCCCATGTCAGGAACACGTGATGGAGTATGAGTATTCATGGAATCCAGGAATTAAAGAAGAAGTGACATAGAAGTGGGAGAGGGAGAAACTAATGTATGGAAAGAGGGAGAGGGAGAAGGAAAAGGAGACAGTGAAGAAAAAGAAGGAAGAGGAGGAAAGGACTTGACCTTAACATACATTTTGACTACAAGTTCTCGGTGACCAAATCTCTACAACTATGCTGACTTGAAAGGGTTCACCTCTTTATGGCAACATAGTGAAAGCTAATTATTAATCTCAATCCTTTAAGATTTCAGATTTAATTTCTAGAGTGGTGGGTAGATATTCCTATACATTGTGATAACTTCTGTTCCTAAATATTTACTTGAATTAATTAGAGAAGCTATTTGGCATGGAGGTGTTTTGGTTATAAAATTGCTGGAGCGATATTTTGAGTGCAAATATATTTAACAGATAAGGAAGCTTCAAGATATTTCATTTTATGACCTACAAAAGTGACTACATCATCTAACTCATAATGACTTGAATTTTTCATAATTTTATGACATTTTCATTCAAGATTTTGTCATCTAATGAAGTTCTTTCTAGTTGAAGGAAAAATAAATACTATTACAATCATTAATTTCTTAATTATTTTATAGAGTAGGCATAATATGAATTTCCCAACATTCAAAAATAATTTATATTCAAGTCTATATGATAAACGGATAAGTCATGGAATATCTTGCTTTATCTCATATTGAGATTGATTCAATATCTAAAAATCACTGTTAACATAAAATACACGAAATTCAGTGTTTCGCTGAAATGTCTTGGTAATCAAAACTCAGAAACATATGAGCAGTAACTAAGATTTTTATATATTCAAAAAAGTATGGATCTATATTTTATTTCAAAAAGATTAAGTTTAAAAGAAGAGAAAATCATGTGACCACAGTTGATAATCCTTAATGAAAAATTGCTTAATTCACCCTGACAGAGCCTATTGCTTTTAGTTTACATGAGAAATTTGTTTAACGATCCCTTTGTTGCTTTTGAATTTATAGTACTTCAATTTGTGCAAAGATTCTGTCATTTAAATCTTCGAGTATATATTTTTTCATAAAAATGAAAACTTTTTTTCACACTGCAGGTTCAGGTTTAATAACTAAATAAATATCTAAATGTTAATTTCTTAAATTGAGCCTCTAGAATTCAAAGAATAAGAAATTTATTTTATTGTTAAATGTATTATATGTGTGCTGAATATGAATATCTCAAGCTTGTAATCCTCACTACTCAGGAAGCTGGGGTTCAAAGTCAGACTTGGCAACAAAGAAAATATCTTATAAATATGTTAGAAACAATCACAAGAAAGAAAAAAAACATTTGAATACTTATCTTGAGGTTCATTTCACCTAACATCAACATATCTGACCTTTTCTGCTTGTTTCAGACTTGTCCCACCCCCACGGTATATCCCCTGCTTTCACTGTATTTGATGATGGTATAATTTGTGGAGGGGAAGAGCAAAAATAAACCGTTTAAATAGGGATACAGGTCGACCCATTGCAACAATGAGATGTAAAAGTCGTTATGTCAAAAAACAAACTTTACAAACTTTAGCCCCTGGGGGATGGGGGGCGGTGTGAAAAGGGATGGGTTGGAAGAGGAAACAAAGGAGAAGGCAACAATGCTTGATAAGAAACGTACTCATTACCTTGCCCATGTAATTGTAACCCCTGTGTACAGTATTTTCACAATAAAAATAATTATTTAATTAAAAATAATTTTTTAAAAGCCAGCCTTGGGAAGAAAGTTTGTGAGACGCATCTCAATTAATCATAAACACTCATCACAACACACACACAAAGCCAGAAGTGGAGTTGTGACTCAAATATTAGAGCAATATCCTTGAGGGGGGGAAAAAACAACTAAGGGATAGGTCTTGGTTTTTTTTGTCGGTTGTGGGGCCTAAAATCTGGTCCTGGGTGCTGTCCGTCAGCTTTTCATCTCAAGGCTAGCACTACCATGTGAGCCACTTCCGAATTTTTTTGCTTATGTGGTGCTGAGGAATCGTACCCAGGGCCTCATGTGTGGAAAGCATGCATTCTAGCACTGAGCCACCTTCCCAGCCCAGGGATAGGTCTTGAGTTCAAATCACAAGAACAACACACACACACACACACACACACACAATATTATGTCTAAATTCTTATTTTAGTTTCAAGAAATAAACAATATCATGAACAGTAATATTTTTTACATATCCTGCAACTTTGGTGAGTTGCTTTTAGTAAAATTTTTCTTAGATTAAACATAGGTTATTAAAATTAAAATTAATCAAGTATATTTATAATTACTCATAACATCTTGTTGTACAAGAGTTGGTATTTTTTCTGTAGCCATAAGAAATATTCTGAGGGGCAGCTGGGAAGGTGGCTCAGTGGTAGAGTGCTTGCCTTGCATGCCTGAGGCCCTGGGTTCAATTCCTCAGCACCACATAAGAAAAAAAACAAGCCGGAAGTGGCGCTGTGGCTCAAGTGGTAGAGCGCTAGCCTTGAGCTGAATTGCTGAGGGACAGCGCCCAGGCCCAGGGTTCAGGCCCCACGACCGGACCTCCCCCCCCAAAAAAGAAATATTCTGAGTAAAAAAAGAAAGGAAGAATAGAAGAAAATGAAAGAAAGAAAAAGAGAAAGAAACAAGAGAAAGAAAGAAAAGAGAGAAAGAGAGATAGGTACGGATGGAGGGAACGAGGAAGGAAAGAAGAAAGAAGGAAGGAAGGAAAAAAGGAAGGAATGAAGGAACAAAGGAAGGAAGGGAGGAATGAAGGGACAAAAACAATTTAATCTATAAAATCTGCTATTTAGCCCAAAATAAACTTCATGTAATTAACCCTAGTAAATGCAAGTTTGCAATTTTCCTTTCTCTGCCTGTTCCACATGCATGAATGAAACAAACAAAAGAAGGATCAGAAATAACCAGGTGAATCTGTTTGCATCTATAGTAAATATGTATACAAATCTTTTTCTCATTTTTAACATCATCAAATAACTATTTGCAAACAATTTACATTTAGTTATAAATATTCAAAAATTTGAAGTAACCAAAGGATGTCAATATATTATAGAATATGAGTACTAGTAATAAGAGTGCTATTAATATTTATTAATTTATTATTATTGATATTCATTTAATATTACAGTCTTCATGTTATATTAATTATAAAATTTTTATTTTGTATTTTATCAGAGAAATTAGCATCCTCTGATTTTTTCGTCTGTGAGAGTCTACTAGCAGACCGTAATTAAAATCAAAGGAGATCTGTATTTGTTGGCTCAAACGAATATTTCTGAAAGCAATTAACCCATCAGAGATTGTTCAAATACTTCATAAGGGCCTTCGAAAGGCTGTACCATGTTTACATGGTTACCTGTGATGTGATTCAAGAGCCACTAAACAATCTTACTTCACTTTGCCATCAGTATAATTATTCATTCACATAATTCACATGTTATAAGCTTGTCCTTAACTTATTATCTTCTATGAAATAATATCCAAATGATATATCACACTGAGTTAAAGAAAAAGTTTCAAAGTGTATTGGATGATGTAACTCCTTCCAGATACACATGTTGAAATTCTATTCCCCTGTCTGGTGGCACACACTTAAATTCCTAGTGGTATTGGAGTATTGAACCCAAAACACTATACTTGTGAAATAGCATCTCCATTACTGCCATACCTGCAGATTGTAGATGGATTGCTTATTTTGAGGTAGTATCACTATGCCTGGGCCTGATTGGACTGCAGTCCTACTAAAACAAGCATAAAACACTGCACCCAGGAAATGGTTAGTTTCTGAAACTTCTTTTTTTGTCTAGGCTTCCCTGGAACTGGAATTCTCTAATTGTTGATGCCCAAGTAGATAACATTACAGGTTTGAGCCACTTTATTCACTAAGCTATACAATTTCAAAATGTCTTGATATTGCCTATATTTGTGCTTAACATATATAGTTAACCTTAATTTTCTCCCTCTTAAGTTTAGTACTCTTGAGCTGAAAACATTGGCTTTCTTGATATACATGGCTTTGTTTTGGATGGAATCACATCACAATAAAAAAATCTCCCAAAAGTTTATTTCAAAAATCATGGAAAAGAAGGCTTCAGGTTGGAAAAAAATTGATCCTTAAGTTCTAAATGCAATACATTTATAGTGTTAGTCAATGCTTTCCTAATTATGAGAAGGAAGGTAGAAATGTGAAAGATGTTAGATATAATTTGATAACCTTCTAGTTCTCCATAGAAATTCTGTAGTTGCCACTTCATGTTATCTTCCTTCCTTAAAGCTTGCTTTAAAACCCTCTGGGTGGATATTGGCTGAACTGATTGGTAATCTTCTCCAGGAAATGAAGCTGATTTTAGAAGGCTGATGGTGTAGTAAATAAAGGAATGATGAGAATGAGCACAGATATTGTCACAAAATGAGCAGACCTCCATTATATAATTTGCAAATATCTTTAGTAAGACTTAATTTTTATGCTGTAGTAGGAGCATCTATACAATGCTGAGAATTAGAATTCTACACAATATACAATGAGAATTGGAATTCTACAAAATATGAAACATTGTTAGGTAAGGGTTGTTCAAGGATGTAATCTTAGCTAGGTAAGAGATTGAGATCTGAAGATTACAGTGTGAAGACAGCCTGGAGTAGGAACGATCATTCGATACTTAATTCCAATTAGCCACCAAGGGAAATGGATTTCTAGGTCAAATGGTATGTAGAGCACTGGCCTTCAACATAAAAGCACCATCCAGGCCCTGAGTTTAAGCCCTGGGATCAACAGAAACAAAAACACAAAATACAACATAGAGTTGATATTTTATAATGAAGCATACTCTAATGTACTCTTCAGTGTTAGAAAGACTAAACTTCTGTGTTACCTTTATAACCTAGCACAATAAGTGTTATTGTTCATTTATTAAGCAGGAAGGCTTACTCAGATTTAGAACTTTGAAGGTTTCAGTGTATGTTCAGTTGGTTTTATTGATTTTGGGGCCTGTGACAAGACAATGTCAAGGTGGGGAGTATGTCAAAGAGAAATGTTTTGACCTAGAATGATTAGAAGATAAAAGAAGAAAGTAGATGAGAATCTAGTTCTCATGTGTTTCACTCTAAAAAATTTAATCTCCAGAAGAACTATTCAGGTATTCTCCACAGTCTGGGAGGAAATAGAAAGTCATTTTTCTTTAACACGTAGGTCTTTCTGGGGCATTCTAAAACCAAATGGCCATAACTTCACCATTGATAATGACTTGTCCAGGGGTTGCAGCAACTAGATATTTCTATAAATTCTAATCAGATCTCAGTAGACTAAATATTTTATGGAATTCCTATTAAAATATTTTCTTGCAGTCTTCATACAACATATGTGTTTATCTGTGTGTTTGTATGTGTGTATGAATAAACGAATACAACAATGTAGAGGATAAAAGTATTAGTATGGCCTTTTGTTTTTCTTCTCAAACCATGAAAGCCTGCCACAATCCCAATCAAATCCCATCCAAGATTAAAACATCAATGCTGTCCCAAAAGTTTTTCATGCAAACCCTAGTACATCCACCTCATTTAAGATGGCCATGGTATATGAGCATTTAAAGTCTTATAATTATATTGTCATCAAGGAAACAATGTACAATATTTCTTTTAAAAATACCTAGATTTTAGAACACTTATCCAGAAAATTAAAGGAAATAATTATGGTATTAATTTAAATATTTAGTCACGTAAATGGGTATTCTATATCCACAGAGGCCTATTAAACCACATGATTGAAAACCTCATCTATTACCAACTTCCATGAAGACAGTTCTTGCTGAAAATAAACGAGATGTGGTAAACAAATAAAAATGTATGCCACTAACAAATGCTGCTGTTCTAAAGCATGGAAGTGACAGAGAAATTAATGCCTGTGAACAGCAGGTTCTAAATAGTGGAATGTGATTACACCCTAAGTAGAAAAATCCACACATATTTCAGGTTTTGTTCGTTGTTGACATTTATGAGATATATTTTGGAAAGCACAATGAATGAAAGCACGTTGTTTGTAAAACTTTGCTGGCTGATAGAAACTTATTGAAATGTATCAAATGAGAAGACTGACAATATGGTGGATAAGATGTGGTATGCAGCTTTAAATACAGACTGAAGCAAACCAAAGAATTGGAATTATTTTTTTCCTTAACAAATACTTTCTGGGTATATTGAGCTATACAGTATAATGATGAAATAATCATGTCTGTGGAAAAGTAAGGAAAAAACACTGTCACCTTTTGAATTTCTTTTTAAAGTGAATCTTAAATGAGAAAGATGAAGAAAATTTAAATGCGTTAATAAAATATTATCAAGTATTAGTTTAATTTTTGATTAAAAGTTAAAACAAACTGACAGACTATTAGTCCTGGAACATGTTTTCTTTTGTTCTTGTTTTTTTTGGGGGGTATATATATTTTTTTCAGAAAGGCATCCTTGTCTTAACCATTTCCCATAAAATTTATGCTGTCATAGGATCAGAGGTTTTTTTTTGCCTAAATTAAGATAATAGCAGGCTCATTTTATGCCAACACAATATATAAACACCAATGACATTTTTCACTGAACAACCACTCATAAAAAATCATAAAATAATAAAGTGAAAATCCATGTCAATATTTTTGTCGGTCATGGGGCTTAAATTCTGGGCCTGGGAATTGTCCATCAGTTCTTCAGCTCAATGCTACCACAGTACCACTTGGGCCACAGTGCCATTTCTTGTTTTTAGGTGGTTTATTGGAGATAAGAATCTCACAGACTTTTCTGCTCAGGCTGGCTTTGAACCACGATCCTCAGATCTCAGAATCCTGAGTAGCTAGGATTACAGTCACCAAAGCTCAAATCCAAGTCAATTTTTTAAAAAGCAAGCTTATTGAAACTTCTGGCTTTTTCCAATAAACAATCTTATTTTTTCAGTATTAGTTTATAACTATGAGTTACTTTTAGATGTAACTGTGAATTTTTTAATAGAATCAAATATAATTCTTACCATTACTCTGTATTTCACAAAAATCCACTGTAATGGATTTTCACCAAAGTCAATTATTACATACTATCTCACACACTACTGTTATTACATTCTGTATTGCATATAGTGTGAAGTGAAAATAATTTCGACAATTTCATATAAATTTTAGGTGCTATTTTAACATTACAAATTCACATCTGTGGTTTTAACTAAGGAAAAAATTTAGAGTTAAAAATAAAATATGAATGGGAAGGGATGGGAAGGGGAAACAAAGGAGGAGGCTACAATGCTTGATAAGAAATGTACTCATAATCTTGCCCATGTAATTGCAACCTCTCTGTAGAGTATTTTCACAATAAAAAAAAGAAATGCAAAAAAAAACAAATATGAATGTTTCGTGTGTCCCAATTAAACCAAAAATTCTGAGTTCATCCACATGAAATTATTTTCTTTCCACTAAACAATTTGAAGTATTACCATTGAAAATAGTTAGGCAAGAGGAGGCAAAATTCAAATCACGTCAAACAACGTCTGTTATTTTGCTAATCCCTCCACTAAGAAGATCTCCCTATTCCCAGTTGTCACAAAAATTGAAGTATCTCTTAGAATTCTATTTGGAAAACTTCTATATCATTGATTCTTTTTGTATTTTCTATTATATGAAACAAAATATAGACACAAAACAATTGAAATAAAATACACACATATGTTGAAGCCATCACAGCTGGAAAACAACCAACAAATTGGAACTTCACCAGGAACAAAAAGATATTGTGCCCACTTTATTTTTTTAAGTACAAAACCTTCAAATACATGTTAATTTGAGTAGAACTATAAAGATAACTGTCTCTCAGAAATAAGGTTGTGCTAATTTGTAATTAAATTCATCTGGATGAACCTAATATAGCAAGTCCCTTGAATGAATCAAATTGTTTAAAACAAATGTAACTGTATGTGAAGCAAGATCTGTACATATTTAAAAGAAAAATTGCTACAGTATCAAATCACAAAAATCATGACATACTTAAAAATTTCAGAAATGCAATTAGAGCAGTGTACATGAAGTACATAATTTAAAACTACTCCAAATTACAGTGCTTTTAGAAGACTGAATATGTGTTATCTAAAGGAAAAATCAGCACATTATATAAATGAAATTAAAAATCTCATGAAAAGAGAGAATTGAAAATAATATTTTAATAAATGGTGGTCAAAATCTAGTACTGACAAAATTGCATACCTATTTAGTTAGATTCAAAAAAGACCCAAGTTACTCAAGCTGATTTAAAACTTTGGCAAAATAGTAGAATACAACTGTAACATTATTATGGATGTTGACTCTGGCATGGAATTAATTTCCTCTTTAATCTGACAAATTAATATATCAAAGAACATAACTTCTCCAACTAAATATCAGACCTAACTAAACATACAACCAGAAAACTCATCATGCAAGCCATATTGCAGCTGGGGTAAAAGAAAAATCAGTCATACTGATTCTCTATTTATTTTAAACGTTGTTTTTTTTTTTATAAATTATTTCCTTTATCTTGCATTTTTCAAACATTGTGTTAAATGCTGTATATCTTGGTAACTAAATTTGGATGCCTCCTTAAATTTTGAGTAAAATATCTCACTTTAGTTCCTAACCCATGAAATGAGGTTGTTTGAAAACAAATGTTAATAACCACTGTTTATAATACACAAGATCTCACAAGCATGATTTCAGGAAGCATAGGTTAACATTTTGATATTGTGGTCACGTGACTGATGAGGTCTATCTGTTTGAGTATAGTTGTACATAGATTCCTCAGCCTAAATTTAGCCACTGTTAAAAAATGTTTATATCTCTATCTTTCACCCATCAGAGATGAAACCTGAGTATAAAGTCTAAGGAAAATGATAAGGTAAGAATTTAGCTTTTCTGGATATAAAGTAAACAAAAATGCAGCATAAACTAACTCATTGTTTTAAAGTCAACCTATGTCTCTAAAACATGTTAACAAATTCCCTACAATGTGTAGCATTCTCAAGAAGGGAATCGGGAATGTGAGAAGAGGACTAAGCAAGTATTGTTTTCAAATATACATAATTTGGGTTTACCTCTTTTTTTCGTTAGAGGCATTTTTGATAAAACTGTTTGAATAATTGATTTCCTGTTCAGGTATAATATATCCTAGTTGCATATACCAAACTACATTCAGAAAATGGCATATAGTAATTAAGTAAAGACAACTTATTCAATAAATAGCAAAAAGTATATACCTACAGGGTAATATTTGAACAGTGCATTGGAATTATTCTAATACAATAATTAGTTTAAAAATTTCATATTGACATTAATTAACTAGAGTATCTTTATGCTAATTGGACAAGATTGTCTTTCTAAATGAGCAAAACTTATTTCTCCTTTTACTTTATCAGGGAAATATGTGAACAAAAAATGGAAAATAACATATAACTGTACAACTCCAATGCATTTTTTACTTTTTATTAGCAAATGTTAATTTCACAAAGTATTTTATTGTGTTATACACATACATCCATATAATGTAGCTTGCTAAATTTTTTCCTTTTATAAATTTCATTGTCCTATTTTTATACTTATGTTTTATTATGTCATTATACTAACCTAGGAAATATTTGAACATATTTACTCGACAATGTTTCTCTTCATTTCCTCTCTTACATTTTTTTCCAAATTTAATCAGTTTCCATCTTTTACACCTGGGTCATTCATTTTTCTTTCTTGGACTAGAGTCTGCATATGAAAAATCTAGTATTTGTTTTTCACAATAAGACTTATTGCTTTAATATGAAGGTTTCCAGTTCTATCTATTTTCTTGAAGATGATATGATTTCACTATTCTTTGTGGCTAAATAGTATATCATTGTGTATATATGTATATATGTATATATATTACACTTTCTTTCTTCAATGAGTGATTAAGAAACATGTAGGTTAATTCTGTAGTTACTCATATTTTTTATGTGGGAGAAGGAAAGGTGGAAATAATGATGTTTGGAATGAGAAACATGCTCTTTAAGCAGACACTCTTGTATTTAAAACATCTTCTTAGCTGCTCTTTCATCAGTATTATATAATGCATTGAATTAAAAAAATAAAATTTAATTACATTGGCAAAGGTGTTCTTTTTCAGTATCTATATTACTTTTTACTACAGTGTTACATTTAGTATGTCATGTGAGTATGGGGATGTATGTGAGCATGAAAATCTAGGCATGTTTGTATATGTAGTTGACTCGAAAGAAGCTGAATTTTTGTGAGATACAGGATTCAAATAAAAATTTGAGACCTGTAAGTTGCTAAATTGATATATCTGTCCAGTTTGTGGAGTGTGATTTCAAGATCACATTTTGGTAGGTTTCATACCAAGTAAGTAGATGTTTCTAATCAAAAATCATAAGGAATAAAACAACAACTCTGTTTCATAATCATTCAGTCTTAGTACTTCAGACATTGTATTAATTGGAAAAAAATAATTGAAAGTATGATGGGTCAGTAGTTAGCCTTTAGTCACTACATTTTCCCCAAAAACTTCAGATGTACTCTTTTGATATTAATTACAAATATATTTATCAACATACAGATATAATATGAGCTTATATATGTAAATATATGTATATATTATAAATATGTCAATTATTTAGTTATATTTTACATGTACATCATAAATATTGATTTATATATAAACGTAATTTATCTCATCATATATACATATCTACATATATACATTTTTCCTTTTTTTTGGTCAGTCCTGGGGCTTGAAATCTGGGCTTGGGTGCTGTCCCTGTACTCTTCAGCTCAATGTAAGAACTCTACTGCTGGAGACATAGCGCCACTTCCAGTTTTCTGGTGGTTTACTGGAGAGAAATATTTCATGGAATTTCCTGTCTGGGCAGGCATTAAACTATGATCCTCAGATCTCAGCCTCCTGAGTAGCTAAGGTTATAGGCATGAGCCATGGGCGCACGGTTAAATTTATATATCTGAGATTTGTTAGTGGAACAAAGGGTACAGAAACTATTATTCTTATCAGGAAAGGACTTCACACTGACAGGTATCATTACAAGAAGAAATACGATAAATATTCACAGTGGCACAAAAATCCCTTAGATGCCTTGCAAGACAGCATGTTTTTCCATTCACTGCATGTGGTTTGAGCGGATTGCAACCCAAGTGAATGTAGAAGATATTGGACCCTAACAAAACTGACAATTGCATAAACCCAGTCCTCTATGACAGATTTAACAAGGCCTATCTTGGAGATTCTTGTTAGGGACATGATAAAAAATTTATAGTTTAGTTGTGATTACAGAACAGTTTTACACCTGTCACTAAGCCATTACCTTTATTTAACACAGTCCCTTTTTCTCTAACTTATATTTTCTTGGCTCAGGAAACTGTTTTTTGCTTGTGAAAACCTGGCTGTTTACAATATAGAAATGGGTTTTTCATCCTTTTGAAATTATTGTCTGTATAGTGTTCTATGAGATGAGCTTCCTATGATATTCTATATCATAGGAATAAATTACTCTGATTCAAACTTGGACAACAGCTAGCTTGTTCTCTCTCCTAGGAAACCATCTGTATAGACTTTTTACATGTAAACAGACCCTCATTTACTTACAAAAGTCTGTCAGTGAGTCAAACCTAACTCACCCAAGTGAGGTGAATTCCTCTCTCATGCTTCTTTTACATTAAAAATGGCAAGAACTGTTCAACAATGCATATACTTTTTAATGTGAAGTGTGACTCCTATTTTCCATAATGTGAATCAAGGAGAGGAATCAGTTTAAGATGTGAAAGAGCCTTTCTAAGAGTTTTGGACCTTGAAAATTGTCCTGGGTATTCATTTTTGGAAAAATATTCCTTTTCAAAGACAAAGGACTCTTTTTTTTTATATTGTGCAGGTACTGGGATTTGAACTCCTGGCCTTGAGCTCTACCTGGGCTTTAATTCTCTATGTTTAATCTATAGACCTGAGCCACACTTTCACTTCTTCCTTTTACCAAGAGTGGAGAAAAGAATCTCCTAGGTTTATCTACTTGGAATAGCTTCGAATTGCAATTATCAAATTTGAAACGGTTCCAAGCATTCCGTCTAAGGCATATTCAACAACTAGTGAAACTTGTGTTGGCTATAATTATGTATCTTTCTCTATGTGTGCACGTTTACATGTGTATATGTATGTGTGTATTTGTGTGTATGCTAACGTGCAAGTGAACCTACATAAAGGCATATACACACATATATGCATATATAAATGAATATACAAATACAAATATATGTGCATATATATGTATATCAGATGTTCAGTGATTTAATCTATAGTTCCTAGCACATTGTCATTCTCACAAAATGTACATGATAAATTGCTCTGCAGATCTGTGATCTATTATGGATATCCTTTGTACTCACATCCCCCATTAGTTTTTGACCATCCCTGTGAACAACTTCGGTCTACTTTCCATAGGATAGCTTTTTTTTCATTACAGGTAGTTACTAACTGATAATAGAAAAAAGGTTGCTTGTAAAAGAAAAAAATTCTTGATTATAGCCATTCTACCTGGGGTGAGGTGATATCTCAATGTTGCTTTGATTTGCATTACTTTTATGGCTAGAGAGGTTGAGCATTTATTCATGTGACTATTGGCCATCCTTCTTTCATCTTCAGAGAAGTTTCTCTGTAAGTTTTTAGCCCACTTATTTATTGGGTAGTTGTTTCTTTGAAGATTTGTTGTTGGGGGATTTAATTTGTTGATATCCAGGTAGACTTTAGATATGAGACCCTTGTCTGTTGTATGGTTAGTGAAGATTTTCTTCCAATCCGAGGACATTCTATTGATCTTGCTAGCTATGTCCTTTGCCATGCAGAAGCTCTGCAATTTCATGCAATCCCATTTGCCCAAATTTTCTTTGATTTGTTGTGTTTCTGGGACTCTATTAAGGAAATTTTGGCTTGTGCCAAGGAGACCTAGGGTTTCTCCTTTTCCATCCTGTAATGTTTTCAGAGTGTCTGATTTGACTCCAAGGTATTTGATCAATTTGGAGTTGATTCTGGTGCAGAGTGATATATAAGGATCTAACTATTTTTCTGCAAGTAGTTAACCAATTTTTCCAGCACCATCTACTGAAGAGGCTGTTAGATGTTGGAGGAGATGTGGACAGAAGGGAACCTTACTGCATTGTTGGTGGGAGAGTAACCTTGTTCAACCATGTTGAAAAGCAGTATGGAGGTTCCTCAAAAGACTCTACATAGATCTCCCCTATGACCCAGCAATCCCACTTTTGGGCGTTTCACCAAATGATCACAAATAAGACCACACTAAAGCTACCAGCACAACTATGTTTATTGCAGCATTATTTACCATAGCTAAGACATGAAACCAACCCAGATGCCCCTCAGTAGATAAATGGATCAAGAGAATGTGGTATATACACACAATGGAATTCTATGCCTCCATCAGAAAAAAATGACATTGCCCCATTTGTTAGGAAATGGAAAGGCTAGGAAAAAATTCTATTAAGTGAAGTAAGCCAAGCCCAAAGAAACATAGGTTTCATGGTTAACCTTATTTGCAACAACTAGTATATGTCTGAGTCAAGCAGAAAAGGTCAGATAGGTTGATGTCAGGGACATGAACCCTAAGATATGTATTCAAATGTTTTTAATGCGATTTTTTCTAACAGATTTAAAGATTATTTCTTTGTTGCTTTGTATGTCCCTCCCCCACGGTATAACCCCTGCTTTCACTGTATTTGATGTTGGTATAATTTGTAGGGGGGGGTGGGAAATAACAATAAGTTTAAATAAGGATACGGGTGGACCCATTGCAACACTAATATGTACAAGTACTTATGTCGAAAAACGAACTTTACTACTTTGGTTGGGGGGAGTATTTGATATGGGGGACAAGGAGGATTGGAAGTTCTGGGAAGGAGAAACAAAGGAGGACGCTACAATGCTTGATAAGAAATGTACTCATTATCTTGTCCATGTATTTACAACCCCTCTGTACAGTATTTTCACAATAAAAAAGAAAAAATAATAAAAAGAAAAAAATTTTTAAAAATATATAAAATAATCTTGTAGAAGATTAAAAAAATAAAAGAAAAATAATTTTAGGTCACAGGTTAAAGTATCTTATCCCATTCCAATGATTCCTATGAGATAAAATTTATAGTAGAAGTAAAAGTGAAAAGGAACTCCTACATATGTTATTTTACCATTTAGAATGGCAAAGAATAATATCATGTCACTGTCATAACTCTTAAAGAATGCAAGGTTAACCGATGGTTGCTTTCATATTCCCACAAAACCAGTAGATCCTGAAGCATAATAGTAGCCCAGCAGAAATTCTAAGTAGCAGACATGGGGCATGGAAGAGAAAGAGAGGAAATGAGACAGAGTGAAAGAGAGAGAGAAATATCATAATATTGAAAGTGAATAATAGATAAACAGGAGCTGCATGAGAATATTCATACTGCTATCTTTAGACTCTAATGTGTACATTTGCAGGTATTTGATATTTGTAATCCATCAACATGAAATATAAAGTTATGTTGATAAAAATAAAAGTGACTCAGAAGAAATTATAAATGCAAAAACGATCTTCACAGCAGCAAACTCTCAGAGATATTTCATGACTTTGAAAAGGATAAAGTGGCTGAAGTTACTATAAATTTAGAAGTACAACAATTCACAAAAATAGAAAAAGATATTTATATATTTCCTTATATAACCCAAAGCAAAAGGAAAATGTTGTTTAGATGATTTTTTTAAAAACACAGTCTCTCAAGTGCTAAGAAGTTGGCTCAGTGGTAGAGTGCTTGCCTTTCATGCATGAGGCCCTGGGTTTGATTCCTCAGCACCACATAAGTAGAAAATGATGGAAATGGTGCTGTGCCTCAAGTGTTAGCGCTAGCCTTGCCTGAGGAACAGCACTCAGGTCCCAGAGTTGAAGCCCCATGACCAACAAAGTCAAAATAAAACAAAACAAAACAAAACACAGTCTCTCACATTTGTGGCCTCAACTCTGTAATACTGTTGCTTCAACCTAGGGCTAAGATTTTAGTTGTGGACATGTATCAACTCTCCTGATTCAGACTCTACTTGATCATTTTTTAATAAATATTTTGTTCTTAATTTTCCTAGTTGTAAATTCACATGCACCTATAAAAAAATGGTTTGACCACCCCAGTAACCTTCTCAAAGTACCTCCTAATGATGACTAACAAAAAGTTGTATTATATAACAAGAAGTAAAACAATGCTACAAAGAAAACCAATAATTAAATAATGATTAATAAAATAAAAAACAAAACAATTACCAGTGTTTTTAGTATTTGAAGTGCACTACATATTAGATTTTACTATTTTCTCATATTCCTGTACATTTTAAACCGCCTAAGATTATGATGTTCAACAAGATTTTTATAGGCTATGAATAGTCTTCAAAGTTACACACTAAGGTTATTATTTATGGCTCATCTCAATATTTGTTTATGGCTTATATCATCTCTTGTTCCTCGCTAAAATATAAAGTAAGGAATCCCTAAATTTTAACAAGAACTGTGTAGTTAGCAAGTCTTAACCCTTCATTCTGCTTCTTTTCACAAAGACTTTGCAACTTCTCATTAACAAAATTTCTATAAATTCTGAAATGTACATACTTAGTACTATATGTCTGCTAACATAAATCTTAAATACATTATAGAAAATTTGATACCTGCCAAACAGTCCTAATTTTGGCATATTTAAGCAAATTCCTAAAATTAAATAGATATAAAACACTAAAATTTTTAACAACCCTTAACACTTGCTGCTGTGTTCATTATGACATGTGCCTTGTATAGAACAATTGAATTATTTCCCCTACACATCTCTTGAACCGCAAATATCTGGAATTATTTTGTTTTTGACATGTCCATCTTGACATTATTCTTAAATGTGTGCTTATGTAAGAAGTACATGGTTCTAAAATTTCAAAATTCTTCTAAACTTACTTTTTGTTGAATTGCCTAGTTTAAGAAAATCAATTACACTTTATATATAAAAAATATTCTGTGCTCAATTCAGCATCACATAAACTAACATTGTAATGATACTGAGAAGATTAGCATGGCCCCTGTGCAAGGATGACAGGCAAATTCCTGAAGCATTCCATAGTTTTACAACAATAGATGCTGGAGGGGATGTGGACAGAAGCGAACCTTACTGCATTCTTGGTGGGAGTGTAAACTTTTTCAACCATTTTGGAAATTAGTATGGAGGTTCCTCAAATGACTCCACATAAATCTCCCCTATGATCCACAAATCCCACTTTGGGGCATTTACCCAAATGATCACAAACAAGACCATACTAAAACTATCAGCACAACTACTACAATTATTGCAGCATTATTTAAGATAACTAAGATATGGAACCAACCCCGATGCTCCTCAGCAGAAGAATGGATCAAGAGGATGTGGTTTATATAAACAATGGAATTCTATGCCTCCATCAGAAAGAATGGCATCACCCAATTTGTTAGAAATTGGAAAGATATGGAAAAAATATTAAGTGAAGTAAGCCAAATCCAAAAGAACACAGGTCCCATGGTTTTCTTAATTTTCAATAACTAATATATGTATAGTATAAGCAGAAAAGGTCAAAAGGTATGTCCATATGACCAGATAACATAATGTTCCGGGAAATGAAACCCGAGATAGGGATACAAGAATTTTTCTCCTTTTTGCTATTGTTTCTAATGTACTTATAATGTGCAATGTGATTTTTTGTGTCTTTTTATAGGTTCCTCCCCATGCTATAACAAATGTTTTCACTGTATTTGAAGTTGGTGCGCCTATATCTTGTATATATGCTCTTCTAATTTGGGGAGAGGAAGGAAAAAATCAAAATGCCTAAATAGGGATACAGGTTGACCCATTGTAATAATGAGATGCACAAGACACTATGCTGAAAAATGAATGTTACAATTTAGGCAGGGGAAGGGGGGAGGGGAGTGCACTTGTGGAGGTGCGAGGGAAGGAATGGTAGGGGAAAAATAAAGGAGGAGGTAACAATGCTTGTTAGGAATTGTTCTCATTACCTAGCTCATGTAAATATGACCCCTGTGTACAGTATTTTTACAATAAAAAGTATAAAACTTTTCTAAGAGGGAGGAGTTTATTTCCTTTCTTTTGCTTATATAATATTGTTAACAAAGAAATTAATGCAAAACACTGGCATGAAGATATTTAGAATGGATGTATGTGTGTATGTGTGTGTGTGCACGCGCGCGCAAGTAGCATGCGTGTACAGGAAATTGCATTTCTGTTGGCATGCTCAGAATTTGAAATCGCAGCTTCAAGGTCTTGCTAGGCCTTTCCTCTCTAGATTGGTGAGCTACTATATAAGCTACATCTTCATTCTTGGCCCTATGCTAGTTCAATAAATTTTTGAAAAATTATCTCATGAATTTATTTTGCCTTGATTGAGTTGCAACTGTTATCCACAGATCTCGGGCTCCTGAGTAGATGTCTGGAGGAGTTAGGATTACAGGTGCGACCATCCAGCACAAGGTTTTCAGAATAATTTCAAAAGTAGAAGAAAATTTACTTCACAGGGTCCTGTTTTATCATCTCCTACTTTGAAAGCATTTTGGGTGATTGTATATGAATTTTTTAGGTTTTTGATTCTTAAAAGTCAGTTAATGATAATATTTAAAAGTTTTAGTACTTTTTAAAAAGGAAACTGGAAGTTTCCTCAATTTATAAGCTCAACTCTACATGATAACCCAATCTCACCAACACAGTCTGTGTTGAAGACAAAATGTAACAGAAAACAATCACCATGGACATTAATTGCTATGCTATTATTTCTTGGACAATATGAATATTGAATTGAGAGTGTAAGAGAATGGAGAGATTTTACCTACCTTTTGTGTACTGCTAAAAGGCTTTTGGAAACTTTGCCTCATTTCCTTTCTCACTGTATGTCTTTGGGTCATCTACTTAAGGCATTTAATTACAATTTTTCCCAACACTAAAATGGCAATAACATTAGCATTATAACAAATATTATCTTAAGAATTAAGGGAAATAAAACTTGTGAAGTACTTAACCTAAACTTCTGTGAAGGAGCTTTGAGTTTAGCCAGCAGTTTTTTTTAAATACTAAATAGAATGCAATAAGCATTACAAAAACCATTACATGTAGTGAGAAACCAGAAGTAATGTCATCTATTGACCATGTTCTGCTTCCAAGGAAACCAGGGTGATAACTTCTTATTCTGTAAATCAAACTGGTTATCTTATATCTTACGTCTTGGTAGTGTAAAAGTATCAGGGAAAGAATAATGAATGAATGTTGTAGACTGAGGTGAAGTCCATATGAAAATGTGAAAAACTGATAAAACATAAAACTACCTTCGCGATATGTTGTGGTTTACATTTTAAGGAAGACCTAGAAGAATGAATTCTCTTTTTGATATCCTAGCATAGTTCCTTAGAAGTAGGAACTCTTTCTTCCTTCTTGTAGAGGCATCATCAGATGAGAGGAACTGTATTTTTTTTGTTTGCTTCCTTCCATTTATTCTTCAGTTTGAAATCTGAACTACTTGAGACTGAAAGAGAGCAAGGGAAATTAGACACATAGACTTTGGAAAGACCAATTAACATAAAATAAATAAAATGCATATAGCCTTGTTAAAGGTCTAAATAAATTGAATTATATGGTCTCAAGCATTAACAGAAAATGATTTAAGCAATATCATTTTATTGAAAATTGAAAAATGTTAGGAGTGGCTTAATATTTTTCTATCTACTACCTTGAATTAATTATTGATTTTGTATAGAGAGATTAAAGATGAGATTAACAAGAAACTTGATTAAAATTGGACAAAAGTTCTGAATAGACATCTTTTCCATAAAGCCCTGAAAATCGCCAGTGGGCTAACAAAGTTGTGTTTAATACAACTTCTATGCTGGCTTAATGGTTTGTGAACTGAAATCATTAGAGAAATGTAATTCAAAATTACTATGATAAGGAGTTTCGGGAAGATGGCGGAGGAGAAGCTGGAGGCTAAACAAGCTCTTGCAGAGAAAGGAGTTTTATTTTATTTTTTTAAAATTTAATTTTTTTTTGTGAACATACTGTACAGAGGTGTTACAATTACATGGGCAGGATAATGCGTACATTTCTTATCAAGCATTGCAGCCTCCTCCTTTGTTTACCCTTCACATACCTTACCAATCTCCCCCCTACCCCCCCACCCATCCCTCCCCCCTCCCCCCCACACCAACGTTGTAAAGCTCGTTTTCTACATGACAACTTGTACTTCTCATTGTTGCAACAGGTCCACCTGTATCCTTAAACGACTTGTTTTTCACCATCTCCTCCACAAGTTATACTGACATAAAATATAGTGAAAGCAGGGGTTATACTGCGGGGGAGGGACATACAAAGCAACAAAGAGATAATCTTATAAATGCATTAGAAACAAATGCATGAAATAAAAAAGCATTAAAATACATATCTAAGGGTTCATTTTCCTAACGTCACATTATCTGACCTTTTCCGCTTGACTCATACATATACTACATATTGCAAATAAGGGAAACCATGGGACCTATGTTTCATTGGGCCTGGCTTACTTCACTTAATATAATTTTTTCCAAGTTTTTCCATTTCCTAACAAATGGGGCAATGTCATTCTATCTGATGGAGGCCTAGAATACCATTGTGTATATACCACATTTTCTTGATCCATTCATCTACTGAGGAGCATCTGGGTTGGTTCCATATCTTAGCTATGGTAAATAATGCTGGAATAAACATAGTTGTGCTGTTAGCTTTAGTGTGGTCTTGTTTGTAAACATTTGGGTAAATGCCCAAAAGTGGAATTGCTGGGTCATAGGGGAGGTCTATGTGAAGTCTTTTCACGAACCTCCATACTGATTTCCAAAGTAGTTGAACAAGTTTACACTCCCACCAACAATGCATTAAGGTTCCCTTCTGTCCACATCCCCTCTTGCATCTGTTGTTGTTAGAGTTCTTGATTATAGCCATTCTAACTGGGATGAGGTGGTATCTCAATGTTGTTTTGATTTGCATTTCTTTTATGTCTAGGGAGATTGAGCATTTTTCTTCCTGTGTCAATTGGCCATCCTTCTTTCTTCTTCAGAGAAGTTTCTCTTCAAGTCTTTAGCCTACTTATTTATTGGGCAGTTGTTTCTTTGAGGATTTGTTGTTGGGGGATTTAATTTTTTGAGTTCCAAGTATATTTTAGATATGAGACCCTTGTCTGTTGTATGGCTAGTGAAGATCTTCTCCCAATCCGTACGCTTTCTGTTGATCTTGCTAGCTATGTCCTTTGCCATGCAGAAGTTCTGCAACTTCATGCAATCCCATTTGTCCAACCTTTCTTTCTGGGAAGATGGCAGAGGAGAAGCTGGAATCTAAACAAGCTCTCGCATAGAAAGCAGTTTTAGAGTTCCAGTGAACAGTCCTAAGCCAGAGAATCACAGCAAGTGTGCCATCACAGGACAGAGAGTCAGGCCAGAGAGAGAAAGGAGTTTTAGAGTTCCAGCGAACAGACTTAAGCCAGAGAATCACACCAAGTGTACCATCACAGTGCAGAGAGTTAGGCCAGAGAGGGAAAATCCAGGCAAGGAGACAGATCTGAGCACTTGCTAGCAGCCGCCACTGCGGGCTACAGTGGTGGTGGAGGTGGCAATAGCCGCCATACCTGCAACACAGAGAGTCCAGGACAAAGGAGCCAGACATGGCGCGCGAATGTATTCTACTGAACACCAACAAGAACCGACAAGGAGCAGACATCTTCATCCTGCAGTTCACAGACCAGAGATGACCCAGGAACAAAAATGCGGTGTGAGTAGAAGCCTAACGTCCTCACTCCTTCTCAGGGAGCAGAGGAGGGAAGGCCACCCCTCCCCGCCATTACAGGAGATCTCCATGTTTGATACTGACAAAGCTTGGCTGACCTGCTAGCTCAAACACAGGCCTTGGAAGAAAACTAGAGTCATATAGCAAGTCACAAGATCCTAAAGTGACATGCCAAACTCAGCTCCATCCAGGGAAAAGTCACCCAGCTCGGGCCGCCAGCCCCAGGAGTGGGTTTCTTCACTGGGTAATCAGAGCCAGAGGCTGCCCCTCTCTTTAGCAGCATGGACAATCCATTGAAATTCAGTAAACATAAACCCTGAGAGTGGCTCCAGGCTGGGCTCTGTGAGTCTCTCACAAAGTCTCCTCAGGGAAAAGCTACTGTTTGCTAAAAGGCCTCAACTCTACCCAGAACCTAGCCTCATCAGAGCATCTACAAACATGAGGAAAAAGCCATCTCCCTCTTTTGTGATACTCAAAGCAGATCTCCCTCCCATTGAACTAGCCAGGGGAGAGGATCACAAAATCCTTTGTACAGCATAGCATTTTTCTGCCTGCTCAAACAAACTGCTTAAGAAACCAACTAAGCCACAGGAAAATCAAATACCACAAGCAGACCAGAGACTCCATCAAGAGGCTGGTTATGGACACAAGGGATATAAAAGATCTTCCCACCACTCCCAAAAAAATCAAAGAACTTGTTTTTTTTCTCTGTTTCTTCTTCTTCTTCTTCTTTTTTTTTTTTTTTGGTACCTTTCATAAAAATATTTTTCTTCTAAAACTTTTTTTTAATTTTTAATTTTTACCATTTTGAAAAAAAAATTCTATACTAGTAACTTTTTTCTCTTCCTCTTATAATTTTTATTTTAGGAGTATATGTGTGTTCTTTCTTTTCAAAAAATATTTTTGTTTTTTGTTTAGCTCTACTGAATGTCTGATTTTTTTTCTTTTTTGCTCATTTTTTTCACCTTTTCTGCTCTTTTGCTCTTCTTTGTGTGACTTAATTGTTCTGCACATCCTCAGATATACCCATAGTCGATTATTAGACTTTATCCCCCATTGTGTACACATTTAATCCACAAATTTATTACTCAATTCAAAGCCTCTTAGACTTAAATTCCTAGCAGTATTACCTCTTTATACCTATATAATATTTTAAGTATTTTTATTTTTAAGGTTTTCATGTCTCCTTTATATCCCTCCCGTTCTCTCATTATACCCACGTTCTTCTCTGAATATATCATTTTCAATCTACATATTTTTAATCATTACACTTTTTATTTTTTTAATTTTTACTTTTCTATTTTTTCTTGTCTCTTTTTTCTCTTTCTCTTTCTTCTTTTTTTCTCTCTCTACTTTTATGCTATCCTACCTCTTTCCCACTTTGCGATTAGGACTTAGTTAAGTAAACTCTCCCTGGTCCTTCCCATATTTCTCTTTTCCTATTTTTACCCACATGTCTCCCTAAAACTAATAATTTCTGGTTTTCCAAATTCTACTTTGCGGTTTGTAGCCCATTATTATATAGTTGTTTGATGTTGAATAGGTATATCTGTTGAACTAGACTGTATCTGCAGACTTTTGATTGTGGATCTACAGACTTTGGTTGATGCTTGCCTTAAGATAGTGTTCTAGCACAAAACTGGTGTTACTTTCATCCCAAATGGGCAGAGTAAGCCGAAAAAACACAAGAAAAATGGCAAGTCCGGGTAGCTCAAATCCCACTCATGACAATCATGGGACAGGACAGATAATGAATAATCCAGAGAAGAGTTCACAAATAGCTCTACAAACACTACTGGCAAACATGGTAAATGAAAAGATGGAAAACATACAAAAGGACTCTGTATGAGAGTGATGGAGAGAGAGAGGAGGCAAACGAAAGGTCAATACTGGAAAAGATTGAAAACATACAAAGGAATCTATATGAGCAAGATAAGGAGAGAGAGGAGGAAAACCAAAGGTTAATACCAGAATATCATGAGCATGAGGAAGCTACTCTAAAACTGATACAGGAATTGCATGAGCAGCATGAGAACACTCAAAGAGAAAGGCAGAAATAGCGTGAGCAGGCTGAGAACACACAAAGAGAACTTCACGAATAGCATGAAAGTGAGGAAGCTAAGCAAAGAGTAATAAAGGAATTGAGAGAGCAGGATGAGAATACACAAAGATCACTAAAGGCATTCATGGAAGCCATTAAGGAAGAGCTGAAGGATGTCAGGGAGACCAAGGAAACCATAAACAATCACCAAAGTGATTTGAGAATAAACACTGAACACCAAATTAAGGAAGTAAAGAAGTCCATACAAGATCTAAAACAAAGCTTCAACGAAGAATTTGAAGCCATCAAAGCTGACCAATTAGAAGGAAAAGAAATGAAAAACCAAGTAGAAAGCCTTGAGAGCAGGTTAGACCATGCAGAAGATCGAATCTCAGGGAATGAAGACAGCCTAGATATTATAGAGAAAGAACATACAACCATCCAAGACAAGGCCAAGAAATATGATAGATCTATCCAACACTTGGAAGACACCATCAGAAGGCCTAATCTAAGGATAATGGGTGTAGAGGAGCACCTAGAAACAGAAGTTAATGGTCTAGGAAATTTGTTTAACAGGATCCTAGCAGAGAACATCCCAAACATACAAAAAGATATGCCTATTCAGATACAAGAAGCTTTTAGAACCCCAAATAGACCAGACCAGAATCTGACATCCCACCATCACATTATAATCCACATAGGATCAACTCAGACCAAGGAAAAGATCCTTAAAGCTGTCAGGGAGAAAAGGTTAATCACCTATAAAGGGAAACCAATTAGAATCACCTCAGATTTCTCAGCAGAGACAATCAATGCAAAAAGAGCCTGGAATGATGTATGCCATGCCCTAAAAACAAACAACTATCAACCAAGAATACTGTACCCAGCTAAACTCTCCTTCATAACTGAAGGCCAAATAAAAACCTTCCATAGCAAAGAAAAATTGAAACAATACATCTCCACCAAATCAGCCCTACAAAAGATTCTTAAAGATGTCCTACACATAGAAAACCAACAAGACCACAATAAAGTCCAAGAAACTGCACCCAAAATGAGAAACAAAGAACCATAGGAAGAACCCAGTTTTAGCTGCCCCCAAGAAGGTGGATAACATGGCAGGAACTCCCAAATACCTCTCAGTCCTTTCTCTTAACGTTAAAGGACTGAACTCTCCAATTAAGCGACATAGACTGTCTAGTTGGATAAAAAAACAAGACTCTTCTATCTGCTGCCTTCAGGATTCACATCTTGCCCATAAAAACAAACACATTTTCAATGTTAAAGGTTGGAACAAAATCTACCAAGCAAAAGGCCCCCATAAACAGGCGGGAGTTCGAATCCTAATATCAGATTAAATAGACTTCAAATTAAAATTCGTAAGAAGAGATAAAGAAGGTCGCTACATACTAATTAAGGGATCTCTATTTCAGGAGGATATTACAATTCTGAATATCTGCTCGACAAACAATTGAGCATCCAAATTTATCAAAGAAACACTACTTTCCCTCAAATCCCATATAGATCCAAAGACATTAATTTTTGAGTATTTTAACACACCACTCACCCCACTAGATAGATCAACTCGGCAAAAACTCAACAGAGAGACAGCAGATCTAAACAGCTGCATAGATCAACTAGACTTAACCGACATCTACCGAACATTTCACACAGCAGCATCAGAATACATGTTTTTCTCAGCAGCACATGGAACGTATTCTAAAATAGACCACATTTTAGGCCACAAAGCAAACTTGTCTAAATTCAGAAACATTGAAGTTATACCTTGCATTCTCTCTCACCACAAGGGAATAAAATTAGAACTCAACGCCAAAAGCCACCAAAGAAATTCTGGTATCACATGGAGGCTGAACAACACACTGCTGAATCATGAGTGGGTCATGGAAGAGATTAGAAAGGAAATTCATGCTATTCAACAAAAATGAACACACAAAATACCAGCTCCTCTGGGACACAGCAAAGGCAGTACTCAGAGGCAAGTTTATAGCTCTGAGCTCCTACATCAACAAATTGGAGAGATCTGAAACAAACAATTTAATGACACATCTAAACCTCCTTGAAAAAGAGCAGCAAGATAAACCCCAATCCAGTAGGCGGAAAGAAATAATTAAAATTAAAAAAGAATTAAATGAATTAGAATCCAAAAAAAAACTATAGAAAGAACCAACAAAACAAAGAGTTGGTTCTTCGAAAAACTTAACAAAATTGACAGACCCTTAGCAAATCTTATCAGAATAAGAAGAGAACACACCCAAATTAATAAACTCAGAGATGAGAATGGAAACATCACCACAGAAACAACCAAGATTCAGAACATTATAAGGGAATACTTCTCAAAACTTTATGCTAATAAGTTTGAGAACTTGACAGAAATGGACCTTTTCCTAGCAAATATTGACATGCCAAAACTAAACCAAGATGAGGCAAACTATCTTAACAGGCCCATATCAAGCATTGAAATAGAAACAGCAATAAGACACCTCCCAGCTAAGAAAAGTCCAGGACCAGATGCTTTTACAGCGGAATTTTACAAGGCCTTCAAAGCAGAGCTCACACCAATACTCCTCCAACTCTTCAATGAAATTGAAAGAGAAAGCTCACTACCGAACACATTCTATGAATCCATCATAACCCTCATCCCAAAACCAGGCAGGGACTCATCAAAGAAAGAGAACTATAGACCCATTTCTTTGATGAACATTGATGAACATGGTTATCTCAACAGATGCAGAAAAAGCATTCGACAAGATCCAACACCCCTTCATGATGAAAGTTTTGGAAAAATTAGGCCTCCATGGATCATTCCTCAATACAATAGAGGCTATATATGACAAACATACAGCCAGCATTATACTTAATGGTGAAAAAATAAAACCATTTCCTCTTAACTCAGGAACAAGACAAGGATGTCCATTCTCTCCACTTCTCCTCAATCTAGTATTAGAATGCCTAGCTACAGCAATAAGACAAGATGCAGACATAAAGGGGATCCAAATAGGGAAAGAAGAAATAAAACTCTCCCTCTTTGCAGATGACATGATCTTGTATTTAAAGAATCCCATAGACTCCACTCCCAAATTACTCAAGCTGATTCAAAACTTTGGCAAAACAGCAGGTTATAAAATTAACGCCCAAAAATCAATGGCTTTTCTGTATGCCAACAATGAGAAAAGTGTGGCTGAAATTAGGAAAGCAACTCCATTTGTAATAGCCCCACAAAAAATAAAATACCTAGGAATTAACTTAACCAAAGAAGTGAACGACCTCTATGATGAAAACTTTAAAATCTTGAAAAAGGAAATCAACACAGAACTTAAAAAATGGCAAAACCTCCCATGCTCCTGGATTGGAAAGATTAACATCGTGAAAATGGCAATACTTCCCAAGGCTATCTACAAATTCAATGCAAAACCTATCAAAATTCTAACCTCATTCTTCAAGGAAATAGAAGAGGCAATCCAAAAATTCATATGGAACAACAAAAGACCCTGAATAGCAAAAACGCTCCTCAACGGAAAGAACACTGCTGGAGGAATATCAATACCAAATTTCAAACTCTACTATAAAGCCATAGTAATCAAAACAGCCTGGTATTGGCATAAGAACAGACCTCAGGACCAATGGAATAGAATTGAAAACCCAGAAATGAACCCACAGATCTATAGCCATCTAATTTTTGATAAGGGAGCTAAAACAATAGAATGGAAGAAAGACAGCCTTTTCAGTAAATGGTGTTGGCAAAATTGGTTAACTAGATGTACAAAACTAAAGCTAGATCCTTATATATCACCCTGCACCAGAATCAACTCCAAATGGATCAAAGACCTCGAAGCCAAAGCAGACACTCTGAAAACATTACAGGGTGGAATAGGAGAAACCCTAGGTCTCTTTGGCTCAGGCCGAAATTTTCTGAATAGAGACCCAGAAACACAACAAATCAAAGAAAGATTGGACAAATGGGATTGCGTAAAGTTGCAGAGCTTCTTCATGGCAGAGGACATAGCTAGCAAGATCAATAGAAAGCCCACGGATTGGGTGAAGATCTTTACTAGCCATACAACGGACAAGGGTCTCATATCTAAAATATACTAGGAACTCAAAAAATTAAATCCCCCAACAACAAATCCTCAAAGAAACAACTGCCCAATAAATAAGTGGGCTAAAGACTTAAAGAGAAACTTCTCTGAAGAAGAAAGAAGGATGGCCAATAGACACACGAAGAAATGCTCAACATCCCTAGCCATAAAAGAAATGCAAATCAAAGCAAATTTGAGATACCACCTCACTCCAGTTAGAACGGCAAAAATCAAGAACTCTAACAACAACAGATGCTGGAGGGGATGTGGACAGAAGGGAACCTTACTTCATTGTTGGTGGGAATGTAAACTTGTTCAACCACTTTGGAAAGTAGTATGGAGGTTCCTCAAAAGACTCTACATAGAGCTCCCCTATTGCCCATTAATCCCACTTTGGGGCATTTACCCAAATATTTACAAACAAGACCACACTAAAGCTACCAGCACAACTATGTTTATTGCAGCATTATTTACCCTAGCTAAGATGTGGAACCAACCCAGATGCCCTTCAGTAGATGAATGGATCAAGATAATGTGATATATATACACAATGGAATTCTATGCCTCCATCAGAAAGAACGACATTGCCCCATTTGTTAGGAAATGGAAAGGCTTGGAAAAATTATATTAAGGGAATTAAGCCAAGCCCAAAGAAACACAGGTCCCATGGTTTCCCTTATTTGCAATATCTAGTATATGTCTGAGTCAAGCAGAAAAGGTCAGATAAGGTTATGTTAGGAAAATGAACCCTAAGATATGTATTCAAATGTTTTTTTTTCTGTCATGCATTTGGTTCTAACACATTTATAAGATTATTTCTTTGTTGCTTTGTATGTCTCTCGCCCACAGTATAACCCCTGCTTTCACTGTATTGGATGTCGGTATAATTTGTGGAGGGGAAGGGGAAAAACAAGTCGTTTCAATAAGGATACAGGTGGATCCGTTGCAACAATGAGATGTACAAATTGTCATGTCAAAAACGAACTTTACAACTTTGGGGGGAGGTATTGGGGGGGTGGGGTGAGGCTGGGAAGGGATTGGAAGGGGAAACAAAGGAGGAGGCTACAATGCTTGATAAGAAATATACTCATTATCTTTCCCATGTAATTGTAACTCCTCTGTACAGTATTTTCACAATAAAAAATAAAAATTTAAAAAACAAAAACAAGACAGAAGACCAAATTCCAGAAATACGTATTTTCTTAGAGGCCATCTTAATCAATTATCAATGGAAATCTTTGAATTCTTAAATATTTGACTACATGTGGGAGATGGTTGAAGAGAAAGAAAATGTCACCACTCTGTTAGGAGTTCCAATATCACAATATGAATTAATCAAGCACAAATTTGTAAGAAAAAGGGAAAACAATTATTCCAACTGAGGGATTCGTTTGTTTTGCTGTAACAGTTCTTGATTTAGGTGCTAGCAATTACCATTCAATTGATCCAGTCCCACAGCTGAGTTGATATTGACTGCAGTATTCCCACATGAAGGAAAAGAAGAAATTTACAAAAGTCTGATGAATTGAGTTGAAAGTGTTGTAATAGGGATATCTGAGATTTAGACACAGATGAAGAGGTGGATTTTCTTTTCTAAAAATCTCCCATTTTTAGTCTGGTGCCAGTGGCTCACAGCTGTACTCCTAGCTGCTGAGGAAGCTGAGATCTGAGGATGGTGGTTCAAAGCCAGCCTGGGCAGGAACATCCCTGAGACTCTTATCTCA
The DNA here is from genome assembly GCF_019054845.1 of Dipodomys spectabilis. Taxonomy (NCBI): domain Eukaryota; kingdom Metazoa; phylum Chordata; class Mammalia; order Rodentia; family Heteromyidae; genus Dipodomys; species Dipodomys spectabilis. The sequence goes on along the minus strand of NW_024871111.1, from coordinate 500,253 downwards.
TGTAACCACCAGAAAACCAGAAGTGGCACTGTTGCTCGAGAGGTAGAGCACTCAACTTGAGTTGAATAGCTGAGGGACAGTGCCCAAGCCCAGGTTTCAAGCCACTCGACCACAACTACAAAAATCCCCCCTTTCTTGGACTGCCTACATTTTATCCTAACATTCAACAAATAAGCCATTTTATCACCCACTACCTTTAAGTCCTAACCTAGATACTGAAAATAAAATGTTTTGGTATCTTTTGTCAAAAGATTCATATTTGAGGAAACAAATACCATTAGTAGTAACTTTTTTTCCAGTCCTTGAACTCTGGGCCTGGGCCATGAACATGGGTATGCTGGTAGCTTTCATGCGAGCTTGTTGTTATTTTTTGGATTACTGCCGTTGAGGGAATTACTGGATCTTAAGGGAGATCTACATTTAGTCTTTTCGGGAAATTCCGTACTGCATTCCAGAGTGGTTGAACAAGTTTAATTTCCACCAACAGTGTAATAGAGTTCCCAATTGGCTACATCCATGCCAGCATTTGCTATTGTTAGTTTTCTTGATAATGGCCATTCTAACTGGGATGAGGTAGAATCTGTCTTGTTTACTTGTAGAATTGTGGGCACCTTCTAGCTATCATAAATGAATGAATCCATGAAACCTATATTGTTCTGAGCCTGCATTCCTTTCTCTTTTCTTTTAGTATAATTTTTTCAAGCCTTTCAGTTTCCTTAATACTGGTGAAAAGTCATCCTTTCTCACGGGGAATGGAATTCCAGTGTGTGTGTGTGTGTGTGTGTGTGTGTGTGTGTGTGTGTGTGTGTGTGTGTATGTGTGTGTGTATGATGACTATAGGCCCATGAGTTTATTTGTAAGCCCTCTGTTTTATGTGTAATTTTGTAATTCCATATTAAATTTTGGTTACTTTCTCTACTGCATTGAAGTATATTTTTGGGATTTTCATGTGTATTGCATTGGCAATTATTTGGGGACAATATTGCATTTTTCTCCATGTTAACTCTTCCAACCTGGAGCATTGAAAGACTTTCCATTTCCTTGAATCTCCTTCAATTTCCCTTTTTATATTTTTAAAGTTTTCACAGTAGAGGCCCTTCACATTTTTAGGTAAATTAATTAATTCCTTGTTTTGTTGTTATTGTTGTTGTTTTGTTTAGATTTTATTTTATTTTGAGACTAATACATATGAGGTTGTTTTTTGGATTTCAGCATGGATCTTCCCATTGTTGGTAACACAGAAATAATACTGATTCTTGTGGTTTTGATACCCTGCTACATTACTGAAAGTTAGCATCACCTTTACTAACTTGAGGGAGGAAGCTATAGGGTCCTTTAAATACAGGATCATTACATATGAGAAAAGGGATAGTTTTACTTCCCCTATTTGGATCTCCTTTATGTTTTTCTCTTGCCTATTGTTCTTGCTACAAAGTCCACAACCATTTTAAAGAGTAGTAGAGAGAGTGGACATCCTTGTCTCATTCCTGATTTTAATGTCTTCATGCTTCCACCATTTGGTAAATGCTAATTATCTCTGTCACATACATACTGAGGAATGTTCCATGTATTCCTAGTTTCTCAGACCTTTTAATCATAAAGGGCTATTGGAGGTTCTTAAAAGCTATTTCTACATCCATGTAGACGATTATGTATTTCTTGTCCTTGCTTCTGCTGATGGTTTGTATTATGTTTATTGACAAGAATATTGAATCCAATTTTATCCTAGGATGAATCCTATTTGATCGTACCATATGATTTTTTTTTGTTAATTGCTGAAATTGTTTGGTGAGAATTTTATTAAAAAGCATCAATGCTTACCAAAGAGTTGGGTTAATAGTTCTCTTTCTTTGGTGATTCCCTATGTGATTTGGGAAAGAGTCTAATTCTAGCTTCAAAGAATGTGTTTGATAATTCCATTTTCCATTCTATTCCATTTCTGAGTATTGTAAGTTCTTTTCAGGCCTTAATTTCATGGTAAATTAATTCAGTCCTAGATTTTTCTGGAATGGATAGTGGTCTATTGCATTTCATTTTCAATACTTCTTAGGTGTAACTACTTGGTTCAGATTGTGTATAGGAAAGCATCAATTTCTCCAGGATTCTCCAGGCGATTGGCATAAGGTTTTCAAAGTACTCTCTTATAACATTCTCAATTTTGCTTATATCTGTTGTGTTGTCTTATTTTTACCTCTAATTTTCTCTCTTTGGGTGAGTTCTCTTATTGTTTTTGGTGGGATTTTATATTATGAAGGTGATATATAGAGAGATGGGTTACATTAACATAAGTAATGAGTATATTTTTAACAGTGCTATCCCTCCCTCAGTTTTTCCTGCTTCCCCCAACCCTGCCATTCCCCTCCCCCAAAGTAGTGAAGTTCATTTCTAACATAGTGTCTACTGTATATCACTGGTGCTTTGGTTGATCTTTGTCCCACCATTTCTGTGATTTCCCTTCCCTTCCCCAAATCAGATTAACATGTATAAGACAAAGGGTTGAGAAAACAAAAACAGTTACTACAGAGAATAAACCAAAGTGTGAAAACTAAATAGAAATAAGTAAAAAGAGTTCACTATACAATCATCTTTTATCCATTTTTTGGAGCTCCTTTCGATAAGCATCATTTTTATATGGTGATATTCATATTGCTATTGAGCTATTGTAAATAGCCTAAACATATTCTAGTTTTTCCAAATGAGTGAAAACCTGTAGCCTATGATTCTTTGGGTCTGGCTTGTTTGACTTATTATGTTTTCCATGTAGTTCCATTTCCTTACAAATGGGGCAATGTCATTCATTCTGATGAATAATGTTTTGTTGTGAATATATACGACATTTTCCTGATCCATCATTGCTGGGTCATGGGGAGCTCTATTGAGGAACCTCTATATTTCTTTACAGAATATTTGAACAAATTTACATTTCCACCAGTAGTGTAATAATGTTCCTTTTTGGCCACATCCCCACAAGCCCAGTATGTTATTATTAGTTTTCTTCATAATGGTCATTCTAACTGGGGTGAAGTGAATTCTCAATGTTGTTTTGATTTGCATTTCTTTTATGGCTAGATGTTGCATATTTCTTCATGTGTCTACTGGCCATGCATATTTCTTCTTCAGAGAAGTCTCTCTTTAAATCTTTAGCCCACTTATTAAGAGGGATGTTGGTTCTTTGAGAATTTGTTTTTTTTGGGGGGTTAACTTTTGGGGCTCTAAATATATTTGAGATATGAGGCCATTGTGTGTTGTAGAGAAAGTAAAGATCTCACAATCTGCTGGCTTTTTATCTATATACCTATATAAGTTCTCTTCTTAGTCAGATTTGGAAAGGGTCTCTCAAGTCTGTTAATTTATTTAAAAAACCAACCCTGATTTTTTGATTCTTTCCATGTTTTATTTTGTCTTTATTTAGTTATTTCTGATTTTTTTTATTTGTTTCTGTGTACTGCTTTGTGTCTGAGTCTGTTCCTGTTTTCAAGGACCTTGAGGTGCATAATTAAAATATTCAATTGAGATTTCCCCAGTTGCTTGATGGACATCCTCAGAGCTATGTATTTTCCTTGAAATACTGCAAATACCAGAGGAGCTGGTAATTTGTGTGTTCATTTTTGTTAAATTCCAAAAACTTTCAGATTTCTTTTTTTTTGCGGGGGGCGGTTGTGGGGCCTGAACTCTGAGCCTGGGTGCTGTCCCTCAGCTCTTCAGCTCAAGGCTAGCACTCTACCACTTGAGCCACAGTGCCACTCCCGGCTTTTTTTCTTTGTGCTTATGTGGTGCTGAGGAATCGAACTCAGGGCCTCATGCATGCAAGGCAAGCACTCTACCACTAAGCCACCTTCTCAGCCCCTCAGATTTCTTTTCTAATACCTTCAGTGTCCCATTGTTCATTCAGCAACCTGTTGTTCAGTCTTCATGGGTTTGACAATTTTTTATTTGCTTTAGCCATTTAATTCTAAGTTTGTTCTCTTATGATCTGACAAGATATGGGAATTCAATTAATTTTTCTTTGGACAGAATATCTGTGTGACATAGGATATGTTCTATTTTGGAAAATTTTCCATGAGCTGCTGTGAAGAATGTATATTCTGATGCTGAATGTATATTCTATACATGTCTGTTAGGACTAGGTGGTCAATGTAGTTATTTAGGTCTGCAGTTTCTTGGTTGAGTTTTTCCTTGGATGACAATGATTTGTTGAGATGTGTTTTTAGGTTAAGTAATATTTGGTTGATGAAGTGGTATGCTCCAGGATTCAGGGTTTTGATATTTAGACTCTACATATCCTACTAATGTAGAGCTGCCATTATCAGTATGTAATGTCTCTTCTAACTAATTTTAATTTGAATTCTATTTTATCTTATGTTAGTAATTCTACTTCAGCCTGTTTAGGGTATCCTCTGCTAGAATTCTGTAATAAGTTTCCTATCCATTTTGTTTCCTGCTCTTCTCCTTGATACCTATCTTCCCCATGTTTTATCTTCTAACTGAATCTTGAAGTTCCTGCAAGATCGTTTCTTATTTCTTTGATTGGTTCTAAATGATTATCTCTTCTTTCCTATTAGACCTATTCAGTCTTTGATGCTTGAGATTATCTTCTATGTAATCTATTCTCTGTGGAGAGATTCTTCATAGTTTTTTATTTATCTGTCTTCAAAACGGTCACTTTATAAGGCTTTTATCTTTATTAAGGTTTTGTTTTTGGGCTTGTGTGGACTTTCTTTACATCTTTTCTTTGAATAGGGGGGTTGGGAGTTGGTCTTTTAACTGTGTCTTCTCTCATAAGTTTTAACTAGACATCTATTTTTTCCTAGGACTCCCTTGCCTTCTCAGAATTTACTTATCTTCCTCTTTGTAGTCTCCCTGAATTATTTTGCTAATATTTGGTTGGTCTCATCTTGTTCACAAATTTCCTTGTAGAGGTTTTGTATCTTTTTGGTAATCACATTTTTCAGCACTATTTGTAATGTATTTTGAAAACTACCTTCTATGTCCTTGATTGCCTGTTGTAATGCCTGCTTATTTACTGTGTGAATTACACTACCTTGACATCACTTTTTTTTTGTATTTTTCTGATTTGAAGGATGTCTTGGCTTTCATTTAGAGCATCTATGATCTTAATATTTGACTCTCTATGTTCTTGGTTGATTCGCCAGGTGTTGGTATAGACTTCTCTTATGATTTTCTGGAATTAGGTTTTTGTCTAGCCCATTAAGTGTAGGAGGAGAGATCAGTTGTGGTGAGATGCTGTCATGTTAATACTTGTGGTTCCAATGACAGTTTGAGCTGTCCAGTGGTAAGGTGAAGTGTGTCTGTGTTTGGATGTGGCTGTATCTGTCCCTGATTTTTTTCTCATGTGGCCCTTTTATTTCCCCCTGCAGCTCTGCTTTTGAACATGTTCCCCCACCACAGTCACAGCAGTCACCTGACTAGCTGGGTAACTTTTCATAGATTTGTGTTTTTTTGTGATGATAATATAAAATATTTTTATGTATTGTGGATCTATATATAATTATAGCTGACTTGCTTTGACCTTTTAGAAGTGGAGTACCTACTAGGACTCTAAATCTCTGTTTCATTAGATAGAGCTAGGGTAATTTTCTGTTGTTTCTCTGCCATTATTTTTCCACTTCCTCAGGTTCATTTTTTATTGTGGAGTTTTTCACCTAATTTTGGGTATGCGATGGTTGTACCAGGTTATTTTCTTTTCTTCTGTTTGTGTTACTTTGAAATAGTGATTTCAGCCTTGTATGAAGAAACAGTAATAATATGAATTGTAAGTTATTACATCGAATGAAAGGGAGCAGACATTTTAACCTATTTGCTATAAATGCATTAATATTAAGCAAAGCTAATAAAAATGATTACTTCTTTACTCTTCAGAGGATGAGTATAGTACTCTTGGATATCTTGTAGGAAAAGAAATTAGACTCATTACAACTGATGCCTTACATTGAAATTACAGGCTAAACTTTCTCCTTCAGCAGGCAAATTTTCATTTCTTTCATAATAGTATTATAATATCATAATACCTGAATGTTGATTTGTTTTCGTCTGCTATTTTCAATTCCATTCTTCATCCATTAGGAATCCAGGTCTTTGAATGACCAGTTCTTTAAAATACCTATATTGCTTATATTATTTTTTGAATCTCAGTAAAATAAATATGAGTTTATGTCTGAGTCTCATCTTTACCTACATTCATGTGAAATGTATGCAGTCTCAAGCAAGGAAACTGACTATTTTACTCTTTTCTGTTATTTAATCTAATCAATAAATCTTTTCTCTTCAGCAATATGTTCTCACCTTTTAGTGTTGATTTTTTCTTTTTTCTTTTTTCTTTTTTTTCTGTTTGTTCTCACCTTTTTTTTTTTAAATTTAATGTAATTTTATTTGTGAACATACTGTACAGAGGAGTTACAGTTACATGGGCAGGATAATGCGTACATTTCTTACCAAGCATTGCAGCCTCCTCCTTTGTTTATCCTTGTTCTCACCTTTTATATTGCTCCAGTGAACATGATGTATTTCCAGTACTTTTATAGAAATACATTTAAAGTTTTGAACATGGAGACAAGCCCCCTCCATTATTTCTTTAAACTAAACCCTTTGAGACTCTTTTAGATATAAAAATTAAAAAGTTCAATGCTCAGGTTTATACATGAATACTCTAATGGTTCAGTCAATTAGACACAACAACTACAATACCACAATAAGTCTTAAAGGCACCAAAATATTAGTGTTCATGAATTAGAAAATGACTAGTCAAAACAAAGTTTATATTATATTTGAAAGCTAAAAAATGAAAATTACACTCAGATTTACTGTCAATATCCTATTTCCAAGAATACATTTTTCAGCAATCCGGGAAACAAAAAAATAAGGGTTTGTCACAGAATGAAAGATGTAAAAACAGACTGTATTTGCTTAAGATGATAAGTATATGCAAATCATTTTATTTTTTTCAAAGATACTATAAAATTTCATAAGAGGATTTGTGATCAGAAGTGATAGGTAAGCAAAGTAACTGGAAATCTGTATATGGAAATTTTGCTTTCAATAGAGGATGACAAGTTTCACTAAATGAACCTATAGAAGATGATTTTGTATCTGCAACACACATCCAGTATTCTACACTGTAGACATATTCTGATTCTCTTCCCTCAGTTCCTGTTCAATATTCTTCTACTTTCATGTTGGAGATTCATTGTTCCAAGTTCTCTTTGTCAAAAATATTTTTATATATCCTTTAAATGTAAAGGAGTGTTTGGCTTGGGACCCTATTTACTCTCGGTATTTGTTTACCTTTAATGTTTGCCATTTATCATCCCAGGCTCTCCTTTTGACCATATCAGCTAAGAAATCTGTAATTATTCTGACTATGTATCTTTTTTATATAATCAGTCTTTTCTGATGAGAGCTTTAAGCATCCTCTCCTTGATCTCTAATGATCCTCTAATGGATTATAATGTGGTGGTGAGTTGTTCTGGTCTGGTATTCTCCGTTTGGTGTTCTAAAGGCTTCTCTTCTCTGAATGACCTTATCTCTTTGGATGTTTGACATTTTCTCTGCTAGAATTCTGTAATATGTTTCCCATCCACTTTGTTTCCTGCTCTTCTCCTTCTTGATACCTGTTTCCCCAAGTTTGATCTTCTAACTGTCTTGAACTTCCAGCAAGATAGTTTCTTATTTCTTGGTTTGGTTCTAAATGATTATCTCCTCTTTCCTATTAGACCTATTCTGTCTTTGAGACCTGAGATTATCTTCTATGTCATCTATTCGCTGTGGAGACTTTCTACTTTCTTTTTGATTTCCCTGTTTTCTCATTGCTCATATTTTAGGGCTTCTCTCTTTATTAAAACTTTGTTTTATGTTTTGTGTGGACTTTCTTTACATCTTTTCTTTGGGTAAGAGTGTTAGGGGATTTTTTTTAGCTGTGTCTTCTTTCATATCTTTTAACTAGGCATCGTTTTTTCCCTTATATTCCTTTGACTTCTCAGAAATTTTTATCTTTCTGTTTGTAGACTCCATGAATTATTTTGCTAATCTTTGGTTGATCTCATCTTGTTCACAAATTTCCTTGTAGATGTTTTGTATCTTTTCGTTAATCACATTTTTTAGCAGTATTTGAAATATAATTTGGAAAGTATCTTCTAGGTCCTTGATTGCCTGTTGTAAGGCCTGCTTATTTAGTGTGTGAATTATATTATCTTGACATCCATTTTTTAAATTTCTGATTGGTTCTGTCCACTTGAAGGATGTCTTGGCTTTCATTTGGGAGATCTATGATCTTAAAAGGTGACTATCTATGTTCTTGTTGATTTGCCAGGTTTTGGTTTGGTCTTCTATTTTCCTTTGTTTTTCTGGAATTAGGTTTTTGTTGACAGCAGTTGTGGTGAGATGTTGTCATGTTAATAAATACTTGTGGTTCTTGCTGGAAAGGTGGTTCAGTGGTAGAGCGCTTGCCTTGCATGCCTGAGGCCCTGGGTTTGATTCCTCAGCACCACATAAACAAAAAGAAAAAAGCTGGAAGTGGTAGAGCGCTAGCCTTGAGCTGAAGAGCTGAGGGATAGCACCCAGGCCCAGAGTTCATGCCCCTCGACCAGACCCAAAAAAAAATACTTGTGGTTCCAATGACAGTTTGAACTGTCCAGTGGTAAGGTGAATTATGTCTGCGTTTGGATGTGGCTGTCACTGTTCCTGCTTTTGTCCCATGTGGCCCTTTTATTTCCACACTGCATCTCTGCTTTTGAACATGTTGCCTAACACAGTCACAGCAGTCACATGAATGGCTGGGTAATTTTCATAAATAGCTGTTTTCTTGTGAAGACAGTATAAAAAACTTCTTTTGAATTGTATATCTATATATAATAATAACTGGCTTGGTTTGATCCACTAGAAGAAGACTTTGTATAGGACTCTAAATCTCTGTTTCATTAGATAGAGCTAGGGTAATTTTCTGTTGTTATTCTGCCATTGTTTTTCCACTTCCTCAGGTTCATTTTTTATTGTGGAGTTTTTCACCTAATTTAGGGTATGTGACGGTTGTACCAGGTTATTTTCTTTTTTCTGCTTGTGTTACTATAAAATAGTGATTTCAGGCTTGTATGAAGAGACAGTAATAATATGAAATGTATGTTATTACATCGAATGAAACGGAGCAGACATTTTAACCTATTTGCTACAATTAAATTAATATTAAGCAAAGCTAATGAAAATAATTACTTCTTTACTCTTCAGAGGATGAATATAGTACTCTTGGATATCTTGTAGGAAAAGACGTTAAACTCATTACAACTGATGCCTTACATTGAAATTACAGGCTAAACTTTCTCCTTCAGCCGGCAAAAGCTTCATTTCTTTCATTTCTTTATTATAATATCATAATACCTGCATGTTGATTTGTTTTCCTCTGCTATTTTCGATTCTATTCTTCATCCATTAGGTATGTAGGGCTTTGAATCACCAATTTCTTAAAATACCTATGTAGCTTATATTGTGATTTAACTCTCAGTAATATAAATATGAATTTATCTCTGAGTCTCATCTTGAGCTATATCAATATGAAATTTATGCAGTCTCAAGCAAGAAATGTGACTATTTTACTCTTTTCTATTTTTTAATAAATAAATCTTTTCTCTTTTAGAATATGTTCGCATCTTTTATATTTCTCCAGTGAACATCATTACTTTTATAAAAATAAATATAGAGTTTAGACATGAAGACAACCCCCCCTCCATTATCAGTTTAAAGTAAATCTTTGGGGACTCTTTTATATATAAAATTTTAAAAGTTCAATGCTCAGGTTTATACATGAATAATCTAATGCTTCAGTCAATTAGGCAAAAGAACTAGCGTACCACATTAACTCTCAATTCACTTAAAGCCACCAAAATAGTGTGCATGAACATCACTCATTTTTCGAAAGTGACTTGTCAAAACATAATTTATATTATATTGGAAAGATAAAAAATCAAAATTACACCCAGATTTGCTGTCAGTAAAAAAAAGAAATGTATTAAATGCTAATTAAAGATGAACTTATTTCAGGTTCTAGGAAAACAGGAAAAGTTGGGATAATAGAAGTACAATGCATTTCATAATATCAGAATAACTGTTCCAAGTCACCACCATAAAGCAGATCACATCCCTGGGGGCAAACTTTTGGAAGGAAGGTTCCCCTTCCTTCCTTCTCTTTTGATAAGTCAAACCATAATATTTCTACAGTTGTGACCAGCCTGGAACACATTTTCCCAAGAATATTCTGTAGTGTAAAAAGAACCAACTATCAAAACAAAGGTGAAAATTCTTTTCTACTACAGAATGACTTATCTGGCTTATATTTTTTGTTATTTTCATTACTTCAAACACATGGATTATTTATATTGGGATTAGACAAGTGTCCAAGTATTAATGGAATAAACATTCAGTTTACTTTCATATATCCAATATAATACAATTAACCCCTTATGGAAAATTAACTCCAACTGTAGAAACAATGTCAGGAATATAAAATAAGCCTCAATACATATAATCTGTCACATATAAACCAGCATCTACTCAGAAATTCAGTCGCTCTATAAATATTTATTTGGTACAAAATAATAAATATTTAATTAATGAATATGACTTTTGTCATCTGAAATACTCCTCGTGACAATAATTGTGTATAATTGTATAGATGTCACCTAGACAGGAATTTAACATGCATTTAGAAATCAATTTTCCACAATTTAAGCTAGATGAGAGGAGTAATATCCTCGTGTATTGTGTGGTGTGAATTTTACCACAGTGCTGAACCCTTCCACCTAATACCAAGAGTCATGTGCAATAATTTATTTCATGTTAAGATGAGTGCTAAGTGTAGAATACAATTTGAATTATTGCATTAATTCACAGAAATGAAACAATAATGATATGTTATTTCTTTAGATTCTAATGCTATTCAATTTTACAATTCATGAAATATATTATTAAAATTAGTTTCACTTTCTTCTTTTCTATAGCTGGCTATTTAAACATTACATATTACATATTAAACATTCAATATTAAGAAATAAAAAATGAGTAACTTATTATTAAAATGATATATTATTAAATTGTGATTTAAATTATAGTGCTAACAAATTGTGTTGAAAACAACATTTAATAGAATTATGGGTAATATTTTTTAAACTCAGCGGCTTGTTATTTGTTTCCTAATTGTGTCATTTGTTATTACTGTCCCAAGTCATCTCTTCACCTCGGTTAGTTTTCTATTTCATCTCTATCGGTTTGCTGATTGTGCATTTTGTTTTCCCTTTTTAATGGCTGACATGAGGCTGAAAATCTGTATGCTAGGTTATTACTTCTTATGTAAAAGTAAAATTACTGATCTCCACAGCTGTTGCCCCCACTCATATCTCCTGTATTGCTGCTCACATATATTTTATTTTATTTTTTACTTAAATTCTATTGTCAAGATAAAGTACAGGGGGGGTTAGTTACATAAGTAAGGTAATGAATTCATTTCTTTTATAACTTGTTACCCCTTCTCCAATTTTTCTCCCTCCATCCCAGTGCCCCCCCCCAAGATTATTTCCAACATTTTGTTTTGTGAGTATCACAGTTGTTTAGGTTACCCATTTGTCCTTTGTCTCACCATTTTGTTTTTTCTATTTCCTTTCCCAAGTTCAGATCAACATAATTACAATACCCAGGGCATCAAAATCCAATACAGTGACTTCAGGCGATAAACCATAGGTGGGGAAAACACAAATAAAACAAAAATAAAAACAAATCCCATAGTACATTAAGAACAGCAACAAAGAACATGTCTTGGAGTTTATTTCACTAGGAATCACCTTATAGTGTCATATGTACATAGCTTTGAGCTAATCTGCTAATCTACTATGGTTATCCTTGATGTACACAATAATGCTCCCCTATTACCCAGTAATCTCACTTCTGGGCATTTAACAACGTGACCACAAAAAGGCTACACTAAAGCTACCAGCACAATTATGTTTATCACAGTAGTATTTACCCTAGCTAAGATATGGAGTCAACTCAGATTTCCCTCAGTAGCTGAATGGATCAAGAAAATGACACACACACACACACACACACACACACACAACAGAGAGATATACATACATGCAATACTATGCTTCCAGGGCTGGGGAAGTGGCTCAGTGGTAGAGCACTTGCCTTGAATTCCTGTGTCCCTGGATTCGATTCCTCTGCACCACATAAGCAAAAAGAAAAAAAGCAAGAAGTGGCGCTGTGGCTCAAGTGGTAGAGTGCTAACCTTGAGCTGAAGAGCTGAGGGAAAGTGCCCAGGCCCAGAGTTCATGCCCCACGACTGGACACACACACACACACACACACACACACACACACACACACACACACACACATACACACACAAAATACTATGTTTCCATCAGAAAGAAAGGTACCATCTCAATTTTGAGGAAATGGAAGATCTTGGAAATAAATCATATTAAGTGAAGTAAGCCAGACTTAAAGAAACATAGATCCCATGGTTTCTTTTATTTGTAATAATTAGTTTACATCAAGGATAATCTCATGTAGTTTAATTTGACATTTTGTTCTATGTTGAGCATGCAACATTATTGCTATATTGTTTGTTATTATTTCTACAAATAAGCAGGAATATTTAAAGAATTACGTTCATCTTATCCATTACTGAAGGAAGAACAAATAAAAGAGCAACCCCTACTCGGAAAAACAACTCGTACTAATTTAGCTTCATTCCTATGTAAGGCCGGTGTTGTCCCCTGTATCCTCATGTTGTACATTACAACTCTATACCGGTTCAACCTGTATATCTACTATCTTCTACATTGTGACCTAAATGCCACAGTAATTCCACGTTATTTTACTTTTTAAAAAATTTCTCTCTTAATGTTTGAGGTTGGTTTGTGTGTGTGTGTGTGTGTGTGTGTGTGTGTGTGTGTGTGTTTACAAAGATCAGAGTACATTATTTTTCTTCATTTAGAATACATCTTTCAGGTCATTGTAAGTTGTGGCTAATGGCGTAAGTATCTTGCTATTTTAAGAATGAAACAGAGAAAGATATTTGTGCATGTATCACGGTTGCTTTAATAGTCTGTAGTTGAACACTGATCTTCGATTTATATATTGGCTGTTGTTGTGAATGATGTGAATAACAATGAACTACAGATATATTTGAGTTACCCAGAGAGAAATAATCACATGATTGGTGGGGCAGATGATATTTTAACTTTGGAGTTCTATAGAAAACTGCATATTACTTTCTGCAAGGAGAACACTAATCTGTATTTTGAAGAAGAGTGTAGAAAATTTCCTTTTCTCCACACTCTCACCAACATTATTACCTTTGTTAAAAGGTAATAAAGTGCCGGTTTTTGCTATGTGCAGTACCCCAGACTGGCCTTAGACTTATCCAACCTCCTAAATGCTTGGAATTAAAATCTTTTGCCACCACACCTGATTCCTTTGATCTTTTTGATAAAAGTTATAGTAGTTATGAAGTAGTATCATAGTAATTTTGAATTACATTTCTCTAATGACTTCTGCTCACAAAACATTAAGCCAGCATAGGAGTTGTATTAAACAACTTTGTAAACTTACTGGCGATTTTTCAGGGCTTTAAGAAGAATATGTCTATTCAGAACTTTTGTCCATTTTTAATCTAGTTTCTTGTTAATCTCATCTTTAATTTCTCTATACAAAATCCATAATTAATTCAAAGTAGTAGAAAGGAAAAATATTAAGCAACTCCTATCATTTTCAATTATCAATAGCATGATATTTCTTAATCATTTTCTGTTGACGCTTGAGACTATATAACTCAATTTAGTCAGACTTTTTACAAGGCTGTATGTGTTTTATTTATTTTACATTGATTGTTCTTTCCAAAGCCTGTGTGTCTAATTTCCCTTGGTTTCTTTCAGTCTCAATTAGTTCAGGTGTCAAATGAAGAATAAATGGAAGGAAGCAAACAAAAAAATAATATAGTTCATCTCATCTGATGATACCTCTACAAGAATGAGGAAAGAGTTGATCCAAGGACCTATGATAGGACATCAAAAAGAGAACTCATTTTTCTAGGTCTTTCTTATCTTTGTGATGTAATTTAAATAATGTAAAACACAATTTACTACTAAGATACTTTTATGTTTTATCAGTTTTGCACATTTTCATATGGACTTCACCTCAGTCTACAACATTCCTTCATCATTCTGTCCCTGATATTTTTACACACACAAGACATAAGATAACCAGTTTGATTTACAGCATGAGAAGTTATCCTCCTGGCTTCCTTGGAAGCAGAGCATGGTCAATAGATAACATTACTTCTGATTGCTCACTACATGTAATGGTTTCTGTAATACTTATCGCATTCTTTTTAGTATTTTAAAAACTTCTGGCTAAACTCAAACTCATTCATAGACGTTTGTGTTAAGTATTTCACAAGTTTTATTTCCCTTAATTCTTAAGATAACATTTTCTATAAAGCTAATGTTATTACCATTTTAGTGTTTGGAAAAATTGTAATTAAAGGCAGTAAGTGCATGGCTCAAACACACACTTTGAGCAAAGAAATGAGTCAAAGTTTCCAAAAGTCTTTCAGCAATACACAAAAGGTAGGTAAAATCTCTCCATTCTCTTGCACTCTCAATTCAATATTCATATTTCCAAGAAATAATAGCATAGCAATTATTGCCCATGGTGATAGTTTTCTGTTACATTTGGTCTTCAACACAGATTGTGTTGGTGACATTGGGTTATCACGCACAGAGCTGAGATTATAAGAGAAAAATTTCTTCAGTCCCATAGTTCCTGTTTCCTTTTTAAAAAGTACTAAAACTTTTAAATATTTTCACTTATTATGTTAAGAATCCAAAAAAACGAAAAAAATTTGCTTATAATCACTCCAAAATGCTTTAAAAATAAATGATAAAACAGGCCCCCGTGAAGTAAACTTTCTTCTACTTTTAAAATTATTCTAAAAGACTTGCATTGGTTGGTCACATCTGTAATCCTAACTATTCGCCATATCAACACTGAAGCTAGAGATCTGTGGATAACAGTTGGAAACCAATGAGGGAAAAATAAATTCATAGGATTATTTTTCAAAAATTTCAATGAATTAGCAACGGGCCAAGAATGGAGATGTAGCTCATATAGTAGCTCACCAATCTAGAGAGGAAAGGCCTAGCAAGACTTTGAAGCCCTGATTTCAAACTCTGAGCACACCAACATACATGCAATTGGATGAGAACACACGCTCTTGCACACACACACACACATTCAAAATACCTTCATATTAGTGTTTTGCATTAATTTCTTTGTTAACAATATTATATGAGTAAAATAAAGGAAATAAACTCTTCCATCTCAGAACATGTTATATGTTTTCTATTGTAAAATTCTGTACACAGGGGTCACATTTACATGAGCAAGGTAATGAGTACATTTCTTAACATGCATTGTTACCTCCTCCTTTATGTTCCCCTACCATCCCTTCCCTCCCACCTCTACAAGCACACTCCCCTCCCTAAGTACACTTCCACTGCCTAAATTGTAAAGTTCATTTTTCACCATAGTGTCTTGTGCATCTCATTGTTATAATGGGTCTACCTGTCTCCCTATTTAAGCATCTTGTTTTTTTTCCTTTCCCTCCCCAAATTAGATGAACGTATATACAAGATGTGGGTGCACCAACTTCAAATACAGTGTAAACGGGTTATAGCATGGGATAGGAACATATAAAGAAACAAAAAAAACCACATCACCTGTTATAAGTACGTTAGAATCAATAACAAGCAAGAGAAAAACACACGTGTGTTCCTATCTTGGGTTTCATTTGCCTAATCTGGTCATATGTGCAAAGCTTTTAACCTTTTCTGCTTATCTCAGACATAAAATAGTTACTAAAAATTAAGGAAAACATAGGGCCTATGTTTCTTTGGATCTGGCTTACTTCACTTAATATTTTTTTCCAAGTTTTTCCATTTTCTAACAAATTGGGCGATGCCATTCTTTCTGATGGAGGCATAGAATTCCATTGGTATAAATACCACATTTTCTTGATCCATTCATCTACTGAGGGGCATCTGGGTTGGTTTCAGATCTTAGTGATGGTAAATAATGCTGCAGTAAACATAGTTGTGCTAATAGCTTTAGTGTGGTCTTGTTTGTGATCATCTGGGTAAATGCACAAAAGTGGGATTCCTGGGTCATAGGGGAGCTCTATGTGGAATCTTTTGAGGAACCTCCATAGTACTTTCCAAAGGGTTGAATAAGTTTACACTCCCACCAAGAATGCAGTACAGTTCTCTTGTGGCTACATCCCCTCCAGCATCTGTTGTTGTAAAAGTATGGAATGGTTCAGGAATTTGCCTGTCATCCTTTCTCAGGGGCCATTCTAATCTTCTCTGTATTGTTCCAATGTTAGAGTACTTGATGCTGAATTGAGCATAGAACATTTTTTATATATAAAGTGTAATTGATTTTCTTAAACTAGACAATTCAACAAAAAGTAAGCTCAAAAGAATTGCCATGAAATTTTAGAACCATGTACTTCTTACATAAGCACACATTTAAGAATAAAGACTGACATGTCAAAAACAAAATAATTCCAGATATTTGTTTTTCAAGAGATGTGTAAGAGGAGGAATTCAATTATTTTATACAAGGCACCTGTCATAATGAACACTGAAGCAAGTGTTAAGGTTTTTTTTAAGTTTTAATGTTTTAAACATATTTAATTTTGGGAATTTGCTTATATATACCAAAACTAGGACTGTTTGGCAGGACATAATTTTTTTTTTTGGGGGGGGGAGTCTGGGAGTGGGGCCTGAACTCTGGGACTGGGCGCTGTCCCTCAGCTCTTCAGCTCAAAGCTACTGGTCTACCACTTGAACCAACGTGCCAGTTCCAACTTTTTTCTTTTTGCTTATGTGGTGCTGAGGAATCGAACCCAGGGCTTCATGCATGCAAGGCAAGCACTCTACCACTGAGCTACCTACCCAGCCCCAGGTCATAAAACTTTTTGATAAAGTATTTAAGATTTATGGTAGCAGACATATGCTACTAAGTATGTACATTTCAGAGTTCATAGAAATTTTACTAATGAGAAGTTGCAAAGTCTTTGTGTAAAGGAGCAGAATAAAGAGTTAAGACTTTTAACTACATAGTTTCTATTAAAAATATAGGGCTTCCTTATTTTATATGTTAGTGAGGAACAAATGATGATATAAGCCATATACGAATGATGAGATGAGCCATAAATAGTAATCTTAATGGGTAACTTTAAAGACTGCTCATGGCCTATAAAACTCTTGTTGAACATCATAATCTTAGGCAGTTTTAAATGTACAGAAATATGAGAAAATAGTAAAATCTAATACATAGTACCCTTCAAATACTGAAAACACTGGTAATTGTTTTGTTTTTCATTTTATTAATCATTAATATTTAATTATTGGTTTTTCTTATTTGTAGCATTGTTTTCCTTGTTGTAATATAATACAACTTTTTGTAAGTCATCATTATGAAGTACTTGGAGAAGGTTACTGGGATGGCCAAACCATTTTTTAAGGTGCATGTGAATTTACGAAGAGGAAAATTAAGAACAAAATATTTATTTAAAAAGTTATCAAGTAGAGTCTGAATCAGGAATGTTGATAAATGTCCACACCTAAAATCTTACCCAGAGGCTGAAGTAGTGATTTTAAAGAATTGAGGCCACAAAAGTCAGAGACTGTGTTTAGTTTTGTTTCATATTTTGATTTTGCTGGTAATGGGACTTGAACTCTGTTTCCTAGGTGCTGTCCCTCAGCTCAAAGCTAGTGCTACCACTTGAGCCACAACACCACTTCCATCTTTTTCTGCTTATGTGGTGCTGAGAAATCAAATCTAGGGCCTCATGCATGCAAGGCAAGCACTCTAACACTGAGCCACCTTCCAAGCACCTGACAGAATGTTTTTTAAAAAATCAATTATCCAACATTTGCTTTCTGCTTTGGGTTATGTTATTAAATATATGAATACCTTTTTATATCATTGTGAATTGTCATACTTCTGAATTTATAATAACTTCAACCACTTTATCCTTTTCAAAGTCATGAAATAGCTCAGAGTTTGCTTCCATGAAGATTGTTTTTGCATTTAAAATTTCTCCTGAGACATTTTTATTTTTAACAAAATAACTTTATATTTCATTTTGATGGGTTATCATACATCAAATACCTTCAAATGTATATGTAGAGTCTAAAGACAGCAGTATGAATATTCTCATACTGCTCTTGTTTATCTGTTATGCACTTTCAGTATTGTGATATTTCTCTTTCCCTTTCACTCTCCCATTTCCTCTCATTCTCTTTCATGCTCCATGTCTGCTGTTCTTCTATGGTGAAAACTTTAAAAACTTGAAAAAGGAAATCAACACAGAACTTAGAAAATGGGAAAAACTCCCATGCTCCTGGATTGGAAAGATTAACATCGTGAAAATGGCAATATTTCCCAAGGCTATCTACAAATTTAATGCGATACCTATCAAAATTCCAACCTCATTCTTCAAGGAAATAGAAGAGGCAATCCAAAAATTCATATGGAACAATAAAAGACTCCAAATAACAAAAACGCTCCTCAATGGAAAGAACACTGCTGGAGGAATATCAATACCAAATTTCAAACTCTACTATAAAGCCATAGTAATCAAAATAGCTTGGTACTGGCACAAGAACAGACTTCAGGACCAATGGCATAGAATTGAAAACCCAGAAATGAACCTAAAGACCTATAGTCATCTAATCTTTCATAAGGGAGCTAAAAAAATAGAAGGGAAGAAAGACAGCCTCTTCAGTAAATGGTGCTGGCAAAATTGCTTAACTACTTGTAGAAAACTAAAGCTAGATCCTTATATATCACCCTGCACCAGAATCAACTCCAAATGGATCCAAGACCTCGGAGTCAAAGCAGACACTCTGAAAACATTACAGGATGGAATAGGAGAAACCCTAGGTCTCCTTGGCTCAGGCCGAAATTTTCTGAATAGAGACCCGGAAACACAACAAATCAATGAAAGGTTGGACAAATGGGATTGCATGAAGTTGCAGAGCTTCTTCATGGCAAAGGACATAGCTAGCAAGATCAATAGAAAGCCCACGGATTGGGAGAAGATCTTCACTAGCCATACAACGGACAAGGGTCTCATATCTAAAATATACTTGGAACTCAAAAAATTAAATCCCCCAACAATAAATTCTCAAAGAAACAGCTGCCCAATAAATAAGTAGGCTAATGACTTAAAGAGAAACTTCTCTGAAGAAGAAAGAAAGATGGCCAATAGACACATGAAAAAATGCTCAACCTCCCTAACCATAAAAAAATGCAAATCAAAACAACATTGTGATATCACCTCACCCTAGTATGTCCCTCCCCTACAGTATAACCCCTGCTTTCACTATATTTGATGTCGGTATAATTTGTGGAGGGGAAGTGGAAAAACAAGTCGTTTAAATAAGGATACAGGTGGACCTGTTGCAACAATGAGAAGTACAAGTTGTCATGTCAAAATCAACTTTACAACTTGGGGGGGGGGAGGGGTGGGAGGAAAGATGGGAAGGGATAGGAAGGGTAAACAAAGGAAGAGGCTACAATGCTTGATAAGAAATGTACTCACCGTCTTGCCCATGTAATTATAAACCCTCTGTACAGTATTTTCACAATAAAAAAAAAAAAGAATTTCTGCTGGTCTACTATTATCCTTCAGAATCCACTGGTTTTGTGGGAACATGGTAGCGACCATCAGTTACCCTTGCATTCTTTAAGAGTTATAACAGTGACGTGATGTTATTCATTTCTATTCTAAATGGCAAAACAACAGATCTAGGAATTCCTTTTCACTTTTACTACTCTTATAAATTTTATCTCATAGGAATCATTGAAACGGATAAGATACTTTTAACCTCTGACCTAAAAGTTCGTTTTCTTTTTTTCTTTTACAAACGACCTTTTTCTTTTATTATAAGCAAATACATGTAATGACAACAATGCTTTCCTGTGGAAAGTAGACCGAATATATTCAGGGATGAAAAACAAGGTAATGGGGGAAGTGATTACAAAGGATGCCCATCATAGAGCACGGAACCTCAGAGCAGTTTATCATGTACACTTTGTGAGAATGACAATGTGCTGGGAACTATAGATTAAATCATTGAACAACTGATATAAATATATACACATATATTTATATATGTATATTTATTTTTAAATGCATATGTGTTATATGCCCTTATATATGTATACATGCATGTTACTATACACAAAGATACATACATACACACATGTACACATGCACACATGGAGGCTAGTGCTCTACCACTGGAGCCACAGCACCACTTCCAGCTTTTTCTGTTTATGTGGTGCTGAAGAATTGAAGCCAGGCCTCATGCATGCAAAGCAAGAACTCTACCACTGAGCCATCTTCCCAGCATCTCCTCTTATCTCTTCAAATGGGTAGGTTTTGACACATTCGACTTTCAAAATGCAGTACAAGTGATAGCAAGTCAATCGGAAATCTCAGTAAGTAAACGTCATATGGCGTCTCCTTGCTCCCCAGGGAATGCTAGTTCTTCTAGACACTCTCAAAAACCAAAGTAGCAGGAAAATACCCTGGTACAGAATAAAGTTATAAGGCTTTAAATGGCATTCTTCCTTGAGTTCTTTTCCAACAGCCAGCATCAATTCTTAAGCAGATGAGTGAGTCCTCAGAAGATTGGAGCTCAGGTCAACATTTAACAAACTCATGTGAAAAGTCCTATGTGAGAAATACTGACTGAGGTCTTGCTGATTTCATGGTCAAGAAAATAAGACAAAAAGAAAGTATTTTAATGTATTAAAATTTGAGAATAATTTGTAACCTGTCAATAAATGTGTAGAACAAAATTATACCAAAATGACAAAAAATGATGTGCATGTGAATTACGTGCTCTTGGACTTGGCGAGTGATCTTAGGTGTGTCTACACAAGTAGAATCAGCACAAATCAATCAGCATTTCTTCATTTAAGATACAAGGAAAGGATACAGGTTGACCCATTGCAACAATGAGATGTACAAGACACTCTATCGGGGGAGGGGGTTGGAGGGAAGAGTTGGGAGGCGTGAAGGGAAGGGATGGTAGGGGAAAAACCAAGGAGGGGGTAAAAATGCTCAATAAGAAATGTACTCATTACCTTACATATGTAACTGTAAACACTCTGCACAGGACATTTACAATAAAAATATGTATTAAAAACATACAAGGAAAACTTCTGTACTTATCGGAAGTTGTATTTGTCACTCAATATCAGTAAGGTATCAGTTTTATGATCATAGGCATATTAAAATTCTGGATGCTCAAATTCTCTACATAAGCACAGTCTATTATTTACATTAGAATCTGCCCACATCCTAGTGCAGTGTAATTGCAATGAAAATTTTTACTACATTCTATATTTGTAATAAAAATAAAATCATATGCACTATCAACTGATGCAAATTTTTTCAGATAATTTTTTAGTGTGAAAATACTGTAAACAGAGGATACAATTACATGGGCAAGGAAATGAGTATATTTCTTACCAAGCATTTTTGCCACCTCCTTTGTTTCCCCTTCCCATCCCTTCCCTTCTCACCACCCGGTCCCTCTCCTCTTTAATCGCCCCCCCCCCCCCAGCCAAAGTTGTAAAGTTCGTTTTTCCATATAAAGTCTTGTACATCTCATTGTTGCAACACGTCCACCTGTATCCATATATAAACAATTTGTTATTCCCTTTCGCCTCCACAAATTATATTAACATAAATTACAGTGAAAGCAGGGGTTATACCTTGGGGAAGGGACATAAAATGCAAGAAACAAATCATCTTATAAATATGTTAGAAACAATAATAAGAAAAAAAAACCATTTGTATCCTTACCTTAGGGTTCATTTCATCAAACATCTACTTATCTGAACGTTTCTGCTGTCTCAGACATATACTAGGGATTGCAAGTAAGGGAAACCATGAGAACTATGTTTCTTTGGGTCTGTCTTGCTTTACTTAATATATTTTTTCCAATTCTTCCCATTTCCTAACAAATGGAGCAATGTCATTCTTTCTGATGGAGGCATAGAATTCCATTCTGTATATATACCACATTTTCTTGATCCATTCATCTACTGAGGGGCATCTGTGTTGGTTCCATATCTTAGCCATGGTAAATAATGCTGCAATAAACATAGTTGTACTGGTAGCTTTAGTAAGGTCTTATTTGTGATCATTTGGGTAAAAGCCCAAAAGTGGGATTGCTGGGTCATTGGACAGCTCTATGTGGCGTCTTTGAGGTACATCCATACTAATTTCAAAAGTGGTTGAACAAGTTTACACTCCTACCAACAATGCAGTAAGGTTCCCTTCTGTCCACATCCCCTCCAGCATCTTTTGCAATTATATTTCTTGATTTAGCCATTGAAATTGGGGTGAGGTGATATCACAATGTTGTTTTAATTTGTATTTCTCTTATGGCTAGGGAGGTTGAGCATTTCCTCATGTATCTATTGCCCTTCCTTCTTTCCTCTTCAGTGGGCCTTTAGCCCACTTATTTATTGCCTAGTTGTTTCATTGAAAATTTGTTGTTGGGGAATTTAATTTTTTGAGTTCCAGGTATAGTTTAGATATGAGACCCTTGATCTTGCTAGCTATGTGTTAGCCATGCAGAAGTTCTGCAATTCCATGCAATCCCATTTTTCCAACCTTTATTTGATTTGTTGTGTTTCCAGATCTCTATTAAGAAAATATTGACCTGTGAAAAGGAGACCTAGGGTTTCTCTAATTCCATCCTTTAAAGATTTCAGAGTGTCTGCTTTGACTCCGAGGTATCTGATCAATTTGGAGATGATTCTGGTGCAGGGTGATATATAAAGATCCATCTTTAGTTTTCTACAAATGATTAACCAATTTTTCCAGCACTATTTACTGAAGAGGGTGTCTTTCTTCCATTATAGTTTTTAGCTCCCTTATTGAAGATTACATTGCTATAGGTCTGTGGGTTCATTTCTGGGTTTTCAATTCTATTCTAGGTATATTTTAGATATGAGACCCTTGTCCATTGTATGGCTAGTGAAGATCTCCCAATGCGTGGTCTTTCTGTTGATCTTGTTAGCTATACCCTTTGCCATGAAGAAGCTCAGCAATTTCATGCAATCCCATTTGTCCAACCTCTCTTTGATTTGTTGTGTTTCTAGGTTTCTATTAAGAAATTTTAGGCCTGTACCAAGGAGACCTATGATTTCTCCTATTCCATCCTGTAATGTTTTCAGAATGTCTGCTTTGACTCTGAGGTCTTTGATCCATTTGGAGTTGATTCTGGTACAGGGTGTTATATAAGGATCGAGCTTTAGTTTTCTACAAGTAGTTAACCAGTTTTGCCAGCACCATTTACTGAAGAGGCTGTCTTTCCTCTATTCTAATTTTTTAACTCCCTTATCAAAGATTAGATGGCTTATATGTCTGTAGGTTCCTTTCTGGGTTTTCAGCTCTATTCCATTGGTGCTGAGGTCTGTTCTTGTGCACGTACCAAGCTGTTTTGATTACTATGGATTTATAGTAGAGTTTGAAATTTGGTATTGATATTCCTCCAGCACTGTTCTTTCTGTTAAGGATTGTTTTTGCTATTTGGGGCCTCTAATAGTTCCATGTAAATTTTTGGATTGCCTCTTCTTTTTCCTTGAAGAATGCCGTGGGAATATTGAAAGGCATCACATTGAATTAGTAGATAGCCTTGGGGATTATTGCCATTATCAAGATGTAAATCCTTCCAATCCAGGAACATGAGAGGTTTTCCACTTTCTAATTTCTGTTTGATTTCCTTTTTCACGTTTTTAAATTTTTCTTTTTTCCAAGTTTTTTAAATTTTTCATTATAGAGGTCCTTCTCTTCTTTGGTTAAGTTAATTCCTAGGTATTATTGATTGTGGGACTATCACAAATGGAGTTGCTTTCCTGATTTCAGACACACTTTTCTCATTGCTGCCATACAGAAAAGCCATTGATTTTTGAGGGTTAATTTTATACCCCATTACTTTGCCAAAATTTAGAATCAGCTTGAGTCATTTGGGTGTGGAGTCCGTGGGATTCATTAAACACAAGCTAATGTCATCTGCAAAGAGGGAGAGTTTTATTTAATCTTTGCCTGTTTGGATCCCTTTATTGCCTCTTTTCTTATTGCTGTAGCTAGTCATTCTATTACTAAATTGAAGTGGAGAGAGTGGACATCCTTGTCGCGTTCCTGAGTTAAGATGAAATGGCTTTAGTTTTTCACCATTAAGTAAAATTCTGGCTGTTTGTCAAATACAGCCTTTATTGTATTGAGGAATGTTCCCTGGATTCCTAATTTTTCCAGAACCCTCATCACAAAGGAGTGTTGGATCTTGTCAAATGCTTTTTTCTGCATCTATTGAGATAATCATGTGGTTCTTATCCTTTCTCCTGTTGATGTGATGAATTATCTTAATTGATTTGTGTATATTGAACCAGTTTTGCAGCCCTGAAATGAATCTTGTTTGATGGTGGTGTATGAGTTTTTGGATGAATTGTTGAAATTGATTGGCCAGAATTTTGTTGAGAAGTTTTGCATTAATGTTCATCAAAGAAATGGGTCTATAGTTCTCTTTCTTTGATGAGTCCCTGCCTGGTATTGGGATGAGGGTTATGATGGCTTCATAGAATGAGTTCAGTAGTGAACTTTCTATTTCAATTCCATTGAAGAGTTGGAAAAGTATTGGTGTGAGCTCTGCCATGAAGGCCTTATAGAATTCAGCTGTAAAGCTGCTTTTCTGAGATGGGAGGTCTCTTATTACTGTTTCTATTTCAGTGTTTGATATGAGCCAGTTAAGATGGTTTAACTCACCTTGTTTTGTTTCAGCATTTCGATATTGGCTTGGAAAACGTCTATTTCTGCCAGGTGCTCTAACTTATTAGCATAATATTTTGAGAAGTATTCTCTTATAATGTTCTGAATCTTGGTTGTTACTGTGGTGATGCTTCCATTCTCATACCTGAGTTTATTTATTTGAGTGTGTTCTCTTCTTTTTCTCATAAGATTTGCTATGGATCTGTCAATTTTTTTAATTTTTCAAAGTATCAACTCTTTGGTTTTTGGTTCTTTCAATTTTTATTTTTGGATTCTAATTCGTTTAATTCTGGTGTAATTTTAATGATTTCTTTCCATCTACTGTATTGTAGCTAGGGGCCAGTGGCTCATGATTGTAACTCTAGCTACTAAAGTGGCTGAGAGCTGAGAATCATGGTTCAAAACTAGCCTAGGCAGGAAAGTCCATGAGACTCTTACCTCAAATGAGACAAAAGAAAACTGTTAGTTGCTCAAGTGGTAGAGCACTAATCTTGAGCTGAAGTGCTGAGGGGCAGTGTCCACGTCCAGATTTCAAGTCCCACAACTGACAACAATTAAAAATAAACATTTACAAATAAACAATATTTTGACATAAATGTTAAATATATATTCTAAAAATTTTTAAATCCTCACTGGATATATTAGTTTATATAAATATATAGAAGTGTTTTCTGGTTTTAGTTGTTTTTGAGTCAATTGTGTAAATCAAAAATTTCTCATTCAATTCATATGTGTAGTTTTATAAACTTATAGGCCATAAGTATAAAATTAGCAGATATGTGATAGGCAGTGCTGTTTTAGGTATCTACCTTGGCATTCTAAAATTAAGACTTCTCCCCCAAAATCGATATGCCCTCTAACCTTGTCAGAGGATTCATCTTATTGGAGCAGAAAAGTATCATCGTTTGGAACAACTGTAACATTTTACATGTATTCCACTTAGTTTAACAACCAAAACATTCAAGTCATCTGAACCATGCAAGTAATAACAAATGTCTTCTGACCTTTTTATTCTCTTAAGAGATGAAAATCTTTAATTATACATTTATTTTTTTCTGCCTAAGATCCTATATCTTAGGAAGATCTTTTTGTGTAACCCTGTGTTCCTGATAAGAAAACCAGAACAAAGGCAATAATGAAAATAGCCAATGAAAATACTTGAAAGCAGTATTGCCATTTTCACTATATTAAGTCTGCCTATCCAAGAGCAGGGGAGGTCTTTCCATTTCCTAGTATCTTGTGTAATTTCTTTCTTTAACTTTTTATAGTTTTATTTATTTATTTTATTGTGAAAATACTGTAAAGAGGGTTTATAATTACATGGGCAACATAATGAGTACATTTCTTATCAATCATTGTAGACTCCTCCTTTGTTTCCCCTTCCCATCTCTTCCCATGCTCCTCCCGCCCCCCAACCCAATCCTCCTTCCCCGCAACAAAGTTGTAAAGTTCGTATTCGACATAATGACTTGTATATCTCATTGTTACAATAGATCCACCTGTATCCCTATTTAAATAATTTGTTTTTTTCTCTTCCCCTCCACAAATTATATCAACATCAAATACAGTGAAAGCAGGGGTTACACCATGGGGCAGGAACATACAAAGCTACAAAGAACTAATCTTATAAATGTGTTAGAAACAATCACCTGAAAGAAAAAAGACATTTGAATGGTTATCTTAGGGTTCATTTCTCTAACATCAACTTATCTGACCTTTCTGCTTGACTCAGAATATACTAGTTTTAGCAAATAAGGGAAATCATGGGACCTAAGTTTCTTTGGGCCTGGGTTACTTCACTTAATATAATTTTTCTAAGTCTTTCCATTTCCTAACAAATGGGGCAATGTCATTCTTTCTGATGGAGGCACAGAATTCCATTGTGTATATATACCAAATTTTTATAGTTTTCATTAAATAGTTCTTTTACATCTTTGGTTAGGTTAATTCTTAAATATTTTATTTTGGGGGAGGTTATTGTGAATGGGGTTGCTCCCTTTCTGCTTGTACATTGTCAGTGTACAGGAAGGCAACTGATTTTATGGGTTGATTTTGTATCCTGCTACTTTGCTGAAGTGATTTATGATTTCTAAGAGTTTGGGAATGGAGGTTTTGTGATCGTGAAGGTATAGTATTTTGTCATCTGTAAAAAGGGATAGTTTAACTTCTTCTTTTCCTATGCGGATCCCTTTAATGTCTTTTTCTTACCTTATTTACCTGGGTAAGGGTTCCAGGACTATTTTGAAGAGGAGTGGAGACAGTGGGCATCCTTGCCTTGTTCCTGATTTTAAGAGAATTGGTTTTAGCATTTCCCCATTAAGTATAATATTGGCTATTGGTCTGTCATAAATGGCTTTTATTGTTTTAAGAAATGTTCCTTCTATTCTTATTTTCTCCAGAGCTTTTACCATGAATGAATGTTGAATTTTATCAAAGGCCTTTTCTGTATTTGTGGAGATAATCATGTGGTTCTTGACCTTGGCTCTGTTGATGTGTAGGATTACATTTATTGACTTATGTATGTTAAACCATCCCTGCATCTCTGAGATGAAACCTATCTGATCATAGTGTATGATTTTTTTTTTATGTTTCTGGATTCTGTTAGCTAGAATCCTGTTAAGGATCTTTGCATCTGTGTTCATCAAGGAAATTGGCCTGTAATTCTCTTTTTTGGTTGGGTCTTTGCCTGGTTTGAGGATGAGTGTGATATTGGCTTCGTAGAATGAGTTTGAGATAGCTCCCTCCTTCTCTGTTTCTCTGAAGAGCTTGAGGATTATGGCCATTAGTTCTTCTTTAAAGGTCTTATAGAATTCTGCTGTGAATCCATCTGGTCTTATGCTTTCTTTGTTGGAAGACTTCTGATTGTTTCTGTATCTCGTTGTAGGATATTGGCTTATTTAATGATTTACTTCTTCTTTGCTCAGTTTGGGCAACTTGTATTTTTCTAAAAATGCATCCATGTTTTCTTACTTTAGAGAGTATAACTTTTGAAAGTAGTCCATTAAGATTGTTTTGGATATTTTGTGTATGTATTGTGAATTTTCCTATGGCATCCTTAATCCTGTTAATATGGGTTTCCTCTCTTCTTTTTAATTAATCTTGCCAACGGTCCATCAATTTTATTTATTTTTTCAAAGAACCAGTTTTTTCATTGGGTAATTCTGGCTATGGTTCTACAATTTTCTAATTCATTAATCTCCACTCTTAGTTTGGTTATCTGGCTCCTTCTAGTAAATTTAGGTTGCATTTTTTTTCATGTTTTTCTAGCTATTTTAATTGCAACATGAGATAATTTACTTGGTCTGTCTCTATTTTCTTGAAGTGGGCACTGAGGGCAATAAATTTTCCCCTCAGGACTGCTTTTGATGTGTCCTACAAGTTTCTTTGTGCGGTGTTTTCATTTTAATTAAGTTGTAGGAAATTATTTCTTCTTTGATCTCTTCCGTTACCTAGCCACTGCTTAGAAGTGTTCTGTTCAATTTCCATGTATTAGAATAATTTCTGCTGTATGCTTTGTTATTGAGAACTAGCTTGATTCCACTGTGGTCAGATCGGATAGAGGGGATTAAGTTGATCCCCTTGTATTTGCTTAAGTTCCTTGCATGAACTATGATATGGTCTATTTTGGAGAAAGTTCCATGAGCTACTAAGAAGAATGTGTACTCTGTTGTTTTAGGGTGAAATACTCGGTAGATGTCAGTTAATTCCGTTGAAGTATGGCCTCACTTAATTCAGTAGCTTCTTTTCCAATCCTCTGTTTGGTAGACTTGTCCTTTGGCGAGAGTGGGGTGTTAAAGTCTACTAGTATTATCATATTGGGATCTATTTTATTCTGTAAGTTTGAGAGTATTTGCTTAACATATCTGGGTGCACCAATGTTTGGGGAATATAAGTTGGTAATATAAGAGGGAACTGTCCTCCTCTTGGGTTGTTCCCTGTATTAATATGTAGTGTCCAGCCTTGTCTTTTTGTATTGATTATAATGAAAAGTTTATCTTCTGAGATATCAGGCTTGCTATACTTGCTTTCTTACTGGGGGCATTTGATTGGTAGATCCTTTTCCAACTCTTTACTCTGAGTTTGTTTGTATGTTTGGCTGAGAGGTGTGTCTCCTGAAGGCAACAGATGGATGGGTCATGTTTTCTAATCCAATCCGCAGTTCTTTTTCTTTTGATTGGCAAATTAAGCCCATTAATATTAAGAGATAGTATAGAGAGATGCATTTTGATCCCTGTCATTCCCAATTTCCCTCAGTTTTTCTTCTTTCCTTTCCTCCTGTGCTTGCTCAGTTAGATTTCTATTAATGACTGTCTGGGTACATGTCCCTGTTCCTGGTTGCTTTCTTCAGGTTGTGTTCCCACTCTTAGAATTCTTTGTAATGCTGGCTTAATGTTTATGTATTCATTAAATTTTTATTTGCTATTAAAAATTTTCAGCTCTCCATCGAATGTGAATGCTAGCTTTTCCGAGTATATCAGTCTGGGTTGACAGTTATTGGCTCTCAGGGCTCGTATGGTACTTTCCCAGGCCTTTCTTGCATTCAGTGTTTGTGTAGAGAGATCTGCAGTGATTCTAATTTTTTGCCGTTTATTATAGCTCCTTCTTCATTTTTGCTGCATGCAAGATGGTTTCCTTATTATTCAGGTCTATCATTTTTACTATAATGTGTCTAGAAGTGTTTCTCCTGATGTCTTGCTTGTTAGATGTTCTATATGCTTCTGTTATGTAGGTAAGATGTTCTTTTTTGGGATGGGGAAAATTTCACTGATTATCTTGTTAAATAGGTGTTGCATTCCCTTGCTTTGATATTCCTCACCTTCGTCCACTCCAATTATACAAAGGTTAAATTTCTTGGCACTATCTGCTTGCTCTTGAATTTCCCTTGGGCATAATTTAAGTAATGTTTCCATATCTGTCATTGTTTGGTCCAGTTGGTGTATTCTGTCTTCTGTATCTGACACTCTACATTCCATTTCGTTCACTCTGTTAACTGTGGCTTCCATTGTGGTTTGCAAGGATGAAATGGACTCATTTATGGATTTGGTGTTGGTTCTCAAAGTACTGATCTCACCTGTTAATAAGGTATGTATTGCCTCTATTTTGGCATTTTTCTCACTTCTGAGTGAGGTATGTACTTCCTCTACTTTTGTGTGTACCTCGTGTTTGAGATCCTGCATCTCTTTCAATAGTTTGTACCCGTGTTCTTTAATTTCTCGCTTTATTTTTTGAGTCATTGTCTCCAGCATCCCTTGGATGTAGCTTTTGTCTTTCATTCCTGCTTTGCTCCCACTGGGGCTCTCCCCTGTGTGGCTGCTGGCTATTGGGGATACCTTGCTATCCTGGCTATTAATAAATCTTGTAATTTTTCTCTGTGATTTTCCCATGTGGGTCCAGGATTATTGGAGACTAATCTGAAATTTTGTTTTGGTCAATATGTGTCTGACTTTGCTTGGTTGTTGTTTCTGTGTTGGTAGAGAGAGTTTGTACCTGTTTTCGGTTCTGTTGGGGGCCGACCTCCAGCTGCTGGTCTGACCCACTTAGGGTTCTCAGCTCTTTGCTGTAGATCACTGGCAGCTCTCGTCATTGGAAGGGTTGAGTGGCCTGGACTGCTCCTGTTTGCTCCTATGGGTGCTCTTGGCAAGATTGGATGTGCTGGATGAACTCTCTCAGACGCTGGAGTCTGCTATGGGCTCCTGATGGTTTTTTTGCGGAGGAAAGCCTGGTTTTGGGCTTGAAATCTGGGCTTGGGCACTGTCCCTCAGATCTTAAGCTCAAGGATGGCATCCTACCATTTGAACCACAGCACCACTTCTGACCCTTTGTGCTTATGTGGTGCTGAGGAATCAGATCCAAGACCTCATGCACCCAACACAAGCACTCTACTGCTGAGCCACCTTACCAGCCTGAGCTCCTGCCTATTATCAGGTCCTGGTGGCCTGTGTTGTCTAATAACCTAGAATATATGGGTCGGGTTCTGGTGGGGTTTGGGCTTCTCTTGTCCTGAGCCCCCCTGGTCTTTTGCTCTCACAGGCGTGCTTCCCAGTGGGTGCAGTTCCTTGTTTTCTCCCCTTTGCTGAGGCTTATGCTCAGCTTCTGACTTCAGTTGGGAAAGGTTGGTTGTGTTGCTCAGGCACTGGATCCCCAGGCCTGGTCCCGGCCCAAGGCCTGGGGAACGCGGGTTGGAGATGTGCTGCTGTGTATTCCACCTAGGTTACACAGCCTGGGGTACACAGTTCAAATTCTTCCACTGTTGGGTATCTTGACCCAGGGGCACTGTTCCTGGCTTGGGTGTTTAAGCTTCCTTCCAGGGGTGCTCTTGCTGTAGCCTGGTCAGCTGAGTGTGCTACACGGTTTGGTGGAGCTCTCAAACAGTTCCCAGTTTTAGTGGGTCCTGTGGTACAGGTGTTGGGTTAGGAGGTCTGGCTCATGGTCTGGGGATTCCCACCAGCCCTGGTCTCTCTTGAGGGATACAGAGTCCCCTGAGGGGTACTCACCCTGGAGCTAGTTGTTTCTGTGTGATGTAGGTCATTGGTTGCCTTTCCAATCAGAGTTCAGTTGAGGTGTATGTGAGCTGGGCTGGGCGGTGGTAGCTCTGTGTGATTCTCTTCTGTCTCTGCCTAATTTGATGCTGTTTGGGTCTGCACCATGAGATGGGCCTTTAACCTCTGCCCGAGGGGTGGGGGAGGGGCCTCCGTGCAGGTTCTGAGCACTGGGGTTTGTCTGCATTTGCACTCTCCGGATCAGCACCAGTTCCTTGCATGTCTTCTGCTCTGGTGTTCGGTGGGAGTCCCATGTAGTTCTGGGGTTCCTGCCATGGGGTTGAGGGGCTTTGGTGGGATGGAGCCTCTCTGCTCAGATGGAGAGTGAGGGGTGGGATCTTTGTTCAAGCTCCAGGCTAGGAGGTTTCTCCGTTCATCACAATCAGTGGGTCTGACACTAGTACCTCAGGCTGCTTCTGCCCAGGTTATCGGCAGACAAACTCCTGTATCTCTGGGACTTGGACAGCCCCTGGTGGGTGGTCTGGCCATGGCTTGGTGTGCTGCTGCGCGGCCAGTAAAGGTTGAGGGAGGAGTCTTCCTGCTCCTCTGTTCTGAAATTCTTCTTTTTCTCTCTTCCTTTTTTGTTATTTTCCACCTTCTGTTTTTCTCTGGGTGTTCGTCTTTTTGTTGTTGTCAGTCTCTTGGGGAGATTAAGCATTAGAACTTGAACTCTCTTTTGGGTTGGGGAGAGCTGTGACATTTCCGTACTGCCCTGTCACCATCTTGGTACCCCTTCTCATCTATTTTTTTATTGTGAAAATACTGTACAGAGGGATTACAATTACTTGGGCAAGATAATGAGTACATTTCTTATCAAGCATTGTAGCTCCTCCTTTTTTTCTCCTTCCCATCCCTTCCCATCCTCCTCCCGGAAAGTATGAAATTCTTGATTTGAAGCCTTTTGCTTGATATCCACAACGTGTCATTCTTATTAATAGGAGAATTTGGAGAAAGGATTAGAATTCACACTACAAAAAGGAGAAGAGGAAAAGAGAAGGAGAAATCTAGATATTTTGTTCTTCCTCACCTCAATCACAAGGTCTGGATAATGATTATGAATATTAGATACAATGATCTAAAATGATTAAACCCATCTATAGAAAATAGATAACCCCATAAATGATCACATGGAGAATGTTTATTTATAAAAAAATTGTAATAATGTCCAACAGGAAATCTTATCTATTTGTTTAGTTCTTGTTTGGTATTTATTAAATTCTAGTATGCTATAGTCAACTATCATAAAGGTATAAAATATAAGAAACTAACATCTTAATATCATATTCTAACATTAGCTTAATTCTGCTTTTGTTATATGGTGAGGCTGTATTTGAGTTTTGCCTCAATTTCACATGATATATTCTTCCAGTATATAAGTTGAAAGAAGACTCATTTTGAAACTATGCTATTTTTATAGCTAAGGGAAAACAATTCAGCTATTAGACACAGACAATGAGACAGAAATCTTCCCCTAGAAACAGCCTTTCACTACTTCTGGTTCATTTTTGTAAGCTGATGTAAGTCACATGACCCAGATTTACATTGCAAAGTACAGGTAAATCTCACCAACAGGACGCTGATGCAGGACATAGAGTAATATGACCATATATACAACACTTGAGATAAAGAGGGGGAAAAAAAGAGAACTATAATACAATCAATCATACTCGCTATCACAAGTCTCTACAAGAAGGAAGCTATTATGTACCTTTATTTCTAAAACTACTGAGATCTTCAAATCATGTCTTTTATGCTTGGATGTTACAGGAATTAGAGAACATTTTGATACTGAGACAGCATAAAATTTCCAAGAAAGCTGGAGTAAGCATTTCAATACTACCGTTTATTCTCCAAGAAAAGAAACCATTTCATAGACAATACTTTATACTTTCTTACCTAGTATCTTTTTTTCCAGAAATGGATTTTGTTAATATATGTTACTATCCACCAGAATAAATGTTTCATTTCTCTGCATCTTGTGCAGACAGTATAGTCAATTACATGTAAGAGGGAGTTCATCAATAGCACTTTTTAAAAATGCAAAAAATGTGGACAGAGAGCCAATATACATATTTTTCCACCATCACCTTCCACATCCTCCTTCTTCTTTCCTAGGAAACACACTCTATCAATTAAAAAGGCTTAGATATTTGCCTCTTTATCTTGAAAGTGGAAGCAGAATGTTATGGATGTCGGAGATGATGACCAATAGTGTTTTACATAATAATGTCACATGCATCAGCCCTATGCGTCCTGCTGGCCTTAACACTGTACTTACTTAGTGATGTGATAGGAATGTCAGTCTTACTGGACTTAGTATTGTTTTCCACTTCTTTTTCTACCACCTGGCCTAAATTATAATACATAGTAACGAAATGAAAAAGTAATGCCATCTTAATCAAGTCTAATTGCGACAATGAGATGTATAAAAGGTTATGTTGAAAAACAAACTTTACAACTTTGGCGGGGATGGGAGGGGGAGAATCGATGGCAGGGATGGTAAGGGGAAGAGGGGGGCAACAATGATTGCTATGAAATGTACTCATTACCTTGCTCATAAAATTGTAACCCCTCTGTACGGTATTTTCACAATAAAAAAACTTATTAATATAAAAACGAAAAGAATTTTTTTAGGGCTCTGGGAATGTGGCTTAATGGAACAGTTATTGCTTAGCATGCATCAAACCCTAGGTTTGATTCCTCAGTACCACATAAATAGAAAAAGAAACACTGAAAGTGGAGCTGTGCCTCAAGTGGTAAAGTGCTAGCCTGGAGCCAAAACAAACAAACAAACAAACAAACAAAAAACAGTTCCCTGTCCCTGAGTTCAAGTCCCAAGATTGGCAAAAAGTCATTTAGCTAGTAAATGCAAAATAAATAACCCATACTTGGAATATGCAATTGATCATTCCAACTGATGCCTAACAATAGTCCGTAATTTATTTTACCTATATTAGATTACTATTATTTAACAAAAGGGCTGGGAAGGTGGCTCAGTGGTATAGATTGCCTTGCACTCATGAGGCCCTGTGTTTGATTCCTCAGCACCACATAAGCAAAAAGAAAAAAAGCCAGAAGTGACGCTGTGGCTCAAGTGGTAGAGCGCTAGACTTGAGCTGAAGAGCTGATGGACAGCGCCCAAGCCCAGAGTTCAGGCTCCGCGTCCAGACACCCCCCCACCAAAAAACAAAAAAAAAAACCCAAAAAACAAAAAACACTGTTCTGTTAATAGGTCATGGCAATTTAATGCCAAGAATGGAGATTAATCCTGGAAATTCAAAGATTCCAGGTTTTGAGCCGTCATTTCTAATCACAATGAGAAGGGTAGTCTATGTGAGATTTGGAAATCTTTTTGGTAAGTTATAGCATAAAAAAGGAATAGACTAATTAATAGTTTTGACAAAAGAGAAGGAATAACTTCACATGGAAGGAATAAATGATAATAATTAAGTTATACCACAATCTGTTCTAGGGAACCATTTTTGGTTATTGAAGAACTAGTTATCAACTAGGCTTATTCCTCATTGTCTTTAGCATTCTAATTCCTTAGGCTAGTTCTTAATCTCTATGTGATAAATGGTATATCCTTCTATGCTATTCTTTCATTCCTGAACTCCTTTGCTTTCTAAAATCTTCAGTCATTTCTGATACTAAGTCCACATACGCTGACAACAGAGGATGCTAATGTAAGAGTCCCATAACACGAGTCATTAATGTAATAACATGGAAAAGGAGGATATTTTTATTGCTACCTCAATTTTTCTGAAAAGCTGCAATGTCATCATTGATTCAAATTTCCATTGTTTGTCTACATAGTGTCATTAAGTGCACATAAATGCAAATATAAGCCGGATGCTGGTCACTCATGCCTATAATCCTACCTACTCAAGAAGTTGAGACTAGAGGATTGTGGTTCAAAGCCAGACTGGCCAGGAAAATCCATGAGACTCTTATCTTTAATTAACCACCAGAAATCCAGAAGTGGTGCTATACCTAAAGTGGCAGAGCACTCAACTTGAGCGGAAGAGCTGAGGGACAGGGCCCAGCATCAGAGTTAAAGCCCCATGACCAACAAAAAACTGCAAATATGACTTCAAGTTTCCCCAAAAGGAACAACGAAGTCAATTGTAATCTTCCCAAACAGAAAAAATAATTCCCAAATGATTCAGTGCACCTACTTTTGCTGAGTTATTTAAGTTATGGCTTCTTTGCTTAACATATTCTCTTCTTTTAAAAATTGTCAAATATTAACTTTATTATAAACTTCATCTAATAATTCTTCTTTCAAAAGAGAAGTGCATACAGTTGATGTCACTTGGCTTTCTTACTATCTCAGTTCAAAGTCAACCCAGGCAGGACAGCCTATGAAACTCTTATCTGTAATTAAGCACTAAAACAGGCAGAATTTGAGTTTTAGCTCAAGCAGTAGAGTAGTAGTTTAGGGGGCAGGTGGGCAGGAAAGACAACTGTATAGGGACAGGGTCCACCTTCTGGTTCAAGCCCCAGAACCAGCACAAAGTAAACAAACAAACAAGAAAATGAAAAACCCACATATTTCTTTAGGACCATCCTTAAAGCACTGGTTTGAGAAGAGGCTCCTTTTGCTGATTATACTCACTGGATCCTGCTTTTTGGAATCCTTATTGCTGTGGAGGACCCAGGACCAGAATAAAGAAATGGATAACTGACTTCTACAATAGGAGAATCATCT
This sequence comes from Dipodomys spectabilis, assembly GCF_019054845.1. Taxonomy (NCBI): domain Eukaryota; kingdom Metazoa; phylum Chordata; class Mammalia; order Rodentia; family Heteromyidae; genus Dipodomys; species Dipodomys spectabilis. The sequence goes on along the minus strand of NW_024871111.1, from coordinate 464,075 downwards.
CAGGAGAGAAATATCCATGCATAAGACACTTTAAAACCTCCATGTCTTTGTTTCTTTGCAGTAGAACACTTTTAAAACAAAGTTATTTCCTTTTATTCTATGCTGGCCTTGAAATGGCATATTGTTTCCTTTTGTAATACTCCCAACTGGAAGCTTACAGACAAGTTTTATATGAGTAAAGGACACACTCGAAAAGGTAAGGGACAGAGTTTCCTTCAGGCCTTGGATTCTTTTCTTGTACCATAAAAAGGACAGCACAAATTAACTTGAACTTTTTCATTTCTCTATGTTCAATTCCTCTCTTGGTATCAGTTTCCACTTCCAGTAACAGTTCCTTCCACTTACCTCCAGAACAATCTATAATGCTGCTCCAAGTAAAATTAATATTTTCTGGTTTCATTGAAATAGCACAAGTACATCTTTGGACATGAGGTAACTTGTGTTTCAGAAATAACTTTTTAAAGAGAAAATATGGAATTTAAATGGCTTATAAAACATTACCCATGTACACATGGCCATATAAGATGGTGTTAAGTGAAATGTACCCCAAGATAGTGACACAACTTGATTTTTCTCTCTTGCTATTGTTTTTAATGTAGTTAACATGTAGTATGTATTTTTTTTGTTTCTCTTCTATGTTCTTCCTCCATGATATAACCCCTGTTTTCACTATATTTGTTGTCGGCAACCTATATCTTGCATATACATTTTATTAATGTGGGGAAGGGAAGGGAAATAACAAAATGCTGAAACAAGGATACAGTATGACCCATTGTAACAATGAGTGGTACAAGTCACTATGTCGAAAATGAACTTTACTACTTGAAGAGGGGAGAAGGGAGTTGGGGTGGTAGGGAGGAAAGGGATGGCAGGAGAAAAACAAAAGAGGAGGTAACAGTGCTTGATAGATTATGTACTCATTTACTTATTTATGTAACTGTAACCACTATTTACACCATTTTTACAACAACAACAAAAAACATGAAAAAAACTTCCTGGAGTAGTTTAAGTTCAAATTTCCTAATTGCACTGTAATTAAGACCAATTTTAAGTGGGAAGAAGGTTCTCAGAAACATTTCTTTGTGAGTGTGTGTGTTGTGCATTATTTCCCAAGTGTACATAAGTTAACAGTAGGAGAAACAATAGGAATAATACAAGAAAAAGAAGTTTTGTGCTTAAGTTTAATAGTTCAATACACTACAGAAGACTCTACAAATAAGACAACATTGAAACAATAAATTCAAAGCCAGTAAGTAGATCTATGGGAGTGATATAGAGAAATCATTACTACTAAGTGGAACATGAAGGATGAGGCCACTCTTGTTTTCTACTAGATCTAAATCATGGTAGCTAATCATGGAAATTTGTAATAACGTAGTATGGAAGAATCATTCTGTTCCCAAAGCAAGTCAGATATAAAAGCATGGACTTAACTGGAAAAAAAAGGCCATGTTGAGAGAGCAGGAATTATACTAGCAATGAACTGGTGGCTAAGATCACATGTATTTTTCTTTCTTTTTTTGATGGTTGTGGGTCTTAAACCCAAGGCTAGAGTTCTACCACTTGAGCCACAGTGTCAATTCCAGTTTTCTGGTGGTTAATTTGAGATAAGTGACTCAGAAAACGTTCCTACTGGTGCTGGATTTGAACTGAAATACTCAGATCTCAACCTCCTGAGTAGCTAGGATTATAGGCATGAGCCACCAGTACCCGGCTCAAGATCACATTTCTAGCAGTGTACACTCAGGATATATAATGTGTATGTTCATCTACCTTTGTATGAATTCTTGAGTTAAAAATCTGGGCTACAGGTTAGACTTTACATTCATGAAAGTGTTTCTAGTTTAAAACATGATACTCCTGGAAAAAATAAAAACTAAGAATGTAAAAGAGTCTGGGAATTTAAGTTTGAATCCAGCCTGGGCAGAACAGTCTTTGCAACACTACTTGTAATTAACCAGCCAAAAGTTACACTAGAAGAATGGCTCAAGTGATGTAATACTAGTCATGAGCAAGATTGCTGAATAAGAGCTTGAGGATTTTGCATACATACATACAAACATTCACATACACACAGAAGCACTTACATGTGCAAAGACACATATGAAACAACTCTCAGAATGTGTAGAAAAGTTAGAAAATAATAGAAAATATGTCCTGAGTAAGACTATAATCAAGTCATAATTTTCAATATTAGAAACTCCTCAAGTGAACTTTCCCCCAAAAAGCTTGAGAATATTACATAGGTAGGGACCAGACACAGTAAGAGAGGCAAGTAATCATCATGGAGGATCCATGGAGGAATGAATCAGAGACCCCTGCAGGTGCATCTGAAAATGTTCATACCCTGTGTCAAATGTTAGAACATCTTTGAAAATTGTACAGAAACACTTTGAGCAGTCAGTCTAGTGGATAAGATCATCGGAGAAGTTCAGAATTACTAGTATGCTTCTAGGTTAAATAAACCAACAAACTATGGTAGGACAATGTGATACAATCCTGAAATTCTAGCATTCAGATTAAGACAGGAGATTAGAGAGTGGATTACATAGTGATACCTTCCCGTAACTAGTTAGTATAATTTTGCTTAATAAAACCAACCAAAAAACAAGACAGGAATTCACAGTTTGAAGTTAGGCCTAATTTTGTCATTATGTTTTGAGAAGTCAAGTTTCCTATTGAAATGCAACCCATATATCATCCTCAGTCATGTTTTAAATGCTCTCTTCATTACAGAACATTCCTAGATGCAAAATAGCTCATGATTCCAAACCAAAAATTTTAAAAAGTAAGCATCATTCTGTTGGTTTCCACAGAAATGATGAAGGATTACAAAAGCTTAATCCTGGAGAAATAGCAAAATTTTCTAATGTAAGACTTTTTAAACCTGGCTAAATGAGAATTTAGATTTAAAATAAACATGTTTTGTTTGTAATTTTATATTCTACAGGATACTACAAAATTCTTTTTAAGTAGAAGTTTTAATTTACAAATTTACAAATTATTCTGGCATTCTATTTGTCTAGAATATTCTTTCAAGCGAGTTAAAGGGCTTAGTTAATAGATAATTCCAACAGTTCATGTATAACATGATAATGCTAGAAACAGTTGCCAACAAATGGATGATATTAATGTATAAATTTAGAAAAAGAGCAATGTTTTGAGGTTTTGGTGTAACATGGTATGAAGAGAGTTATTGTGCGAGATCTTTCTTCTTCTACCTATACATAACACAGGAAGACATTTCCTTAATTACGTACCTCTGCATACAATGAGAAAAATGCTAGGTTTGGGGTTTGTTTTCATTTTTTTTTTTTTGTTTTGTTTGTCCTAGGGCTTAACCGCTGGGCCTGGGCACTGTCCCTGAGCCTGTTTTTGGTCAAGGCTACTGATCTACCACTCGAAACTCAGTAACACTTGTGTCTGGCTTTTCCTGAGCAGTTTATTGGAGATAAGAATCTAAGGAACCTTCCTGCCTGGGTGGGTTTTGAACCATAATATTCAGATCTTAGCCTCCTGAATATCTATGATAGATAAAAAGATGAGTAGAAATAATATTTGCAAGTTTTCTGATCTCAAGAATACCACTTGAGGTAAAACGATGCAGCAAAGTTTAGTGTAGTGTTTTTTCAGCAATCGAAAGGGCATTTCATTATCAGAAGTGTAGAATTTTTTCACTACAATGATAAGCTAGTCATGCTGTGAATTTAGGGAATTTTAAGGTGCACCTTACAATTTGGAAAGTGTTGGGCTAGAATGACTTCACTGCATAAAATGTTGGGATTGATTGTCATAAAAATAATAGCTTACTCTGATGAACAAATGTTTACTCTAGAGGAATTAATAATTATAGATACTTCATAGTTTTATCTTCTACCAGAATGTGGCTAGTTTTTCTGTTGACTTTTAACTATGTAACACTCCATTGGAAACTGCATTTTTTGCGGAATTAAATAAAATGCATACAGGCACTGTTTTAAATATCTCTGGTATGGCATGTTCAGAATTTGAAAATGAGTCGTTAGTAGTCATAGGAATTTTGAAGATCACATATATTCTGTCCTATCAACAAATATTTAGTTTTAAAAGTTAGGAGTTTCCAAAGAATTGAACTATTTTCTATGTAGTATGAGACAATACTAAAATAATGTTTTTTTCAAAATAATGACAAGTATATTCTGAAAATTTTGTATAGTTTGATAACATTCAAGTTGATGACCCTCTGATAAAGAGAGGGACAATTAATTCAAATTAGAAGCCAAATATTGTTCATTTTTTAAAAAAGGTAATACACATACAATAATATTTGCTATGCCAATACAGTGAAATTATATTTTATGTAGCTTGTTTTTAAATTTAATTTTATTGTCCATTTAATATATAAAAGGGGTTGCAGTAATTGAAAGGTAGAGAATACATAACATGTCGAACTTTTTACCCCCTCCCTCTCATTTTAATCACAATTTTCATTCACAATACCCCTCATAAATAGTAATGTAAATTTCCAAAATGTTGTCTTCTGAGTATTGCTATTGCATTGGTTTGCCTTTGTCTTTTGTGTCGCCATTTTGTTGTTCCTCTTCCTTTGCAACATTAACATAAATATGTATACAATACACAGGATACTGAAATTAAATACAGCAGGGGATAAACCATAGGGGAACACTAGGAGTTCATTTTGCTCATCATCCACTTATATGGTCACATATACATAGGTATTGAGCCATTCTGCTCATCTGCTAAGACTACCCTAGACATTTCCTACTCATTACACATGAGGGAAACCATGGGATCTTTTTCTTTATATCTTGCTTATTTTACTTAGTAGGATTTTTCCAAGTCTTTCCATTTCCTTATGAATTAGAAGCATAGAATTCCACAGTGTGTGTCTGTATGTGTGTGTATGTGTGTGTGTGTGTGTGTGTGTGAATACCACATTTTAGTGATTCATTCTTCTGAGTGGTATATTGGTTTAAAACATGATTGCATGTAAGTATCAGTTAGGGTCATTCAAAAATTACAGATGCCACCTCCACAGGTATACTAAAATAATGATTTCTAAGTAACATAGCCTTTTATGTTGGTACAAGTGTTGAGATATCTGGATGAGTCCAATGTATGTTTTGCACTGAATTAGGCAGGAAGATATCATATAGGATAAAAATGGTAGTGACAAAATATTCCCTTGAGATAGATTAAGGAGGCTGCCAGAAGTATGAAGAAATTCAGATAATTTATGAGAATTTAGAAATGCAAGCTCAAGTTTGTCTCTTTAAATAAAAATTATGTAAGTAGACGGGCAAAAGAAGGGGAAGAGAAGAAATAACAGACAGCAGATCATTGAACCAAGTTAGAGTATAAAAAGATATAATCTATAACTTCCAAGTTAAAAAAGAGAACAATATAATAAGTACCTCTTAATTTAGGAACATGCATAATATTTACTTGGCTTTTCTCTAATTTAATGCTCCAAAATGAATGTAGGTTTTATAAGAAAATTTAGGTGATTTCCATTACTTCAACCTGAACACTAACTGTGATTAGCCTTCTTTTTCTCACTTTGCACTTGGAAAAATAGTCCCTAAATTGATGATGTTGTGGCTGATTAGAGTCAGAGTTAGGGGCTTCTCTTGTACAATTATCCCAGAATAGTTTAAAGCAGTTTTTTCCCCAAGATATCCAACTAAATTCTCTGAATCAATACTTTGAACACATCCTCACACCTGAGCACATAATTTGAAATTATACTTCAGCATTTCCTTGGCACATTCTACTTTGTGCCTTTCGCTTTTTTGCACATTCCTTTTGAGTTCATGGTTGCTCTATTTCAATTTCATCTTTACAAATTGCTGAGAACATTGTTCAACTACTACTTCTTCTTTGCACATGACAGTCTATGTATGAAGGTACTTTGTCTATGTTAAGCAATAGGGTAGTACTCACTCTCTGAGGAGAAAAGTTCCACAGTATAACACTATGCCCACATTAGAGGGTGTAGAATTTAAATTTAAATCATTTTGAGACAAACAGTGATATTAAAAGTGTAAGGCTCCTTAGGGATATTTGCTTGGAGCTCATTAGTTTTCCTAGGAGAAATAAAAATATCCAGAAAATTTGGAGCTAATTGGTAAGTAACCAATTAACACTAGTTCCTAGATGTTGTGTTAATACAAGTCAAAATTGTATTATTGTTACATCAGAATCTTTCCCTACTTGCCAATGTGTATGAAAAAATGAAAGAAAGGCAGTAACACAAAATGTCTGACATTTTTAGGCTTTTAATCCTACTGGTGAGGGTAATGTCTGAACTCTTCCATTCAATAAAAGCTTGAAGTTTATAAGAGCACTTCCTATATATAAGAATTTGTGGCAGGTTGATTGACAGGGTTATTACAGCATGGAGATATCCCTAACAAAAATTAGATTTAAATAGAATATATGTCAGTTATGATTTGTCAATGGTTAATGAGGCATTTTCTATTCTAAAGAAGAATCAATTCGAGGAGTCTTCAGTCACATCAGTAAAGATGTATGTTCAACCTAATACTTGGTGTTACTTGCCCTACATTTATAATGATTAGGCTGATAAGATATCCAAACATATCTAAAGATATTTCAATAAAGTTCCAAACTGATGTGGATACATGTGTCACTCATTGGAACTGAAGGATAAATTAGGCTTGTCTATGCTGTAGTTCAATCTTTAATCACCTGGCTAAAATAATCTTCAAAAATATTCACAGAATACTTCTAAGTAAAGTTCATGAGAGTTATATCTGTATAATTCTTCTAAGTTCAGGATAAAAGCATTTGTTCCCAGCATTTAAAATCAACAGGATCTGTTGAATTCATGGATCCAGAATTTCATGGCTTCACATTCATATCTCAAAATTTTATCAATATGAATTTCAACCACTAAGCCAACTTCTCAGCCTTTTTTCTTATAAATAAAATTATTATTTTCCACATTTTGATGGACTAAACTATAGTTTTCAACCAAGTGTGATTAGTTCAATAACATTCTCATATCGATAGTATTCAATAACCAAAGTTTCCAATGATATATTAAGAGTATTTCTTCAGTACAGCTGTAAACACATGAACCAATTTACATAATTCTACTTACATATCTATAGTTACCTTAAAAGGACACAGACCGTAGAGCCAGTAGTTAAAATTTATTTTTATTTTTATTTCTGAATGAAACTATTTGTAAATTCATACCAACAAACTGAATTTGACTCCTTATTTATAAGCTAAGGTGGAAGATCCTATACAATTCTCTTTGAACATTTGAAAACTTGCTTGGTATAATGATTGCAGTATTATACAAATTGATTTGCTATGTGGAGTATATCAATTTCTCCACAAATGCATTACTATATTTTGTGTAATCTATTTATATTATGGTCATACTAGTGAGTTTTCTTTTGATTTGTTCTTAGATACTAAAGAGGAACTTATTTCATATGCTTCTCCTATTGACTATTAATTTGCATATGTTCTTTAAAGAAATAACCTATTCGGGAAAAAATTATTTAGAATTAGAAAATATAAAAATACTTAGACTCAAAATCATTGTAGCATTAACAGTGTAGCATTAACAAATACGTGCCCTCTATCTGTTGGATATTTTTTCACTTCTATTATATTGTCCTTTGAATTATGAAAAGTTTTCAGTTGATATTATCCAGTTTATTCTTGCTTTTCTTTACCCACTAATGCTCTCCTTATCATTTTTTACAAACCTTTACTGATCCAATGTCATGAATTTTTACACTTATGTTTTATAGGTTTTTACATCTCACATTTAGTTAGATAATCTTTTTTTTATCTTTGTATGAGGATTGAGGTAATAGTCTAAGATCTTATTTTACATCTAGGGAGGCAATAGTGCCAGTACACCCATTTAAGATTCTGATTTTATTTCATAAAGTCATGGAATCCTTTTCAAAATCTATTGACCATACAACTGAGAATATTTTTATTGTGAAAATACCTACAGAGTGGTTACAATTACATAATAGTATTAACCAAAGCATGCTATTTGCAGAGGAGTATTTAAAAGGAGTAATTTCTTATAAAATTGAACTTTTAATCCAACAAAATGAATACCAGGAAACTATCACTTGGAAGATGTGAGTGGAAGTAAAAGGGAAGGAATAAAGAGAGTTATGGAGGAAGAGAGTGAAGGCATAATATTCAATGCAGATAGTGTGTAAGTAGAAAAATGAAAGTGAGGTGAGGTTTAGAAAGTTATGGAAAGTTATGTAAAGATCCAGTGTACTTATAAACTGATTTGTGAAATGGAAATTCTTTTGAGAAACTATTTAATAAAAATTTAATTAAAAACAATGGAGACATCTAATCTTAAACTGCGTTCTCTTAAACCATGAGTCAATATAATAGTTTCCTCCTCAGAAATATTCTTTGCAGGTATTTTCCTCATAATAACAGAAAAGTGACCAGTGCAATGAATAGCAATACATCACATTGTATATTCTAAATAGACACAATATAAAAATCACAGTAAAAATGTTAGAATTGATCACATGATAAAATAACAGGTAGAAAGTATCAAATGCTGACTGATTGTTTTTCCAAGTACTTTACCTATTAATCCTCACAATAATCCCATAAAGTGGAACTACTTCTATTTTTAATTCTCAAATGATGATATGGAAGTCTTCAGAGTTGGAATTACATTGCACACATGGTAAGAGTTAGCCTGTGGCCCATCTCCCACTGTATCAAATTACCTCATTTTATTTTATGACTAATATACCAGCACTTAGTCTACTAATTCTAGGAAATTTTCCCAGAATTATTGTGTACACTCTAATAATATTTCACTTTATCTTTGTTAGAAAATAGGTAGCTTTAATATGAAAGCTCCAAGTTCATAATTAATTTATACCTCCCTGGTGAAAGGAACTGCTAAAGTATAACATTCTTGATTTCTAGCTCAAAATAGTAGAAATCATATTCTATCCCATGACTCAACACTGCACTGTTTGGGGACCCCATCTCTGTTTAACACAGTCTTACTGAAAGAATGACCTGCCTAATTACGGATGGAAACAGACTGCATGTCTTATGGACCAATCATTTCCACATTGTAGCTCACGTAAGTTGTTTACTATGAGAAGTATTTTGATTGCTTTTTATAACCAAAATTTTGAGAGAAATGTACTACTTTAAAATACTATTAAAGCAAGAATGATATAAAAATAACCTTTGACCCCAGATAAATATTTTACCTTTCATATACCAAAAATGCAGTGTGACCTACCATTAATACTAGGAACGAGAGGTTAAAAATCATAGACACCAAGACCTAAGTATGAATTAAAGACTCTCCAACTTGTGATTACAATTGGTTTAAAAAGTCATCAATACTACTGCATTTAAAAAACATTTTTATGATACTGAAGATTCAATTATAAATTATTTACATGTGAAAAAAACTCATTTTCTTTGGAGTAGGACACAAAACACAAGATTATTCCAAATCATTTCATTATTTTTTATTTTTTTCCTAATCATTTTAAAACCTTTATTTATACTACAAATTCACTCCTATAACTAAAGATTCTAAAAGTAACTGAAGTAAAGAGACACAACGGAAATAATTTAACTGCATCATCTTCATTCAAAAAACTGTGTTAATAGAAAACAAAGTTATATTAATAATTAATTAGCTTAACAAATTCACTTACATTCTTTTATTCTATTTCATTTAGTTTTATAAAAACTTGATTTTCATAAAACGATGCATATAAAAGCCTATATACCCACTTACATTTTCAGACCTTAACAATATTTATTTCAGAAATGTCTTTAGCTCTATAGTCAATGAGCTGAAATAATACTAAAATATTCAAAGGCTTTTCAGAAATTGCAAGACTCACTCTGCGATGTTATTTATATTGGAAAAGATATTGAAAAAGCCTTATTTGTTAAGTTCCTGTAGTTACTCCCACAAAAGAACCATTAGTGAAGATCCCTTTGCATGTTCAAAACAACTTCTAATACATTCACACTCTGGAGACGAAATATGCTTTTTTTGTTTGTTTGTTTGTTTTTGAAAGTAATATCTAACAAGCATATCCACAATACTTATTTGCAGTTATTATAATGAGATATTCAAACGTAAAATTATTGGGTTGATTATCTCTTAGTGAGAATAGATATGATCTTACAAAGACAGTTATTTTCAACAGAAAGCAAGAAAGAGTTTATCCACCTTGTGTTTCATGGAATAACCAGAGAGTAATACCTGTTTGGTCAAGTCAGGCAAACTCACTCCATGAGCATATCTTAAAATTATAACCAATTTAAGAGATCAAATACATATTTTGTACTGACAGTCATCTTACAGCAATAACTTAGCACCTAATTATGTCTGTATCTCCTCACCTAACATATAAAAGAGCTGTAAGCAGTCTCTTTTATCTATCTTAATGTTGTAAATGCTTTGATTCTGATGATGTTATTATTTGACAAATAAAATGTACAGAAAGGTTGTCCAACTGAAATGACATGACAGAACAGTGATAAATAAAAACATTGCAACACAGTTAGCTCTTTTCAACCTCACCCTGTCGATATGGGCAAGCAACATTGCAACAGCACATGCACACATATACACATACACACATGTGCACACATGTACACACACATATACATGCATGCTAAATTCAGGGTTTATTGTACAAAAACGTTCAAATTAAATATTAGTGATTAGTACAAATGATTATTTGCCTTACTATGAAATAATGCACAATCTAGTCACCATGCCTATCAACATGTGACCACTTAATTTATTTTTAATTAATTAATTAACTAATTCATTCATTCATTTGTTTGGTGCTAATAATAGGGCTTGAACTCAGGGCCTGGCTCTGTCCCAGAATTTGTTATCTTTTTGTTTTAGTTTTCTCAAGGCTAGCATTTTACTGCTTGTACCACAGCTCCATTTCTAGCTTTTGTTGTTTTCTTTCAAATCAGAATCTAATGGACTATTTTTGTTGTTTGGTTTGGTTTCAAACCACAATCCTCAGACTTCATCTTTGAGCCACCAGTGTGGATTCTACTTCTTCCTCTATACTTATCTAATGCGCATAATTAGATAGTAATTTAAAACTGAGAGTATAGTAACAAGTTGTACAGTGATGAAATTGTCCTGTTAAAACTTCAAGTTAGTAATTTAAATTTCTTCTTAAGACCATACAGAAAAAAATACCATGATATAGTATAAGAGAACTCACAATTGGACGTATGAGCTTCAAGAGCTTTTTAATAGATTCATTATTTATTATTACCCAACATTAGGAAAAAAATGTACAATGCAGTAGCTAAATAGAGTCCTTTGCATGACTACTTAAATTCCTGATTTTTTAAAGACACTTGTTTTCATCTACAAAAGTAGGCGTGTCTATTGGCTTCATGTGGTTTCTATGATTGAAAGTGCTTAAAGAGAAGTCAAGATGTATTAGTAGTCCTTTGCTATCATTAAATCTCACTTTGGTAATAAAATTTAAAAAATAATCTGCATAAAATATAATTTCACTGTATTGGTATAGTAAATATATTCTCTTTGTAGTAACTTTTTAAAAATCAATAGTATTTGGCATCTAATTTGAATTAATTACCCCTTCTTTATTAGAGGTTCATCAACTTGAATGTTATCCAACTAGACAATATTTTACAATATATTGCCAATATTTTGAAAAAAGAATAAATTTATTACTTTCTCATACTAAAACCGAAAATAGTTTAATTCTATGGAAACCCATAACTTTTAAAAGTAAATAAGTTTTTAAGAGGACAGAATATATGTGTTATCCAAAATTCTCATCACTAATAACTATACTCATTTTTAACTTCTCAACATTCTATACTTGAGAGATTCAAAACAGTACTTGTTTGCATGTTATGAAATTCTGCAATAGATGCAGTTTCCAATGGGGTGTTATAGATTGAGAAATCAGCAGAAAAATTGCCACATTCTGGTAGAGGATAAAACTATGAAGCATCTGGAGGGGATGTGGACAGAAAGGAACCTTACTTCATTGTTGGTGGGAATGTAAACTTGTTCAACCACTTTGGAAAGCAGTATGGAGGTTCCTCAAAAGACTTCACATAGAACTCCCCTATGACCCAGCAATCCCACTTTTGGGCATTTACCCAAATGTTTACAAACAAGACCACACTAAAGCTACCAGCACAACTATGTTTATTGCAGCATTATTTACCATAGCTAAGATATGGAACCAACCCAGATGCCCCTCAGTAGATGAATGGATCAAGAAAATGTGGTATATATACACAATGGAATTCTATGCCTCCATCAGAAAGAATGACATTTCCCCATTTGTTAGGAAATGGAAAGGCTTGGAAAAAATTATATTAAGTGAAGTAAGCCAGGCCCAAAGAAACATAGGTCCCATGGTTTCCCTTATTTGCAATACCTAGTATATATATGAGTCAAGCAGAAAAGGTCAGATAATGTGATGTTAGGAAAACGAACCCTTAAATATGTATTTTAATGTTTTTTTTTTCTTTAATGCATGTGTTTCTAACGCATTTATAAGATTATCTCTTTGTTGCTTTGTATGTCCCTCCCCCACAATGTAACCCCTGCTTTCACTATATTTGATGTCAGTTTAACTTGTGGAGGAGATGGAGAAAAACAAGTCGTTTAAGGATTCAGGTGGACCTGTTGCAACAATGAGAAGTACAAAATGTCATGTCAAAAAAGAGCTTTACAATGTCGGTGTGGGGGGGGGGAGGGGGGAAGGATTGGGTGCGGGGGAGGGGGGAGGCTGGGAAGGGAGGTGAAGGGTAAACAAAGGAGGAGGCTGCAATGCTTGGTAAGAAATGTATGCATTATCCTGCCCATGTAATTGTAACCCCTCTGTACAGTATGTTCTCAAATAAAATAAAATTAAATTAAAAAAAAAAAAGAGAGGCAAGGGGTGACAGTGTCCAAAAAAAACAAAAAAACAAAAAACCTATGCAGCATCTGTGATAATTACTTCTTCAAGCATAGCCAATTGTTCATCAGAGTAAACTATTATTTCTATGACCATCAATCCCAAGATTTATGCCATAAAATCACCCTAGACCAACAGTTTCCAACTTGTAAGGTGCACCTTAAAATTCCTTAATTCACATCACGAATAGCTTACTCTATATGATAAAATAGTACACCATTGCTAATGATGCGCTCCTTGTTCTGGAAAGAACACCACAAAAAACCGCATGAATTTTTCCCCAACTGCTATTCTTGAGATCAGAATATTTGCAAATATTATTTATATTTATACTTTAACTATCTTAGATATACAGGATGCTAATATCGGAAGATTACAGTTCAAAGCCCACCCAGGAAGGTATCTTAGAATCTTATCTCCAATAAACTTTTCAGCAACAGCCAGACACAAATGCCACTGAGGTTGAAGTGTAGGGGAGCCTTGAGTATAAACAGGCTCAGAGACAGTGTCCAGGCCTACGGTTCAAACTCTAGGAAAAAACAATAAAAACAAAGAAAACAAACTCCAAACCTAGCTTTTCTCTCAATGTATACAGAGGCATGTAATTAAGGAAATCGCTTCCTGTGTTACATATAGATAGAAGAAAGAAGATGTCATACAATTACTCTCTTCATACCATTTTATACCAAACCCTCAAAAAATCGCTGTTTATCTAAATTTATAAATTTTTAGAAATTTATAAATTTGTTGGCAATTCCGTCTAGATTATTCACATTATCATGGTATACATGAACTTTTGGAATTATCTATTAAGTTCTAATTATAACTCTTTTAAAAGAATATTCAAGGGAAATAGAATGCCAAAATCATTTGTGAATTTGTCAATTAAACCCTCTACTTAAAAAGAATTTTGTAGTATCCTATAGAAAATGGAATTACAAAGAAAACCAAAGTATTTATTTTAAATCTAAATTCTAATTTAGCAAGGTCTACAAAATTCTACATTAGACGAACTTTGCTATTTCTCCAGGCTTAAGCTTTTGTAATCCTTCATCATTTCTTTGGAGTCCAACAGAATGATGCTTACTTACTTTTTCAAATTTTTCGATAAGAATCATGAGCCATTTTGCATCTATGAATGTTCTGTAATGAAGAGAACATTTAAAACACAACTGAGGATAATATATGAGTTGCATTTCAATAGGAAACTTGACTTCTCAAAACTAGTGACAAAATTAGTCCAAAATTCCATCTGTGTATTCCTTTCTTGTAGTTTGGTTTGTTTTATCAAAACAAAATTATACTACCTGGTCCAGGGAAGGTATCGCTATGTAATTCCACTCTCTAACCTCCTGTCTTAGTCTGAGTGCTAGAATTCCAGGCTTGTATCACATTGTCCTGCCATAGTTTGTTGGTTTATTTAATCTAGAAACACAGTAGCAATTCGGAACTTCTCCGATGATCTTCTCCACTAAACTGACTGCTCAGATTGTTTATGTACTATTTTCAAAGATGTTCTAAAATTTGACACAGGATATGAACATTTTCAGATGCACGCGCAGAGGTCTCTTATTCATTCCTCCATGGATCCGATCCCATTAATAATGATTACTTGACTCTCTTACTATCTCTCTGGTCCCTACCTATGTAATATTCTCAACTTTTTTTAAGAAAGTTCACTTGAGAGTTTTCTAATATTAAATATTATGACTTGATTCTATTCTTACTCAGGACATATTTTCTATTGTTTTCTAACGTTTCTACATATTCTGAGAGTTGTTTCATTTGTGTATTTGTGTGCACATATAAGTGCCTCTATGTGTATGTATGTGTTTTTATGTGTGTATGCAAAGGCCTCAAGCTCTTATTCAGCAAACTTGCTCATGACAGGTATTCCAGCTTTTGGCTGGTTAATTATAGGTAGTGTCTCAAAGTCTGTTCTGCCCAAGCTGGATGCAAACTGAACTTCCCAGACTCCTTTACATTCTTAGGTTTTATTTTTCCAGGAGTATCAACTTTTAAACTACAAACATTTTTGTGAGTGTAAAGTCTAACCTGTAGCCCAGATTTTTAACTCAAGCATTCGTATAAAAATGGATGAACATACACATTACATATCCTGAGTGAACACTGTTAGTAAGCCGAGTGGTTGTGAGATTTGAGAATTGGGGTTCAAAGCCAGCCCGGGTAGGAAAGTCCTGGAGACTCTTTTCTCCAACAACTAACAGAATACTGGAATTAGCATTGTGGCTCAAGTGGTAGAGCACTAGACTTGAGCTGAGTAGCAGAGGGACAGCATCCAGTCTGAGTTCAAGTGCCAAAACAACAAAAAAGAACATAAGAAAAGGAAAGAAAAAGAAATGTGGTCTTAGCCACCAGGTTCATTGATAGTATAATCCCTGTTCTCTCAAGATGGACTATTTTTTCCATTTAAGTCCATGCTCTATATCACTCCCATACATCTCCATATTGGACTTGGCTTTATTGTTTCAATGTTGTCTTATTTGTAAAGTCTTCTATATTGTATTGAAACCTTATACTTAAATACAGAACTTCTCTATCTCCTATTATGACAATTGTTTCTCTTCCTGTTAACTCATGTACACTTGGGAAATAGTGCACAGCAGATACACTCACAAAAAAATGATCTGAGAACCTTCTTCCCATTTAACATTCACCTTAATTTACAGAGCACTTAAGAAGTTTGAATTCAATGTACTCATGGATAATGTATTTATAAGCAATTTAAATTTCATATTTTCTCTTTCCTAAGTTGTCTTTGAAACACGTGTTACCTCATGTACAAAGGTGTCCTTATGCTATTTCAATGAAACCAGAAAACATTCATTTTATCTGGAGCAGCACCATAGATTGTTACTGGAAGTAAGTGGAAGCAACTATTACTGGATGTGAAAACTGAAACCAGGAGAGGAATTGAACATAGAGGAATGACAAAGTTCAAGTTAACTTTTGCTTTCCTTCTTACCGTACAAGAAAATAATCTAAGGCTTGAAGGAAACTCTGTCCCTGACTTTTTTGAGTGTATTCTTTACTCCTGTAAAACTTGTCTGTAAACTTCTAGTTGAGAGTATTACAAAAGAAAACAACGTGCCATTTCAAGGCCAGCATAGAACAAAAGGAAATAACTTTGTTTTAACAGTGTTCTACTGCAAAGAAACAAAGACATGGAGATTTTTAAGTGTCTATTGCATCTCTCCTGAGATGATTTTCCTATTGCAGAAGTCTGTTATCCATTTCTTTGTTCTGGTCCTGAGTTTTCCATAGCAATAAGGATTCCAAAAAAAGAGGAGTATGAGTATGATCAGCAAAAGCAGCCTCTTCTCAGACAAGTACTCCTTTTAGGAGGGTCCCAAGAAATTCCTGGAGTTTGATTTGTTGCTTGTTTGTTTAGTTTGTGCTGGTTCTGGGGCTTGAACTCAGAGGCTGGACCCTGTCCCTGTACAGTTTTCTTTCCTGCCCACCTGCTAAAATCTAAATACTCTACTGCTTGAGCCAAAACTCCACTTCTGTTTTTTTGGTGTTTAATTACACATAAGAGTTTGACAGACTCTCCTGCCTGAGTTTGCTTTGAACTAAGATAGTAATAAATCCCAATGCCATCAATTGTATGGAATTCTCTTTTGAACCAAGAAAGATTAGATGAAATTTATCATAAAACTAATATTGACAATTTTTAAAAGAAGAGAATATGTCCAGCAAAGAAGCCATAACTTAACCCAGCAAAAGTAGGTGCACTGAATCATTTTGGAATTATTTTCTCTGCTTTCGAAGATTACTAGTGACTTCATCATTCCTTTTTGGAAATGAAGTCATATTTACACTTTTTTGTTGGTTGTGGGGCTTGAACTATGATCCTGGGCACTGTCCCTCAGCGCTTCAGCTCATGTTGAGTACTCTACCACTTTAGCTATGGCACCACTTCTGGGTTTCTGGTGGCTAATTGAAGATAAGGGTGTCATGGACTTTCCTGACCAGGCTGGCTTTGAACCACAATCCTCTGGTCTCAACCTCCTGAGTAGCTATGATTACAGGCATGAGCCACCAATACTTGGCTCATATTTGCATTTAGTGCAGTTAATGACACGAAGTAGACAAAGAATGGAATCTATATCAAATGATGTGACATTGAAGCTTTTCAGAATAATTGAGTTAGTAATATGTCCTCCTTTTCCATTTTCTTACATTAATGACTCATGAGCTATGGGACCCTTACATTAGCATCCTTTTCTATCTGTGTAGGTGTATTTAGTATCAGGAAATGTTCATAGAGAAATAGAGAAAGACAGATTTTTAGAAAGCAACGAAGATCAGGTATGAAAGAACCGCATAAAGGCGACACATTTCTCACACAGAGATTAAGAACTAGCTTAAGAGATTTAGAATACTAAAGGCAATGAGGAATAATCATAGTTGACAACTAGTTCTTCAATAACCAAAAATAGTTCCCTAGAACGGTTTCTGATATACCTAACATACAGGACAAAATAACAAGCCCACCTTTTTAAAACATAGGATCTCTCTTTACCTACAGTTGTGTTATGCATCTTGCATTCAGTATAGTTATTCTTTTTATTTTGTATCTTATTCATGGATATATTGTGTAATTTATTGAATATGGTGATTGCTATAAATGTGCTGACATGAATGACAACTTATTCCCATGGGTATAGAGTTGCCTATGTAGAATTCTCCATCCTCGCTGATACCCAGGACTTTCACAAGACAGGAAAACAGGTGGATTGATTGGCTTCTCACATCAAGGTGAATCTTTTGACAGTTCTGGGATTGGAACTCAAGGCCTAGCAGGCCCAATTGGTAAGTGAATCATGGGGAACACACCAGCCTGTAAGACACTAAGGAGCTAGGCCATTCCCAGGACCTGAGACAGAGCCCTGGTTGGGGCCAATATAGTCATAAATTCATCATTTAAACAGATGATCTATGTTTATATACATGGGTGGGCAGCATCTTGTGTTCTGTGTAGTCATTCTCTTTATTTTGTGTCTTATTCATTGATGTGTTGTGTATTTTCTTGAGTATAGGATAACAGATATAACTATGGTGACCAAGATGACAACCTATTCCCATGAGCATAGAGTTGCCTATGCATTCTCCATCCTAGCTGAGAGCCAGGACTTGTATAGCACAGGAAAACAGGTGCAACAACTGGCTTCTCACATCCGGGTGAACTTTTGGCAGTGCTGGGATTCAAACTTTGGGCCTAGGAGGCCCAACTGCCCAATGAGTACATATGAGCACACCAGCCTATTAGCCACTAACGAGCTGGGTCATTCCCAGGAACAGAGATTGAGCCCCAGGGAGATCAAAATAGTCCTGAATGCATCATTTAAACATAGGATGTACATTCACATCTGTGTGTGGACTGCATTGTGCATTTAGTGTAGTTATTCTGTTTTGTATGGTATTCATGAAAGTTTTATATATTTTCTTGAGTATATGATGACAGGTATAACTGGGCTGACATGGATAACAATCTATTCCCATGGCCACAGGGTGGCCCATGCATTCTCCATCCTAGCTGACACCCAGGACTTGCACTGGAAAACAGACGCAACGATTGGCTTCTGACATCAGGATGAATTTTTTGGCAGGGCTGGGATCTGAACTCGGGACCTACCAGGCCCCATTGACATATAGGTCCATGTGAGCACACCAGCCTGTGAGCCACTAAGGAGCAAGACCTTTCCCAGTACCTGAGATGGAGCCCCCAAGTGTGGCGCCAGGGGTGGGCACACAGCAGTCATCCATTCATAAGTTGAAGGTAGTATGCAAATAAGTACATATTTGTATAGATTAGGAGAGATGGTAACCTGTGATAAAATCCAATCTCCAATGTGTTTACTGATTCTTGGATCTTTCCAGATGCCTCCGTTTCATGCTGTGATGATTATTGCCACACTTAATCAACACTTCTTTACAAATAAGCGATACCACATGAGTCTTGCCTATCATTTCCTACTTATATCATGCACGAACTACTCATTCAAAGATGAGATCAATGCCATTCTATGACTTTTCCTGGTCCAGAAACCAGTATCTCAGGATTTCCAGCCATTGCCTTCTCATAGAGGGGCTGAATTCAAGCCTCAGGCATGGAAAACATACTCCTTATATACATTTTAAAGATAGGATTTATACTTCCATACAGATGTTCAGGACATATCATGTTTGGTGTGGTAGGATTTATACTTCCATACAGATGTTCAGTACATAGTATGCTTGGTGTGGTTGTTCATTTTATTTCATGTTTTATTTTTATTTACTAATTATTTTATTGATTCTGATGACACCTATACCATTTACTACATTGTTTACCTCCTGTCACATAGCATCTACATTTGCAGATGTGTTCTCCATCATGCCTCACACCCAGGACTCTCCCAGAAAAGGAAAACATGTGTCACACTAGGCTTCTTAATCCAACATTAAATTTTTTGGCAGTGATGGGATCTGAACTCAGGGTCTAGCAGGCCCAATTCATGAATGGGTGAGTAGGAGCACAACAACCTCTAGCCAATGAAGCTGTCAGGATGCTCCCAGGCGCCGAGATCAAGCCCCAAGTTTGGCCAAAACAGCAATACATGGATAGGCAAATGGTGGTATAGAAATAAATATATATATTGGTAAAGAATGCCAGTGCCGTCTATCTATGATTGAATGGCATCTGCTACGTTCCTTCCAACTCTTAGGTATTTATTATATCGACATTGAAATAACATTATTCTTTTCATGCTCAATAAACTATTAATTAAGATCAATCAGCATCCTAGGATTATTGCATCCAATTTTAGAGTAGACAAACGCATGAACTACTCTTTCAATTGGTATTCTTATGCATAGGAACAAGTCTTTTGTGATCTCCTGCAATTGGTAGGTGTAAGGATCAGGATTTGAACCCAGGGCATATGTTGACATGTTGGCTTTATGGCTTCCCTGCCAGCCTGCCAGCCATCAGCAATGGAAGGTCAGGTCCACTTTGCAACCGTGTCATTCAGATCCAGATGGTCACCGTAAAAAGAAAAAAAATTGTAAAAGCCTCCAGCCCTCTGCAGTTCACCACTTTTTGTGCTGTCTCACTTTTTTTCTTCCTGCAAGCCCTCTGGGCCTAGGGTCCCAGGATTCGCTATGGGTCTGAGGCTGAACTCCAGCCTAGGGAGATCGAAGCTGAGGCAGAGTTGCCATGACCTGAGATCAAGCCTTGTGGTTGGCAAAATTAATTAATTAATTAATTAACTAAATAAAAAAATAAAGCTCCTTGGATTGGAATTTCTACCAGTTTTTTTTCCTAGACTGGGATTTGAACTCAGTGTCTTGCTAAATCTATACCAATATGAGGGAAGGTGCAGAGTTGCCACTTCTTGATTTCAAACCCCATGCCAAGCCAGAAATAAATAATTAAGTCACTGACCTTGACAGGGAAAGGTTGTCGTGGAGATGGGAAGGAAGGGGGGAAAAAAAGGAGGAGGCAACAATGCTCAGGAAATATACTCATTACTGTGCTCATGTAACTGTGACCCCTCTGTACAATATTTTTACAATAAAAAATGTACAAGAAATAATATATTGCTCAGATAAGCACTGTGGGGGTAAGGGAAGGATGTCTGAATAGCTGTAAAAAATTCTACACTGATGTTTTTTATAATGGTCAGTATGGAACTGAATAAACATAACAATTTCCAAAACAAATATTAAATCACTGACTTGGAACTGGGGCCAGTATTTTTGCCATTGATGGAATTTGAGCTCACCGTTCGGGCAACTCTTTTACCATTTGTGAACGTGAAGCTCACTGTCCTTAAGGAAAATAAATTCAAGTTAGAGTTCCCAGAGCCTGCAATGGAAAAATATGTATATACATGTGTAATATATGATATATATGTACGTCTGTACATTTATTTCATATTATTATTATTATTGATTTTGTATTCAGTTTATTTTTATTTTATTCATTTTATTGTTTATTGTATTTATTATTATACACATAATATTTATTATGTTTTGTACATCTATTATATAATTATACACAATAATTTAGGACATTGACTCATTTTTCATTAATACTTTATTAAGTGCTGAAACATGATACATAATTAAATAGAGGCATTTGTCACAGACATCACATGTTTAGAGTCTGTCCACAGTATGTGCTTTGTCTTATTTACCTTTGGACAACTTCCTATAGGGATTTCTTTAGATGATTTATACACAGAAACCTTTTCTTGAGGATAAGCAAGTTGAGGAATAAAATTGTGAGGTTGGGGCTAGGAATGTAGCTTACTGGTAGAGATCATGCTCAGCATGCATGAATGCCAGGATTTGAAACCTCAGTGCCACATACTCAGAAAAAGCCAGAAGATGTGGAGAGGCTCAAGTGGTAGAGCACTAGGCTTGAGAAAAAGGAACTCAGAGACAGTACCAAGGCCCTAAGTTTAAGCCCCAGGTCTGTCAAAAACAATAGGCCAGATGCAGATGCCAGTGGGTCACACCAGGAAACCTAGCTTCTCAGGAGGCTGAGATCTGAAGACCACAGTTTGAAGACAGCCTAGGAGAGGAAAGCCTGTTAGAGTCTTACCTCCAATGAACCATCAAAAGACCACATGTGGCATTGTGGCTCAAGTGGTAAAGTGTTTGCCTTGAAGTGAAGGGCTCAGGGACAATGCCCAGGCTTCGGTTTGAGACACACAACTGTTAAAAGAGTGAAGGCTAATCAAAGTACTTTTCCTATATGCTAATTATGAGAACATTTTCTGGAAAATGAACGCTGGTGTACCCCAGAGTTGGAATCAGAGCTCAAAGTTCAAGTGTATCAGATTCATATGCCCAGCCTCTCAGACTCTAACATTATGACTTTGTGTCCTACAGGGTTCTGAAAGGTCCACTGTTGAAAGGCTTAATATGCTCCCCAAGCCCTTTATGATAAGTAGTTGACTTGTATTGTCAATGTCATTACAGTTCTGAACCTAGCAGAGAACCAATAGCTCATGCCCATCACCCCTGCTCAGGAGGCTGAGGTGTCAGGATCACAGGGTGAAGCCAGCCAGGGCAGGAAAGTCTATGACACTCTGACTTCCACTTCTGAAAGGTCAGATGTTCAAGAGCTTCCTGTGTTTCTCTTGGTGATGAGATGTTACTTGCACTCTAAATGTTCATAGAGTTCTCAAGCTTTAGAAGAAGGAAAGAAATATTATTGACACATCCTGGGTTCAAATGAAGTTCTCAGGATCCAAGCCCTAGCCCTGTTAGCAGGAAGAACTCCAGTGTAACCCTGTATATGAAGGAAAGAAAACAGTTTCAAAAGCCAGGCTAGGGGCAGAGACCTAGACCTGCAGGAGTAGGAGGCAGAACGTACACTCTCATCAGGGAAGTGAGCTGCAAAACCACTTCATTCATTCCAGGCACAGCCAGCAATGGAGAGAAACCTGAAACATTTATTAGAGTTACACCATGGTCAGGCTTTTCTCAGCCTCTTCAAACATTGATTAATTAACCTTCCTCCCTCAGGGGAAGGGAGCCTCAAGCTATCTTTAGGTTACCAATAGAGAGCCAGTTAAGTGGGGGAGAGAGGAGTAACAGAGTAGAAAAACCCTGCTCTGTGGTCTTAGGGAGTGGGGTTTTGACTCTCCATCTGTCAGGTTTGAAGGCCCTTCTTCTATCTCGACCAGTCCATTCTCCTTCCTTCATTCTCCACATCATTATTGCAAATCCCCAGTCCAAGGAGAAGCAGAGCCATTTCTGTTCTGTTTCCAAGCACCTGAGTTAGAACCTGGCTATGCCTTCTATACTCTGGAGCTCTTTGCTGCCTGAGAGTTGAGACAGAGAGTCTTCCTGTTCTGTGGTTGTGTGAAGGCGATGGTGGTGTCCTTGCACAATGCAGAAGACCTCATGACTGGGAAGTGTTCCCTTCTTTCCTTCTGATACCCAAGACCTGACTCATCTATCATGTTTCTATCATCTATCTGTCTACCTACCTACCCCTACCTACCTACATACCTAGCTATATCTTTGCCAGTTGTTGGGTTGAACTCATACCCTGGGCACTGTCTCTAGCACTCTGCTACTTGAGCCACAGCACCAAATCTGGCTTTGTCTGTGTATGTGCTCCTCAAGAATCGAACCCCGGGCTTCCTGAATGCTAGGCAAGCACTCTGTCACTAATCCACATTCCCTGCCCCTTCATCTTACTCTTAAAGGTAGTTTTTACATAAGTAATGCTACCATTTTATTTTCCCAAGTTTAAGTTTCTGAACACCGGTTACTTCTCCAAACCCTCATTTTCTCTTCCCTGCCTGATTTGTGACTGTTTCTGCTTTGGCCTCATAATGAAATATAAATGAAGGCTGCTGAGAGCTTAAGTGTGCATCATTTAGGGACACAGGCCTGGAAACCTGGAAGAGAAAAGTGATGGGCCTGAAATGAAGAGAATGATGCAGTATGCTCAACTAGCAAATCTGAAAAATAAACCTGTAAATAAAAGCAGAAGCATTGCATAGGTCTGTTTGCACTTGGGGAGATAATATACATAAACACATAACTAGGTGTTGGGTCTTCGTCCGTCTTTGGACGGACAGGGTCCGAGGAGAGGTAAGTACGAAGTGTGGCTGGTCGCCCGTTCCCCACCCTTCCTTAGCCCAGGATATGATCAGATGCAGCAGGGAGTCAAACCAAGCAGGAACTCGTTTATTAACAGGGAGCATCCCCTTTTTAAAGCAAAAGACTGCATGGGAGGAGAGGAAATGGGATCAACCAATCACTGAAAGGCCACACCTTAACATGCACCTAAGCTTCCATGAGTTGTTTACACACTGAACCTGAACAATTCCGGCTCTGCCCACTCAACTTCCTCTCAGGGCCATGTTTGCTACCCCCACATATTCACCCTTTTTGTTTTAATGGCAGATCTACCTCCCAGTTAGTTATCTTTTTCCCCTCCTCTGTAAAGGTTATTTTAACAGGATTATATTTGGCCATGCAGGGGGTTGGAGGCAAGGCTGGGGAGAAGGAGGGCCCTTATGCATAAGAGCCTCTCCCAGTTACCTCTCATCCCCACCTAGCACAATAATAAACATTAGCCCCACCACAGCTAGAAATGTCCCAAGCAGTAAAATTTCAAACAAACCGTGTAGAAATAGCAAAGCAATCCTGGGCACCTGATGTCTTTCAAGTAAGCCAGTTCCTTGTACGTGCCTTCAAGCGAGCACAGCGGTCAAGATAACCTTTAAGCTTTACTGTCAGCTCCCAACACCCCGTCTTTGTCTAAAGAAGAGAACCCGCCTGTCTTAGGTTGGATAGATCGCCTTGTCTGTCTTACCCGTCATCGGGAACTTCTTCAGAGCAAAGCTGAAGGCCCTGTCTTAGGTTGGTCAGACTGGCACCCCCTCTTACCCGTCTCTGGCTGCGGTTCCTCTCGGGGAAATTTATTTACTTGGAGATTGATCTTATGTAACTGGCTGGCTCATAAGAGTTTTGCATTGCACGTATAATGCAAGGAAGGCATAGAAAAAGCATCAGCAAAAGCATTCCCAGGTCAAGCAATGTCAGCCCTTTAACTTTAGGGATGGGATAGCAGTCTTTGCCACTTTAGAGTCCAGAGGTGGGGCTTGTTCTAGAGCAGGTTTTAGACATATTTACAGGACACATAACAAAAGGTAGTTGCACAAGCAATTAGTAAAAGAACAATTAGAGCAGGTAACATTAAAATAGATAGCTCCTAAAAAATATGTTTTAAACAGTCCATACGTAATGACATAGGGTGGTGATCAAAACGAAGGTCAGGCCACCAGGTCGAAAGGGCAGTGTCTCTTGTGGTGCTATTGATGATTTCCGTATGGCCAGTGCTGATCACTGCCCAGGTCACCCCTTGAGGTTGATGTGGATTCCGTAGCCATTGCAGGGACTGGGAGGGTCAGGATAGCCATCAGCTTGATTATCACCAACTGCAATTGTTAAAGAACACAAGAGCTTCTCAAGGGCTGGTTGCCCTTGGGGATGGTTAGTTTATCCTTGGGCATCCTCCTGTATAGAGGAAATGGGTAAAAACTTAAGGTTCCTGGCAGGAATCTAAATGGGAGCTGTCTCCCCTATGGGAAAAAAGCATCCAAATCCTCTGCCCATAGTAACTTGGGGGTCAGGTCCTCTCCATTGTTGTGTCAGGGGGTCCTTCCACCTGACTTTCACTTGGGGCTTAGGGTTTAGTTGTCCCCAGTGCTTCTGAAATCTGGATTCAGTTGCCCCTTTTGACAAATTTAAAATGTTAATGGTAAATAAAGCTATCTGTAACTGTATATGGAGGCTAACTCCCTTTTTTGTTTTAATAATTGCTCCTTAAGACATTGATGATTTCTTTCTATAATTTCTTGGCCTTGGGGATTATAGGGAATTCCTGTAGTATGATTAATATGCCATCTGTCAAAAAACTCTGACATTGCTTTACTAACAAAACAGGGTCCATTATCGGTTTTAACTTGTGCTGATAGACCCAAGGTGGCAAAGCAATGAAGAAAATGTGCTTGTGAATGTTTAGTCCTTTCTCCTGTATGTGCTGTGGCCCAGCATGCTCCTCAGTAGGTATCTATAGAGACAAAAATATATTTAAACTTACCAAAGGCTAGGAAATGAGTAATATCTGTTTTCCAGAGGACATTAGGTTTAAGGCCTCTGGGATTTACCCCTGGTGGTTGTAAAGGGGGTACTTTTAAGAAGGGCTGGCATGTTTTACAGGTATGTACCACCCTTTTGAGGTCCTTTACAGGAATCTGAGGAAATCTATGCTGAAGACCTCTCCAATAAATGTGGGTTAATTCATGCAAACAGGTAGCCTCTTGTAATGTTAATGCTTGCGGGCCAGTAGCTAACTGGTCCACACACTTATTGTCTAGGGAAAAAAATCTAGGAAGTTTTTAATGCCCTCTCAAATGTTGAATATGAATAGGGTCTCCCCGCCCTTCTAATAGGCCCTTAAGGGTAACCATAAGAGGGGAAATAGGGTTTTCATCCAGTTGATATGTGCCTGGGGAATATGAGGGAGCACGTTAATCATATATAGGCTATCCGAATACAAATTAAAGGGTTTTTGAATGTCCTGAAAGACCATAATTACGGCCAGCATTTCTTTATATTGTGCTGACCCTTGACAAGGTTGAAATCTTTGTTGGCTTGGGGTCTTTTGTTGCTCCTCAAAGGCTGCATATGCAGAGCCTGCTTTACTTCCATCAGTGAAAACATGGAGGGCATCAGGAATAGGTGTAGAAGAAAATAGAGATGGCATTTTGAAGGAAAGTCGCCATAACATGACAGTCCATTTGGATTGCCCATAATGGCATTCAATTTGGCCTAGAAACCCCTCCAAGGAGAGAGCAAGACGAGCGTTGGCTGAGAGAGCCACTTAACATCTGCCATCCGAAAAGGAAAAACAATGGAGTGAGGGTCAAGGCCATAAAACCTTTAGGCTTGGGTCCTTCCCTTGACAATAACATCCGTGAGTTGGTCTGCTTGAGAGTAGGCCCGAGGCATGCCACCCAGCGGAGTGTGAACCCACTCTAATGGCTCCCCATTTTGAGTTAAAACTGCAGAAATTAACTTGACACCTGCAAACAACCAAAGAGAAATGGGCTCACAAATAGAATACCTCTTTAGAGAAACTTCATCCAGGGCTTTTTGGAACTGCAAAAATATTGCCCTATGGCTGTCTGTAATTGTAATAACTTCTTGTGATGTCCTGTCTTTTAGCAGGGCAAATAAGGGCACAAGACTATCTTTAGGGACAGAAACCCATGGCAACAGCCAATTGATTTCCCCTAAAAGACTCTGAAGTTGGGTTAAGGTTAGAGAGGCTGGAATATCCAGCAGAGGCTTAAGGGGGCTGGCCTGATTCAAGGTAAGGTGGGTCCCGAGCACCTTAAAAGGGGCTACTTTTTGAATTTTATTAAGAGCTATGGTAAAACACCCTTTTTTTTAATATGCCGAGAACCTGAGCCAGAAGGCCCTCCAGCATCTTGGGTCTTGGTGCCCCAGAATTATATCATCCATGTAGACATAGGCAAGGGTGGTATCTGAACCCAGCACAGGCCCTAAAAGTGTGGCCAGGTATTGTTGGCAAAAGGACTGGCTATTGGCCATTCCCTGTGGCAGCACCATCCATTCAAACCTCCGATCAGGCTGGGAAAAATTAAGAGAAGGTATACAGAAAGCAAACTTCTCGCAGTCATCTAGATGCAGGGGGATAGAAAAACAAAAAACAAAACATTCTTTAATATCAATCACAACCAAGGTATATTCTGAAGGTATAGCAGGAGTCCAGGCATGCCTCTTAGGGGCATTCCTACTAGCTCAATCCTTTCATTTACCTTACATAGGAGCATACGCCAGGTCCCAGAGGTTATTTTTTTTTTTAATTTTATTTTATTTTATTTGAGAACATACTGTACAGAGGGGTTACAATTACATGGTCAGGATAATGCATACATTTCTTACCAAGCATTGCAGCCTCCTCCTTTGTTTACCCTTCACCTCCCTTCCCAGCCTCCCCCCTCCCCCCCACCCAATCATACCCCCCCTCCCCCCCCCCTCCGACATTGTAAAGCTGGTTTTGACATGACATTTTGTACTTCTCAATGTTGCAACAGGTCCACCTGAATCCTTAAACGACTTGTTTGTCCCCATCTCCTCCACATGTTATACTGACATCAAATATAGTGAAAGCAGGGGTTACACTGTGGGGGAGGGACATACAAAGCAACCAAGAAATAATCTTATAAATGCGTTAGAATCACATGCATGAAAGAAACAAAAACATTAAAATACATATTTGAAGGTTCGTTTTCCTTACATCACATTCTCTGACTTTTTCCACTTGACTCATACCTATACTAGATATTGCAAATAAGGGAAACCATGGAACCTATGTTTCTTTGGGCCTGGCTTACTTCACTTAATATAATTTTTTCCAAGCCTTTCCATTTCCTAACAAATGGGGCAATGTCCTTCTTTCTGATGGAGGCATAGAATTCCATTGTGTATATATACCACATTTTCTTGATCCATTCCTCTATTGAGGGGCATCTGGGTTGGTTCCATATCTTAGCTATGGTAAATAATGCTGCAATAAACATAGTTGTGTTGGTAGCTTTATTGTGGTCTTTTTTGTAAACATTAGGACAAATGCCCAAAAGTGGGATTGCTAGGTCATAGGGGAGTTCTATGTGAAGTCTTTTGAGGAACCTCCATACTGCTTTCCAAAGTGGTTGAACAAGTTTACATTCCCACCAACAATGAAGTAAGGTTCCTTTCTGTCCACATCCCCTCCAGCATCTGTTGTTGTTAGAGTTCTTGATTTTTGCTGTTCTAACTGGAGTGAGGTGATATCTCAATGTTGTTTTGATTTGCATTTCTTTTATGGCTGGGGATGTTGAACATTTCTTCATGTGTCTATTGGCCATCCTTCTTTCTTCTTCAGAGAAGCTTCTCTTTAAGTCTTTCGCCCACTTACTTATTGGGCAGTTGTTTCTTTGAGGATTTGTTGTTGGGTGGTTTAATTTTTTGAGTTCCAAGTATATTTTAGATATGAGACCCTTGTCCGTTGTATGGCTAGTAAAGATCTTCTCCCAGTCCGTGGGCTTTCTATTGATCTTGCTAGCTATGTCATTTGCCCTGCAGAAGCAAGAATAAGAACCACATGGTTATTTTAATAGACGCAGAAAAAGCATTCGACAAGATCCAACACCCTTTCCTGATGAAGGTTTTGGAAAAATTAGGAATCCATGGAACATTCCTCAATACAATAAAGGCTGTATATGACAAACCCACAGCCAGCATTATACTCAATGGTGAAAAACTAAAGCCATTTCCTCTTAACTCAGGAACAAGACAAGGATGCCCACTCTCTCCACTTCTCTTCAATCTAGTATTAGAATGCCTAGCTACAGCAATAAGACAAGATGCAGACATAAATGGGATCCAAATAGGGAAAGAAGAAATAAAACTGTCCCTCTTTGCAGATGACATGATCTTGTATTTAAAGAATCCCATAGACTCCACTCCCAAATTACTCAAGCTGATTCAAAACTTTGGCAAAGTAGCAGGGTATAAAATTAACCCCCAAAAATCAATGGCTTTTCTGTATGCCAACAATGAGAAAAGTGTGGCTGAAATTAGGAAAGCAACTCCATTTGTAATAGCCCCACAAAAAATAAAATACCTAGGAATTAACTTAACTAAAGAAGTGAAGGACCTCTATGATGAAAACTTTAAAATCTTGAAAAAGGAAATCAACACAGAACTTAAAAAATGGCAAAACCTCCCATGCTCCTGGATTGGAAAGATTAACATCGTGAAAATGGCAATACTTCCCAAGGCTATCTACAAATTCAACGCAATACCTATCAAAATTCCACCCTCCTTCTTCAAGGAAATAGAAGAGGCAACCCAGAGGTTTTTTGAATAACAAATACCGGTGTGTTCCAAGGACTTATAGAAGGGCGAATATGCCCAAGGTTTAACTGTTCCTCCACCAGAAGGTGGAGGGCTACAAGTTTAGGTTTGGTCAATGGCAACTGCTCTACCCAGATTGGGCTTCCCGGCTTCCACCTAATGGGAGGTACTTGGGGGGCAGTGGCCTTTAGTATTGGGGGTGCACCTGAGCGGGTCCCTTTTGTTCTTCTCTGTGATTATGAAAGTTAAAAAAATCCCTTTCCTTAACTCCCTCTGGATCCTGATTACGCCTTTGTGCTTCTTCCCCACCCAGGATATCATCATAGCATGCTCGATGGTCTGTAGTGACCACAGCATACATTTGTCTTAGCATGTCTTGCCCTAGTAAATTGGCAGTGAGGTTCTTTGCCACTAAAGGGCGTATCTTTCCCTGTTCTCCATCTGGGCTAGTCCATGTCACAAGGGTAGCCATTTCTTTGGACGGGGAGTTACCCCCTACCCCCAATATTGGGGGCCCAGGTGCAAGCTTCCAGTCCAAGGGTACTTCCTCCTCCCTGAGTATGGTTTGGTCTGCCCCGGTGTCAATTAAGCAGTGAAACCTCTTTCCGCCTATGAGGATACTCATTTTAGGGCGGAGTCCTCCCACCAGGGGGACTGTCCAATGGACCTGGGCCGTCCTGCCACGAGGCTGCCTGTGCCTCACAGCAGAGGAGGTTCCTCCTTGAGTTAATGGGGCTGGAGGATGCCCCTCTCTTAGTTTAAAGGTTTCCCATCTAAATCAAACTTGGATCGGCAATCCTTTTTCCAATGATATCCCTTCCTGCACCTGGGGCAGGGTATAGGGGGCATTTTGGCCCCCCAGGGCCAGTTGGCGGGGGATTGTCATGTAGAGTCCCTCTTAAAGTGCCCCTCCTGCCCGCATTTAAAACAAGTCCCTCTCCCCATTGGTCTTGGAGTTCCTCAGCCCTGGGCTGCCAGCGCCTCAGTAATAGCCTCAGTCAATGTAGATGTCTGAGACTGTAAAGCTAAAGCTAGTGATTGGGACTGGAGCTGTTGTGTTCCCACATCCTGTGAGGCCACCACCCATCTGCTCAGGGAACTCTCTCTCAGTCCCGCGCAGGCCATGTGGTGGTCTGCATTCATCCCTTCCCAGAGCAGCAGCTTTACAAACTGATCTCAGAGGTTCCCTGCCGGCAGCTTGCGGTGAACACTCTGTTGGACTCGGTCTATGAAATCAGGTAGAGGCTCACCCAGTTTTTGTCTCACTCCTGCCATGGGGGACTCAGTAGGCCCGTCATCTAGTTTGTACCACGCAGCAAGTCCTGCCTGCCTTACCTGGTCACAGTACGGGCCAGGTATTGTGGCCTGTTGGATGCCAGTGGAATAGGCTTCTCCCGTCCCTGCTAACATGGTATAAGTAATAGGTATTGCGGGTTGAGCCTGCCGGTTACTCTCTGCTTGCACTCTGCATTCCTCCTTAAAGAAGGCTCACCATTTAATAAACTGAGCACTAGTAAGAACAGCTTTGGCCACATCCATCCAGTCCTTAGGGACACTCGGATGATAGGCAATGTCCTGTAATAGGGTCTGGGCCCAGGGAGAGTTTGGGCCATCCTCTGCCACCGCCTGGCGGAGCTCTTTAAGATCCTTAGCTTCCCATGGATACCATTCCAAGGGCCTGTTAGCCCCTGGTGCCAAAGTGACCGGATACGCTTGGGGAAGCGGATCATGTGGCCTAGAGTCTGAGCTCTTGGGTGGCCCTTCCTTTCCAGAGGAGGTCTCCGAGTAGGTTACTTCCCCAGCCCTTGGCCCCTCCAGTTGGTAGGGGTCTGGGACTTGGAAGTCCCTCTCGCAGTTCTCATAGGACACCGTACCTCCCTTCCAATCGGGAGAATGGGGAGGGGGCCTAGGACTGTCCGGGGCACCTGAGTAGCTGCCTCTGCCCCTGCATGCACAGATAGTGAGTTCCCGGTTGAGTTTGACCTTTTCCTTTTCCTTTTCACTTTCCAAGTATTCCTGTACTCTTTCTAGGCCTAATTTTGCCTCCTCCTCCTATCTTCTTCTGTGATATAACATTACCCATATTTAGGGTTTCACTTACCCCAAAGACCGCTTAGCCTCGGCCGGTATCTTTTCCTTTCGTGCCCCACGTTGGGCACCAGATGTTGGGTCTTCGTCTGTCTTTGGACGGATGGGGTCTGAGGAGAGGTAAGTGAAGTGCTGCCGCTTGCCCGTTCCCCAGCCTTCCTTAGCCCAGGAGATAATCAGACGCAGCGGGGAGTCAAACCAAGCAGGAACTCATTTATTAACAGGGAGCATCCCCTTTTTAAAGCAAAAGACTGCGTGGGAGGAGAGGAAATGGGATCAACCAATCACTGCAAGGCCACACCTTAATATGCACTTAAGCTTCCATGAGTTGTTTACACACTGGACCTGAACAAATCCGGCTCTGCCCACTCAACTTCCTCTCAGGGCCATCTTTGCTACCCCTCACAACTAGGTTGGACATTGATACATAAACCTGGCATTCTCTTTTTGAATATTTTTGTGGCCATTCCAGGGCTTAACCTCAGAGCCCGATGTATTCCTGAGCTATTTTGCTCAAGGGTGAGGCTCTACCATCACCACAGCTCCACTTACAGCCATCTGGTCATTAATTGGACAAGAGCAACTCCCAGGCTTTCATGCCTGGTGTGGCTTGGGTCTCCTGCTCAGCTTTCTCTCTCAAAGCTGGAGCTCTACCCTCTGGGCCACTGCTCCTCTTCTGGTTCTCTGGTGGTTTATTGGAGATAAGAGTCTCACAGACTTTCCTGCTCGGCTGGCTTTGAATGGCGATCTCCTGTGAAGGGTTCAAGTGGCATTCCTCAGGTATTCCCCGAGGAGCCGCTCCACACAAACCCTTAGTCTAAATCTCTACAGGTACTAGAGAAAAATGGAAACATGAAGATGCTACTAGTGTTCTAGATACTTAATGTTGGAGACACAAAACACTCATAACTATTAGATCAGTTTATAGGCAAAAGGAGAAATGGAGACAGTATGAGGATCGTTCCAGATTTTGGTCCTCTCATCCTGAGACATTAAATTAACTGCAGCTCAATGCTAAGTGACAGAACTGGCATGTCCTGTGGATATTTGCTCCCAAATCATCTGACACTCATTTCTCACTTTTGGCTTCAAACCTGTGACCAATCCCAGGGTAAGATGAGGAGAGAAAATCCTTCTCAAAAAAGCAGCTATAACAAACATTGGGTAGTTTACTTATAAATTCAAACCATTGGAATGACCTTGTTAAGAAGTCATATTGTCCAGATTAACAAATGAAGAAGAAGAAAAAAAAATGAAGAAGAAAAGAAAGAAGGTGTCAGTGGATGCTGACTGTAATCCCTGCTCCTCAGGAGGCTGAGATGTAGAGAATCTGAGTTTGAATCCAGTCAGTGTAGGAAAGTCCATGACACTGTTATTTCTAAGAGAAATGAGGCTGTGTATCAAGATTAATGTACTACCTTTGAGCAAAAGGAGCTCAGGGACAACGTCTAGGCTCATAGTTCAACCTCAGGACCTGCCCACTCAAAAAGAGCTTGTATCTCCATGTCCTTGTGTATATATGGATGTATTGCTATAGGTGAAGCTCCCAAGTAGCTCTGATGAGTGGCAACAAGCTAGGAAATTTGTATTCAATACAATGATTTCATAACAGAGAGTGTTTTGATTGCAGTACATGTTCTGGGGCTCCTCTCACTGTTCCCAGTGTAATCTAAGGGTTTCTCTGCATCCCAGGACTGCTGGAAGAAGTCTCTCTCACTGTCTGGTCAGTCAGACAAAAGGCCTCAGTACAGTACAGCTGGGTAACAAACAACTCCATCCAGGCCAGTTAGTGAGGATGAGTGTGAATGAGCTCTGAAGGTCAGGAGAAAAAGGCTTGATTTTACACCAAGCTAACTCTCTCCCCATTGCTCTGTTTTAAGAGGAAGGCTTCATTTGTGCAACTCCCATGGCAGACCAAGTTCTGGGCACTTATCCTGCCTTTGTGAGACTATATTCCGGTGTTCAGATACAGTGCTCAATATTATTCAGGAGTCCTTCTGGCAGACAACTAGGGAACTCAACCTAATGAAATGTTTCATTGCCTGCAATGATGGGATTATGATGCCTCTCCTAGGTTTCTGCCAGCTTGGGAAATCCAAGCACATATCTGATATCACAAAACTTCCTGTCATCTAGGGCTGGTGAAGCTCATCAGGTTTTGGAAACTTTGACCTTTCCTATTTAGGCTCTGGATGGCTAGGTTTTGGGGTTGAACACAGGGTCTGGGTACTGACCAGGAGCTCAGTGCAGAAGCATAGTGCTTTATTATTTTGTGTAACAACTTCTGAAGTGTGTGTGTGTGTGCGTGCACACACACACACACATGCATGTGCACACACACATGCATGAGTCCTGGAGCTTGAACTCAGGACCTGAGCACTGTTCCTAGTTTCTCTTGTGGAGGGATAGCTCTCTCCTACTTGGGCCACAGAGCCACTTCAGGCTTTTTTCTAGTGATGTGGTCCTGAGAAATCAAGCCCAGGGTTTCATAGATGCACAGCACTCTACCCTTAAGGCACATTCCCAGCCCTCTACATCAGATTTGTTAGCTCATTTCTGTCTTTTTTTATTGTTGTTGTCGGTTGTAGGAGTTGAAGTCAGGGCCTGGGTGCTGTCCCTGAGCTCTTCAGCTCAAGTCTTGTGCTCACCACTTGAGCCACAGTGCCACTTCAGGTTTTCTGGTGGTCTATTAGAGCTAAGTGTCTCAAGGACTTCCCTGCCCAGGGTACCTTTGAACCCTGATTCTCAGATCTCATCCTCCTGAGTAGCCAGGATGACCAGCATGAGCCACAAGCACCAAACTTCTACCTCAGGTTCTTGGTGGTTTATTGGAGATAATAGTCTCATGGGACCTTTTGTGTCTGGGATAGTTTGGAACCCAGATCCTCAGATCTCAGCATCCTGAAAAGGCAGATGACAGACCTCAACTACCAACCCCTTGGTCATGGCCTCAGCTGCAAGGGCGTCCATGGCTCCACATGATTGAGTGCTAGCCATGAGCCCAAGAGGTAAGGTCAGAGCCTAGGCCTCGTGTTCAAGGTTGATGACTGAGAAAAAACAAAACAAAA
Organism: Dipodomys spectabilis; assembly: GCF_019054845.1. Classification (NCBI taxonomy): domain Eukaryota; kingdom Metazoa; phylum Chordata; class Mammalia; order Rodentia; family Heteromyidae; genus Dipodomys; species Dipodomys spectabilis. The sequence continues at coordinate 429,454 of NW_024871111.1, read as the reverse complement.
CAATTGTCTACAGGAGACAACTCACTAGTTTTCAGTAATACATAATTTCATCCCTGCTATGGGGACCTATCTGAGCTTTAATATTCTTTTTGTTGTTGTTTAATTTTTATTTTTTGTGAACATACTGTACAGAGGGGTTACAATTACATAGGCAGGATAATGCATACATTTCTTACCAAGCATTGTAGCCTCCTCCTTTGTTTACCCTTCACCTCCCTTCCCAGCCTTCCCCCTCCCCCCCACCCAATCATACCCCCCCCAGCGACATTGTAAAGCTGTTTTTGACATGACATTTTGTACTTCTCATTGTTGCAACAGGTCCACCTGTATCCTTAAACGACTTGTTTTCCCCATCTCCTCCACAAATTATACCGACATCAAATATAGTGAAAGCAGGGGTTATACTGTGGGGGAGAGACAAACAAAGCAACAAAGAGATAATCTTATAAGTGCATTAGAAACAAATGCATGAAATAAAAAAGCATTAAAATACATATCTAAGGGTTCATTTTCCTAACATCACATTATCTGACCTTTTCTGCTTGATTCATACATATACTAGATATTGCAAATAAGGGAAACCATGGGAACTATGTTTCTTTGGGCTTGGCTTACTTCACTTAATATAATTTTTTCCAAGCCTTTCCATTTCCTAACAAATGGGGAAATGTCATTCTTTCTGATGGAAGCATAGAATTCCATTGTGTATATATACCGCATTTTCTTGATCCTTTCATCTACTGAGGGGCATTTGAGTTGGTTCCATATCTTAGCTATGGTAAATAATGCTGCAATAAACATAGTTGTGCTGTTAGCTTTAGTATGGTCTTGTTTGAAAACTTTTGTGTAAATGCCCAAAAGGCCTCAATATTCTTGTCTGCATAATCATCTCAGTTGTGGAGCTCTTACAAGGACTAGATATAAGAATGCAATCGATAAGTACACAGCACATGGCACTCTTTACATGACTCAGCACAGAGCATCCTGTGAAAGACTCAGCACCCAGCACCCTATGGAGGACTCAGCACATAGCTCTATTCCACAAGCTGTCATTAGAATTAGGGTGCTTTAATCAGTATCATCATTCTTTGAAGTAAATTTTACAAACCATTAAAGTTCACATCTAATGGTTTAATGGGGTTTGTTTTTGGGGAGGAGGGGTTGGCCATGGGGCCTGAACTCAAAGCATGGGGATATTGTTCTAATAACATTTGCTTAAGGCTAGAGCTCTACCATTGGAGCCACATTTCAAAGAGTCTAACAAACTTCCTGCCAGGGCTGGGTTTTAAAGCCCCTGAGAAGCTAGGATGCCCGGTGTAAGCCAGGATGACATGAATAACTCGTGGAGCTGGTTTGCAGTAGTTTACATCTGGCTAAGTCTGGTTAGGTGTCGGCTATCAGCATCAGACTCCTAGCTTGTCTGTAATGAGGTATTTGAAGTTCAGTACTTCTATAATTGCGGTTAGAACATCCTCCCTTTTTTTGGCAGCATTCATGGGGCTTGAGTAAGAGCTTAGACACTGTCCCTAAGTGTTTGTGTTCAAGGCTAACACTCAATTGATTGAAAGACAGCAGAATTTCCGGGTTTTCTATTTATGTGGCACTAAGATATCTAACCCAGGGTTTCATGCTTACTAGGTGAGCACTCAACCACCGATCCACAGGAGTGAATGAGGTAAAAATAGAGAGAGATTCCTGTATATAAATATTATATACACAAAAAGAGATTTCTGCATATTATTAAAATATAGATAATATTACTACCAACTATAGTTATTAAATTATGTCTCCATTTATTGATGTGTCCCAGTTAACTATTAATAAAGCATTAATAATTACTCAATATCCTGTTATTGTTTATCATATATGTACATATATCCATACATATAATTATATATTTCATAGAATGAGACCAATGTGTATATATTATTAAATTATGCATCATGTGTTACTACCAATTATTAGGTATTTAATTATGTCTCCACGTACTTTTTATTCTCTTAATGCTTAATAAAATATTAATTAAACTTAATGAACATCCTATACTTATTGCATCTAATTTTACCCTAGAATGCTTCACTACTAATTCAATCTGTTTATCATTGATTGTAGTGACAATTCTTCCACCTATTACATTTCTTACCTTTATAAAATCCTATTACATAGCACATAGATTTGCACTTGAATTATATATCCTACCTGACACTGAGGACTTTCACAGAAAAGGAAAACATGTGTCACGCTTGGCTTCTCACTCCACGATTACATTTTTGGCAGTGTTAGGATCTAAACTCAGGGCCTAGAAGGCTCAATTCATGAGTGGGTGACAGCCAGCACAGCAGCCTCTAGCCAATTCAGCTGCCACGCAGTGCACAGGCCCTGAGGTTGAGCCCGCCCCATATGTTGACTTCAAATTGCACTTAGTGTAGTTATTCATTTTATTTTTTGTTTTATTCATTTAACATTTATTTTATTGACTGCTATTACACATGGAATATTTACTACATTTATTACATAGGATATAGATTTGCCTATGTATGAAACTTCATACCTGACACCCAGGACATTCACAGAAAAGGAAAACACGTGTCACCATGGGCTTCTTACTGCACGATTCAATTTTTGTGAGTGCTGGCATCTGAACTCACATCTTACAAGGCCCAATTCATGAATGGGTGAGTGTCAGCATGCCAGCCTGGGGCATATGGAGTTGACAAGCATTTCCCACACCTGAGAATGAGCCATAGGGGTTGATAAAACAAGAACAGATTGACATGCAGATGGTAGTACACAAATAAATACAGATCTTTATAGAGTGCCAGAGATATCTATACATTATGCAGTTATATAGGCTACATTCCTACCAATTCTTGGGTATTTATTCTGCCTCCTCCATGTAATTAACATTATTGTTTTCATCCTTAATGAATTATTAATTAAATCAACCACTGTCTAAACTATTGTGTCCATGTAATTAATAATATTTGTTTAATGTGTCCAAAAATATTCATTAAAATCCATCGGCCTCCTAAAATCAATCTCTAATTTTATAGTAGAATCACTCAGGAACAACTAATTCAACCTTGATATTCATATACTTCTATCCTTATTTCTATGAATAGGAACGAGACACTTAGCATCTCCCTCCATTGGTAGGGGTCAGGACTGTGCTTTGAACACAGGGCCTAGGTTGCCGTTTTGGCCTGTGGCTTCCCTGGAAGCCATCAGCCTTCACCATTGCCAGGTTACCAACAGTTTTCAGTCGTGTCATTCAGACCAAGGATGGTCACCTTGAAAAGAAAACAAATGTAAAACCGACATCCATATGCAGGTAGCCAGATTTTTATCTGTGTCTTTTTATTTATTTTTATTCCGGTCAGTCTTTGGGTCCAAGGAACCCAGGTTCAGCTGTGGGCTCAGTGGCTGCACCACAGCCTAGCATGATCAAAACTGAAGCAGAGTTGCAATGACCTGAGCTCAAGCCCTGTTCTTGACAAAATAAAAATAAATTCATACATACATACATACATACATACATACATACATACATACATTCAAAATGTTTAAAAACCAATGAGGCTCCTTGGCTTGGAATTCACAACATTTTTTCTACCAGGCCTGGGATTTGAACTCAGGGTCTGGGTAAAACTGCAGCACTGTGGGGGAAGGGGAAGCTCACCGTGCTGGAAGACAAGAAAATCAGGCTTTTTCCCAGGGGCTGAATTCAAGCTCTAGCACTCGAAAAAATAATATTCGTATACATTTTAAATACATGATTTATATTTATATACACATGATTACTGCATATTGCAGTTACTGTAGTTATTCATTTTATTTTGTGTTTCATTTATTGATTATATAGAGAGTATGATTACATGTATAACATTTTTTACATTCTATTACATAGGATATAGATTTGCCTACGTATTATACATCAATTCTGAGACCCAGGACTTTCACTGATAAGGAAAACAAGTGGGACAATTGGCTTCTTCCACCAGGATTAAGATTTTGGCAGTTCTGTGATTTGAACTCCAGGCCTAGAAGGCCCCCTTCATGAATAGGTCAATGTTAGCAAACCAATCTGATGCAAATTAAGTTGTCTGGCAAATGTGGGGGACTTGTGTTTGAGGACTTGAGATCAAGCCATAGGTGTGGCCAATATATAAACATATGACTATGCATCTATGAATAAATTTATAGAGACTGATAGAAGTTCATGTAGATTCTACTATATAACTCTATATAAAGAGTGATGTCTATATCTTATTTTTATATATTCTATTACTACCAATTATTTGGTCTAAAATTATGCGTCTATTAATTAATCACGGTACGAGACTTAATAAAGTATTCATCAATGACCTATATTTATTGCATACAATCTTATACTAGAATGACTAGCTAATTAGTAATTCAGTTGGTACATGTCAAACATTCTATTAGTGTTCCTATAGATAGGAACAAGTTCTCTAGAATCTTCAGCCGTGTGTAGGTGGCAGTCGCAGCATCGAACTCAGGGCCTAGGTGTCCTGGTTGGGCTCAGGCTTCACTGATAGCCCGAGAGCCTTCGGCCATGAAAGGTCACGTACAATTTTTAAGCCTAGTCATTGAGACCCAGTATGGTCACAGTACAAAGCAAAAAATGTAAAACAGTTGTGTAAAACTTCCAGGTTTTTCCTCCACCATCTTGGTTGGTTTGTTTTTTTTTGCCAGAGCTGGGAGTTGAAATTGTGTACTAGGATAGCTGGATCATCTGTGGGTGTAAAAGCTGCACCCCAGCCTAGGGTAATCAAGGCTGAAACAAAGTTGTGATGACCTGAGTTCAAGCCCCGTGCCTGCCCCCCAAAAAAGTTAAGATACTGGCTAGGAATTTGGGCCATTTTTTCTGCCATACCTGGTATTTGAACTCGAATTGGGTAACTCTATTGTGCTCTGGGTGAAGTGGAAGCTAACCTCCTGGAAGAAAAAAATTCAGGAGCATTTCCCAGGGTGTGAATTCTAGCCCCAGAACTGGCAAAAATAATATTTATATACATGTATAATGTATATAATATATGTATTTGCATAGATATTACATATTGTACCTAGGACACACTATTTCCACAGAGAGGAAAACAGGTCAACATTGGTTTCTTTCCTCATGTATTGCCTTCAGCAATGCTGGGATTTGAACTAAGGGCCTGGAATGCCCAATTCACCAAGGGGTCAGTGTAAGCAGAGCAGCCTCAAACAAATTCATTGCCAAGCAGTTCCCAGGACCTGAGTTCTAGCCCCAGGAATGGCCAATACATAAATACATGTATAAATTGTTGCAAGTATATATATATATATATATATATCTAGAGAGAGAGAGAGAGAGAGAGAGAGAGAGAGAGAGAGAGAGAGAGAGATGTATATCCACTGTATATTTAAATATATAAATGCATTTATAGAATGTGAGATGTCTATACATTATTAAATTACATCTAATATATTCCTGATAATTATTAGGTATTAAATTATGCCTCCATTTAATGATGTATCATGGATTAAGGCATAATAAAGTGCTTCCTTGTGCAAAAGGAGCTCAAGGACAATGTCTAGACTCATAGTTCAAACCTCAGGGCCTGCACCAAAAAAAAAAAAAAAAAGAGCCAGTAACCCCATGTGTCTGTGTATGTATGTATATATTTCTATCAGTGAACATCCAGAGTCGTTACAGTGCATGTTCCTGGTTTAAAAAAAAATTAAGACCCTGGCTTGGAATTTGCACCATTTTTCTGGCAGCTTGGGATTTGAACTCAGGGTCTGGGTAATTCTGTGGAACTGTGGGGGAGGTGAAACAATGTCTTTGAAGACAAGAATTCCAGACCAGTTTCCAGGGCCTGAATTCAAGCCCCAGAACTAGAAAAATTAATATTCATACATGAGATCTATTTACTTACCTGGGTTTAATCCATATGATATTTATTACCATTATTCATTTATTATCTATTTTATTTAGTATTTTACATATATAATATTTATTTCATTCATCATGTCTTATCACATGGATTTATTTGCATATGGATTCTACATCATACTGAGACCCAGGACTTTCACCAAGAAGGAAAAAAAATGGGTCAAAATTGGCTTCTGACTCCACATATAAACTTTTGAATATGCTGGGATTTGAACTCACAGCCCACAATGCCCAATTCATGAATGGTTCAGTTGTGGAACAAAAGCCTTTGGCAAACTGAGCAGCCAGCCAGTGCTGAGGACCTACAATCTGGCAATAGTAGTGGCAGATAGATAGATAGATAGATACATAGATACATAGATAGATACATAGATACATAGATAGATAGATAGATGTGTAGTTTGCTATATATGAGAGAGAGAGACAATGTGAGGATATTAAATTATATATATTATGAATTATTAGTTATTAAATTAGGTCTCCATTTAATGAAGTATCATGGTTTAATACTTATTGAAGCATTGGTGTAAAAAGAGTCAGTATTACTTAATTAGGAGAATCATACCATGGTGCTAGAATGAAAGACATAATCCAATACTTTTTGTGTGGCATTCTATAAGAGAATCATGAACTAACTGCAAATTTAATTGTTACTTTTATAACATTCCATTAAGCATTCCCATGGATAGGAATGATTTTCTCATGATCTCCCTCCATTTGTAGGTGGGAGTCCTGGCATTTGAACTCCAGGCCTTGCAAATGCAAACCGTTAGAATGACACTGTGAAGATTTCAGTTTGCCACATTGAAAAAAGAACAAGAAGAAAAGAAAGCCAGGTGTCAGTGGATCCTGCCTGTAATCTTAGCTCTTCAGGAGGTTGATAGGTAGAGAATGCCAGTTTGAGTTCAGCCAGGACAGGAAAGTCCACCACACTCTTATTTCTGAGGGATCACAGGAATACAAAATCCCCATGAGTGGGGCTATTGCTCAAGGGCAGAGTGCTACCTTTGAGGTATCTCCCTAGGTTTCTGGAAGCTTGCTAAATCTAAGCACATGTGTAATATCACAATGCTTCCTGCCATCTAGGGCTGGTGAAGTTCATCAGGTTTTGAACTTTTGACCTCTCCTAGTTGGGCCCTGGGTGGCTAGGTTTCGGGGTTGAACACAGGACCTGGCTGCTGACCATGAGCTCAGAGTACAAGCTCAGTGTTGTACCATTTGCTGTTACAGCTTCATTTCTGGTATCTGTTTTGTGTGTGTGTGTGTGTGTGTGTGTGTGTGTGTGTGTGTGTGTGTGTTTATGTGTATGTGTGTGTGCACATGTATTTGTGTTTATACACTTGTCCTGTAGCTTGAATCCAGGACCTGAGCACTGTACCTGAGATTTTCCTATACAAGGATAGTCCTCTACCACTTAAGCCACACAGCCACTTCAGGCTTTTTTCTAGTGATGTGTTACTAAGGAATCAAACCCAGGGATTCATACATGCAAAGTATTCTACCCCTAAGACACATTCCCAGCACTCCACTTCAGGTTTCTTTCTTTCTTTTCTTGGAAGTTGGAAGAATTGAAGTCTAGTCTTGGGCGCTGTCCTTGAGCTCTTCAGCTAAAGCCAATCGCTCTACCACTTGAGCCACAGCACACATTGAGTTTTTTAGTGGGCCACTGAACAGAAGCATCTCAAGGAATTTCCTGCCCAGGCTGGCTTTGGACTGTGATCCTCAGCTCTCAGCATCCTGAGTACTTAGGATGAAATGTGTGAGTCAGCAGTACCCAGCTTATACTTCTATTTTCTAAGTGGTGAATAGGAGATAAAAGTCTCATAAGACCATTTGTGTCTGGGATGGTTTTAAAGCCATATCGTCAGATCTCAGCTTCTTGAGTAGACATGACAGACCTCAGCTACTACACCACTATACAATAACAAGCAAGTGCATGGATTCAGCGGCAATGTTGGCTAACCACCTGAACCATCCTTAAACATGGACCAAGGAGTCTAACCCATGCGCTCAAGTCAGGGGTTTGCGCCAAAGGCGCCATGGCACAATGAAAGTGAAGGCCGGCAGGGTCACTTGGGTGCAGGGTGGGCAGTCACCTGTAAGGATTTCCCTGCTGCGTGTTGCACTCTCCCCCATGCCCTTGTCTCCTGCCTTCTCCTCCCCTCCCTCCCCCCACCGGCCAAGGTGGGATCCTAAGCACTCTGCACCTCAGAGAACAGACCAACCAGGAGTGCTCTGGGAGCACCTCAAGAAGGCAGAGCAAGGTGTGGCTTTTCACACTGACCTCCCTTTCCGTGGAGAGAGCCAACCCCTGTGCTGATAACAAGTCATGGGAAGAGAGGGGCAAGATCAGGGCACCCCCCTACTCCAGCATGTACAAGTCCCCGACCTCATGGCAAGGGCGGGGAGAGACCAGCCAGACCCGGTTGCTGCACCCCTGCCTCTTGCACACGACAGGCATGGTGGGACGGTGAGGGCAGGGGCCCGCGGGCAGAACGAGAAGAGTGGTCCCATTCGCAGTGAATGTCCGTCCCTCACCTGGCACAGCCTATGCCTGGGCCTGAAGGAGATCGTAACATCTCCACATTAATCACACCAAGGGTATGGAGAAGACAACCACATGGCACTTGGGAGGCAGTGGCCCAGGAACGCAGCTTCTGAGAGGGCCAGCCTGGGATAAACGTAGCCAGGACAGACACTGTTCATGAGTAATGAATGAAGCAAAATAAATTAAAAAATAAAAATAAAAAAGTGAAACCAAGATGGAATTTGCACGAACAAAGCAGTCTGAACCTGAGAAAACTGCCGATAAACTGGGAATCCGGGATAGGTCCCAAGCAGACAGGGGCGGCAAAGTCGGCCAGCCTGCCCTCATGACCTCTGCCACACATGGCGCCTCTCCCCTTCCCCACCCCAACATTTCCAGAAAAGCTCAAGTGAGAGCTTGTCCCACTGTCTTCCTACACGTTCTTTTTTTTTTTTTTTTGGTTGTTTGTTTGTTTTGTTTTCTTTTTCCCCTGATGGAAATGAGAAAACACTGCCAAAGATGGATCAGGTCCAGGAAGAGACAAGCTGGGAGGAACCCCGCTCACTTGTGAAATTCATAAGCCAGGAGCTCAAACACAGCTAGTCCAGAGGAGGCTGCATGCCTCACCTGCCTGCACAACACACTGTCCCCACTCCACCCCTCACAGGGAAAGGGGAGGGGGAAGGCCAGAGAGAGGTTTCTTCTAACACAGAGATGTGTACGTCACATACACAGGTCTGGAAAACTATGGTGACAGTGCAATGGGAAGTGTGAGTCCACTCACGCATCAATAAATGACAGGAAAGTCAAACAAGAGCCCCTGGATGAGAAAGGAAGGGGAGGTGGCACCCGTGGGACACTTATCCCAGGCACCAGACGGAACGACCTTCTGATCTTTCCTCCTCAAATCTGTCCAGACAGCTAGCCTTTTCTAATAGGCTTTTCCACTCTCTCTGGAGCAGTTCAGGGCATGAGGTGAGGAATCTAAACCCTAGACACGTATGTTGGAGGGTAGAGGCATCATCACTCACATGACTGTGGTGGACCTGGACTTGAGCAGGGTAGTGCACAGTGTGTGGAGGGGGGGCAGGTAGGAAACCCCAGGAGGAAAGACAGGGAAAGAATAGGGGCCCTGTTCCAAACATAGTGGAGGGGTCAGAGGGGCAATCCTATCTCCCGGTGGTGATGCATGGTTAGAACCCACAGACCAGGCATACTTCTCTTTGGGGTTTGCAATGGGAACATATGCAGGCAGAAGTGTGCCAGGACACACATCTCTTCACAGACAGGTAGACAGGCAGAGCCAGAGGGTCAGGCATGGCAAACACCCTATTCCATCAACACACACACACAAAAACACACACACACGTTACGGTGTGTGTATAATATCCACAAGGTAAAAGTTTATTCATCCATTCTCAAAAGAATAGGAGTAAGATTATGTCAGTTGCAGGGAAATAGACCTATGGACTATGAGCGGGGCAGGGGTTGGGGGGTTGTGGAGGCCAGAAGAACCAAGAACAGGTGATGCCAGAGGAAGACAGACTGGCAGAAAGACAAACAGACCGACTGACTGACCAACAGCACGTGTTTTTTCTCCTATGTGGATACTAGACCTAAACTATAACTGGACATAGTAACCTACACAGCACTCTGGGCAAACACAGTGTGTGTGTCCCCGTGTGTGTGTGACACATATACTCTCCTTTTGTCAGAAGGTGTAATTTCTCTGAACATTTAAGATATTGCAGATAAGACATAAGACGTAATATCTATAAGTAGCACAACTGTGAATGTACTATAATAACTAGACCTGTTAGGATTAAAGTTGGAATTAGGAGGATAGAAATGTATCTGTAAAAATGCTATTGGTCGTTATTACAAGTACATTTGGTTTAGGATATTTCTGAAAACACCGATTGATCTTTCTTGGGATATGATCTTTCTTGACATAATCTTACTCCTATTCTTTTGAGAATGGATGAATAAACTTTTACCTTGGGATGATGGTCTATGATCACACTAATAACCACTTAAAAGCCAGATCATCTGTTGGATACATTTCAATTGGTTTATATTGCATCCTCAAATATTTTTTTCTTCTTTTTATTCTATCTTCTCAATAAAGATCCAGTGGTATAAAGCTACTTTTATGCCCTTAATATTACATAACTGAAGTGATCTGCTTTGTTTTGCAGCTTTCTCAGCTTAATTCACTGAGGCCTATTTAGTCACACATGATGAGAGGTCCAGAAACATCTTTAGGGACACAGATGGCTTTTGTGTAGTAGGAAGACCCTTACTCACACAGGCAGCCCACCTAGTCATCCGGAGTGACAGAGCCCACCGCAACAAAGTTGTTAATAAAGAAGCAACTTTATTGAGAAGGTTCCTACACTGACTAGCCAGGGCCGCAGCACAGGCTCGGGTGCTGATACTGGGACCCTGAGTAGCCCACGTACTTAGGTTTTTAAAGGCAAAATTCATAAGGTCAAGCCTGTTCTTGCAGGTGACCAATGAGGTTGTCACACACCGAAAAGATTATACTAGACCACATGCAGGTGGCCAATGAGGTTACACTTTGTCACATAATGGCTGTTTAAACTTTTGGTTTAAATGACTCAGGAATTCAACGGTAAGTTGGAGCTTTCAGTAAACATACACAAAGGAGTTTAGTGGAGTTTCACATAAACAGGTGAAAAAGGTGGAGTTTATGATAAGCTCAGAATGTGGCCAGTATGAGCCAGATTACTGGCTATCTGTTTAATCATTCAGACCTTAACAGAACAACGAAGGTGGGTTAAGTTGTTAAGGGGAGGAGAACCTAGAGGCATTCTTTCCATTCCAAGAACTGGGCTGGATGGAACCAAGGTCGAGTTAACCTTGTTTAGTTTTTTTTTCTTCCTAAAACCGCTAAAACAAGGGCAAAGCCTGGAAAGAACCTGTACCAGGCTCCTCTCAGGGCCTACTTCATTTTGTAAAGTCTATTTGGGGAAATAGCAAATATAATCTACCATGTCCTAAAATGTAACAGATTATCTCTATGGGACCGATAGAAATATCTAGATGTACCCTGTCACCAGCCAGTTAAATTTACTTAAGGGAAATCAAGTGAATAAAAGACTATTGGTAAGTTTATAAAAACAGGTAGCCGAGTAAAACAGCACCATGTGAAGAACGTAAAAATATATAGACAGCCCCTAACATCCATTGTCACTTCTGTACCTTTGCTTGCTAAAAAATCTGCTAAAACCTTGAGGTGTGGAGTGAAAGAGGCAGAAAACTGGGCTGCCCTCATCAAAGTAGGCAAGTACCACCTGAATGAATTTATTAAAAGGCATGGAGTAAGATTAATGCTTAATGTAATAGAAATTAGAAGTTATGATTACTAACTGCTCATTTTTGCTTCTGTATGAATTGCTTTGAGCTAGATGATTTTATGGTTTTTGTATGATTTTAACTGTGACTGGTTTGAGTTAATCAGTACTGGAATGTCAGCCTGGGAGCCTAGAGATGCTTGGTAAAAGCCTTGACCAAGGGCGCAAAATCCTCAGAATTCTCCCCACAGCTGCAATGCCCTTCCTGGAGGCCAGGGCAGTAAGGCCCTAGGGAAGAAATATAATGTTTTAAGAAACCTAAGCAACTCCATTTTTGTTTAACACTCCATCTCAGTTCTGTGACTTGACTTGTGATCCACTTTAGTCCCAATGCTAGGATTTTATGACAGAAAGCCATGCACAATTCTTGGAGCCATAGATGGCGTTTGCTTAAGGCAGGTGTTAGCCCCCAAGTGGTGTTGTCCCCCAGCCACCTAGGACTAAGAATTTCTGACCAACCGGTACTTCAGAGCCCAGGGAGAGACATGCCATGCATTCTGTTGATCTGGGTGTGACTCGTAACCATTTTCGGTCAAGCTATGGATCAAGGACATTTTTCTGTAAAGGTCAACCAATCATATTTGCCCAGATTAGCTTGCTTTAAATGTTAACCAGTCATGTAATTTCTTATGTAAAAGTTCCTTAAAGTTGTTTGTTCAATACTATAAAAACTGTGCTGATTCTATCCTCAGGGCCTCTTAGCATCACCAGTTACCATGTGCACGGAGGACCAAGCTCGAGCTTGCAATAAACTGGTTCTTTGTTGCTTACATTGATCGTGGTCTCCGGTCTTCTTGGGGTCCCCGAATGCTGGTATAACAAATACATTTGGTATTCAGGTAAGGGGTAAGTTTATTCAGACCACCTGCTGGAACCAGATAAGGTTGGCACGCCACGTGGCTAGCAAAGACCTGGAAAAGAGAGCTGGGAAAGAGCTGGGAAAGAGAGCTGGCAAAGAGCTGGGAAAGGGAGAGAAAAGAGCTAGAAAAGAAAAGGCATCTGGGCCTTGGTTAGGCCTTATCTAGGGTAAGTGAGGAGAAAGGTGTAACCACATCAAATTCAGATGTGACCTCAGCGGATGAAGAAGTGAGGTCTTCCAGCTGTGCCAGTTGTCGAGGTAATGCAAGTACTGGGTGGAGACTTTGTTGTGAAGAGGGTGGAGTCTTCTCGCCATCCAGGAGCAGAACTTACAACTATATAGTTCAAGAAATTTTATTCTGATATGTATATAAAAAGTTTACCTCAGTGGATGAAGACATTTGCATGAAATTTCACCTAGTGCAGCAATTGATATTTATAACTCTCCCTAAACTATCACATTGCATTTTTTCCATTTTCTTGGCACTCCTTCAGAAATGTTCCCAAGTCTCTTTTTTTTACCCACTTCAGCCAATGGGACCCTTTTTCATAATACTGATGTAAAGACATTTGTGTTACTGTTTATAAATTACAATCATAAATAAACTGGTACAGTTTGCTCGTAAGACGTAATATCCTAATGAATTCCAGGATACAGAAGCCTAGGAGGTCTGTTGCTATAGTTGGCTGCGGCAGGGGTGGCGGCAGCGTTTGTTTTGAACTTTGGGTTTTTCTTTTTCTTTTCGGTAGGGTGGGAAAGGGGGGCGGAAATGGAGGGAAGCAGGGCAACCCAAAGCAATAGGGTTTTTGACATGCACTGTGTGGAAAAATCACCTATGCAACTGGTGGGCCGGGATGTGAAGGGAGAAACTGGGAGAGCAAGCAAAAGAAGGGGTAACCATGTCTAGAAAATAACAAAAAGTAAAGACACACCCCCTGCGGTCCCCCCTCCCCCCTCCACTTGGCCCTGCCTTCAAGAAAATTTCCTTGTTTGTTGTTTTTTTTCTTCTGTTTTATTGTAAATAAAGCCTCAGAAGAGAGCTGGCAATACTTCATCACTACTCTCTTCGCCAGCCTCCTCCATCAGCCCCGAATCACTCTCCGTCACTCCATGAAATGTCCAATAGTTTGCATCCCAGAACAAGGGAAAAAATGTCAGACTCAAGATCGATCAAAACAGAACCCACACTTAGGAAGGTCTTGTGAGGAAGGAACACCTCCCCTCCCAGGTACACACACCCATACGCCCCAGCATCCCTGCCCACACAGGTCATGAATGGCAAACCCCATCCCACCCGGGCCAGAGATTCCCTATCACACAGAGAGACAGACAGACAAATCACGGGGTGTGGAGAGAGTCGGAAAATGAAAAAAACATTTTCCCGGCTTGACCTATGAATGGGCCTGGGTTGGCATTTTGTCCTCTGGGCCCTACAGTCAATCCATGGAGATCGCTCCTCTCTCCTCATCACTGTAATCCTATCTGATATTTGCCAGAGATGAACATGCTGTGGGGACACTTTGGTTCATCGATCTAAACTAGGGACCGGAGGTGGGGGGAGAGGGGAAGCCTAGGAAGACTGTTGCTATAGTTGGTGGTGGTGGTGGTGGCAGTGCAAAGGTAGATTACATGTTGACATGCATACCTGTGCCTGTGTGGTAGGAAACAGCAGCAAAGATCAAGGGGTACAGGGTGTGGGTGGTGGTTGTGGTGGTGGTGTGTATGTGTATGTGTGTGCACGCAAGCGTGCATGTATGCTCCAGTCCTAGGGCTTGAACTCAGAGCCTGAGTGCTGTCCCTTGGCTCTTGAGCACAAGATTGGCACTCTTCCATTTGAGCCAGAACTCCACTTCTGTCTTTTGGGTTGCTTAATTGAAGACACGAGGCTCACCAAAGTGCAATGCCTTTATACCTCTGATCATATAACAAGAAGTCTTCCCCTTTCTTTGTATTTGTTATCGTCGATGTTGCTTTGTTTTCTCTACTTTTTTCCCCCTTGTTTCTTCCTTCATCTATTTCCATGAGAGCCAAGAAATGGAGGGACCAAGAGTGAAGAAGTACAGCGGTGGCACTCACTAGACACTATGTTGGAAGTGAAGACACAACCTGTGGGTGGGGAACACAACTTGAGGGAGGGAAAACCTGTGAGAGAGCCAGGGAAGGGGTGAAACTGTCCAACAAAATAAAGTACTCTTATTTTGGGGGTGGGGGAAGATGGGAGGGCAGGGATGGTAAGGGGAAACAAAGGAGGAGGCAACAATGCTTGATAAGAAATGTATTCATTTCCTTGCTCATGTCATTGTAACCCCTCCATACGTATTTTCAAAATTAAAACAACTTATTAGCCGGGTGCCAGTGACTCATGCCTATAATCCTAGCTATTCAGGAGACTGAGAACTGAGGATCGCGGTTCAACACCAGCCCAGGCAGGAAAGTTTGTGAGACTCTTATCTCCAATAAACCTCTAGAAAACCGGAAGTGGTGCTGTTGCTCAAGCAGTAGAACGCTCGCCTTGAGTTGAAGAGCACAAGGACAGCGCCCAAGCCCAGAGTTCAGTCCCCATGAACGACAAAAAAAATTTTTATTAATAAAAAAGTAGGGCTGGGAAGGTGGCTCAGTGGTAGAGCGCTTGCCTTGCATGCCTGAGTCCCTGGGTTTGATTCCTCAGCATCACATAAGCAAAAGGAAAGAAAGCCGAAAGTGGTGCTGTGGCCCCAGTGGTAGAGCGCTAGCCTTGAACTGAAGAGCTAAGGGACAGCGCCCAGGCCCAGAGTTCAGGACCCACGACTGGACCGCCCCCCCAAAAAAATTACTCTTCTTACCACACTTATGCAATGTAACCGTTCCTTTTTTCTTTTTTCTTTTTTTTTTGTGGGTGGTGGGACTTAAACTCTGGGCCTGGGAGCTGGCCCTATGCTCTTCAGGTCAAAGCCAGTGCTCTACCACTTGAGCCACAGCACCACATGTGATTTTCTAGTGCCTTATTGGAGATAAGAGTCTGGTGACTTTCCTGCCCTGGCTGGCTTTGTACTGTGATCCTCAGATCTCAGCCTCCTGAACAGCTAGGATTACAGGCATGAGCCACAGGTGCAGGCTGGCGTACTGTAACCCTTATGCATGTCACCGTTTCCCTAACAATTTGTAAAAATCAAAAGAGAGAGGGAAGGGAGACAACATCCCCTCGTGCCCGACAAAAATGGAAATGGAAGCCACAGTACATAGCAGCCTGAGAAGTGAAACCCAACGGGCTTCTAACCGAATTGAGATTCTTTGAATGTTTGTGCGATATTAATCACAAAAACAGAGGGACAGGTTTCTATTGTCACTCCTTTAGAGGAATGGGAACAGGGACAGGGAGAAGAGAGGCAGATCTTGGCCTGACCTGGGTGGGAATATGGAGAGGAGACAAGAAGCCTGACCTCCTCCTTCCCCTCTGTCTTTACTGTCCAGAGGGTGGGAACTTAGGGGTCTGCCACTGGGACATCCCATTGTCACAGTCACACCTCCCGGAGGAGCAGAGGGCAGAGCACTGGCAAGCATGACAGCTTCCCTGCTCGCCTCTCTCATTCTGTTCCTGGCAGGCTTGGGCAGCATACTACCCGCAGGGGGCGGGTGGAAGTAGTCTGACAACCTCAGCTAGCAGGAAGTCAATGTCTACTGCTGGTAGGTAGGGAGGGCCCCAGCATAAAAATAAACAGAGAGCTGACTTTTCCTGCCCAAGTGCAAAAGAGGCCAGTTTTGTAAATGTTAGGATTTTAAAAAGAGGTATCCGAGTTAAGAACAGCAACACACATGTGGTATTCAGGTAAGGGGTAGGTTTATTCAGTAGGTCTGCTGGGACCAGGCAAGGTTGGCACTCCACATGGCTGGGAAAGGCCTGGGAAAGAGAGAGAGCTGGGAAGGAGAGGAAAGAGAGAGAAAAGAATGAAAAAAGAGCTAGAAAAAAGCAGAGAGAGAGAGCATCTGGGAAAGAGAGAGAGCTGGGAAAGAGAGAGAGAAAGAGAGAGCTGGGGAAAAGACCTAATATAGAGCTAGAAAAGAGAGAAAATAGCTAGAAAATAAAGAGCTAGAAAAGAGCAGAGAGAGAGCAGAGAGTCTGGGCCTGGGCTAGGCCTTATCTAGGGTATGGGCAGAGAAAAGTGTGGCCACATCAAATTCAGATGTGACCTCAGTGGATGCAGATGTGACCTTCCAGGTGTCCCAGTTGCCTAGGTAATGCAGGGACTGGGTGAAGACTTTGCTGCAAGGAGGGTGGAGTCTGCTAGCCATCCAGGAGAGGACCTTACAGTAAAGAGGGTGGGGGGAGGGGTGGGGAGGTCCATCCACTCCCCCCC
Organism: Dipodomys spectabilis; assembly: GCF_019054845.1. Classification (NCBI taxonomy): domain Eukaryota; kingdom Metazoa; phylum Chordata; class Mammalia; order Rodentia; family Heteromyidae; genus Dipodomys; species Dipodomys spectabilis. Next base: position 412,413 of record NW_024871111.1, on the reverse strand, counting down.
TTATGAAGTTAAAGAAGCTCAGGGATGGATGCCCCACCCGCCACACTGCCAGAGTGATCTGCAGAGGACTCAGGGCAGGGGCAGGGGGTGGGCTGGCTTAAGACTGGCACCCCTGTCAGCTCCCCAGGGAACTTTAGGCAACTTTCCTTTGTCTTGTAAATGTCATCATGGCAATGACTTAAGCACCCTGACAGAAAAAAGAATAAAGAAGAAGAAAGAAACACTCACACCCCTAGCAGGCCTGCCTCAGTTAAGGCCTTGAAATCAACCCCAGTAAGGCCAATAAATTAATAAAAATCATTCTAAGAAACTATTGACGGAGGACCCTTGGGATGAGGTGATTAGGCTGTGTACCTGTGAGGCGAGGTGGCCATGTGTTCCAGCTTTGTGCAAAGATGTTGCATTAACTCGCCTATCTGCCTTCCTAGAATTGAACATAGAGGAAAGCAGGATAATTTCCAGGGGAAATGAGGCCTGGGAAAGTACCACCAAGAATTCAGAAAAAGCCAGCCAGACAGCTTCCTAATGAATGGCTCCAGTGAAGTCACATACACATCCTATTTTCTTTGTTTCTCAGTCCCTCATAAATGAACAGTTACTAGGAAAGAAAATTAATAGGTGGGGTTTGGGGTGGAAGGGAAAAGAGCAGCTCCCTTCTTCTGTGCTTTTGCCCAAACAATGAGTATACAGTGTGTGTATCACACTATATATAAGTATATACGTATGTGTATAAATACATATGTTTTTATGTATTTATTTATACATATATGTATAAATAAATGAATATATGTGTGTTTATACATACATACCTATATGTATATATATGTATGTATACATACATACATATATATACATAAATACTGTATATGTGTGTACATATATATATATATATATATATATATATATATATATATATATATATATCACGTACATAGACAACAAAAGCCAAAAGTGGCACTATGGCTCAAGTGGTACAGTGCTAGACTTGGGCCAAAAAGCTGAGTGGCTGAATGACAGTGCTCAGGCCCTGACTTCAAGTTCCAGGATTTCCCATCCCCCAAAAAATAATGAAAAAGGAGAGAGGGGGGAAAAAGAAAGAAAGGAAGAAAGAAAGAAAGAAAGAAAGAAGGAAGGAAGGAAGGAAGGAAGGAAGGAAGGAAGGAAGGAAGGAAGGAAGGAAGGAAGGAAGGAAGGAAGGAAGAAAGGAAGAAAGAAAGAAAGAAAGAAAGAGAAAGAAAGAAAGAGAAAGAAAGAAAGTGTTAATGATCTGTTTTCCTTACCTGTAAAGTAATGCCCCAAACATCTAGAAATTCAGATTGTAGCAAAGATATACAACTATCTGTGCACAACTCAGCTGCCACATCCCCCCTCCTCCACGCACTTTAACCCTGAAAACACCCAGGAAGTCAAGGAGCTTTGTGCTTTGTGTATCTTCAAGAGTACTCACACTGTGTTAGAGTATGTCCTTATCTGTCTGTCTGTCTGTCTGTGTCTGCCTTTTTTTTGTCTGGTTGTCTGCTTGTCTGCTTGCCTGCTTGTTACTTACTCCATAAAAATCCACCAGAGTGACTCCTCCAGAAATTCTTATTCAATGATCGAAATCAATGACCCTAAGTGAAGAGTCCCTACATTGAAGTGTAGAAGTCACTAATCCTCACCTGTGTTTGGTGACAAGAAGAACTCCATACCAATAGTCTACCTTAATACATGAGCACAGGGAAGGAATAGTTTATTCAGGTGATCTAATCAGTCACACTAATGGGTCACTTGCTCCCCCTCCATGTCTCCCTCTGTCTGCCTGTCTGTGTGTTGGTTTGTGTGTGTGTGTGTGTGTGAGCGCGCGCACCTGTGTGCCTGTGTGTCTGTCTGTTGTTTCAGTTGATCTAGTTATACTTGTGGATCTCTCGCCCCCCCCATCTCTCCCTCTGTCTGCCTGTGTGTCTGTGTGTCTGTCTGTCTATGTGTCTGTCTGATTATTCAGTTGGTGTAGTTAGACTTGTGGATTTCTAGCTCCCACTCCATCTCTCCATCTCCCTCTTCTCTGCCTGTGTGTTGGTTGGTCTGTGTGTGCGTGTGTGTGTGTGTGTGTCTGTCTGTCTGATTGTTGATTCAGGGGACCTAGTTGGACTTGTGGATCTCTTGATCCCTTTCCATCTCTTCCTCTGTGTGTCTTTCCATCGGTCGCTGGGTCTCTGTCTCTGTCTCTCTGTTTCTGTTTCTCTGTCTCTTTCTCTCTGCCTCTCTGTCTCTGTCTCTGTCTTTCTCCCTCTCTCCCTCTCCCTCTCTCTCTCTCTCTCTCTCTCTGTCTCTCCCTCCCCCCACTCTCTCTCTCTCTTTCTTGCTTGTCTTTGTGGACTCCTGGAAGAATTGTATTTCAGGCCCAGGGGGCTCTGCTTATTCTACTTGCCAGCCTGGAACCTGCCAGAGGCAAATTCTTCCTCAGTGACCCCAAAGGAAGGAGGGAGTAGGAACCAGGACCCCAAAATAGACTCTTATCTCCAATGAATCGCCCACCCTGCCTGCCCACCAGCCCATGTCAACCCAAACAGAACATGAACGCACACATGAGCTGAAGAACATGCAAAGACTCAGTTTAGAGTCTTCTCATTTTGAACGTTGACACTCGGTCTGTAAACAAGATGGATGCCTCTTTCCCTGCTGCTGCCATTTAGGCCCGAGGTTTTAGGGAAGCACTCTACCACCCAGACACATTCCCAGCCCACGTCCTTGAGAATGTCTCAAGGATGGATGGCTAATTTTACTCAATCATCATCTGGTTTCCAGAAGGAGAAAATGCCTCTGCCCCCCTCCTGCAGTCCCCCCCCCCCGGGCGTCTTGCACACAAGATGGCAGTCCTTCTTATGATATTGGAGCTGCTACACCACACCACACCACACTATGGCAGAAAGTTCCTCCTATTGATTGTCTGGCCTCAGGATTTAACTCTCTCCCCAAGCCGAGATGAGCCTAGGCCACTTTTCCTTGGGAAAGGATATCCATGAGGACAAAAATAAGTCCAAAAACAGAGCAAACCTATCCATAAGACAGGTAGAGCACAAAACCTCTTGGTTGGTAAAGAAAAACCGCAGGCAAAGGCTAACCAGCCGGGTGGTGCTGGTGGCAATGGCTCACTGCCCATAATCCAGCTGAGGTGCTGAGTGAGGAGGCTGAGACCTGAGGATAATGGTTCAAAGCCAGCCCGGGCAGGAAAGTCCTTTTGAGACTGTGCATCTTGATGAGTCACCCAAAACGCCAGAAGTGGAGGTGGACTTGGGGGAAAATGCCCTAGTGAAGATTTCCTGGAGGCTGAATTAGTACTGTGTAATGAAAGAACACAAGCTCCCAGAGGACAGTACTGTACCTCTGGTTCTGGGCGGGCAGAACCCGGTGCAGACTCATTATGGTGACAAGAAAAAAAAATCACAGAGGTGGGCTGGGAATATGTCTTAGAGTGCTTGAAGCCCTCGGTTCAATTCCCCAGTACCACATAAACAGAAAAAGCCAGAAGGGGCTCGAGTGGTAGAGCACTCACCTTGAGCAAAAAGAAACTCAGGGACAGTGCTCAGGCCCGGAGCCCAAGCCCTGGGACTGGCCAAAAGGAAAAAGGAAAAGCAAATGATGATAATAATGAATTATAACATATATGTATGTGTCTGTTAGAACTCTCACTACCCACTACCGTGTTGGTGAGGACTGACTGACTGACTGACTGACCAGACCTATGTTTTGCTCCTCCTGCCACCCCATCCACCTTGTCGACGGCAAACCCCCGCCATCTAATGGTTGTTTTGGGAATTCCAGTTTTCTCTCACGAAATGCATGAAAAACCACGCACTGAGAAAACTGGTCCTAAGTCCTTCTTTTCCAGGCCCAGGCTGGCTGGGCTTGAGAGAGACTGCCTTCTTTTCAGAGAAGGGGTGGGGTGGGGTGGGGATGATGATGTGCCTGGTTGGGGTATGGGGCCCATGCATAGGCAGGCAGGCAGGCAGGCAGGCAGGCTCAGATTGAGATCTTTGTGTTTTGGAGCACCAGTAGCTCAAGCCCCAGGATTGACTGGTTAAGTGGAGAGAGAGGAAAGGGAGGGAGGGAGGGCGGGTGAGAGAATTCAAACTCAAGAGAGAGAGAGAGAGAGAGACAGACAGACAGACAGACAGACAGACAGACAGACAGACAAACAGAGACAGAGACCTCGATGTCATGAATTGGCCCTGGTGGCCTACATGCTCTGTCGCATGAGATCTTTGAGTTTCCTCCTTCCCTCCCTTGTGCATACACACACAGTCACACAGAAACACGGAAATGCCCTCTGCCTCCTCTCCATTTGTTAATGCTACAATGTTAATACTACAATTATCCTGAGCCTTAAGTATTTTTATATCTCCTAATTCTATATACATTTCTTTTCTGAATAGGATATTTCGTTAAAGAACATATGTAAATTAATAGTCAATAGGAAGAGCATATGAAATAAACTCCTCTTTACTATCTAAGAACAAATAAAAAGAAAATTCATTGATGTGACCATTATATGAAAAGACGACACAAAATATAGTAATGCATTTGTGGAGAAATTGATACGCTCCACAAAGCGGATCTATTTGTACAATACTGCAATCATTTTAGCAAGCAAGTTTTCAAGTCTTCAAAACCTCAAAGAGAATTGTACATGATCCAGCCGTTAGATATTTATGTATGTATTAAAGAGAAGTAAAAAACAAAAAAAAAAAAAACTTGTTTGGACAGGTAATGTATGTCATTGACAGTGCACTGGAACAGTATATATGAAACCCTGAAAATAATCCCCAAAAATAAATTTGAAAAGACACACTATAGAGGATATATGCTGGACAAATTCCTGTAAGTGAATTTTATATCTATTTTATTTATTTATGTTTATTGTGAAAATACTATACAGAGGGGTTACAATTTCATGGGCAAGATAATGAGAACATTTCTGTTCAAGCATTGTTGCCTCCTCCTTTGTTTCCCCTTCCCATCCCTTCCCCTTTCCCCAACCCCACCCCCTTCCCGCCAACCCCACCACTACCACCAAAACCACCATCACCACCACCACCCCACCAAAGCTGTTAAGTTCGTTTATCGACATAACGACTTATACATCTCATTGTTGTAATGGGTCCACCTGTATCCCTATTTAAACAATTCGTTTTTCACTTCCCCTCTACAAGTTATACCAACATAAAATACGGTGAAAGCAGGGGTTATACCATGTGGGAGGGACATACAAAGCAACAAGGAAATCATCTTATACATATGTTAGAAACAATCGCAAGAAAGAAATAAAACATTCAAATCCTCATCTTGGGGTCCATGTCGCCTATCATCAACTTGTGTGACAGTTAATGTTTGTGTCACATGTATACTAGTTATTGCAAATAAGGGAAACCATAGGACCTATGTTTCTTTGGACCTGGCTTATTTTTCCAAGTTTTTCCATTTCCCAACAAATGGGCAATGTCATTCTTTCTGATAGAGGCATAGAATTCCATTGTTTACATATACCACATTTTCTTGATCCATTCATCTACTGAGAGATGTTTGGGTTGGTTCCATTTCTTAGCTAAGGTAAATAATGCTGCAATACATATAGTTGTGCTGGTAGCTTTAATATAGTCTTATTTGTGATCATTTGGGTAAGTGCCCAAAAGTGGGATTGCTAGGTCATAGGGGAGCTCTATGTGGAGTCTTTTGAGGAACCTCCATACTACTTTCCAAAATGGTTAAACAAGTTTACATGCCCACCAACAATGCAGTAAGGTTCCCTTCTGTTGATAACACATCTAGCATCTGTTGTTATTAAAGTTCCTGATTATAGCCATTCTAACTAGGGTAAGGTGGTATCTCAATGTTGTTTTGATTTGCATTTATTTTATGGCTATGGAGGTTGAGCATTTCTTCATGTGTCTATTGGCCATCCTTTTTTACTATTCAGAGAAGTTTCTCTTTATGTCTTTAGCCCACTTTTTTATTGGGCACAAAGTGGAAAAACCTCCCATGCTTCTGGATTGGAAGGATAAGAATCCTGAAGATGGCAATATTTCCCGAGCTATCTACGAGTTCAATGCGATACCTATCAATATTCCAACCTCATTCTTCAAGGAAATAAGAGAGGCCATCCAAAAATTCATATGGAACAATAAAAGACCCTGAATATCAAAAACATTCCTTAACAGAAAAAAAACAGTGCTGGAGGAATATCAATACCAAATTTCAAACTCTACTACAAAGCCATAGTAATCAAAACAGCTTGGTACTGGCATAAGAACAGACCTCAGGACCAATGGAATAGAACTGAAAACCCAGAAATGAACCTACAGACATATAGCCATCTAATCTTTGATGAGGGAGTTAAAAAAATAGAATAGAGGAAAGACAGCCTCTTCAGTAAATGGTGCTGGCAAAATTGGTTAACTACTTGTAGAAAACTAAAGCTAGATTCTTATATATCACCCTGCACCAGAATTAACTCCAAATGGATCAAAGACCTCAGAGTCAAAGCAGGCATTCTGAAAACATTATAGGATGGAATAGGAGAAACCATAGGTCTCCTTGGTACAGGCCGAAAATTTCTTAATAGAAACCTAGAAACACAACAAATCAAAGAGAGGTGGGACAAATGGGATTGCATGAAATTGCTGAGCTTCTTCATGGCAAAGGGTATAGCTAACAAGATCAACAGAAAGCGCACACATTGGGAGATCTTCATTAGCCATACAATGGACAAGGGTCTCATATCTAAAATATACCTGGAAATAAAAGAATTATGTCTATTTTAAAGTCTGTTTTAATGTTTGCAGCATTTCTATTTGAAGAAATGCAAGTTTGTGAAAATTAGGCTTGGAAAACCTATGATTGTACGATTCATTTCCAAAGCACTAAAATGTATACAATAAAAGGAGATAATATATTGCACGTGAATTACATGTCAGCAACAAAAACTATTTTTAAAAATACTTCACATAATATGCAGAATACCTAGAAAGATGTTTTTGGTGTTGGCTAAAAACTTTGTCAACAACAGTTTTTGAAACAAAGATGTGATTTTTGTTTATTTTGAATGTATACAGAGATAGCTCAATCAACAAGTGTATGTGATAACTGGAGTAGCTAGGTATTATATATCACTTATAAGTGATAATATTATCTGGAAGAAACTTTTAGCAAATGACAGAAGACACAAATCTATGCATCTGAATTTTATGAAAGGCATATATTACTTGCTTAATCCATTGTTTTTCTCTACTTTGCTAGGAAAAACTGTATTCTCAAGATAAGAGTCATTAGCAGTGAAAAGAAACAAAATATACAACCATCTTGATTTATTTATGAAAACAACAAATGAAATAAAACAATTCCACTTAAGTGAGTCCAATATTAGTGTCTATGAAGATGTTCCTGAATGCCAACATCCATTGTATTTTTGGAATTTTAATTTCTATGAACATATGAACACTAGAAGAAGAAAACAAAAATAGTCTTACAGCGAACCATCCTTGGAATAATTTTCTTAATTGTCTTGAAATTACAAAAGAATTGATACCATTCAGCAAATGATCCTTTCTATGGAAATCATTTAAAAATGTTTATCACATATTATAATTCAAATACTAAGGAAGGGTAATTTTATAGAATCATTACAAATATCATTTTATTTCTATCATAAAATAGAATAAATGACCAGTCCCAATATATTATCTACTTATCATTATTCTGAATTCGTAATCATTACCTGAATATCTTAAACAATCTAAATTGTCATGTCTTTAACGTAGACATAAATATTCTGTAATTTTTACTTAATATTTTCCAAGGGCATGTATTCATTTTTCTAAGAAATGTTCACAGCAGTTAAAAGATCCTTTTGTGAAATTAATGTGATATATTTTGTTGTTGTGGGTGTTGTTTGCGAGTCCTGGGCATTGTCCCTAAGCCTTTTTATGCTCAAGGAAAGCACTCCACAACTTGAAGCACAGAACTAATTCCTGTTTTTTAGTGGTTAATTGGAGATAAGAATCTAACAAGTACTTTTCTGTCTGGACTAGTTTGAAAACAATTCCAAAATCTCAGCCTCCAAAGTAGCTAGAATTATAGGTGTGAGTTACCAGACCATGGTTTGATGTATGTTTTTTTAAATTTTAATTATGTTTTAAGATGTTTGTTTCACGATAATGTACATCATTCTACACATAAATTTAGATATATGTATGTATTTCTGATGACAAATTCTCTCTAAAAAGTATGGCTTTCTCCACATAACTTTTATATACATATATATTTTTTTTCTGAACACAAATTTCCTCTAAAAATTTTATGCTACTAATTTTTACCTTTTTCATTTCAAAGATATACAGTCTATTTTTCTAAAATTTTCCTATAGTAAAATAACTAATATTTCAATAGAAAGTAGAGTTTATTACTTTCAAGGAAATTTTAGATATGCACATGATATTGTAGTAACATTTACACTATATTACTTAATAAATTCTGTTCAAACTCTTAAATATTTTTGTGTAATGACAGGGAGAGAAGAAGTTAATTCATACTCGTTAGGAATTTGCAATGCTTCAAAAATCTATTCCATAATTTGATATAAGCACATATTCAAGCTACCTGATATGGTTCAGATTCTTTCTTTCTTTCTTTCTTTCTTCCTTTCTTTTTCTTTCTTTCTTTCTTTCTTTCTTTCTTTCTTTCTTTCTTTCTTTCTTTCTTTCTTTCTTTCCCTCTTTCTTTCTCTCTTTCTTTCTCTCTTTCTTTCTCTCTTTCTTTCTCTCTTTCTTTCTTTTCTTTCTTTCTTTCTTTCTTTCTGGGGGATCCGGTCGTGGGGCCTGAACTCTGGTCCTGGGTGCTGTCCCTCAGTTCTTCAGCTCAAGGCTAGCACTGTACCACTTGAGCCTCTGTGCCTCTTCCAGCTTTTTTCTTTTTGCTTATGTGGTGCTGAGGAATCGAACCCAGGGCCTCAGGCATGCAAGGCAAGTGCTCTACCACTTAGCCACCTTCCCAGCCCCAGGTTTTTTTTCTTTATTTGTTCAAAATTTTAATATGGATGCATAACACTAGTAACATTAAAGTTATTAATCAAAAAACAAATAATAGTAATATCATAGACATATAAGACTTTCAATAGTTAGCACTTATGTTGCAAATAATAATTTTATGAAGATGTTGATGACCACAGTGTACCCTGATGATTACAATGTTGTGATTGAAAAGTAAAATATTTGGATATTTTTGAAGCTAGATTTCCTACACTGAATACATAGTAATAAACAGCATTGGATTATATACAATAAGAATAACCAGAGTAGAGTTTCAATATCAAGAAATACAATCACATAAACAGGTAGACAGTAAAAACACTAATGTTATTCCTGAAGTCTCTCTAATGTATCCTCACTTTTCTTGGTCTTATTGTTTTCTTATACATAAAATCATTTATTTCCACATTTTGATGGACTAACATGTAGTTTTCAACTTAGTGTGATTAGTTCAAATGATATTCTCATATAGATACTATTCAATAACCTATGTTTTCCAATGTTATATTAAGAGTATGATCTTTAATAAAACTGTAAACACATGACACAATTTACATAATGCCACTTACATATCTACAGTTGCCTTAAAAGGACACAGGCCTTAGAGCCAGGAGGTAAAATTTATTTTTATTTCTGCATGAAACAATTTGTGACTTTATACCAGCAAATTGAATTTGACTCTTTCCTTATTTGTAAGACAAGGTGGAAAATGTAAGGACTCTTCTCTTTTCTTTTTTCTTGCTCTAGAAGTAAAAAAATATATTCTTCAATATTCTTGGTAAATTACATCCATTTACAGATGAGAAATATAAGACCAACCATCAATGTAGTGAGTAAATAATAATACTAGAATTTTTTGGGGGGCGGTTCCTGTTGTGGGGCCTGAACTCTGGGCCTGGATGCTGTTCCTCAGCTCTTCAGCTCAAGGCTAGTGCTCTAACACTTGAGCCACAGCACCACTTCCGTCTTTTTTTCTTTTTGCTTATGTGGTACTGAGGAATCGAACCCAGGGACTTAGGCTTGCAAGGCAAGCACTCTACCACTGAGCCACCTTCCCTGCCCTAATACTAGAACTTTTGTCTGAGCTCTTCACTCTGTGTACATATAAAGACCAGTAATTTGGTGATGGAGAGAACCAATATGAAAAGACTATGGGGATAAAAAACATACTTTGTAAAAGGTTGTTTAAGACTAGGTGACCAGTGATGTTTACATGAAACAGGCTGGTGTCAGGGCAACAAAGGATTACATAGAAATGATATTATAGACAGAAACTGTGAAAATCTTGATCATTCATCTTATCTAATGGGTGGAGTAGAAAGGTAAGAAGAAATCTAAAGTGCTTCTATATCTCTGGCCAGGCAACTCTGTTAGTGATATTCTTGGTGATAAGGATTACAAGTGGAAATGATGGATTTAGGGAAAAAAACTCTGATAGTGCTAAAGTTTATATTAAACAGATGCAAAGATAGGTCGGTTTAGACATCATCAAAATATCGACAACCATGAATATGAAAAACAATAACAAAATCAGGCATTATTAAAGGGAAGAGGCAAAAGAAGTTCTGAGCAATGTGAGCACCAGTGCGGACAAGATTAGAAGAAAGAGATAACTAAGGAAACAAGAAAGTAATAAACACAGATTTACAGAAGTAAAGAAAGGAAAGAATTTGCAGGAAGAAAAGGTAAAAACTGTTACAGAGATATTGAAGGAAATATGCTATTTGGATTTGAAAACTAAAAACACATAGACAAGTTCAATAAGAACAGTGTTTTGGTGAACTGGTAGAGATATAAGTCATATTGGTGAAATTTTTAGATATGAATGTGAAGCCATAAAATTCTCGATCCATGAAGTCAACAGATCCCGTTTATTTTAAATGTTGGGAACAAATGCTTTTATCCTGACCTTAGAAGAATTATACAGATGTAACTCTCATGAACTTTACTTAGAGGTATTCTATGAATATTTTTGAAAACTTTGTTTAGCTAGGAGATTACAGATTGCACTACAGCCCAGAGAATACTCATTTGTCCTAGAGTTTTAATGAGTTAACCATTTATCCACATCCGTTTTGAATTTTACTGAAATATCTTTAGATATGTTTGGATAACTTATCAGCCTATCCGTTATAAATGTAGGAAAACTAACACCACATATTAGGTTGAACATGCAGCTTCACTGATGTTACTGAAGACTCCTCCAATTGATTCTTCTTTAGAAGGCATTTTCTAATGCCTCATTAGCCATGACATATCATAACTGCCATATGCTCTATTTAATTCAAGTTCTTGTTAAGGATATCTCCATGTTGTAATAACACTGTCCATCAACCTGCCACAAATTCTTATATGTAGAAGTGCTCTTATAAACTTCAAGCTATTATTGAATGGAAGAGTTCAGACATTACTCTCACCACTACGATGAAATGCCTAAATAGATATGGCATTTTGCTTTAATGCCTTTCTTTCATCTTCTCATACACATTTCCAAGTAGGGAAGGATTCTGATGTAACAATAATACAATGGTGACTTGTAATAACACAACATCTAGGATCTAGTGTTAAAACGGATACTTAGTAATTCACTCCAATTTTTGTGGATATTTATATTTCTCCTGGGTAAACTAATGAGCTCCAAGAAAATGTCCCAAAGAAGTCTTTCAATTCTCGTATCACTGTTTGTCTCAAAATGCTTTAAATTCTACATGCTCTAAAGTGGACATAGGGTTATATTGTGGAACTTTTCTCCTCAGAGAGTGAGTACTACCCTATTGCTTAACACGGACAAAGTACCTTCATACATAGACTAGGTATGTGCAAACAAGAAGTGGTAGTTGAACAATGTTCTCAGCAGTTTGTATAGATGAAATGGAAATAAAGCAACTGTGAACTCAAAAGCAACATGAAAAAAAATACAAAGGCCCAAAGTAGAAAGTACCACGGAAATGCTAAGAACAATTTCAAATAATGTTCTCTGCTGTGAGGGTGTGTTCAAAGTACAGCTTCAGATAATGTAGGTGGATACCTTGGGAAAAAAACTGCTTTAAAACATTCTGGCATAATCATACAAGTAGAAGCTCCTAACTTTGGCTCTCCTATCAGCCACAACAACATCAAGTTAGGGAGTATTTTACAAGAGCAAAGTGAGAAAAAGAGGACTCATCACAGTGTTCAGGTTGAAGTAATGACAATCACATAATTTTCTTAAAGTATTCATTTACTTCGGAGCATTAAAGTGGGAAAAAGCCAAGTAAATATTTTGCATGTATCTAAATTAAGTGCTATGTATTATATTGGTCTCTATTTAACTTGGAAGTTATAGATTATGTCTTTTTATACTGTAACTTGGAACAATGTACTGCTGTCAGTTATTTTATTCTCCTCCCCTTCTTTTGCACTTCTACTTACATAATTTTTATTTAAAGAGACATATGTGGGCTGGCATTTCTAAATTCTTCAAAATTATCTGAACTACTTCATATTTCTGGCAGCCTCCAATATTTTTCTCAAGGGAAATATTTTGTCACTACCATTTTTATCCTATGTGATATTGGATATCTTCCTGCCTAATTCAGTGCAAGATATACATTAGATTCATCCAGATAGCTCAACACTTGTACCACCATGAAATACTAACTTACTTAGAAAGCATGATTTTAGTATATCTGGTGAGGTGGCAACTGTCATTTTTGAATGACCCTAAGTGATACTTACATGCAATCAGGTTTTAAACCAATAAGCCACTTAGTAGATGAACAAATTGACAAAATGTGGTTTATATATGCATGGTGGAATTCTATGCTTCCAATTCATAAGGAAATGGAAAGACTTGGAAAAATCCTATTAAGTAAAATAAACAATACACAAAGAAACAGATTCCATGGTTTTCCTCATTTGTAATAAGTAGGAAATATCTAGGATAGTCCTAGCAGATGAGAAGAATGGCTCAATAGCTATGTATATATGACCATATAAGATGATGCTGAGCAAAATGAACTCCTGGATATGGAAACAGAGGCTTTTCTTTGTGGTTGTTTTTTTTAATGTACTATATGATTTCTTTTTTCTTTTGTGTTTTCCCCTCTGGTTTATCTCTTGTTGTATTTGATTTTTGTATCCTGCGTATTGTATATAAATTTATCTTAATTTGGCAAGGGAAGAAGAACAAAAAATGCAAAACAAAGGACAAAGGGCAAACCAATGCAATAGCAGTACTCACAAAACAACATGTTGGAAATTTACATTAACACTTGTAAGGTATTGGGAAAAGTCTGAGAAAAATTTCACTACCTTACAATTACTGCAACCCCTTCTATACATCAACTTGACAATAAAATTGAATTAAAAATGAGCTGCAAAGAATATAATTTCACTCTAGTGGTACAGTAAATTCTATTCTATGTGTATTACCTTTTTAATAAATGAACATTTTGGCTGCTAATTTTAATTAATTACCAATTTCTTTATCAGAGGGACATCAACTTGAATGTTATCAAACTAAACAATATTTTCACAATATACTTGCCATTATTTTGAAAAAAATATTATTTTAGTATTGTCTCATACTAAAACAGAAAACAGTTCAATTCTATGGAACTCCTAACTTTTAAAACTGACTAATTGTTAAGAGGACAGAATATATGTTCTTCAACATTCCTATGACTACCAACTACTCGTTTTCAAATTCTGAACATGCCGTATCAGAGACTTTCAAAAGAGCAACTGTTTGTATTTTATTTAATTCTGCAATACATGCAGTTTCCAATGAGGGGTTACATATTTAAAAATCACCAGAAAAAATAGACACATTCTGGTAGAAGATAAATCTATGCAGTATCTATAATAATTAGTTCCTTAAGAGTAAATATTTGTTCATCAGAGTAAGCTATTATATATATGACCATCAATCCCAAGTTTTTAGGCCATAAAGTCATCCTAGCCCAGCAGTTTCCAACTTTAAAGGTGCACCAGAAAATTCCCTAAAATCACCTCATGGCTAGCTTATCACTATTGTGAAAAAATCCTACACCTCTGCTAATGTGATGTCCTCTTTGATCTGGAAAGAACACCACAATAAACTGAGCTGCATCATTTTCTCCAAGTGGTATTCTTGAGATCAGAACACTTGCAAATATTATTTATTTTTATTTTATTATATTATATATATTAATCTCTGATAGATATTCAGGAGATCTGAATATCTGAATATTAAGATCTGAAGATTATGTTTCAAAGCCCACCCAGAAAGTAAGGTTCCTTACATTCTTATCTCCAATAAACTGCCCACGAAAAGCCAGACACAAGTGGCATTGAGGTTCAAGTGGTAGAGCAGTAGCCTTGAACAAAAACAGGCACAGGGACAGTGTCCAGGCCCAGAGATTAAGCCCTAGGACAAACCAAACAACAAAAACAAAATAAAAACAAACCCCAACCCTAACATTTTTCTCATTGAGAGGCACGTAATTAAAGAAATTTCTTAATGTGATAGGAATAGATAGAAGAACGAAGATATCACACAATTACTCTCTCCATACAACTAAGCCTCAAAATATTGCTTTTTCTAAATTTATAAATTAATATCATCCATTTGTTGACAACTCTGTCTAGAGTATTCACATTATTTTAAACATGAATTCTTAGAATTATCTATTGGCTAAGTTCTAATCATACCTCACTTGAAAGAATATTTTAGGCAAATAGAATGCCATAATCATTTGTAAATTTGTCAATTAAACCCTATACTTAAATAGAATTTTGTAGTATCCTATAGAATATGAAATTACAAACAAAACCAAAATACTTATTTTAAATCTAAATTCTAATTTATCAAGGTCTACAAAGTCCTACATTAGATGAATATTGAAATTTCTCCAGGCTTAAATTTTTGTAATTTTGATCATTTCTTTGGAATCCAACTGTATGATGCTTACTTTTTCAAATTTTTGGTTGGAATCATGAGCCATTTTGCATCTAGGAATGTTCTGTAATGAATAGAGTATTAAAAACACAACTATTATTTCTAAGAATTTTTATTTTTTAGTTTTTCATGTCTCCATTCTATGCCTCCCCTCCTCTCATCCTATCCTTTTCTTCTCTCAATATCATATTTAATCTTACATAATTTTTTCCCATTTTTCGTTCTTTTTTTATTTTAATCACTCTCCTATCATTCTTTCCAATCCATTTCCCTCTTTGAGTTTAGGACTTCGTTAAATTCATTCTCCTTTGACCTCCCCATATCTCTCTAATTCTATTTTTCCCCACATTTTCCTCTAAAGCTAATAATTTCTGGTTTTCCAAATTCTTCTTTGCTGTTCTTAGTCCATTAATCCATAGTTGTTTGCTGTTTAATAGATTGTATCTGTTGAATTAGATTGTTTCTTCAGCCTTTTGACAGTGCATCTTGATCCTTGCCTTAAAATAGTGTTCTTGCACAAAACTGGTGACATGCATTTCAATAGGAAGCATGACTTCTCAAAACATAATGACAAAATTAGCCCAAACTTCAAACTGTGTAGCCCTTTCTTGTTGTTTGTATGTTTCATTGAGACAAAATTATACTACCGAGTCCAGGGAAGTTATCACTATGTAATTCCACTCTCTAAACTCCTGTCTTAGTCTGAGTGCTACAATTCCAGGCTTGTGTCACATTGCCCTGCCACAGTTTGTTGGTTTATTTAATCTAGAAACACACTAGCAATTCTGAACTTCTCTGAAGATATTATCCACTAGACTGACTGCACAGACTGTTTATGTACAATTTTCAAAGATGTTCTAACATTTGACACAGGATAAGAACATTTCCAGATGCACCTGCACGGGTTCTCTGATTCATTCCTCCATGGATCTGATACCTTTAATAATGATTACTTGATTCTCTTTCTATCTCTGGTCCCTACCTATGTAATAGTCTTAAACTTTTTTGAAGAAAGTTCACTTGAGGACTTACTAATATTAAAAAATATCACTTGATTCTATTCTTACTCAGGACATATTTTCTATTGTTTTCTAATTTTTGTACATATTTTGAGAGTTGTTTCATTTGTGCATGTGTGTTTGCACATATACGTGCCTCTGTGTGTATGTAAATGTTTGTATGTATGTACGCAAAAGCCTCAATCAAGCTCTTATTCAGCAATCTTGCTCATGACTAGTATTCCATCACTTGAGCCATTCTTCCAATCCAGCTTTTGGCTGGTTAATTATAGATAGTGTCTCAAATACTGTTCTTCCCAGGCTGGATGCAAACTGAACTTCCCAGACTCCTTTACCTCCTTACTTTTTATTTTTCAGCAGTATAAACTTTAAAACTAGAAATATTTTTTTGAGTGTGAAGACTTAGCTCTAGCCGAGATTTTTAACTCAAGAATTCTTATAAAGTTCAGTCAACATACACAGTACATATCCTGAGTGTACTCTGTTAGAAATGTGATCTTAAACCGTGTGCTGGTGTCTCACGCCTATTATCCTAGCTACTCATGAGGCTGTGATCTGAGGATTGCAGTTCAAATCTAGCACGCGTAGGAGTGTTTCTGAGGCACTTATCTCCAATTAACCACCAGAAGACTGGTAGTGGTGCTGAGGTTCAAGTGGTAGAGCAATAGCCTTGAGCTGAAGAGCCGAGGGACATCGCCCAGGCCCAGAGTTCAAGCCCCCCCCACTACCATAAAAAGAAAGAAAGAAAAGAAAGAAAAGTAAATGGCCTTTTTTTTTTTCATTTAAGTCCATGCCCTTATATTAAGTTGCTTTGGAACAAGAATTATTCTTCCATTCCACGTTTTACAAATTTGCTTTATTAGCTACCATGATTTAGATCTAGAAGATGAAAAAGAATGGCCTCGTCCTTCATGTTCCACTTAGTAGTAATGCTTTCTGTATCTCACTCCCATAGTTCTAAATACTGGCCTTGGCTTTATTGTTTCAAAGTTGTCTTCTATAGTATATAGAACCTTTACACTTAAACACAGAACTTTTCTTTCTCCTATTATTCCTATTGTTTCTTCTACTGTTAACTTAGGTACACTTGGGAAATAATGCACAACAAACACACACTCACAAAAAAACAAAAAAAAAAACAAACAACAACAACAACAAAAATTTCTGAGAAACTACTTCCCACTTAAAATTGGCCTTAATTTACAGGAAACATGAAATTTGAAGTTAAAGTACTCCTGGATAATGTTTTTTTTTCATTTTTTATTGTAAAAATAGTGTACAGAGGGGTTAGAGTTATGTAAGTAATGAGAATGTTTCCTATAGAGAATTGTTATCTCCTCTTTTGTTTTCCTCTGCCATCCCTTTCTTCCCCATCTCTCCAACTCCTACTTCTCCTCCCCAATTTGTAAAGTTCATTTTCTATCTAGAGTATTGTTCATCTAATTGTTACAATAGGTCAAGGATACAGTATTTTGTTATTTCCCTTCCCTTCCCCACATTAGAAAAATGTATGTACAAGATGCAGGGCACCAACATCAAATTCAGAGAAAACCGGGGTTATATCGTTGGGAAAGATCATAGAAGAGAAACAAAAAAAATCACATAGTACATTTTAGATACATTTAAAACAATAGCAAGAAAGAAAAAAGTTGTGTAACTATATTGGGGTTCATTTCACTTAACTTCATCTTATATGGCCATATGTACATGAATAGTATTTTTGTAAGCCATTTAAATTCCATATTTTGTCTTTACTAAGTTGTCTCTGAAACACATGTTACCTCATGTCCAAAGACGTTTTTGTGCTATTTCAATGAAGCCAGAAAACATTCATTGTACTTCGAACAGCACCATAGATGGTTACTGGAAGTAAGTGGAAGGAACTGTTATTGCAAGTGGAAACTGAACCCAAGAGAGGATTTGAACATAGAGAAATGACAAAGTTCAAGTTAATTTGTGCTGTCCTTTTTTACTCTACAGGAAAAAAACCCGAGGCTTGAAGGAAACCCTGTCCCTGACTTGTTCTAGTGGTTTACTTACTTATATATGTACCATGAAGCCACATTCCTAAAGCCCTAAATGACTTTCTTAAGATGGCATTACTTTTTCATTCTGTTACTATGTATTATAATTTTGGTCAGGTGGTAGGAAAGGAAGTGGAAAACAATACTAAGTCCAGTAAGGCTGACATTCCTATCACATCACTAAGGAAATACAGTGTTAAGACCTGCAGGACTCGTAGGGCTGTTATATGTGAAATTATTATGTAAAACACCATTAACAGTTATCTCTGACATCCATAACATTCTGCTTCAACTTTCAAGGTCAAGAGCCAAATATCTAAGCCTTTTTATTATTTGGGTATGTTTCCTAGGAAATAAGAAGGAGGATGTGGAAGGTCATGGTGGAAATATATATATATATATATATATATAGGCTCACTGTCCACATTTTCTGCATTTTTAAAAATTGCTACTGATGAATTTCCATTTACATCTAATTGACTAAGCTATCTGCACAAGATCCCGATAAATGAATATTTATTCTGGTGGATAGTCACATATATTAACAAATTCCATTTCCGAAAAAAAAAATACTAGGTAAGAAAGTATAAAGTATTGTCTATAAAATGGTTTCTTCTCCGAGCAGAACAAAATGTAGTATTGAAATAATTACTCCAAGTTTTGTTGAGACTTTATGCTGTTTCAGTACCAAAATGTTCTCTAATTCCTTGGATTTGCCTGATTTTTTAAAATAGGTTTTAAAATAAATAGTAATATTTAATTTTTTAAAAAATAAGTTAAAATAAATAGTAATGTGTTGTTTGCTTATGGCAGGCATGAAACAAGACTGCATTAACATTGTGTGTAAGTTGAGGGGCTACATTTTATCAGAATCTAAACAGAATGAAAAATAGATGATTTTAAGACAAATAGCTTATGTGTTGTTCAAATTTAATGAAAGAATTATACAGGGTATATTAGAAAGAATGCTATACACTCAATGTGGTATGAAGCAAAATACCTTCCCAAAATATCTATCATTCCCAAATATCGAATTCCTCAAATGTAGATTTAGATTATATATATGTAAAATAATAACCTTTCAACACCTAAGGAATGCAAGTTTAAATAATTATCAGATGGGGGAACTATACTCAAATGGGTACTTAAAAGTCCCACCTGTAGTTCGAAAGGGACATGATTAGGTAATTTCCATCAGAAAGATGTAAAGATGGTACATTTGAAGATAAAGCAAAAGACAACAACCCAGATTCTGAAGTTTCTGGAAAGCAGAACAGGAAGTAAATGCCTTTTCCACTAGAATCATCTGAAAAGTATTTTAGCTCTGTCGGTGGCTCGATTTTAATCTAGTGAGACTTCTTTTAGATTTCTGTCCTTTAGAACTGTAAAATGATTAATATGGATTATACAAGCCACTTAACTTGTGGAAATTTGTTACAGCACATTTGGTAGCACATTTAGTTTAGTAAACTAATTCAACCTCAGCCTTTTCCTGATGCAACTACGGGGACAACACATGTTCTTGTTTCTGAGAATAAGAAAAAGTTGCCACCAGCTTTGGACACATTTATGACGTATATACTACTAAGGGCCTTGCATTAATGAAGTCTTGAAATTCTAAACAATGTCTAAGTAAGAAGCTCCCTATGTTTATTTTCACATTTGAGAATCACTAAGTACCAAAGTTATGTAGAAGGCTAGAGTAAGAATATGGAAATGAAATCTATCTCCTAATATTATAAAGATAATTTATGCCATTTTGAGTTACACTTTCTAAAGTAATAAAAAAATAAGGTAAAACAGAAACAGAAACTCAATTTTCTATCCTTCCTAACTTTCCAACAGGAATTAGAGAATCCAGTAAAGATATAGCAATCCCAGGATGGTATAGGATCACTAGATGGTGGAAAAGAAGATGACAAAAATGGATCCCCTGAAACAATGGGAAACAAAATCTACACGTACAGATTGTGATATAGCTAGAAAATAGTTTCCACTTTGCTAAGACTTTGATATTTTAGTTTTGTTTACAAAGCAAGATTCCTCTCAGGAAATGACTCTTTATTAATACTCAAGGGTTTGCAGCTTATAACCCAGCAACAAGCAATGCTTCTAAATGTAAAAAAGCATGATACTAAGAGTAACCAAGTCTACTTCCGTTGTTATAGCTGATAAATAAGAATGATCTTGAGGAATAGTCAAACAATCTTGAACTTTTTCATACCTTTCTTCTTCTCCAACATGAGAAGTCCTAGGCAAGATACGTAAAACATTAATAAAGTTCTTTTATATTTTTTATTGTTCACACTAAAGCAAATGCACTTTTCCTCTTTGCAAGCCTGACTTTGAAAGAGTCAGACCCTCACAATTTTGTAAACAAAAGTTTACTCCTTTTGTATAGGTGTTTTCCTGACTTTGGGTGTTGCTCTCTATTATTTTGGCAACTCCATAGAAAAACAAGATAAATCCATTATGCTAATACTGGATTGCTCAAAGTCAAGCTGTCTTCAAACAAACTTTTCTGTTCCCTTTTTACTGCTAATTAAGGTTTAATTATTGCTCTTTAAGTGATAATAAAACATGATACTTTAACGTATATTCTCATTGAAACAGGGGAAAACAGTAAATTCTGTGATTGCTTTTTTAGTTGATTTCAAGTATTTTCCTTTGCTGTTTTCATTATTGCTATTGATCCGGTCTTCTAATCAGGAACACAGGGTTAAAGAAAGAGATCTTCTTAAGATATAGGATGTTAGGTAGAAAAAATAGATGTATAATTAAAGATTTTCATCTCTTAAGAGACTGAAAAGCTATTACTGGCATGGTTAAGATGACTTGAATGTTTTGGTTTTTAAACTAAGTGAAATACATGTAAATTGTTACAGTTGTTCCAAACAATGACTATGACTTATACTTTTCTGCTCCAATGAGATGAAAACTCTGACAAGGTTGGAGGGCATATCAGTTTTCTGATAGAAGAGTTAATGTTAGAAAGCCAAGGGAGATTACTAAAAGAGCACTGCCTATCACGAATAAGTTCATTATACTCAGTACATATAAGTATATAAACATACAAAAATGAATTGAGTGAGAAATATGTGATTTACACAATTGATTAAATGACAACTAAAACCAGAAAACACTCCTCTGAATTTATATAAACTAGTATAACTAGTGAGGATATAAATAATTTTAGAATATATATTTTAACATTTATGTCAAAATATTTGTTTATTTATAACTTTATTTTTACTTGTTGTCAATCTTGGGGCTTGAAATCTCGGACTGGACACTGTCCCTTAGCTCTTCAGCTCAAGACTGGTGCTCCACCACTTGAGCCACTGCCAGTTTTCTGGTGGCTCATTGGAGATCAGAGTCTCATGTACTTACCAGCCTAGGCTTGCTTTGAACCATCATTCTCAGCTCTCAGACTCCTTAGTAGCTAGGGTTACAAGCATGAACCACTGGCACCTCACTACATAATTATTTTTTATACATTTATGAAGTATTGAGTGGTAATCACATTCATTTATATGTTGTGTAATGATCGATATATATATATATATATATATATATATCCACTAATTTCTATATGTAACATTTCTTTTTAGTGAGACTTTTCAAAATCTTATCTTTTGGCTGTGATGAAATATCTATTCCTAACTATAAGCATTTTGCTTCTAGTTGTATAATATATTTATTTTTAGTCATGGAAGTCTGCTAATTAAACTTATATAAAACATGAATTTTAACGTGAAAGAAATTCATAAGTCTTTTACTTGCTTTAGAAAAACACTTATGCCTTTTGTTTTCAATTTATTTCTGTGGGAATGTGTAAAATTCATTGATTTAACTGTTAAAATTAATAACAGTTACATTATTTCAAGTTGATTCAAACTTGTATTTGAATGACACTTAACACAAATATACTTCCACTTTCTTCTACCACATAATTAAAATAATAGTAAAGCAAAGATTGGTGTTATCCATTCATGTGGAGAATCCTAGAAACTCAGGAGGCTAAGACCTGAAGATTTTGGTTCAATAGCAGTCTAAACAGATAGAAATGTGAAAACTTATTTCCAATTTTCCAGCAAGAATGATAAGGTGAGGATGTGACTCAAGGAATAGAGTGTCATCAGCCATTAGCAAAAAATTCAAGGGAGACCAATAAACATTGAGTTCAGGCCCTAAAAATGGCTCATACAGTCAAGACAACAACAAAAAAGTAATATGAACAGCAATAATGAAGACAAAATAGTAGAAAAGGTCATGAAGAATGTTGTGTAAACATCTGGAAGACAGAAATCATTTGACAGGATTTTGATTCATGAGACCAAAAAGTCGCAGTGTCATTTGTACAATCTCATTGTACTCATTGTGTTGAAACCTAGCTACTGAGTAACTCTTGAAAGAGTAGTTTGGATTACCTGAAATAGCAGACATTGCCTGTAACTATGCACCATCCCACTCTGCAAAAATCTAAAATTGAGCTTGTTAATTTAAATAAAACCTCATGTTAGAAACTGTATGGTTCACATAGACAAGGGTCCTTATTTTGAGTCTTCAGACCAGTGCTTTTATTTATAACCACTCCTGCTTTACACCCATTCCCTTGAGCATCTAAATCTTACTAAGCTGCAGCAAGCCAAGGCTTTGAACTAGACCCCCTTGCCTTAATCCCTCCTTTTCTCCAGCTACAACTCATTTCACCTGCTATCTATGTCTTAGCATTAGTTGTTTTTGTTCAAATCCCCACGGGAAAACTCTTATATTCGTATAATCCCACTATAAATAACCTAAGAAGAAAAGGGAATAATAAGTGTTTAGCACTATCTGAGGGTCTCATCTGGAGGTTTGCTCCCAAATAAATCTGATCTACACTCTCTGTTTTTTCTCCATGGCTTTTGAGTCTGACAAATGATTGGTTTAGTTTGATATAATCCCATTTATCCAGACTTACTTTGGAAGTTTTGACCAGTGCCAAGGAGCCCTCGTGTTTCCCTTAACTCTTCCTATAACATTCTCAAGTTATCTGGACTTACATTGAGGTCTTCTATCCATTTGGAATCTATTCTGGTGCAGAGGGATATATAAAGATGTAACTTTAGTTTTCTGTGTACAGCCAATTCTACCAGTACAGTTTTTTGAAGAGGTTGTTTTTCTTCCATCCCGTGTTTCTGGCTTCCTTATAAAAGATTATGTGCCTATAGGAGTGGATTCGTTTCTGGGTCTTCAATTCTGTTGCTTTCAATGGAAATTCTTTGCTTTCAATGGAAAGAAAGGCATTACACCATTCCTGAGGAAATGGAAAGACTGGAAATTAGTCAGAGCCAATTCATTATATGCTGCATGGTTTTCCTCATTTGTAATAACTAAATATGTCCGTAAATCTACAAATTAATCCAATAGATAGTAAAGGACTAATAATTACACTTGGACATGATTAACTAACAGCACTCTAAGCATTCACATGGCAAGAACAAGGGATGCTATTCTTATAAGAGATTATCAAAATGGCTCAAAAGCTATGTGCCTATGACCATATATAAACTGTTGCTTGTTGCAATGTACTCTAAGCATCAGCAATACATGTGAAATACATACATCTGTATATAATTTTAATAGATGTCATGAAAGGAACAGACTTTCCTGTAATCTCAAAAGCAAAATTTTTAGTTTAGAAGATAAAATTGAGGAAAGTTTTCAACACATAAACTAGAATACATAGGGGAAAATGTGGGAGAGAAAAGATAAGATGAAAAGTAGAGTAGCTATCTATTGAAGAATTCATAAACAATTTCCAAAACTATACAAGGGAGTTGGGGTACAGCTCAGTTGTAGGACTAGACTAAAATATACAAAGCCATTGGTTCAATCTCCAAGAAGGCCTAATAATAATTAATAGTAGTAATAATATAATTACTTGAAATAAGTGCTTTTAGAGAGGACTGAATCCTAAAACAATAAACAAAATACTCTCAGTTCTTGTATCCAATGACATGAAACTACAAGAATGAAGAGAAAATAGTTAACCTTTTCTATCTTTCCCTTACCTTTTCTGTTTTCTTCTTTTCTTTTTTCCTTTGGCACTACTGGCGCATGAAGTTGCTAAGGCTCTGACCACCTTAGATTATTTTTCAGAGGAGATCTTACTTTTTGGCCAAACCTTCCTCGAGCAATAATCTCTTACTGATAGTTTCCACAAACGTGAGATAACAGGGAAATTACACTATATCTAGTTTTTTTTGTTTTTGTAGTCTCTCAAGAATTTTTTGTCAGATCTGGCCCTGGATATCGGACTTCTAATCTCTGCCTTCTAATTAGCAAGGTATATTTGATCTAAAGCCTGGACCCAGATTATTTTTCAATGGAAACATCCAATATTGACTTCTGTTTTCTAGAAATCATTAAATTCAGTTGAGGTTAGTATGTACCTTTATGATATTATCAGAAGAACACAGAGAATTCCCTTGAATATTTTTCCAATTTATTTAAATATTTCTAGTATGACATCACAAATAGGAAATTAATATTTCACAAGTACCTTTTTTTATTGTGAAAATACTGTAGAGAGGGATTAACTTACACGAGCAAGACAATGATTACATTTCTGACCAAGCATTGTAGCCTCCTATTTTGTATCCCCCTCCCATCCCTTCCCATTTCTCCCCCACCCTCCTATCCAATCTCTCGGTCCCCTGACCAAATTTGTAAAGTTTGTTTTTTGACATAATGACTTGTATATCTCATTGTTGCAATGGGTCCACCTGTATCCCTATTTAAACGATTTCTTTTTTCCCTTCCCATCCACAAATTATACCAACATCAAATACAGTGTAAGCAGGGGTTGTACCGTGAGAGAGGGACTCTAACAGATGTTGGAGGGGATGTGGACAGAAGGGAACCTTACTGAATTATTTGTGGGAGTGTAAACTTGTTCAACCACTTTCAAAACCAGTGTGGACGTTCCTCAAAGTACTCCACATGGAGCTCCCATAAGATCCAGCATTCTCACTTTTGGACATTTACCCAAATGATCGCAAACAAGTCCACTCTAAAGCTCCCAGCACGACTATGTTTATTGCAGCACTATTTACCATAGCTAAGATATAGAACCAACCCAGATTCCCCTCAGTAGATGAATAAATCAAGAAAATGTGGTATATATACACAATGGAATTCTGTGCTTCCATCAGAAATAATAACAGTGCCCCATTTATTAGGAAATAAAAGGCTTGGGAAAAAATTATATTAAGTGAAATAAGCCAGGCCCAAAGAAACATAGGTCCCATGGTTTCCCTTATTTGCAATAACTAGTATATATCTGAGTCAAGCAGAAAAGATCAGATAAGTTGATGTTAGGGAAATGAACCCCAAGATAAGTATGAAAATGTTTTTTTCTTGCTGTTTGTCTATGCTTAAGTAAGCAGAAGAGCTACTTCCTCTGCTCCCAGGAGTCTGTGACATGTGTTTCCACATGCACAAACACAATCCTCAGATAATCCTGAGGCCGGAACCTGCATCATTTTGCCCCTCCAACAAAGACCCTGAGTCTTCACAGGGGTATTCTTGTGTGTTTGGTTGTCTACGGGCAGAGGCCTTCTAGCTGGGCTTCAGGCACAGAGCTGATACTTCCTGTCTGTTGGTTGCAGAGTGTAAGCTTTTCTTCCTGGCCAGGTTTTGAATTGAGGTCTTTTCATCTTAGGATTCTAAGTAACTAGGATAAGAAACATGAACCACCACCAACTGGCTTGTTTTAGAAGCATTGGTTTTCATTCATTGCTTATTTTCCTGGAAGGTTGATCTAGACAGGTTGCTTGTACCTCATGATAAGGTGATTTGAATAATACCCTTTGCCTCTGGCATTTCTGAAACTCATTTTCTTAGTTGTAGGCAAATGAATTTGTTCTAAAGCCAATAGCATTTTCCTTCTGAGATGTTAGGTAGTTATTTAAATCTCGTATCCTTTCTTTTTGCAAAGCAATAAGGATGTTTTTGTAAAACCCTACTTCTTGAGAGTATTATAGTTAGAAGTTATCATGTGCACACTTTCATATAGTCTCTCCTTTTATAAACTTATAAGATTGGGTGGAAGAATGATGTTGAATTAGTTTGATAACCACTCTAGAGTTTTTAAGCTTTAATGCTTATTAACTCAAAGGGGGATTAAAAACATTCAGAATAATGGAATGTGGCTACTACTTATTTGATGTATGTGGAAAGATGATCAGAATTCGTATGATTAATATATCTTTAAATTTCTAGTGGTAGACTGCTATGCTGCCTGGGAGGAGATATTGTTGATGCCAGGGCTTTGAAAGCTGGTAACCAAGCAAAATATCCGGGGAGAGCATTTGTTAAGGATATAATTTCCAAGGCTCATAGAAAATATATTGAACTAGGATCTAAGTGATGAATGACTGAGCACCAAATTTTGTTTATTTGCTTCTTTGTTCTGTGACATCCTAGGATTTGGACCTAGGTCCTGGGTACTGTCCTTTAGTTTTTGCCTCAAGGCTAGTGCCCTACCAGTTGAAGCACAGCTTCATATCCATATATTTGGTGGTTAATTGGAGATCAGACTTACCAAATTTTGTCTTTGGGCTTGCTTCCAACATGATCCTCAGATATTAGCCTCCTGAGTTGTAGGATTCTAGTTGTGAGCCACCAGAGCACAAGTAGAATCACATTTTAAAAGTATTCTTTAGGTGAATCAGATGTGTCTGACTTATTTTAGCACTTTGGTTCCAGGGGGTCATGTCAGATTTAGATGAAAATAAGAACTTTTCTTCTATTAATCTGCAGTAACCAATATCTATCTAATTTATTCCTATCTTCATTTCTGACCTTTTTCTTCATTGTACCTTTCCATTCTTACTTCACAAGCAAGCATGTCAGTGCTGTTTTCCTTTTCTGAAACAAGTCAGTTCCATTCCGATCAATAGGGGATGTACTTGCTGTTCTTACTGCCTGGAGTACCTGCTCCTACATAATTGCCTGGATGATGGCTCTCATAACAACTATCTCCTCTTCAGGGCAATCTCTTCCAATCCCCATTGTAAAGTTGTTGCTACAAAACCACCAATGTCATGTCTCTGATTTATAGAAATTATCATTATGATTTCTGGTTTTCTTTTCAGCATGAAATTGGTGAGGATAGAACTGCATTCATTTCTGTTTCTCCAACACCTGTAATAGTGTCTAGTCCTTGGTGCTCAGAAACCTTACATGGAGATCAGCCTTCTCAAGCACAATTTATCCTAGGTCCTGGTCAGGACAGCTCTTCAAGCTGAAGTCTGGTGGCTAGTAGTCATTCCTCTCATTCTTTGTGCCTTTTGGTGTTTTTGAGTCCACTTCAGTGCAAAACCAGTGCCTAACACCTATTTGCTGCTATGGCAAAGGTGGTGTGACATCATAGAAGTTATGGCCATTGTTTTGGGTAGCTGTGTGAGGACACCCATCCCCACACAATTTCTCCAATATATGTGTCTCTTTTGCATAGGAGTGCATTCAACAATTCAGCAACCAAACTGTCACCCAGTTCCTGATACACACATATTTGCTTTCCATTTCCTTTAGAAACAATAGAAGAATTCAAGACATGCTTTGAAGACTTGTCATTGAATTACTGAAACAGTGTATACAATTTTATGTATTTGTAAGTCTTTGTCCATCTCTCTTGAGCCCTTGCCATATTTCTATGTGTTTGCAGCTTGGGAAGGGAAATAATGTTTAATTCAGTATAGTCAGAGAATATAGTTCAGAAGGCTCTTTTTAGATCCTTTTGGAGGGAATGCCAAGTTTCCATCTGATGTTCTACAGATGGCCATCTTGGTACAGGAACTAAGTAGACTGTCACAAGATAAGAGGCTTGTCCTGATTTCTACTGACTTTCCTCTGGGGTCAGGGTGTGTGATCCACTGCATATGTGTCGCTTTGCTACACTGGAGGGCCCAGGCGTCCTCTGAAAATCTAAGGCCATGGGGTAAGAGATTAAAACTCAGAACCAAGCTTTCCACATCACTAAGATCACAGGCCTGGGTCTCATAGACTCAAATTATAGATGCTTTTTTATACATAGTGTAGTCAATTCCATTATATTCACTTCATAGATATGTAAAAATATATGCATATGTTTGTTCATCTATTTATAATCAGTGTTAGATCTAGAAATGCACAAATATACATTTATATAATTATAATCAAATTAGATCACTACTTTCTCCAATAATATTTTGCACTGTTTTGTGAAATAGTCAAGACTAAAAATTTAAATGCCTTTGTAGTTTGAAAAATCATATTCAATCTTATTTATTATATAATACACTATATATAGCATCAAGAAAATGGTCTTATGTGAGCAAGCCATTACATCATTGGGCTCTGAGAGATGACACTTTCTCCTTCACAATGGAGAATATGGAACTCTGAGAGCCAGGCAACTGTAACTGATAGCTCAAGCTAGCTCAATTGGCCTGTGGCCCAGGAACAAGAAAGATGTTCCTGTGTTGTTTTCAAAGTTCAAGTGACTCAGGTCTCAGACATGAGAGGTGTGAGTGCCTCACTTGATGCTGCAGACATTGGATCAGCATCAAACCACAAATCCAATGTTTCAGGCCTTTTTATATGAAGAAACCAAGGGGATCACAAGGCAACTCAGCAAGGTAAAACTATGACAGGAAACCTATTTAATCTCGTCATTGCCCACAGTAGAACCTTCTTCTGTGTGCTTTTATGTGTGTATACGGAGAAAATATGTACTGTGTACTTTTCAATCCACTCTATTACTCAATTTGAAGTGAACTCCCATTTCTATGTTTCAAAGATCCATTCTTTTTACCACTTCAGTGTTACAATGAGTCAGCCAGAACCCTGAAAGTGCCTTATAATATATGGAGCCTGGACTCAGGCTTATTGGAAATGCTGGTAATGGACCTGGTCCCTGAATACCTGAAAGGTGATCTCTTCTATGTTGGAAATTTCCTCCACCACTATAGAGAGTGAGGGACAATGGAAGAGTTGCTGGATGTTCTGGTTAAAAAGTGAGTGTTCCTGTTTCAAACTCAGAGCTATGAGACTCCCTGGCTGATTCTTGGAATATTTGGTACCTCTCTGATACTGTTTCACTGGGGTCCGATCACAGGAGCATGGCTTGAGACAAAGAAATGCACTCCCCAGCTAATTCCTTAGGACTGACCTGCCAGAAAATTTCATTTTCCTTAGAAACTAGTGGAGCCTTAGCAGTTTGCTTGCTGAGAGAACAGGATTAGAAGAAATAGCCAGTGGTACCCAACATCCACCCTCACCTAGGAAATCACTATCTTAGAGGCCTTTAAAGGAATATAGACAGTAGAAAGAATGCAACTTGAACTTGAATTTGGGGCCTGAGTGCTGTCCCATTAGTAGCACTCTACCATTTGAGCCCCAGGTCCAGTTCTGGCCTTTAGCTAGTTAATTGAATTTTACAAAGTAGACTGGGTTCAAACTGTGATCCTCAGATCTCATCCTCCTGATTAGTAGGATTAGAGGTACAAGGCATTGTGCATTTATTTGTACAGATGCTTATAAGCATCCTCAAAGAATTTCCTTGAAATGGAATAGACATACCTCCACTTTTTGTCTGTCATGTTTACATTACCATGTGGGTCTTAGCCAGTCCCATGTGTGTCCTGTTAATTCAGAAAAGGAGAAACATAGAGTTAACTTCCTTCTCTCATCCCATTGGTAAAGATCCTTCTACCGTAACTGGGAAGATGAACAAGATGAACATGTATGTGGACGTTGGCACAAAAAGAAGTTCAAACTGGGTATCTTTGAGGTTTCTGAATCAAAGTCAAATTTCTTCTTTGCACACCAGTTGTGATTTTCACCAGGGGGTTGAGGCTTGGCCTTTCAGTGGAGAGCAGATTACACAGTTATGAATGTGGTTTTGTGGATTACAAGGAAGGCTGTGCATAGCAAGTCAGATCCAATGGGGAAACAAAGTTCTCCTCCTATCACAGGGAGAATTTTAGAGGATTTTCTTTGAGAAATTCCTAGAAGTGGGTTGTGAGGAGCATCCTGCTTGCGGGAGTCTCTTCCCATTTCCCAACATGCAAGTCCCATGAGAAAAATGCTTTAGTACAAGGCTCAGGATGGAGAGGGCGGGCTTACATTTTCCTTATTACCAATCTGCCCACAGCATCATTTGCTCCATCTTCCCTATGTGGGTGGACTTCTACCCTGATTATTAGTATGAGCACGAGAATTATGACAGTCTGAAAGAACTTACACAGTATGTCAAGTTCAACATGCCTTCTTCATACTTGCTCTTCAGCTTACATATTCTTCTGTAGTAGCTGAAGAAATGCATGACCCATGAGACCAAGAAAAAGAGGAAGAAGTCCTTGCTTAGATGCCTCAGAACTGGTGAGTAGAGATGGAACCTGAGTCTCTAGGGATGGGC
Source organism: Dipodomys spectabilis (assembly GCF_019054845.1). Lineage (NCBI taxonomy): Eukaryota > Metazoa > Chordata > Mammalia > Rodentia > Heteromyidae > Dipodomys > Dipodomys spectabilis. Next base: position 381,943 of record NW_024871111.1, on the reverse strand, counting down.
CTGATTGGCCAAGAGCCCTTAGTACTCCCCAGCTTGGCAAAATGTTCTTTTATGGATATTCTTTGCCAGGTAATATCTGTTCTCCTTTTGAAAGAACTTGGAAGTAGCCACTCATTAGAAACACTCTACCTTTTTATAATCAGTGTTCAGCCAAAATCAAGTTCTAAAGCTTCCCCTACTAGATCCTCATGAAAGTTTATTCAGACCTTAACTTCTAGAATGTTAAGATTCTTGTACCTATTTCCATTCTCAGGTTTGCATCACTGTAGTGCAGCTCCTCCAGAACTGCAGAGAAAGAAATCATCAGTGATGTCGTCTATGGTGTCTGATGGAGATCAGAAGCCATCACTTATCTCCAGAAAGCATGTGAACAGAGAGTTTTATTCAATTTGTAGAAAGGCTCAAGCAGGTTTTGAATCCTGTGGACATCCCACTGTTTCTGAACCACACATGTGATGCAGGTGTACCTGCACATAGCACCAAGGAAGAAGGTGTTCCAGAATGTCTTCCAATGATGCTCACAATCCAGCTAGATCAGCTCCAAACCAGTCAAAAAGACACATCTTGATCTGCAGGGTAAATGCGTGCTAATGGAAAATGATCCCTGTCTATGTTCAGGAAAACCAATAAGAGAGGTCCAAAATCTAGAATCAGTTGAGGAAAGGGAATCTTTCCTCACAGAATACCCGGACCAATCTGTCCTCCTATGACGGATGCAATTTCCAATTGAGAAATTAGAATCTGTCCTTCCCTGGACTCAGGAAAAAAACCTGTCTTTAATGAGGAATTAGATCCCCTTGAGGACTTTGAGGCAGAATTTCTGCCTGGAGGCCACTTAGAGGCCAATCTAGATTTAGAGATTCCTTTCCCACTTCCTGGGAAAATCTTTATATTTCTTTTTGTTCTCATTATGTTAAAATTTTCATTCTATTTATTTTTCTAACATTATTAAAATGTCAATGTTTTGATATATTCTTGAATTCATGAATCCTAAATATGTTTCTTTTTAAACCTAAAATCTGAAGCATTGTGCATACGTGTTCTGTTTGTGTGGGGGAAACAGAGTGACAGCGGGGTGTACAAGAGAGCCTACTGCATATAAAGGGAATTGGTAAATGCACAGGGAGCGGCAAGGAAGCCAGGTCATGCCTGCATGGGGTGATTAGTTGGCTACAAAAGTTCTAGGACATAGCAAATCAGATGTCCTAGAAAGCAATTCTGTCAATTGGGACGAATGCCACAATAATTATAGTGGTATGTGTTTCACTCTTCCAACAGTGAGTTCAAATCTGTATACATCTTCATTGTGCTTTTGGCAAATATGGAAGAAAAATTTGGCTGCAATAACATAAAAAAATCTACTTAGGACTGAAAATATTTGACAAAATATATAAGAAATATGTATATTCGAAAGTAAAAGCCATCATCAATAAAAAGAAGACTTGCGTAGATGAACAAGCAAAAAATCAGGAAGAAAAATAACAATTTAACATTCAAATGAAACAAAAGAACACTAGAAATCACAAATTAATTCAGTACTCAAGAATCTGCAGGAAATGCAAATATTTAAAAAAATAACCTATGACAAGTTTATGAAAATCCTGACTACATGGGAATCTACTGTTGTGAGTATAGTGGTTAAAGCCCAGACTGGACTGAAAGAACTGTACACATGTCATGTGTGTGTTATTCTAAATTTCAGTAAGAATAACATTAAGTGGACTGAGGCCAAGTAAGAAGCCAGATTCTATCTGAAATATAATCAGGATAATTTAGGGCTGGGCCATGACAAATTGGTAAGAACTCCATTTAGGAGACACAAGACACACAATTCAAACTCTAATATTATGGGTATTAAAGAAAAAAGCTATGACTTCAAGTAATTGGAATAATTGTAAGATTTGAATATTTGGTTGGAGAAAAAAAATCCATGAGAGAGATAGAGTGAACCCATGTTACAATGCTTTCTACATAAGTGATACTATTGTGTGGTACTCCAGACATAACAGAGTTACCTTGCAAATGAGCATGGATGTGCGTTTGGGCGATGGAAATATTTTACTTATAAAGGTGTAAATTAGATTTTTGGGGGTAGGTTGTAGTTCTTTATTACTTTGAGCCACAGTTCCAATTCTGATTTTCTGTTGGTTGTTTGGAGATAGGAGGTTCATGGATTTTCTTGCCTAGGATGGCTTCAAAACATGATTGTCAGACCTCAGCCTCCCAAGTAACCAGGATACCAGGCATAAAACATCAATAATTTTTAAATAATTTAGTAAATTGTACTGTTACAGAAGTTATAAATTATAATTATAACCTGTGTATTATATATATATGTATATATCAATGCATACAGATAGAACTATTTTAGCATACTTTTGTATCTACACTAGATTTATGAAAAATCATCTTTTGTTGTAAAATAAAATGCAAACAAAAGTTAATAATGAGGAGCAAAACAAAGGAAATTGTCACATGTTTTTTGTTGTTGAATGGAATATGAATTGAGAGAATCAGTTTGGGAAAACCATCTTTAACAAAATGGATAATGACTATTAATTCCAATCCCTTTATTTGCCCATATTGTGCATCCTCACACATGAGTGTCAAAATCACACCACACTTTTTGCTTTTGTATTTAACTCACCTGTTATAATTTAGGGAATAGTTGAAGTAATCAAATAAATATTAAAATAATTGTAATTGAGGTTATGAGTTAGAGCTGAAAATGATTTTAAATATGATAATAGCTAATTAAATTGCATTTTTCTTACTTTTACTCTATTGTCATGCTCCTCATTCCCACGTTAGGAAAGTACATTAAATTATGTATACAATTATGAAAAAAATGTATTGAAACAATATCGGCACAGTGTGGTTTTAGCTTATTGACACCTGCAGGGGGTAGTGTGTTTTTGAGGACTTGAAGTGATGGAGATGAAGGGAGGAATGTGCTTATTCTGGAAAATTGACTAGAAGATTGCTCCCAGAAAGATAGTGATGAATTCTTCCAAAAGGTTACCATAAAATCAATTTCACAACCATTTTCACTGATACATTATACACCATAGCCAAGTTATGGAAACAGCCCGATGCCCTTTTGTGGAGGGATGGTTGGAGAAAGTGTGGCACATATACACAAGTGGATTTCACCCATCCATTATGAAGATCATTACATTATTTGCAAAGAAATGGATAGATCTCATAATGTGTTAAGTAAACTAAGTCAGAGCCAGACACACAAATAACCCATGTTCTGTCGCATATTTGGAAGCTAGAACTTAATGCAAGTTTACACAACAGTATTAACCAAAGCATGCTATTTTCAGAGGAGTATTTAAAAGGTGTAATTTCTTTTTTTTTAAATTTAATTTAATTTAATTTGTGAACATACTGTACAGAGGGGTTACAATTACATGGGCAGGATAATGCGTACATTTCTTACCAAGCATTGCAGCCTCCTCCTTTGTTTACCCTTCACCCCCCTTCCCAGCCTCCCCCCTCCCCCCAATCCCAATGCTTCTCCTTTCCCCCCTTCCCCCCCCCCCCCCCCCCACACCGATGTTGTAAAGCTCGTTTTGGACATGACAACTTGTACTTCTTATTGTTGCAACAGGTCCATAAAAGGTGTAATTTCTTATAAAATTGAAATTTATAAAATTGAAAGTAGGGTGAGGTTTGGAAGGGTGTGGGAAAGTTATGTAAAGATCCACTGTATTTATAAACTGATTTGTTGAATGGAATTTCCTTTGTACAACTATTTAAGATAATAAAAATATAATTAAAACAATGGAGACAACTGATCTTAAACTGCCTTCTCTTCAACCATGAGTCAATATAATAGTTTCCTCCTCAGAAATTTTCTTTGCATGTATTTTCCTTATGATGACAGAAAAGTGACCAATGCAATGAATATCAATACATCACATTGCACATCATAAAGATACAAAATATTAAAATCACAATAAAAAAAAACGTTAGATTTCATCACATGATAAAATAACAGGTAGAATGTATCAAATGCTGATTGATTGTTTTTCCAAGTAATTTACCTATGCTATCTAATTTCAACATCACAATAATCCCATAAAGTGGAACTAATTCCATTTTTACGTCTCAGATGATGATATGGAAGTCTTCAGAGTTGGAATTACTAGTACAACATTGCACACATGGTAAGTTTTAGCCTGATTCTCATCTCCCACTGTATCAAATAACTTCATTCTATTTTTTTTTATTTTTTTATTTTTTATTTTTTTTTTATTGTAAAGCTACTATACAGAGGGTTACAGTTACATGAGTGAGGTTATGAGTACACTTCCTCTTGAACATTGTTACCCCCCTCCATTGTTTTCCCCCTACCATCCCCTCCCTCCCTCCCTTCCCCGAGGTTCTTTTTTTTGATTGTGATTAAATGATTACATAATTTCAAAGTCACAAGTTCATTCTAACTTCCCTGGAGCAAATTGTCTACCACAGTCTGTAATATATAACAGTGTTCACATGTTATATACCATATTTGTGATCAGCAGCATGAGGATATTTAGTAGTGGTTCAACCAGATGAGCGGGAGTTCTTTGTTTCTTAAGTCCTGTTAGTTTTGTTGTATCACCTAACCTTTTGGATTTAGCATCCACTTATGAGGGAGACCATGTACCCTTTGTCTCTTCGTTCTTGGCTTACCTCGCTCAACATGATTCCTTCTAGCTCCATCCATTTCCCTGCAAATGCCATTATTTTGTCATTTCTAATGGCTGCATAATATTCCATTGTGTATAGATACCACAATTTTTGGATCCATTCATCTGTGGTGGGGCACCTAGGTTGTTTCCATATCCTAGCTATTGCGAACAGTGCTGCAATAAACATGGAGGTGCACGTGTCCTTGTATATTGGTTCCTGTTGTTCAGGGTAGATGCCTAGAAGTGGTATGACTGGGTCGTTAGGGAGGTCAATCTTTAGCTTTCTAAGGACCCTCCAGACTGCTTTCCAAAGTGGTTGTATAAGTGTACATTCCCACCAGCAGTGTAATAGGGTTCCTCTTTCTCCACATCCCCTCCAGCATTTGTCGTTGGCTGATTTGTGGGTGTGGGACATTCTGACTGGGGTAAGGTGGTATCTCAGGGTTGTCTTTATTTGCATTTCCTTCACCACCAGGGATGATGAACATTTCCTCATGTGTTTCTTTGCCATTTTTATTTCTTCATTTGAGAAGTCCCTCTTTAGTTCCCTTGCCCATTTAGTAATTGGTTTGTTAGGTTTGGGAGGGATTAGTTTCTTGAGTTCCCTGTATATACAGGATGTTAACCCCTTGTCTGATATATTGCTGGTAAATATTTTTTCCCAATTAGTTGGTTGTCTTTCTAGCTTAGTTGAGATAGATTTAGCTGTGCAGAAGCTTTTTATTTTAAGGTAGTCCCATTTGTCGAGTCTCTCTCCAACTTGTTGTGACCCTGGGACTCTGTTCAGGAAGTTCCTTCCTGTGCCTATTAGTTCAAGTGTCTCTCCTACTCTGTCCTGCAGTAGTTTCAGAGATTCAGGTTTAATGTTAAGGTCTTTAATCCATTTTGAGTTGATGTTGGTGCATGGTGATAGGCTGGGGTCCACTTTTAGTTTTCTGCATGTGGCTGCCCAGTTTTCCCAGCACCAGCGGTTGAAGAGGCTGTGTTTCTTCCATTGTATGTCTTTGGCTCCTTTGTCGAATATCAGCTGGCTGTAGGCCTGTGGATTTATATCTGGATCTTCTATTCTGTTCCATTGGTCTTCGGGTCTGTTTTTGTGCCAGTACCATGCTGTCTTTGTGATTATAGCTCTGTAGTAGAGTTTGAAGTTCGGCATGGATAGCCCTCCCATATTGTCTTTATCCCCTAGAATTGTTTTGGCTATTCTAGGTCTTTTGTTGTTCCATATAAATTTTTGGACTGTTTTCTGTATTTCAGTGATGTACGTCATTGGGATTTTAATAGGAATTGCATTGAATTTGTATATTAGTTTTGGAAGTATCACCATCTTTACTATATTAAGTCGGCCTATCCAGGAGCATGGGAGGTCTTTCCATTTCAACTTCATTCTATTTTATGACTAAAATACCAGCACTTAGTAGACTAATTCTAGGAAAATTTCCCAGAATTATTGTGTACACTCTAATAATATTTCACTTTATCTTTGTTAGAAAATAGGTAACTGTAATATGAAAACTCCAAGTTCATAATCAATTTATACTTCCCTGATGAAAGGAACTACTAAACTATAACGTTCTTGATTTCTAGCTCAAAATAGTAGAAATCATATTCTATCCCTTCACTCAACACTGCGCTGCCTGAGTACCCCATCCCTGTTTAACACAGTGTTATGGAAAGAATGACCTCCCCAATTCCTCATGGAAACAGACTGCAGGTCTTATGGACCAATCACTTCCACATCGTAATTCACCTAAGTTGTTTACCATGAGAAGTATTTTGATTTGTATTTATACCCAACATTTTGAGAGAAATGTGCTACTTTAAAATGCTATTAAAATAAGACTTAAAGAAAAATCACCTTTGACCCCAGCTAAATATTTTACTTTTCATATACCAAAAATGCAGTGTGATCTATCATTAATATTAGGAAGGACAGGTTAAAAATCATAGACACCAAGACCTAAACATGAATTAAAGACTCTCCAACTTGTGAATACAACTGGTTTAAAAAGACATCAATACTACTGCATTTTCTCAAAATTTCTTATGATTCAATTATAAACTATTAACACTTGAAAATAACTCATTTTCTTGGGAGTAGGACACAAAACACAAGATTAATCCTAATCTTTTTTAAAGAACTTCATTTATACTACAAATTCACCCCTATAACTACAAAGATTCTAAAAATAACAAGTACAGAGTAACAAAGGAAACAATTTAACTGCATCATCTACATTAAAAGGACTGTGTTAATATAAAACAAAGTTATACTAATAATTAGCTTACCAAATTCACTTACATTCTTTAATCCTATTTCATTTACTTTCATAAAAACTGGGTTTTCATTAAATGATGCATAAGAAAGCCTATATACCCACTTAGATTTTCAGATCTTAACAATATTTATTTCAGAAATGTCTTTAGATCTATAGTCAATGAACTGAAATAATAATAAAATATTCAAAGTCTTTTCAGAAATTTCAAGACTACCTCTGGGATGTTATTTATATTGGAAAAGATATTCAAAAAATCGTATTTGTTAAAGTTGCCATAGTTACTCCCATAAAAGAGCCTTTAGTGAAAATACGTTTACATGTTCAAAACAACTTCAAATACATCCACTATCTGGAAATGACACATGCTTTTTGTTTGTTTGTTTGTTTTTGAAAGTAATATCTAAGAAGCATATCCACAATAAGGTTTTTCAGTCAATATGGTGGGATATGCAAACGTAATAAATATGCGGTTATCTCTTAGTCAGAATAGATATGATCTTACAAAGAAATATATTTTCAACAGAAATACAGAATTAATCCACCTTGTGTTTCATGGGAATAACCAGAGAGTAATACCTGTTTGGTCAGGTCGGTCAAACTCACTCCATGAGAATATTTTAAAAGTATATCCAATTTAAGAGGTCAAATACATATTTTGTACTGACAGTCATCTTACAGCAATAACTTACTACCTAATTATGTCTGTATCTTCTCACCTAACATGTAATAAGAGCTGAAAGCAGTCCCTTTTATCTAACTTGAGTAAATGCATTAATTATGATGATGTTATTATTTGACAAGTAAAATATACAAAAGGGTGATTCCACTGAAAAGACATGACAGAACACTGATAAATAAAAATATTGCAACACAGTTAGCTCTTTTCAGCCTCACCTTGTCCACATTGGCAAGCAACATTGCAAAAGCACAAACACACATATACACATACACACATGCGCACATGTACATACATATACATGCATGCTAAATTCAGGGTTTATTGTACAAAAAAGTTCAAATAAAATATTCGTGATTAGTACAAGTGATAATTTGCCTTATTAAAAAATGATACACAATTCAGTCACAAAGGGTGTTTCATTTTACCTGCCTTCCCCATGTGACCACTTAATTTATTTTTAATTAATTAAATAAATAAGTAATGCATTCATTTCTTTGGTGGTAATAGGGGCTTGAGGGCCTGGCTCTGTCTCAGAATTTAGTTTTTTTTAGTGTTCTCAAGCCTAGCATTTGACTGCTTTTGCCACACCTCCATTTCTAGCTTTTTCTGGCTACTTTCAAATCAGAATTTAATGGGAATTTTTTGACTTGGTCTGGTTTCAAACCACAATCCTTAGATTTCATCTTTCTAATTACCTAGGATTAATGACATGAGCCACCAGTGTGGCTTCTACTTTTTCCTCTATATTCATCTAATGCACATACTTACATAGAAATTTAAAACTGAGTATGGAACCAAGATGTACAGTGATGATATTGTCCTGTCAGAAATTCAACTTAGTAATTTAAATTTCTTAAGACCATACAGAAAAATACTATGATATAGTACAAGAGAATACACAATTGAACATATGAGCTTTAAGAGTTTTCTAATAGGTCAATTATTTATTGTTACCCAATATTAGAAAAAAAAGTATAATGCAGAAGTAAAATAGCAGTCCTTTACATGACTACTTAAATTCCTTGTTTTTTTAAAAACAACACTTGTTTTCATCTAAAAAAGTAGTCCTATCTATTCTCTTCATGTGATTTTTATGACTGAAGGTGCTTAATGAGAAGTCAAAATGTATTAGTAATCCTTTGCTATCAATTAAATCTCACTTTTTCTTCTTGGAGAATATAATGATCAACACACTAGTTCAGAATCAGCAAGCAATAGTTCAGAATCGTGCTTACAGTGCAAGTAAATCACCAGTAAGTAATCCTCGATGCCATTTTCCACAAAGTTTTGTCATAGATATAATCAGCCTGCCTTCTCTAGCTGCTTTCCTAGCCTGGACCTATTTCTTTATTGTACAGAAAAAGTGTGATTTAACTGTTTTCAGTCAGATCTGCTCCTAGAATTATCAAGGACTTACATTCTTGTCTGTAATTTGGTCAGAGCTACGTCTCTTTATGTAGACTACTAAAATGTATTTACTAATTTCAAGTAAATACATAATTCTATTTCCATCTTTTTTAAAAAATAAAATTCTATTTGCTCTATAAATTAATCAGAGGCATGGATTTTGTGGCTAGCTAGGTCATTGCACATTGCAGTCTCTCTCTTCCTCTCTTTCATGGTTCTCATAGATAATAAAACTGCTCCATAATTATCCTAATTTTGCTTTTATATTTTTGGTTGTATCATTTCACTTTCTGCTCTGTCATTTCCCAAATCTTTTATATAGAAAGCATTATTTCATATTTTCTCATTCCTAAAAGAAGCTGCACACGAAGACACTACTGGTTCTCCTTTTCATTTGGTACCTTTGAATACGGAGGAACATCTTTCATCTGCTCTCCATCAATTCTCTACTTTCCAGTTAGAATAATTTAAAATAATGAAAATGGAAAATGAGAAAATAAATCATGGTGAAAAAAACAGATGTAGAAAATTCACCGGATTTTTCTGACCAGTTCAACCAACGTGAACTATTGGCGAAATACATGGACACCTCATTTCCACTGTCACTGAAAGTTTCTGCTTAGGCAATTCTGATTAAGATGAAGAAAAAAATGAAAAAATGATGAATGGTATAAATTGCAAGAAAAAAATGGAGTAGGATCCAAGCAAATTTCTTCTTTGGGCTGCTGAAAATAATCGGCTTACTACATTGCAGTGACTACTTTCCAAAAAGGCCACTCATGTGAATACTAGGGATGAGGATGAGTATATATCCCTTCATCGGGAAGCCTACAGTGGACCCTTAGACATTGTCTGTGAGTTGGTGGCTCAAGCAGCAGATATTCATGCAATAACTGTAGATGGGTGGACACCGTTGCACAGTGATTATACATGGAATAATACTAGTGTGGCCATTTTCTTCATCATGATGCAGATACCAATGCCAAAACTAAAGACCTTTTGAACACCTTCCACCTTGCTGCTGGGAATAGAGATAGGAAAGATATGTTGGATCTCCTTCTGTTGCACCATTTTATCAAACCAGGTCTGAAGGACAACTTGGAAGAAACTGCATTTGATATTTCCAAAAGGATAAGTATGTATCACTACCTCTTTGAAGTTGTGGAAGGCTGTACATATTGTTCTCTTAAGTTTAATGGTTCGGTTAAGTTTCTTTTTTTCCCTCTTTGTTTTTCTTTTTCTCTTTTTTTTGGAGTTTTTTTTTTTATTATTAAGAAAATACCATACAGGAGAGTTACAATTACATGGACAAGGTAATGAGTATATTTCTTATGAAGCATTGTTGCCTCCTCCTTTGTTTTCCATTCCCATCCCTTCCCATCTCCCCCTCACACTCTCCTCCTGCCCTCCCACTACCACCCCCAAGCCAAAGGTGTAAAGTTCGTTTTTCGACATGACGTCTTGTACATCTCATTGTTGCAATGGATCCACCTGTATCCCTATTTAAACGGTTTGTTTTTTTCCCTTCTCCACCACAAATCATACCAACATCAAATACAGTGAAAACAGGGGTTATACCGTGGGAGGGAAATACAAAACAACAAAGAAATCATCTTAAAAATATAATAGAAACAATCGCAAGGAAAAAAAAGATTTGAATCTTTATCTTGGGGTTCATTTCACCTAACATCAACTTATCTGACCGTTTCTGCTTTTGTCAGACATATACTAGTTATTACAATTAAGGGAAACCATGGGACCTAGGTTTCCTTGGGCCTGGCTTAGTTCACTTAATATAATTGTTTCAAAGTCTTTCCATTTCCTAATAAATGGGGCAATGTCATTCTTTCTGGTGGAGGCATAGAATTCCATTGTGTATATATACCACATTTCCTTGATCCATTCATCTACTGAGGGGCATCAAGCATGACCATACGAAAGCTACCAGAAAAAATATATTTATTGCAGCATTATTTACTATAGCTAAGGTATCAATTAAGTTTCTTAAACTTCAAAATGCCAGTCCATTCTTTTGTTTGTTTGTTTGTTTTTCATTGTGAAAATGCCATACAGAGGGGTTACAATTGCATGAGCAAGATAATGAAAACATTTCTTATCAAGCATTGTTGTCTCTTCCTTTGTTTCCGCTTCCCATCCTTTCTCATCTCCCCCCTCTCCCTGTCCTCCCACCCCAATCAAATTTGTAAAGTTCATTTTTTGACATAACAATTTGTACATCTCGTTGCAATGGGTCCACCTGTATCCCTATTTAAAGGTTTGTTTTTTTTTCCCTTCCCAGCCACAAATTATACCAACATCAAATACAGTGAAAGCAGGGGTTATGCCATGGGGGAGGGACATACAAAGCAACAAAGAAATCATCTTATAAATATGTTCGAAACAATTGCATGAAAGTGCCAGTCCATTCTTTGTGTCCATAGAAAATATTTTCACAATCCAAATAACAACAATATCTTCCTGTAAAAATTCTGGGGAATTCTTCCAAGTGAATTGTCTGATTTTGATGTTAAAGTATATTCAAGAGTTTGTTTTTGTATACATGTATAATGATTTCTGCAGAGTTTGTGATTATTTTAAATCAGAAATAATTTGAATTTATCTGTTGAAATGAGTAGTACAAAAACTAAAGATATTTCTTGTGCTTGTCTGAAAAAAGGATATTTTTAAATATTCTATATTCTGTGTTTGCATAATATCCATAATCTATTTCATTCTCTCCTAGATATAATTTGAATTCTACATTGTTTTGTAATACATAGGTACATTAATAAATGTGTACTGTAAGATTGCATTCCATATATAAAGTTAAAGATTCCTTTTTTTTTCTAGGTCCTTATACTAGTATATTTCTTTGGGATAAAATGAGAATTTAACTAATTTCAAAAGTTTTGTAAAGGTTATGCTATGTAAAGGCATTTCTGAGGTGAAGATTTAATACACTGATATGACACTAACCTTTAATTCTAGGACTTACATGTATTGTTACTCTTGTAATTATGTAATCAACTTTTTAACAACTGCTTTTCATTTCTTGCATCTGAAGAATGAAAAATATGGAATACTATACAAATTTTCATTTCATCCTTGTGCAAGTGCCATGTTAATCTCTGTATTGTTTTAATTTGTGTAGACATGCTGCTGAAGCATGTAGTATCCTCTAAATTTAAGTAGTTAATGATGCAATCTTCATATAGGCTTATATCTTTACGTGCCTATTTGTAACAAGGAAACCTTATTGTTCCTAACAATACTATTGATCGATTTTTCCTAAAATTGTGTATATAGTGGAAAAATTATATTGTTTCGTCGATTGCTCACATTTGCAATTTTTTGTCACTGACTATTTTAAATCTTTTTTCATTTTAGATTTGATCATACTTTGAAGCATTTATAGCTAGGTCCAAAAGTGATGGCTTTTTCAAGTACTTATTTGTCCAACTGAGTTAGCTTTGTGGAGCTAATGGATCCAAAGTAAACCTTGCTTAAGAGCTACTTCTAAACTTCTCCAGCTTAAAATTTCCCAAATGAGGTCTTACTGGCACAAATGTCTACCTGACCCTTTACCCTTCTTCCATGTAGGAACAGACCAACCAGAATATCTTACCCTGAAATCATACTTTGTCTTACTGGAAGAAAACTAATCTTAGTTACAAGGGATCATAGAGAGATGAACAGTTCAGACAGAACTGTTCAGACCAGAAGGTATTTTATAAAAATATAATTGTTTATGATACCTACCATTTCAAAAGTAGCTAAAGCCAAGAAGGTGAAAAATTGTTCATATGCATGATTACCTAATGTCATGGTCTGTCTACCTTCCAACCAGGAAGGAACTTACACTACTGTCTTTCTATCAACAAATATGTCCATAGCTCCAGGAGAAGTCCATGTGTTTCTCCTCGATATTAGGCCTTAAATTAGTAATGCTTTAATCACAGTGTTTCCTCTTGTCTCCAGACTGTAAATCCACAAATGGTAAAACTTTAGGTCTAGCTCTACAAAATACTGTGGTAGAGATAATGCAATATTACTTTAAAACAAAGTTGTCTTTAATACCCTAACCACCACAGAACAATGTAAAACATGTGCTGTTTTTTTATTATTTTATACATAGATATATATTTTATTTTATATTTGCTGATTTTATATTTCACACAGTGAAACTTACTAGAATTAATTGATAATTTGATAAATAAATTGATAATTATTTATTCCAATGAATAGAATTGGAATATAAATAATTATGTTTAGGGCTGGGAAGGTGGCTCAGTGGTAGAGCGCTTTCCTTGCATAACTGATCCCTGGATTCGATTCCTCATCACCACATAAGCAAAAAGAAAAAAGCCAGAAATGGCGCTGTGGCTCAAGTGGTTTGACCGCTAGCCTTGAGCTGAAGAGCTGAGGGACAGCACCCAGGCCCAGAGTTCAGGCCCCACGACCGGAACACCCCCCCCAAAAAATAAATAAAATAAAAAAATAAATAATTAGGTTTAGAATATATATCGGAATATAAAAAGAATCAATGTAATGTCTTGAGTATAAGCTTGTGATACCTTCTAAGTGTTCTTGGTCTTCTGAATTCACATGGTAAAAAAATGTTGTTTTCCTCTAATCTATAAGGGATTTTAGTCTGCTGCCCTGTTCATGGTTTTAACTCGCTGGTTCCAAAATGTTTTTCTCCATATTTCTGAAGCATTCCTACTGATTATACCCAAATTTTGCTGATATGATCTCTAAAAGATATTATTCTTCTGCAGGACCCATGAGTCCTAGGATCCTAGGTCCCAGTTACCTGCATCATCAGATAACAGGTGCAAGACTTCTCACCTAGGCCCATACAACATGCCAACAGAATGTAATTGAAGACTCATCTTAATTTCTCATTTCCTATAATATTTTAGGGCCTCAATTCTTTGAGAAGAAGGAATTAGCAGTAAGCAATTGTGAAATGCAACGAACTTAAAATGAAGGATGAGATCATAAAATCTGAGAGAAAGTACTGTAATTCAAATTTTCAATTTACAGATGACCAGACCATATCAGTGAACAACATCACAAAGTGTCACAAAATTATTTTTAATACCCCTCCCCTAATGATTAATGAAAGATTTCAGTCCAGCATTAGTGGGCCCAGAAAATATTACCTGGAAAAATAGATCTGTAATTGGTCTAACCAGGCCCGGAAAACTTGACTTAGAGGTCAAATGTAATCCAGAAAAACATTAATTGTGAAGATCCTTAGTGCTTCAAAACTTTGGTACTCCAGTAAAACTTGGTTCTGTGGTATAAAATGTTGTCATTCTCAAAACATTTAATCTCCTGAAAGTGTATTTTTTTTTCAAATAAACTTTTAAATATCACAATCGCCAAAATAACATTTGACAAATAGATGATACTCAGTGACATTATAAGCTTTTCAAGTGTAGGGAGCAAGTTACAATAGAGTTGATTTATTTACCCAACACTAATGCCATTGTTTCAACCACTCATTAAAGTGTAGAAATAATACCACCCACCATTTGTGTTGTTCAGTAGGTGCCTTCCAGAAATATGTTAAATAGATCAACCTCCCAAATTTCAAACGCAAACATTAGCTAATAAAGTAAATTTCATCACTTAATAAGGTACATTTTAAAAAGCCACAAATAGTTGCCTTATCATACGTTGTTTTATGTTTTCCCTATAAGTCTAACATAGTAAGTCTTGAATATGGATACTCATCAGAGATGTGACAAACATAAAATCTGTCTTCTATTTCTATCATATTCCTCTATAGTAGTAAATTTTAATTTTCTTCTTTTTCCAAAACTTATAGGTAGTAGAAAATATTATCCCATAGACAGTAAAATAATCACACACCATTGTACATAGACATTTATAAAAACTGATAGGAATACATTCTAAGCCATTTTTAAACTTTCTTGTTGACTAAAGATTAATCTTTCAAATGAATGAGAATAAAATCAAGTCTAGGGGCTTCACATCTCCAGTCTTGCACATTATTATTGCAGATGAACAAATTATGGAAATGTAAGTTGACATAAGTTCAAGTATATACAGGATTGAATCTCCAAAGAATGAAAATAAACCTTTCAAAGTATTAACAGACAGTTTAACAGAACGATTATCAGGAAGTTGAAAGCAGAGAGGAATAATAGTAAAGACATAGAATGAATGAAAAATGGAACAAGGGACAAGTACAGCTAGAATAGTCAATGTACACATGTGATAAAGGAAGTGGTAAATCTGAAATAAATCTTGGAGAAGGGGTTGATTGACAATAATAGAAGGAGTGAATCTGATCCAGGGGCATTGGACAATTAAATGGACATATTTAATTGTAACACACTTGCACAACCTTTTGAAATTCAGTTAAAGAACACACGAAAATCACAACCAAACAGCAATCTTTAGAGAGTATGAGCATGACCTCTCAAAAATTTAAGCTGTTAATGGAAGGCAGTTTTGGGAAAAGCAAACAAAGATATTCAAAGAGGGAAGTTTACGGTAGGTGAGAATTTTGAACAGATTTAAATAGATTGTCTAAAGTTATAAATCACCTACATCTGCTGCAAATACTATCTTTCTTCTGCGAGTTCTCTTTGTCTGAACTGGACAATCCAGTACTGAGACATACTTGATAGCTTGTGAAGATAGAATGAAATAAACAAGATCAAGGACCCGTTACTACACTGGAGAGAAAACAATTCTCTATGTTTTCCTTCATCTCTCTTCACTACTCTCTCTTCATACTTTTAAGTCAATGATTTTGAATTATATATTTCCTTCTTTGTTCTGACAAAGTAATTGGTCAAAGTAATTCACTAAATATTATTTTCAATTTTTTTCTTTTCTTTTCTTTTCTTTTTTGTCGGTGGTGGGGCTTAAACTCTGGGCCTGAACGCTGTCCCTGAGCTCTTCAGCTCAAGGCAAGCACTCTACCACTTGAGCCACAGCACTACTTCCGGCTTTTTTCTTTTTACTTATGTGGTGCTGAGGAATCGAACCCAGGGCCTCATGAATGCAAGGCAAGCGCTCTACCACTGAGCCACCTTCCAGGACCCATTTATTTGTTTGTTTTTGTTGGTCATGGGGCCTGAAGTCTGGGCCTAGGCACTGTCCCTCAACTATTCAGTTCAAGAATAGCAATCCACCACTGGAGCCACTTTTGGCTATTTTTTTCTGCTTATGTGGTGCTGAGGAATTGAACCCAGGCCCTCATGCATGCAAGGTAAGCACTAAACTATTGAGCAACCTTCCTAAACCTACTATATTATTTATTGTGTATTTATTTTACATCTTTTTTTGGGGGGGGTCCGGTTGTGGAGCCTAAGCTCTGGGCCTGGGTGCTATCCCTAAGATCTTCAGCTCAAGGCTAGCACTCTACCACTTGAGCCACATCGCCACTTCCAGCTTTTTTCTTTTTGCTTATGTGGTGCTGAGGAATCGAACCCAGGGCTTCAGGCATGCAAGGCAAGCGCTCTACCACTGAGCCACCTTCCCAGCCCCCATTTTTTTTCTATCATGCTGCTTACTTATTCAAGCGAGTCCAATAAACTTCCCCCTTGCACTTGTTGCCATGAAAACCTAACATTTATGTTAATCAGGACAAACTCTAATGTAAAACTTTGTCTCCATAAAACCAGTCCAAGAAGCTGTGATCACAAATATATGGCTATTCTTTTTTCTTTTACCTTGAAAATCTTCTGTGTCTAAAGTGCCAACAAAAATAAGTACTCCAACACTTTTTGGTTCAATCACTTCTAACTCAAAGTTATATTTTGCTAACAAGATGCTTAGGGGAAACTGAAGAATACTCCATTATATCTTCTCTCTTTAGACTCTCCTTAGATATCATATCAGGAACAGTGAAGTCATTTTTGCAAAATTGTTTCAATAGATTATTTTTCTCTTGTCTTGCATTTGCTCAACAAGATGAATGGGGGAGAATAGAGTTAAATCACCCATGCCTTGGATGACAGTGTCTGTTACAAAGGACAATGCTTGCATGTTCTACTTCTATGTCCTCTTAACTCTTGCCTGATATCCAATTAATCACAGCTTCTTGGCTTCAAGTCTAGTGAAGCTGAAACACTATAAGGCCTTCCCCACTGCTAAACCTTCATGGTTTCTCCTTTAAAACTCTTTTAAGTTGCATCATTTGGATGTGGAACTTATTTTGATATTCCATTCAATCAGTTCTGCATTGTAGTGAGCCAAATTGGCTCTATAAAATCACTTTAGGTAGCACAAATATTAAGACAATCTATATCAAAAAGTTTTGATCTCCCTCCACTGATGAAGCCAATACACTTAGCTAGCGCTTCTAAGAACACTGTTTTCTAAGCTTTTCCATTTGCTCAATTATTTTGTGACCCCCAAACTTTTAGGCTTTTGTACTAAGAGACATTTTCACTATCTCATGATAATAAGGGTATTATTTTTTGTGAGCCACTTTGAAATGTGAAATCACTGGTGTGAAGTATCTAATCAGATTTTTTTCTGTGTTTCAGTGCTTCACATGCAAAGACCTCATGGAAAGTATTATAAACAGAAATGTGTAAGCCCAATGCCTTCTTTCATTGTGGAGGGCACTTTGTCCCTAAATATTTTGACCCAAATTATCTTTTTCAAAGAATTACTGTTTGTTAAATAAAGGCCAATTCACAAATTTTGATGTCTTTTTTTTTAAGAACTTTGAATTTAAATTCCACTACAACCTTGTTTCACACAGTGAGAGTATATTTCCCAGGTAAGGACAATTCTCACGGAAACTTACAGGATTTATAGGAAGGTTTCTTAAGTTTGTTTGTTTAGTGTGAAAATGAGCCATCTTCACCCACATTGCTTCCTCTCCACTAAGTCTCCATGGATTTCTTTGCACGAAAGCCTATTTTCCCAGGCAATTTTAAATTTTCTTCATAAGCTAAGTTGTTAAAAATTAAAATTTACCTGTCACAATTTTAAAACTCTTTTGAAATTCCTTTAGCAGAACCACGAATTCACCAATCCTAATTCCACCTTGACCATCAAAAACAGTTACCATGTTGTTTTCACAATATAGTGTCCATGCAACTAATATTTTCCAGTGGCTTTGTTATGCATACATATGACCATATAAGATGATACTGAGCAAAATTAACTCTAAGATATGGAATCAGAGATTTTTATTTGCGGTTGTTGTTTTTAATGTATTAAGTGATTTCTATATTCTTTGGGTTTTCCCCTATGGTTTATCCCTTGCTGTATTTGACTTTGTACCCTGTGCATTATGTATACATTTATCTTAATTAGGGAAGGGAAGAGGAACAAGAAAATGGCGACACAAAGGACAAAGTGCAAACCAATTCATTAGTAATACTCACAAGACAATATGTTGGAAATATACATTACAACTTGTGAGGGGTATTGAGGTGAAGAAAAATTGTTAGAAAAATGAGGGAGGGGATAACAAATTTGAAAAGTTATTTATTCACTACCTTACAGTTACTGTAACCCCACTGTACATCACTTTGACAATAAAATTAAATTTAAAAAGTAAGCTGCATAAAATAAAATTTCACTGTATTGGTATAGTATTATTATTTATATAGTAACTTTTAAAAATCATTACTCTTTGGCATCTAATTTGAATTAATTACTCCTTCTTTATCAGAGGGTCATCAACTCGAATGTTATCCAGCTAGACAATATTGTCACAATATACTTGCCAATATTTTGAAAAAAGAATAAATTTAGTACTTTTACACACATAAAACCGAAAAAAGTTTAATTCTATGGAAACCCATAACTTTTAAAAGTAAATAAGTTGTTAAGAGAACAGAATATATGTGTTCTTCAAAATTCCTATGACTAATAACTACTCATTTTCAAATTCTGACCGTTCCATACCTGAGAAATTCAAAACAATACCTGTTTGCATGTTATGTAATTCTTCAATAGATGCAGTTTCCAATGAGGTTTTACAGATTGAGAAGTCAAAAGAAAAATAACCACAATTGGTAGAGCATAAAACTATGAAGCATCTGTGATAATTATTCAAGAGTAAGCAATCCCAATATTTATGCCATAAAGTCATCCTAGCCCAACAAATTCCAACTTGTAAGGTACACCTGAAAATTCCCTTATTTCACATCATGAATAGCTTTTCTTTATTGTAAAAAATACTACACCTCTGCTAATGTGATGTCCTCATTGTTTTGGAAAGAACCCCAATAAACTGGGCTGCATCATTTTTACCCCAATGATATTCTTGAGATCAGAACACTTGAAAATATTATTTATATATTTTTTAACTATTATAGATATTCAGGATGCTAAGATCGGAAGATTACGGTTCAAAGCCCACCAGGGCAGGAATGTTCCTGACATTCTTATCTCCAATAAACTTCTCAGAAAAAGACAGACACAAGTGGCACTGAGGTTTAAGTGGTAGGGCACGAATCTTGAGCTCAGAGACAATGTCCAGGACCAGAGTTCAAGCCCTAGGACAAACCAGTAAAACAAATACAGAAATAAAAACGAACCCCAAACCTAGCATTTTTATCATTGTATACAGAGGCACGTAATTAAGGAAATTTCTTCCTGTGTTACATATAGATAGAAGAAACAAGTTATCACACAATTATTCTCTTCATACCATGTTATACCACACCCTCAAAAAATTGCTCTTTTTCTAAATTTATAAATAATATAATCTGTTTGTTGGCAACTCTGTCTACATTATTCACATTATCATTTGATACATGAACAGTTGGAATTATCTGTTAAGTTCTAACTTTCTTGAAAGAATATTCTAGGCAAATAGAATGTTAGAATAATTTGTGAATTTGTCAATTAAACCCTCTACTTAAAAAGAATTTTGTAGTATCATATAGAATATGGAATTACAAACAAAAACAAAATACTTATTTTGAAAATAAATTCTAATTTAGCAAGGTCCACAAAGTCCTATATTTGACAAAGTTTTCTATTTCTCCAGGCTTAAGTTTTGTAAACCTTTATAATTTCTTTGGAAACCAGCAGAAGGATGCTTACTTACTTTTTCAAATTTTGGATGGGAATCATGAGCTACTTTGCATCTAGGAATGTTCTGTAATGAAGACAGCATTTAAAACACAATTGAGGATTATATGTGAGTTGCATTTCAATAGGAAACTTGACTTCTCAAAACATAATGACAAAATTAGCCCAAACTTACAACTGTGTATTCCTTTCTTGTTATTTGGTTTGTATTATTGAGACAAAATTTTACTACCTGGTCCAGGGAAGGTATCACTATGTAATTCCACTCAATAATATCCTGTCTTATTCTGAGTGCAACAATTCCAGGCCTGTATCACATTGCCCTGCCATAGTTTGTTGGTTTATTAAAATCTAGAAATTAAGCAATTCTCAACTTCTATGAAGATCTTATCCATACAATGACTGCCAAGACTATTTATGTACTATTTTCAAAGATGTTCTAACATTTGACACAAGATATGAACATTTTCAGATGCACCTGCTGTGGACTCTGATTCATTCCTCCATGGATCTGATCCCTTTAATAATGATATATTTGACTTTCTTACTACCTCTGGTCCCTAACTAAGCAGTAATCTTAAACTTTTTTGAAGATAGTTCACTTGAGGACTTTCTAATACTTTCTAATAATAAAATTTATCACCTGATTCTAGTCTTACTCAGGACATATTTTCTATTGTTTCTAACTTTCTTATATATTCTGACAGTTTTTATTTGTGTATTTGTGTGTGCACAAATAAGTGCCTCTGTGTGTATGTGTATATTTGTATGTATGTATGCAAAAGCCTCAAGGTCTTATCCAGCAATCTTTATCATGACTGTTATTCCATCACTTGAACCATTCTTCCAATGCAATTTTATCTGGTTAATTATTGATAGTGTCTCAAAGACTGTTCTGCCCATGATGGATGCAAACTGAACTACCCAGACCCCTTTAAATTCTTAGGTTTATTTTTCTAGAAGTATCTACTTTTAAACTACAAACATTTAAGTTTAAGTGGTAGCCCAGATTTTTAACTCAAGAATTCACATACACATTACATACACATTACATATCCTGAGTGTATACTGTTAGAAATGTGATCTTAAGCTGGGTGGTGGTGAGATCTGAGGATTGAGATTCAAAGCCAGCCCCAGTAGGAAAGTCCTCGAGACTCTTTTCTCCAATTAACTACCAGAAAACTGGAAGGGGCACTGTCGCTCAAGTGGTAGAGCACTAGCCTGGAGCTGAAAAGCAAAGGGACAGCACCCAGGGTTCACGTGCCACAACCAACAAAAACATAAAATATATAAGAAAAGGTATGGCTAGTGTAATCCCTGCTCTCTCAAGATGGACTTTTTTTTTCCAGTTAAGTCCATTCTCCTACATCTGACTTGAATGGAACCAGAATCATTCTTCCATTCTACTTTTTACAAATTTTCATGTTTAGCAAGGGTGATTTAGAAAGGGAGTGGCCTCATATTCATGTTCAACTTGGGAGTAATGCTTTCTCTATGACACTTCTATAAATCTACATACTGGACTTGGCTTTATTGTTTCAATGTTGTCTTTTTTGTAGAGTCTTCTATATTGTATTGAACACTAAAACACAGAAATCCTCTTTCTCCTATTATTGCTAATTTTTCTCTTACTGTTAACTCATGTACACTTGGGAAATAATGCACTACATATACACTCACAAAAAATGATCTGAGAACTTTTTTCCCATTTAAAATTCACCTTAATTTATGGAGCACTTATGAAGTTTGAACTCAATGTACTCTTGGATAATGTATTTATAAGGAATTTAAAATTTATATTTTCTCTTTACTAAGTTGTCTCTGGAACACTTGCTACCACATGTCCAAAGATTTCCTTGTGCTATTTCAATGAAGACAGAAAACATTCATTATACCTCAAGCACCATCATTGATTGTTACTGGAAGTAACTATTACTGGATGTGGAAACTGATCACAGGAATGGAATTGAACATAGAGGAATGACAAAGTTCAACTTAACTTGTGCTTTCCTTTTTACTGTACAAAAAAGAATCCAAGGCCTGAAGGAAACTCTGTCCCTGACTTTTTTGAGTGTGTTCCTTCCTCATATAAAACTTGTCTGTAAACTTCTGGTTGAGAGTATTACAAAAGGAAATAATGTGCCATTTGAGGGCAAGCATAGAACAAAAGGAAATAACGTTGTTTTAAAAGTGTTCTACTGCAAATAAACAAAGACATGGGGGTTTTAAAGTGTTTTATGGATGGATATTTCATGCCTGAGATGATTCTTCTGTTGCAGGAGTCAGTTATCCATTCCTTTACTCTGGTCCTGATTACTCCATAGCAATAAGGATTACAAAAAAGCTAGGTCCAGTGAGTATAATGAGCAATAGCAGGCTCTTCTAAGACCAGTACTCCTTTAAGGAGGGTCCTAAAGAAAGACCTGGGGTTTTTTGTTTGCTTGTTTGTTTAGTTGTGCTGGTTCTGGGGCTTGAACCCAGATGCTGGACCGTGTCCCTGAACAGTTGTCTTCCTGCTCACCTGCCCCCAAAGCTAGTACTCTACTGCTTGAGCCAAAACCCCACTTCTGGCCTTTCTTGTGTTTAAGATAAGAGTTTGACAGACACTCCTGCCTGGGTTGGCTTTGAACTGAGATAGAAAAAGCCAAGTGACATCAACTGTATCAAGACTTCTGTTTTGAACCAAGAAATAGTAGGTGAAGTTTATTCTAAAGCTAATATTTGACAATTTTTAAAAGAAGAGAATATGTCCAGCTAAGAAGCCATAATTTAAATAACTCAGGAAAAGTAGGTGTACTGAATCATTTTGGAATTTTTTTCTGATTTGAAGATTACTGTTGACCTTGTTGTTCCTTTTGGGGCAACTTAAAGTCATATTTGCACTTTTTGTCGGTCATGGGGCTTGAACTCTGATCCTGGGCACTGTCCCTCAGCTATTCAGCTCAAGTTCAGAGCTCTACCACTTTAGATACAGCACAACTTCTGGGTTTCTAGTGGCTAATTGAAGATGAGTCTCACAGACTTTCCTGACCAGGATGGCTTTGAACCATAATCCTCTGGTCTCAACCTCCTGAGTGGCTAGGATTACAGACGTGACCCATCACCACTCAGCTCATATTTCCATTTAGTGCACTTAATGACACTATGTAGACAAAGAATGGTAATTTGAATCAAATGATGACCTTGCAGCTTTTCAGAAAAATTGAGGTAGCAATAAATAACTCCTCCTTTTCCATGTTGTTACATTAATGACTCATGAGCTATGGGACCTTTACATTAGTATCGTCTTCCATCTGTGTAGGTATATGTAGTATCAGGAAGTGTTCATAGAGAAATAGAGAAAGACAGAATTTTAGAAAGCAACAGAGATCAGGTATGAAAAAACTGCGTAGAAGGAGATACATTTATCACACAGAGATTAAGAACTAGCACAAGATTTAGAATGCTAAAGGCAATAAGGAATAATCCTAGTTGATAAGTAGTTCTTCAATAACCAAAAATGGTTCCCTAGAACGGTTTCTGGTATACCTTAGTTACAATCATTTGTTCCTTCCATCTGGAGTTAGTCCTTCTCTTGTCACAACTGTTAATTAGCCTCTTCCTTTTTAGTGCCATGACTGACCAAAAAGGTTTCCAAATGTGACTTGGATACCCTTCTCATTGTTATTAGCAGTGACCACTCAAAAGTGTGGAATCTTTGAATTTTCAGAATTAAACTTCATTTGACATATAAGCACATTCCTGGTATTAATTTCTGTGACCTATTGAACAAAACTTTTTGTCAACACAGTATACTAATGTAGGTAAAGTACATGAATGAGGTACTATTGTCAGGTATCAGTATGGAAGGAGCAATTATATATTCCAAGTATGGCTTACTTTGCATTTACTAACTGTTTGGTTTTTTGCCAGTCCTGTAGTTCTGGGGCTTAAACTCAAAGCTAGGTAATTATTCCTGTGCTTCTTTTATTTTTCTCAAGGTTAGCACTCTACCACTTGAGGCATAGCACCACTTCCAGTGTTTCTTTTTCTGTTTATGTGGTACTGAGGAATTGAACCCAGGTTTTCATGCAGCTAGGCAATCACTGTACCATGAAGCCACATGCCTAGAGCCCTAAATGACTTTATTAAGATGGTATTACAAGGCTGGGAAGGTGGCTCAGTGGTAGAGCACTTGCCTTGCATGCGTGAGGCCCTGGGTTCGATTCTTCAGCACCACATAAGCAAAAAGAAAAAAGCCAGAAGTGGTGCTGTGGCTCAAGTGGTAGAGCGCTAGCCTTGAGCTGAAGAGTTGAGGGACAGTGCCCAGGCCCAGAGTTCAGGCCCCATGACCGGAACTCCCCCACCCCTTGCAAAAAAAGATGGTATTACATTTTCATTCCATAATTATGTATCATATTTTTGGCCTGGTGCTAGAAAAGGACATAGAAAATAATACTAACTAAATAATAATTGTCACTGTCTAGCCAGGGCACAGGGAGGCTTACCTCATGGAGCTGGTTCAACAGGCTGACCCCCAGCCTACCTCCAGAATGAGATGGCCACCTTGGGTTCCAGCCACATGGGGACTCTGGGCCACCTCTTCCAGCACCCATTCAACCAGTTCCTGTGTGTGAGAGAGAGAAAGTCAGAATTACATTTAAGCGGGTGCTGGTGGCTCAGGACTATAATCCTAACTAAACAGGAGGCTGAGATATGACAAACATGGTTCATAGCCAGCCGGGGAAGGAACATCCATGAGACCCTTAGCTCCAAAGAACCACCAGAAAACAGGAAGTGGCACTGTGGCTCAAGTGGTAGAGCTCTAGCCTTGAGCTGAGGAGCTTGGGAGTAACACCCAGGTGCAGAGTTCAAGTCCCATGACTGACAAGAAGTGGACTGAATAGATCATGAGTTGGTCACCTGGCTTCTCCAGGCCTCGTCTTCCTTAGCTGCAAAACTGAACACAGTGAAGGATCCCCTCCCTCATGGGAATAGGGTAAGGATGAAAGAGAGCCATGTTCTGTTTCATAATTCCATAACTGTCTCATGACTAATAACAGGCCCCATCTGAGCCTTTTCTGGGTTATCTTCCTGTTATATGTTCAGAGAATTGGCGAGAACCATATCTGACAGCCTCTCCCTCTGTGCCTGGACCTGCTCAAGAGATCCCTCTGTATTAATCCCTTGATTTCTCACAACTGTCCCATGAGGAGACTGAGGTCCAATGGTGGAGGCCCAACCCAAAGCTTTACCTGTGGTCAAGGATCGGTTGCTGTAGACTGAGAGTTTGGGACAATCATGTAAGCATCAGCTTAGACTGAGCATGGCACTATATGTCTACCATCCCAATTACAGACAACCACTCCTGGTGGTGCATGCCTCTCATAGATAGGAAGACCATGATTCAGCCCAGCCTGATCACAAATTGAGTCTCTATCTCAGAAATGCCCAAAACAGAAAGGCATGGTAGAAAACCTGACTGACAAGCCTAAGGACTTGAGTTCAAACTCTAATATACCAAAAAGAATCAGAGGTCTGGTGCCAGAGGCTCATGCCTACAATCCTAACTACTCAGGTGGCTGAGATCTGAAGATCACAGCACAAGATTTAAAATAGGATTGGCCTTGCAAAGGTCATGATGAGAAAACCTGGAGTCTGACCTATGCTGTTGCACTCCATACTAGCAGGGCTCAAATCTTTGCTAAGTGCTGACCACACTCTCTGTCCCCCTAGGAAGCCACCCCTGTGGGCCACACTCCCAGGTCCTCCCAAGCTCCCACTGACACTAACCAGGCCCAAGAGAGTACACAGATCCAGGACACAGAGATCCCTTGTTCTTATAATTTAACAATGTTGGGTCCACTTCAAGCCTCTCACTATTCCAGGCCCCCAGACCTCAGCTGTGAAGCCCATTCACCCCCCCCCCAAAGATAGCAGGCAGAAGTTACCAAAGGACCCAGCTTCCTTGTTTCAACCCACTTCTACACACACACACACACACACACACACACACACACATTCAGACCAGTGACAGAAGACTCGTCCATGCTGCACCTGCAATTTTCCAAATGATCACTCATCTGAGCACAGTCAGGCTGTACAAGGAGGAAGATGATCTCTCTCTCTCTCTCTCTCTCTCTTTCCCTCTCCCCTCTCTCCTCTCTCTCTAGCTCTCTCATGCACGCGCGTGCGTGCGCACACACACACACACACACACACACACACACATATACACACACAGACAGACTCAGAGCAGTGCTTCTCCAGAGTTTGTTGGTTCTTCATTTAGTACAATGTGCAAGCTGGAGCACCGGGTTCCCTTGGAAGAATCAGGGGCTTCCACTCAAGAACACCGTTCTAATGACTCAGCACCACCCTGCCTCTCCTTTTCTCCAGGGCCAGAACATTGACACCCCATTCACAAAACCCTAGGCCAGGAAGCTGGGTAAAGGTGTCCTGAGACAGGTTGCTCCTCAGAGCCAGGAGACAAAACAAGCACAGAGTCATGGTGTACCCAAATGAGTGTCTTACCTGAGGTGGGGGCAGTGTTGGGGAAATGGATGGGGTCCTAAAGTCTACATATATGGACTTACTCCCTACTTCCAGCATATAAGCTTCTGGGCCACTTGGCGGATTCTTGGGAAGGACAAGGAGACCAGATGGACTGGGACCACCAGAAGAAGCTGGCAGAGCTGGGAAATGTGATCACCCTGTGAGAACTGTTGACAACTGAGGAAAGGAGCAGGCTGGGTGTATGTGTGTGTGTTGGGTGGTGTTCCTCCCAGATAATCACCTTCTATCTGACCCCCAGCACCCTCACCTCCCAACTGGGCTTTAATTGTATCCTCTTCAGGTGAAAGCATGACTGAGCACAGAGGACAAGGGCTCACACAGCAAGGAAGACCTATCTTCTGCACCCAACACCCCCCACCAGCAGCAAAAAGGAAAAGACCCTAGAAAGCAGGTGTGGAGGTGCTGTTCCCCACCTCTGACTAAAGCCACCATGTTCCCACCAGGGAGAGGAAGGGTGCAGATGAGTGGCTATGTTGCTCCCAATGGTCCAGGCCAGGGGCCCTGTGGTGCCTCCTCCTTACCCATCTCTGCATCTCCCCATTTCCTGGGACATTGACTGCTACGGATGGGTTTGGAATCCCCTGGTCGACACCCCCCTCCCACCCCTGGGACACATTTGTGGCAGAGTCTGGGCTGGAGTACAAGGCACAGATGAGGTGGGTGTCTGGGTCGGAAGGGGAGGGGATAGATGGTGCAGGGGTCAAAGGGTACAAGCCTGGGAGGTGGACACTCATGTGCTGCTGGGAGAAGCTGTTGGCTGCGGCTCCAGGTGGGTCTAGCAGTGACAGCAGTGGCAAGGCAAACACTCAGGCCTGGAGCGGAGGACCCGGGACCTCACCAGGTCGTGACCACAAGCCGGCCTGGTGCTTGCCATCACCTGAGGACTCCGAGAGGCACTGTGGGTCCAAGCAGGCAGTGTCAGGTTTGAAACATGGCACTGGGCAGAATGGGGAAGGGGGCTAGGGCATGGGCGGGGCATGGCAGAGCTGAGCCAGGCCTCTCCTCCTAAGCCTTGAGTCTCTTGCTCACCACTCAGCCACCTCTACCTTCCTCAACTGCGGGTAATGGTGTAAACCAACAGAGGGAATCCCGGTGCTACCTAGCAGCATGGAATATAGGTCTGGCCACAATTCTTATATCACATTGGTCAGAAAAAAACATGAAAGCATGGGGGTGTGGCCAGAATCCTGTGATGCAGGCAGCATGGGTGGAGTCAAGATGACAGTGGCTCCCACAGCCCTTTTCCCAGGGAACTCTGTCCAATTCAGTTGGAGACAAGAGGGTGACCTGCTTTAGCTGGATGGCTGCACAGATTGTTGTGTATGACTGTTTGTTGCCAGTCTGGACCTTGAACTCAGGATCTGGGCACAGTCTGTGAACTTCTTTTGCTCAAGACTAGCCCTCCACCACTGGAGCCACTCAGCTTTACTTCTGACATTGTTGGCACTGAATTTGGGTCTCAAGGACTTTCCTGCCTAGGGTGACTTTGACCATGATCCTCCTATCACAGCCTTGTAAGTATCCAGGAGGACTGCTGAGAGCCAATGGTGCCTGCCTAATCATTGGTCTTGCTGATGTTCTTGCACAGACTGGTGAGTTCCCTATCCTCGGGTTTAAGTGGCGGGAGCTGCAGTCCACAGTTCAAATCCTGGTCCTTCGACCTCCAAATATCAGGAGATCCTAAGAAACTCGTTCCTATCCATTTGATTTCCAATGGAATGTGATGTATGGCATGATTGAACGAGCAGTTCTTGAATGATTCTAGGATAAAATTACACACAATTATAGGACACTGATCGATTTTAGTTAATACTTTATCATTTAAACAATCACATACATTAAATGGAGGCATAATGAAATACCTAAAATTGGGCTTCACATAGTATAAAGGTGCAATTTTTTCTGCCAGGATTGGGATTGGAACTCATTGTCTGGGTAATTCTGTTTCACTGTGTGGAAAGGAGAAGCTCACCTCCTTGAAGTCAAGAAATTCAAGTCTGTTCCTTACGCCTGAATTCAATCTCCAGCACTAGAAAACATGCTATTCATATACATTTGAAATATTTGATTTCTATTTATATACATATGTTGACTCCATATTGAATTCAGTGTAGTTACTCGTTTTATATTTTGTTTTATTCATGTATTGACTGTTTATTTTATTAACTATTATGACACATAGAATATTGATTACATTGATTACATAGGATATAAATCTGTTTATGTATTCCACATCATAACGGACAATCCGGACATTCACAGAAAAGGAAAACGTGTCACTATCAGCTTCTTACTCCAAGATTCATTGTTTGGAAGTGCTGACATCTGAAACCATGGCCTACAAGGCAAAATTAATGAATGCGTGAGTGTCAGCATGCCATCCATGGCAAATTGAACTGACAGGCAGTTCCCACAACTTGAGATTGAGCCCCATGGGTTGAAAAAATAAGAACAGATTGACATGCAGATGGCAGTACACTAGTAAATATATATCTTTATAGAGTGCCAGAGATGTCTATATATTCAGTTATATTCTTACCAAGTCTTGGGTATTTTTTATGCCTCCATGTAACTAATGTTATTGTTTTCATCCTTAAAAAACTATTAACTAGGGGCTGGGAAGGTGGCTCAGTGGTAGAGCGCTTGCCTTGCATGCTCAAGGCCCTGGGTTCGATTCCTTAGCACCACATAAGCAAAAAGAAAAAAGCCGGAAGTGGCGCTGTGGCTCAAGTGGTAGAGCACTAGCCTTGAGCTGAAGAGCTGAGGGATAGCACCCAGGCCCAGAGTTCAGGCCCCATGACCGGACCCAAAAAAAAAAAAAAACAAAAAACCATTAACTAAATCAGTGTCCTGAAGTTATTGCATTACTGTATGTAATAGTATTCTTTTAATGCTTCATAAATATTAAACAAAATCACTCACCCTCCTGAAATCATGCTGTCTAATTATATAGGAGCATCATTCACGATCAACTCATTTAACCATGACATTGATAACACTCCATTGTTAATTCTATGGGTGGGAACGAGTCTCTTAGTATCTCCTGACATTGGTAGGTGTCAGGATGGGGATTTGAAATCAGGGCCTATGTTTCCTCGTGGTCTTATGGCTACGCTTATAGTCTGCAAGCCTTCAGCAATGCAAGGTGAAGTACCCTTTGCAACAGTGGCATTCAGACCCAGGAGGGTCACCTCACAAAGGAAGAAAACGTAAAAAGACCATTTTGTCACATTTTTTTCTGTGCAATTCTTTCCCCACAAAACCTAGGGATCTAGGATCCCAGGATCAGCTGTGGGTCCAGTTGCTTTACCTCAGCCTATGGTGATCAAAGCTGAGGCAGTTTCCATGACCTGAGTTCAAACCCCGTTC
Source organism: Dipodomys spectabilis (assembly GCF_019054845.1). Classification (NCBI taxonomy): domain Eukaryota; kingdom Metazoa; phylum Chordata; class Mammalia; order Rodentia; family Heteromyidae; genus Dipodomys; species Dipodomys spectabilis. The sequence goes on along the minus strand of NW_024871111.1, from coordinate 351,926 downwards.
TGGAAAAAAAAATAGCTCCCTGGCTTGCAATTCACACCAGTTATTCTGCCAGACTTTGGATTTGAACTCAGGGTCTGCGTGAATCTGCAGTACTGTAGATGAAGGGGAATTTCATCGTACTTGAAGATTCGAAAGTCAGGCCTATTCACTAGACCTGAATTCAAGCCCCAGCCTTGGAAAACATACTATTTATATAGATTGTAAGATAGGATTTGTTATTACCTATAGATGTTCAGTCCATACATGTTTGGTGTGGTTGTTACCTGTATTTATTGTTTTATTCATTTATTTACTATTGATTTTACTATGATGACACCCATTCCGTTTATTACATTGATGACATCCTATCACATGGCATCAAGATTTGTAGACCTGTTCTCCATCATGCCTGACACCCAGGACTCTCAGAGAAAAGGAAAACAAGTTTCATACTCAGCTTCTTACTCCACGATTCCATTGTTGGTAGTTCAGGACCAATTGGCAAATAGGTAAAGGTGAACACACCAGTCTGTCAACAACTAAGGAGACAGGCCATTCCCAGGATATGACATTGATCCCCAGGGTGGGCCATGATAGTCATAAATTCATTATTTAAACATAGTATCTATATTGACATACATGTGTGGACAGCATCTTGCGTTTGGTGTACCTCTTCTCTTTATTTTCTGTCTTCTCCATGGAAGTATTGTGTATTTTACTGAGGATGATGACAGATATAACAGTGCTTACATGGATGACAACCTATTGCCATGGCTATAGGTTTTCCTATGCATTCTCCATCCTAGCTGAGACCCAGGACTTTCATAAGACAGGAAAATAGGTCAACTGATTGGCTTCTCACATCAGGATTCATATTTTGGCAGTGTTGGGATTTGAACTCAGAGCCTATCTGGCCAAATTGGGGAAAGGGTCAAGGTGAGGACAAAGGTCTGTGAGCAGGATTACCCTCAATACCCTCCAAGTATGGTGGCTGAATTCAAGCCTCGGGTCAGGAAAACATACTTTTTATATACATTTTAAAGACAGTATTTATACTTCCATACAGTTGTTCAGTCCATATCATGTTTGGTGTTGTAGGATTTATACTTCCACATAGATGTTCAGTCCATACCATGTTTTGTTTGGTTATTTTATTTCTTGTTTTATTCATTTATTTACCATTTATTAAATTGACTCTGATGATACCTATACCATTTATTACATTGTTTATATCCTATCACATAGCATCTAGATTTTATAGATGTGTTCTAGATTATTCCTGACACCCAGGTCTCTCCCTGAAAAGGAAAACATGTGTCACACTTGGCTTCTTACTTCAAGAATATATTTTGGCAGTGCTAAGATCCAAACTCAGGGCCTAGAAGGCCCAATTCATGAATGAGTGAGTGTGAACATGGCAGCCTCTACCCAATGTAGCTGTCAGGTGTTTCCTAGGTGCTGAGATCGAGCCCCAAGTTTGGCCAAAACAGCGATACATGGATAGGCAGACGGTGATATACAAATAAATATATATTGTTAAAGAGTGCCAGAGCCGTCTATCTATGCTTGAATGTCATCTACTACATTCCTACCAACTCTTAGGTATTTAATATACTGTCATTGAAGTAATATTATTCTTTTCATGCTTAATAAACTATTAATTAAGATCAATCAGCATCCTAGGATTACTGCATCCAATTTTAGACTAGACCGATGCATGAACTACTCTTTCAGTCGGTATTTCTATGCATAGGAATGAGTCTCTGGTGATCTTGTGCCATTCGTAGGTGTCAGGACAAGGATTTGAGCTCTGGGCCTATGTTGACAGGTTGGGCTATGGCTTCCTTGATAGCCTGCCAGCCTTCAGCAATGGCCGGTCAGGTCCACTTTGCATCTGTAGAACCAGGATGGTAACCCTGCAAAGAACTTCAAGATAAGTAATCAAATGTTTTTTTTTCTTTCATGCAATTGTTTCTAACATATTTATAAGATGATTTCTTTATTGCTTTGTATGTTCCTCCCCCACAGTAAAACCCTTGCTTTCACTTTATTTGATGTTGGTATAATTTGTGGAGGGGAAGGGAAAAAAAACAAATTGTTTAAATAGGGATACAGGTGGACCCATAGCAACAATGAAATGTACAAGTCATTATGTAGAAATCAAACTTTACAACTTTGGTGGGGGGGAGGATTGGGTGGGGGGTGGGCGGGGGGTGGTAATGGAAGGGATGTGAAGAGGAAACAAAGGGGAGGCAACAATGCTTGATAAGAAATGTACTCGTTATCTTGCCCATGTAATTGTAACCCCTCTGTATGGTATTTTCATAATAAAAAGAAAAAAAAATCATAAAACCCCCAGCCCTCTGCAGCTCACTACTTTTTGTGCTGTCCCGCTTTTTTTTTTTTCTTTCTTCCTGCAAGCCCTCTTGGCCTAGGATCCCAGGATTGGCTATTGGTCCAGAGGCTGCATCCCAGCCTAGCGAGATCAAGGCTTAGGCAGAGTTGCCACAATCTGAGTTCAAGCCCATGGTTGGCAAAAGAAAAAGAATGAATAAATAAATAAATAAGTAAATAAATAAATAACTACATTATTTAACGAAAATAAAAAAGAAATAAAGCTCTCTGGTTTGGAATTTCTGCCAGTTTTCTTTCCTAGCCTGGGATTTGAACTCAAGTTCTTGGTAAATCTGCAGCAATGTGAGGGAAGGTGAAGAGTTGCCACTACTTGAGTTCAAACCCCGTGTCAAGCAAAAAAAAAAAAAAAATTAAGTCACTGACCTCGGAAGGGGGAGGTAGTTGTGGAGATGGGAGAGAAAGGATGGTAGGGGGAAAACAAAGGACGAGTCAACAATGCTCAATAGGAAATGTACTCATTACCTTGCTCAAAAAACTGTAACCCCCTGTACATCATTATTACAATAAAAAACATATAAAAGAAACAATGTAGAGCTCACAGAAGCACTTTGGGGGGTAAGGAAAAGATGTCTAAATAGCTGTACAAAATTCTACACTGCTTTTGTTTAATGTTCAGTATGGAACTGAATAAACATAACTGTTTTCATTTAAAAAATTAAGTCACTATCATGGAACTTGGGCCAGTGTTTCTGACATTGCTGGGATTTGATCTTACCGTCCAGATAACTCTTTTACACCATGGGTGAAGGCAAAGCTCACTGTCATTGAGGAAAAGAAATTCAGGCTAGAGTTCCCAGGGCCTGCATTAAGGCCCTGCAATGGAAAAAATGTTTATATACATGTGCAATATATGATATATACTTACATATGTATGTTTATTACACATTAGGATTATTGTTATTGATTTTGTATTTATTTTATTTTTATTTCATTCATTTATTCATTGTTTATTGTATTTAGTACTATTACACACATAATATTTATTACATTTTGTACATCTATTATAAAATTGTACACAAAATTTAGGACATTGACTCATTTTTCATTAATACTTTATTAAGTGTTGGAACATGATACATAATTAAATGGAGGCATCTTTCACAGTCATCACAAGTTTAGAGTCTGTCCCCAGAATGGGTTTTTCTTATTCATCTTTGGACAACATCCTATAGGGTTTTCTTTAGATGATTTATACTCAGAAGCCTTTTCTTGAAGATAGGCAATTTGAGGGATAAAATAGTAAGAGTGAGGTTGGGAATGTGGCTTAGAGGTGAAGATCTCACTCAGCATGCATGAATGGTAGTTTTTGAATCCTCAATGCTACATATTCAGAAAATGCCAGAAGCAGTTGAGTGACTCAAGTGGTAGAGTGCTAGGCTGGAGAAAAAGAAGCTCAGAGACCGTGCTCAGGCCCTACTTTCAAGACCCAGTGCTGGCAAAAACAATAGGTCAGATGCCGGTGGCTCACACCTGAAACACTAGCTTTTCAAGAGGCTGAGATCTGAAGACCACAGTTCAAAAACAGCCTAGGCAAAAAAAGTCTGTTAGACTCTGATATCCAATGAACCACCAAAAGACCCCACCTGGCGCTGTGGCTCAAGTGGTATAGTGTTTACCTTGAGCTGAAGGGCTCAGGGATAGTTCCCAGCTTCAGTTCGAGACACAAAACTGGAAAAAAGTGAGGGTTAATCAAAGTACTTTTCTTATTTGCTAATTAGGAGAACATTTTCTGAAAAATGAATGTTGATGTACACAAGAATTGGAGTCAGAACTAAAGGTTCAAGTGTAGCAGCTCCATAACACCAGCTTCTCAGACTGTAGCATTATAGCCTTGTGTCCTACAGGGTTCAGAAAGGTCCAATGTTGAAAGGCTTAATATGCTCCCCAAGTCCTTTGTGATGTGCAGTTAACTTGTATTTTCAATCTCATCATTGTTCTGAACCTAGCAGAGCACCAGAAGCTCACACCCATCACCCTAGCTCAGGAGGCTGAGGTGTCAGGATCACAGCATGAAGCCAGCCAGGGAAGAAAAGTCTATGACACTCTGACTTCCACTTCACCACAGATAAAGCAGAAAAGGGCTCATGTGGCAGAGTGCTAGCCTTGAGCCAAAGAAGCCCAGGGACAGAGCCTAGACCCACAATTCAAGCCCCAATACCTGCAAAACATTTAAAGCAAAGGACAGAAAAGAGCAAAAAGCCAGTAACTCCCTTTGGTTTTGATCAATCTATTTCTATCTCGGAAGCTCCTGAGGAGCTAGCAGGATAAGCACCAAACTAGGACATGGACTACGAGTGGAGACTGAGTTTCACGGTCAAGTGTAGTAGATCCATCTGCCCCACCATACAGGAGAAGATTGTAATCATATTGTGTCCTACAGTGGGCTTCTGAAAGGTCACATGTTCAAGAGCTTCCTAGGTTTCCCTTGGTGATGAGAATTTACTTGCATTCTAAATGTTCTTAGAGTTCTCGAGCTATAGAAGAAGGAAAGAAACATTATTGACCCATCCTGGGTTCAAATGAAGTTCTCAGAATCCAAGCCCTAGCCCTGTTAGCAGGAAGAATTCCAGTGTCACAGTGTATTTGTAGGATAGAGAACAGTTGCAAAAGCAACCTAGGTGAAGAGGCCTAGACCTGAAGGATTAGGAGGCAGAATGTACACACTCTACAGGGAAGTGAGCTGCAAAATCACTTCATTCATTCCAGGCATGACCAGCAATGAGGTGAAACCTGAAACGTTTGCTAGATTTACACCAGGGTCAGGCTTTTCTCAGCCTTTTCAAACAATTAACCTTCCTCCCTCAGGTGAAGGGAGCCTCAGACTATTTTAAGTTAACAATAGCCAGTTTAGTGGAGAAGAGGGGAGGAACAGAGTAAAAAAAAATACTGCTCTCTGGTCTTAGGGAGTGGGTTTTTGATTCTCTGTCTGTCAGATTTGAAGGCTGTTCTTAGCTTTCATTCTCCTCCTCATTAATGCAAATCCCCAGTCGAAGGAGAGAGGCAGGGCCCTTTCTCTTCTGTCTCCAGGCACCTGGGTTAGAACCTGGCTCTACTCTCTTGGCTCTGGGGCCTCTGGCTGGTGAGAAGTGGGACAGAGACCTTCTTTCTGCTCTATGGTTGTGTGAAGGCAATGCTGGTAGCCTGGCACATTGCAGAAGGCCTCACCATTGGAAAGTTTTCCCTTCATTCCTCCTGACTTGCAAGACCAGATACAGATACATCTATTATCTATGTATCTATCTATGTATCTATCTATGTATCTATCTAGGTATCTATGTATCTATGTATGTATGTATCTATCTGTCTGTCTGTCTGTCTGTCTGTCTGTCTGCCTATCTGTCTGTCTGTCTGTCTGTCTATCTATCTGTCTATCTATCTATCTATCTATCTATCTATCTATCTATCTATCTATCTATCTACCTACCTACCTACCTACCTACCTACCTACCTACCTACCTACCTACCTAGCTATTATCTCTGTGCCAGTTCTTGGGTTGATCTCAAGGCCTGGGTACTGTCTCTAGCACTCTGCTACTTGAATCACAGCACCAATTTTGGATTTTTCTGTGTATGTGCTACTGAGCAAACGAAACCAGGGCTTCTTGCATGCTAGGCAAGCACTCTTTCACTAATCCACATTCCCAACACCCTCATCTTTTTCTTAATGGTAGTTTTTACATAAGTATGCCACCATTTTATGTCCCCAAGTTTAAGTTTCTGAATACCGGTTATTTCTATGAACCTTGATCGTCTCTTCCCCTGCCTGATTTGTGACTGTTCCTGCATTGACCTCAGAATAAAATGTAAATAAAGGCTCCTGAGAGATTAAGTGCGCATTATATAACACTGGAAAAGAAAAGCCATAGGCCTGAAATGAAGAGAATGATGCAGTATGCACAATGAGCGTATCTGAAAAATAAATCTGTAAATAAAAGCAGCAGAAGCATTGCATATGGTCTGTGGCACTCAGGGAGGTTATATACACACATGAGTAGGTAGGGCACTGATACATAAGTTGGCCATCTCTTTCCGAATTTATTGTGGTTATCCCAAGGCTTAAACTCATGGCCCAATGTATTCCTGAGCTTTTTGGCTCAAGGCTTAGGCTCTATCACCGCCACAGTTCCACTTTCAGCTATCTGGTCGTTAATTGGACATAAGCCCCTCCCAGGCTTTCCTGCCCGGGCTGGTCTGTATCTCCTGCTCAGCCTTCTCTCTCAAAGTTGGAGCTGTAACCTCTGGGCCACTGCTCCACTTCTGGTTTTCTGGTGGTTTATTGGAGGTAAGAGGATCACAGACTTTCCTCAGGCTGGCTTTGAATGGCGATCTCCTGACTAGGATTCAAGTGGATTTCCTCAGGGATTTACCAAGGAGCTGCTCCACACAAACCTTTAGTCTAAATCTTGAGAGGCACTAGAGGAAAACAGAAATATCAAGATGCTTATAGTTTGTTCTAGATAATTAAGGTTGAAGACACAATACACTCATAATTATTAGGTCATTTTATAAGCAAAAGGAGCAATGCAGACAGTATGAAGATTGCTCCAGCTTTCAGTCCTCTCATCCTGAGACAGTAAATTCACTGCAGCTCAACGCTAAGTGAAAGAACTGGCAGGTCCTATGGACATTTGCTCCCAAATCCCGTGACACTTATTTCTCACTTTTGACTTCAAACCGGTGACCAGAGGAGAAGATGAGGAGACAATATCCTTGTCAGAGAAAGCAGCTATAAAGAACATTAGGTAGTTTACTTATAAATTCAAACCATTGGAATGACCCTGTTAAAAAGACAGATTGTCCAGAGTAAAAAATGAAGAAAACAAAGGCAGCTGCCAGTAGCTGCTGACTTTAATCCCAGCTCCTAAGGAGGCTGAGATATAGAGAACCTTAGTTTGAATCCAGCCAGTGTAGGAAAGTTCATGGCAACGTTATATCAAAGAGATCAGAGAAAAAACCAGAAGTGGGGCTGTGACTCAAGGCTAATGCACTACCCCTGAGCAAAAGGAGCTCAGGGACAATGCCTAGGCTCATAGTCCAACTCCAGGACCTGTCCCCCCACACACAAAAGCATGTAGCTCTAAGTCTTTGTGTATGGATGGATGTATTCCTATGGATGAATCTCCAGAGTAGCTATGATGAATGGCACCAAACTAGAAAATGTGTTTTCAATACAATGATTTCATAGCACAGAGAGGGTTTTCAAGACATTGCATGTTCCAGGGCTCCCCTCACTATTCCCAGTGTAGCCTGAGGGTTTCTCTGCATCCCAGGACTGCTGGAAGAAGTTTCTCTCATTGTCTGGAGAGGCATACAAAAGGAATCACTCCTGTACATCTGTGTAACAAACAACTCCGTCTGCACCAATTAGTGAAGATGAGTGTGGGTAGGCTCTGAAAGTCAGGAGAAGAAGGACTCTTTGTACCTCAAGCTATCTCTCTCCGCAGTGCTCTGTTTTGACAGGAAGCCTCCATTTGTGCTACCTCCCGTGCAGGCCAAGTTCCCTGCACTCATCCTGTCTTTGTTAGACTATATTCCAGTGTTGAAACAAACTGCTATAATTAATTCAAGAGTCCTTCTGGCAGACAACTAAGGAGCTGAACCTAATGAAAAGATTCCTACTTGGCAATGGTGCCTCCCTTGGTTTCAGGAAGCTTGTTAAATCTAAGCACATGCAAAATCACAATGCTTCCTATCATCTACAGCTGGTGAAGCTCATCAGATTTTGAAATCTTTAACCTCTCCTAGTGGCTCCCTGGGTGGCTAGGTTTCAGGGTTGAACACAGGGCCAGGATGATGACCGTGACCTCAGAGCACAAGCCCAGTGCTTTACCATTTTTTGTCACAACTTCACTTCTGTTCTCTCTCTCTCTCTCTCTGTGTGTGTGTGTGTGTGTGTGTGTGTGCATACACCAGTCGTGGAGCTTGAACTCAGGACCTGAGTACTGTACCTGAGTTTCTCCTGTACAAGGATAGCATTCTACCACTTGTGCCACAGAACCACTTCAGGATTTTTTTCTAGGGATGTGGTACTGAGGATGCAAACCCAGGTTTTCATACATGCAAAGCAATCTACCCCTAAGACACGTTCCCAGCACTCCACTTCCGGTTTCTTTCTTTCTTTTCTTATAAGTTGGAGGAGTTGAAGTCTGGGCCTGGGTGCTGTCTCTGAGCTTTTCAGCTCAAGTCTGGCGCTCTACCACTTGAACTCCAGCACTCTTTCAGGCTTTCTGGTGATTCATTGGAGATAAGCAGCTCAAGGAATCTCCTGCCCAGGCTTGCTTTGGATTGTGATCCTCAGCTCTCAGGCTCCTGAGTAGCTAGGATGACAGGCATGAGTCACCGGTGCCCAGCTTCCACATCAAGTTTCTAAGTGGTGAATAGGAGACAATAGTGTCTGGGATAGTTTGGAACCCAGATCCTCAGCTTGCTGAGCAGACAGGATGACAGACCTCAGCTTAAAGACATCTAAGCCGAGACACTTTGCTCCAAGGGGTTCCTTGGCTCCGTGTGGTAGAGCGCTAGCCATGAGCCCAAGATGAAACTCAGCACCTAGGTTCATGATGGAGAAAACTAAACCAAAACAATTGTCTGCAGGAGACAAGTCACTAGAATTCAGTACATACATAAATTTGGCCCTGCCTTGGGGATATATCTGAGCTTCAACTTTCTCATCAGCACAATCATCTTACTTGTGGAGCTCTAACAAGGACCAGATGAAAGAATACACCATGTGAAGGGCTCAGTACATAGCACCTTGTAAAGGACTCAGCACACAGCAACCCGTGAAGGACTTCGCAACCAGCACCCCAGGAAGGACTCATCACATAGCTGTATCTCACAAGCTGTCATTAGAATTCGGATGCTTTCATTAGTATCATCATTCTTTCAGAAACCCATCACAAATCACACAAGTTCACATCTAACCATTTAGAGGTGTGGTTAATGGGGGGTAGGGTCGTCAGCTTCAGGGATTGCACTCATAGGTTGGGGGTACTGTCCTAAGACCTTTTCCTCAAAGCTAGAGCTCTACCAATTTGAGCCACAGCTCAGAGTCTCTCAGACTTCCTACCAGGGCTGAGTTTTCAACCCACCAGTGTCAGATCTCATCCGCCAGCAGCTAAAGGGGATCCAGCAATGTCTGGCTAAATGGAGTTGGTTTGCAGCAGTTGACCACTGGCTAAGTCAGGTTAGATGGCAGCCATCAGCTTTAGACCCTCGGTTTGCTCTGTCATGAGATATTTGAAATCCTGGCCTTCTATAGTTGCAGTGAGAACTTTCTAATTGTTTTTTGGTGCTTGAGTGACAGCACCTCTTCTGGCTTTTTCTGTTCATGTGATAGTGTGGAAATGAACCCAGGGTTTCATATATACTAGGCGAGCACCAGGAGTGACAAGTGTAGTAATAGATATGTAGATTGTTTTATATATATATATATATATATATATATATATGTATATATATATATATATATATATGCATAAACAAGAGAGCGATGTGTGTTTATTATTAAATTATATATACTATATTACTACCAATTATCGATAAATTATTTCTTCCTTTATTTAAGTATTATGGTTGAATACATAATAAAGTATCAATTATAACATTCCATTAGCATTCACATGAACAGGAATGAGTTTGACAGGGTCTCCCTCCATTTGTGGGTGGCAGTCCTAGCATTCAAACTCCAGGCCTGGGTAGTTTACTTCGAATGCAAACCATTGGAATGACACTGTGAAGATTGCACATTGTTACGATTTTAAAAAAGTACAACAAGAAGACAAGAAAGCACGGTGCCAGTGTCTTCTGCCTGTAAACCTAATCCTAGCTCCTCAGGAGGCCGAGATGTAGAGAATGCCAATTTGATTTCAGCTGGGGTGGGAAAGTCAGTGAAACTCGTCTTTCTAATAGATCACAGGAAAAATAATGGGGCTGTGCCTCAAGAACAGAGTGCTCCCCTTGAGCAAAAGGAGCTCAGGGACATGGCCTAGGCTCATAGTACAACCCTGGACCTGCCAAAAAAACAGGGAGGCAATAACTCCATATATCGGTGTATGGATGATGGACATTTATCAGGTTGCCCATGCCTAGTCCCCAACCTAGGCAAGCTGGGATATGCCCTCAAAGAGTACTAAGTCTGAGCAGGCAGCTTGAAAAAAGCTTCTTCTCTGGCATTGAAGAATGGAAGCCTTATGTTCTTGCTGAGATGTCCCATCGGGATACCTAGTAGCGAGTCACTGCCTCCAGGGAGACCACAGTTCCTAGGCTGTAAGAGTTATCAAAGGTGCTGGCTCCATATTCTGTATCCCTCTGTAGGATGTGAGCCTAGACATCTGGGGCTTGGTGGTTATCATTCATCATTCCTCATTGCCAAGTCACAGGCCGGTCCAAAGTCTTGGCAAAGATATGAAATAGTCAGCGATTTCTACCCTGAAAGTGGTAAGCCAATAAACCCCGCCCTCATAATTCCCATTAGAAGTGAACTTTGGGCTGTGAATGTGTCTTAGTGGTAGAGTGCTTATGTAGCACCCACGCATGAAGCCCTGAGTTTGATTACTCATTACCACAGAAACAGAAAAAGCCAAAAGTGGCACTGTGGCTTAAGTGATAGAGTGCTAGCCTTGAGCAAAAGAAGCTAAGGAACATGCCCAGATCCAGAGTGCAAGCCCCAAGACTGGCAAAAAAAAAGTCAGCCTGATGAGATATATTGTTCTGGGACTCAGAGGAGGGCCGAGGTTATAGGTAAGAGGTAGGGTAGAGGGCAGGTGCTCGTAGCTCACCCTTGTAATCTTAGCTACTCAGGAGGCTGAGTTCTGAGGATACCAATTGCAAGCAGGAAAGTCTATATGAGACACTTCTCTAATTAAACAACCAAAAAGCCAGAAGTAGAGCTGTGGTTCAAGTAGAAGAGTGCTAGCCTTGAGCACAAAAGCTCAGAGATAAGAAACCATCTAGACCATGAATTCAAACCCAGGACTGGAACACACATGCATACGCATGCACGAGCGTGCGCGCGCACACACACACACACACACACACACACACACACACACACACACACACCAACATAGAGCATTTTCCAGTCAGCCTTCACAAATTCCATCTCTAGCAACTCAATATTTTAAAAAAGAGGGAGAAGGGAAGGAAAGACTTGCTCCAGGAGGTGATATAACCAGTACCTAAATTCCACAGGAGTTCTAAGATGTGGAACAGGATAGAGAGCCTCAGGCAGAAGGTACAGCATGGGCAAAGGTCCTGAAGTGTGGTGTAGAGCAGATGGTGTGGGTGGAATGAAGGTTCTGTGGCTTCAGACAAGTCTGGAAGAATATTCAAGGCTGGGTCAAGGTTTGTACTTGAGTCACAGGTAGGGCAGAGGATGGGGTCCCAGAATGGGGCGCAGGGGAGGATTAGCTTGTCTTTTCACCGTGGACCCCAGTCATTTCCTGTGTCTGGAAGCCTATTTTTCACAGCTCTGGACCCTCAGGCCTCCTTTGCATGGAGGAGTCAGGGCAAACGCAGGGAAGAAAGCTTGCTTAAGAAAACTTCTAGCCCAAAGCCACCAGTGGCTCAACCTCTGTAAATCCTAGCTACTCAGTAGACTGAGATCAGAGATCGTGGGTCAAGCCAGCTCAGCCGAGGAAAGTTAGTGAGATTCTACTTGATGATGAACTACCAAAAGCCAGAAATGGAGATGTGGTTCAATTGATAGAGTGCCAGCCTTGAGGGAAAAAGTTAAGAGGCCAGAGCCCAGACCCCTGAGTTCAAGCCCCCGTATTGGCACTTAAAAAATAAAGAAAAGTTTTCAGGAGCTCCTAGTCCACTGTGGTGAAAGGCTAGATCAGCCGAGCGCTGGTGGCTCTCTTCCTAACTCCTCAGGAGGATGAGATGTGAGGATCGTAGTTCAAAGCCAGCCCGGGCACGAAAGTCCAGGAGACTCTGATCTCCAAGGAACCTCCAAAAACCAGAAGTGATGCTGTGGCTCAAGTGGTAAGCTGAAGATATGGGGCACAGCGCCCAGGAACAGAGTTCAGGCCCCATGACCAACACTTGTCCTGCCTGGACCTCACTCTGTGGCTCTAGGCAGGGTATTTTCAAGTGGGCCTCTGAGGGTCTCCCAATGTCTAGGTGTGCTACAAGTCTTGAGAGCAGCCTCTTTGGAGGCCTTTGCCTACAGAGCAGGCCACAGTACCAGAAAAGGGTTGATCTTTGGGGCACGGAGGTCATTGGTCAGGTCATCAGAATGTCATCAAAGCATGGATGCAGTGTCTATCTGAGTATTAAATCGATGTCTCAGACCATGATTCTGGGTTAAGAGGGGCAGGAGCATCAAAATGGCACACCATTTAACACCCACTCACACGGGTATCACAAGAGTGAGAATCTGTCAGGCACACCTTGGGTGAGTGTTGAGTTGGGTTCATGAAAGACTTGTAGGCTCAGGAATCCACAGCTGGCTGGGTGCTGCTTGTAGCAGTCGCTATCTCTGGAGTCCCAGGGCTCGGAGCCCTGCTTTTCTCACCAGTGCTCAGGGGGCAGATGTAGGTCTGTAATCATGGGCCAACTACAAAGGAGCATCCCTAGTGTCCTTCCCTTGGTCCTGTGGCCCCTTGCTCGGATGGAGGGGCAGGTTCCATGGAACTTACTGTCATGGCCCAGAAACCTCAGCCCAAGAAGGACTTAGGGAGAAACCACTTGATCTGCCTTCAGAGTTTTCTCTGACTAAGCCTTAGGACTGTCCACAGTTGTAGCTCAGCTCATCATTACCATCTTCCTCTGTGTGATGTGTGTGTGTGTGTGTGTGTGTGTGTGTGTTTGTTTGTGTGTGTGTGTGTGTGTGTGTGTGTGTGTGTGTGTGTGTGTGTGTGTGTGCATGCCTCTTGGTACTAGGGCTTGAACTCACGGCCTGGGCTATGTCCCTGAATTTTTTCATTCAGGGCTAGCACTCTACCATTTGAGCCACAGCTTTTCTTCCCGATTTAGGGTGGTTATTTGCAGAAGAATGTCTCACAGACTTTTCTAGCTGGGATGCCTCTGAATGGCAATCCTCAGAACTCAGCCTCCTGAGGAGTTAGGAATATGAGAGAATGACCTATTAGCATCTGGCCACATTTTCCTTCTTTGCTAAAACATAGTACCTCTCTCTCCCAGCCGAGCACCCATGTACAGCTATACTTCCTACCTCAGGTGTCAGAAGAAACATACCCTCCCCTGTGGACAAAGAAATGGGATCAGGTTTGGGCTTTATGTTCTCTGCAAACTCAGGGGCTGCTGGGAGCTGATATGGATTTCAGAGATCTATGCCAGGGCAAATAGACAACTGTTGGAACAGAAGAGAGGATGAAAAGTTATCCTTGCAGCTGGGTGCTAGTGGCTCATGCCTGTAATCCCAGCTACTCAAGGCTGACAACTGAGGATCTACAAGATTCAAAGCTAGCCTGGGCAGACTCTAATCTTCAATGAATCACCAAAATGCTGGCAAGCGGAGCTACCCTAGTTCAAGTGGTTCAGCACCAACCTTGTGCAAACAAGCTAAAGGATACCACCTAGGCTCTGAGTTCAAACCCCGGAACACACACATACACACACGGGCCTATGCACATGCACACATCAATATCCTTAGGACAAATCAATGGCTCATACCAGCAATCCCAGCTACTAAAAAGGCTGAGCTCTTAGGGGGGCAGCTTGAAGCCAGTCCAGGTAGGAAAGTCTGTGAGACTCTTCTCTCCACTAAACTACTAAAACAGATAAAGAGTGAACTGTGATTCAAGTGGTAGAGTGTTAGCTCAGGGACAGTGCCTAGGCCCTAAGTTCCAGCTCTGAGATGTTTTTGTTTTTGTTTTAATAAACACCCTTTGCCATCCCAACCCCTACAGGCAATAAATTCAGATTTTGGTCATCCTAGATCTCACTTCAGTTCCTGCCACTTCCACATCACTGCCACAATTGGCTGGTGTGTGGCCAGCACTGGGTTAAGAAGTGAAATTACACAGGGGGGAATAGCCAGGTCAAGGCTAATGCCCCAAACATTGAGGTACTGGGCATACCAGTCTCTCATCCCCCATTTCCCTGGCCCTGGAATCTAAAGTCTGTGCCTCTGTATTCTGGGCATCTGGAATTGTCTAGAAGGGCCTGAGGGGCCCATCTGGGGCCAGAAGATAGACTTGCCTGCGATAAGGTACATTGATATTTCCTAGACAACAATGGATACTTACAAGCCACCGTGGCCTCACCTCCATGTAGCCCGAGATCCTCCTTGTTTGGGCAGCCTTCAGTCAGCTATCAAGCTCAAGTTCGCCAGAGCCACTGGCAACCATCCTACCCCCACTCCACTGCCCGCCTGCTGAGAGGGACATGCAGCACGAGGCCCAGCTGAGGAAAAGGATAGGACATCTCATGAATGAGTGCCACCCCTCCAGAGGCAAGAGGAGAACCTATGCCAGCCAGCCCTGATGACCCAGAATCCCCTGGAGGCATACAAAGATATGGACAGCTGGACTTGGGCCTCAAAGAAAAGCTGGAATATGCAGGTCTCTGGCGATTTAGGACTCGTTGTAGACACTGATAGGGGGCTAAAGGCAAGGTTGCCGTGGAGGAGGGACACCATCCAAGGTCAAGAAGAGGAAGACAGGTGCCCAGGAAGGGGACAGAGAAAGATAAGAGAAAAATACACACAAAAACACACAGGGGTATCCCAAGGCCTCCTTAGTCACTGAGAACCTGAACATCCCAACCCCCAAGAAGATGTTACTAGTATCCTCAGACCAAATGTAGAGAAAACTCAGAGCCTCTCACACATCTGGAATGGCTCATAACACAGCATGGCATTTCCTACTGTACACACCGCTACACATAAAACTCAGCTACCTTATTTTTGGTTGTCAGTCATGGGGTTTGAACTTTGGGCCTGTGTGCATTTCCTCAGCTCTTCAGCTGAAGGTGCACACTCTACCACCGGAGCCACAGCACCACTTCCAGTTTTCTGGTGGTTCATTGGAGATAAAGTCTCACAGACTTTCCTGCCCAAGCTGGCTTTGAACTGCTATCCTCAGCTCTCAGCCTCCTGAGTAGCTAGGATGACATTTGTGAGCCACTGGTAGCACCTGGCTTCAGCCACTTTTCTACAACCAGGGGAAACCCAACTTGTCATGCCACCAACCACATGCAACCCTTCACTTTAGACTTTGACACCAGCATCCAAAACCATTATTCCATGGATGGAGAAAATATAATTGACACTACCCTCCCACCCCTGCTCCCATTCGCCCACTTCCTGCCTAAGACAGGCCACGACCTCTGAGTTCTTGGTAAAGCAACCCCTACCCTACTGTGACTTCACACTTGGGAAAACCTGGGGAGTTCTTAGAAATGCCTGTACACTGAGGCCAGCACCTGGTCTCCCAACAACTGCACCCTACTCATTCACCATCTCTTGCAGGTAAGGGATGTCTTTCTGTTTTTTGTTGTTGTTGTTGTTTTTTTTGGTTGAGAGGCTTGAACTCAGGACTTGGGGTACTGTCCCTGATGATGATTTTTCCTCTAGGCCGGGGCTCTAACATTTGAGCCACAGCGCCACTTCCGATTGAAGATTGGAGATGAGACTCTCAGGGAACTTTCCTGCCTCGGCTGGGAAACAAGATCCTCTGGATCTCAGGCTCCCAATTAGCCAGGATGATAGGCGTGAGCCACCAGTGCATTGTTTATGGTTTCTCATTCTTTATAATTTCCACCTAGTCCTTCTCTAGACACTACCACCTAGACTCTCCTCTATTTCCCTCAGGGACAGCAAAGGGAGGCTCAGAATCTGGGTAGGGCCATGGACATTAAAGGGCCCCCTCCACATCTGTACCCCTCTCTAAGCTCTCATCTGCCTCCTCTGGATGGCCTGGTCGTCCGGAGCAGATCAGTCCCAATAGGACTTCTGGAGCCTGCCCTGTATTCCCCTGCCCCAATCAATGGGTACGTGAGGATTTCTGGGGCCAGCTCCATGTCCCGGTGGAAGATATTGGGAGGGTTGCTGATAACTGGGTCCAGGGGTGCCCAGGGCAGAAGGAGTGTCCAGATCCTTTCTGTCATAGAAGGAGACACAAAGCATGGATGGATCTACTAAGAACTACAGGGCATAGCCATCCACCTGTCACCAAGGTCCCTTGGAGTGCTGTTTTATGTTGACATTCCTGGGGCTTGAGCTAGGGGCCTGGGCACTGTCCCCAAGCTTCTCTTGCTTGAGGTGATTACTCTTCCACCTGGGCCAAGGTGCCACTTCCGGCTTTTTCTGTGTATGTGGAACCTAGGAATCGAACCCAGGGTTTCCTGTGTGCTAGGCAAGCCACTACTGCTAAGACACAATCCCAACCCTGGATAGCTCTTCTTCTGTGATCCCTCGAGTCTGTCTTGGGACAGTTTTGAACATCTGTACCGAGTTACCAGCATTCCTGGCTGGAAATGAACACACTCAGCTATGTTGTCCTTTATCTACAGCATCATTGCTCTTTGTGCTCCCTGTCAGATCCTCCTTGTTCAGCAAGATCCCCTTTCAAGTGTTGCCTCTAAGAAGTCCGCTTCAATTGCTCTGGCAGAGGAGGATCTTCTCCATTCTGCAGGCTGCCAGTCTTGTCTCATTGTGCCTTCCGGCCGGTGTGGTTTGAGAGCACACAAAGGAGAAGGACTGGCTTACACCAACCAATTTCTGAAGGCTCTGATACACTACCCAGGGACTGGTGCTGTATCACCCTCTGTGAGTGGGCACTAGAGACCCAGACAGTCTGGGGGCAACAAGATTGGGCCATCATTTTTTGTGGGCTTGAACTCAGTATGTGGGAGCTCTATCTCTGAGTTTTGGTGCTCAAGGCTGCTGCTCTACCACTTGAGCCAGAGCTCCACTTCTGGCTTTTTGGTGGTTCCATGGAGAGAAGAGTCTCACCAGCTTTCCAGCTTATGGCTGGCTTTAATCTTTGATCCTCAGATCTCTCCCTAGTGAGTAGCCAGGATGTCAAGCATGAGCCTGAGCCAAAGGTAATGGGCAACAGAGCTTTCTTTTTTATTGTGAAAATGTCATACAGAGGGGTTACAATTACATGGGCAAGATAAAGAGTACAGATCCCTTCTTTTCAGTTTCTGTTTATCTCATGTCAATTAGCAAGCCCTAATTAAAATAGTCATTTACAGGGGGTCAATTTCCTTTCCTAGGTCAGTTAATCTAAGGAGATAAAGAGTCTTTGAAAAGGATAGTTTGAGTTGACATAGATGAGTGTGTGTGTGTGTGTGTGTGTGTGTGTGTGTGTGTGTGTATGTGTGTGTGTGTGTGTGAGAGAGAGAGACAGACAGACAGACAGACAGACAGCCCTACAGAGAGACAGAAAGACAGACAAACAGACAGAAAGACAGAAAGACAAAGAGTATGAGTTCCAGGGATACCTACCCCCGTCTCTGCAGTGCCTCATCCTCCTAGTGGTGTGTCCATCCAGGATCCCCACACCAAAGAAGATGGGTAGGGGAGGGTACATGAGGTCACATCGAGTGGGATGATCTGAATTCTATCCTGCAACTGAAGCCTGCAGAGATAATGGAGAGGAGAGGTTTAGAGGAACATCGAGGGAAGCCCCTTACCTTTGGCTACAAGTACTAGAGAGAAGACTGAATCCATCCTTTCTGGTAGTAAGATAACAAGTGCCCAATATTCATTTATTATTTTTTGTGAGGCCTAGGGCTTGGATTCAGGGCCTTGGTGTCATCCCTGAGCTTCTTTTTAGACTGAGGCTATATGACTTAAGCCACACCACCACATCTGGCTTTTTTTCTGGAGGGGGGGAGTTGGCTTATGGGAGATAAGTCTCTCACAGACTCTCCTGCCTGGGCTGGCTTTGAGTCACGACCATCAAACCTCAGCCTCCCAAATATCCAGGATGACTGGTGGGATCCACCGGCACCTGACTGCCACCATCCATTTATAATCCCCTAAGGCCAGTGCCGGGCCACCTGCACTGCACCCCCATGGTTGTGAGTGGGAAGCAGACATGGGTGGGTTTAATACTTGAACAGCCTACCTACCTTTGAACATTGTTCCGGGTCAGTTTGATGGAGGCTTTCTCCTTATTCACAGCAATCACTTGGCTCTGTCACAATAACAAATGTCCTCTAAGAGGTGTCAGGTCTGGGGTCTTTTCTCTGCACACCAGCCCCCCCAAAAAAAGACACATCCCAGCCAACAAAGTAGAGAAAGAGTGAATTCATTTTTTTTAATAGCCAAGGTCTGGCCAGATAAGGGGTGGTGAGAATCAGAGGCCTGGGATTGTGCTGGGTGGTGGGAAACCCAACGCCTCCTTATCCATTTTCCTTTCACTATCTTAACAAAGGGTAGTGGGGAAGGACTCATGGGATGGATGGAAAATGAATAACCATCATGAGGTAAGCCCTGGCACAGAGGGGCTTACCTCAGGGAGCTAGTTCAATCAAGTTAGGACATTCAAGTACAATCTCATATGGGATCCCCTGAACTGATTTGCATTTCTTTTATGACCAGTGATGCTGAGCATCTCCCTTCTTTTTCTGAGAGGCCACACTATTACAGGTTTGTAGTGTCTCAACAGAGGCATAGAAACTTGTAATATTGTGTTCTTTGTAGTAAATTCACTTCACTTGGAGCTTCCAATGACTCCTATAATTTATAGTAAAGGTTTATACTATTTCCCTTACTGATTAAAAAAAAAACACTGATTTTCTAAAAGCATATGAAAAAATCCCTTTGTCAGGGGTCCCTGTGAATACTAAGGAAAATTTTTTACTGGGAAATTTTATTTGGTTTCTTGTTCTTTACATCACTTAAACACATGTTGAATTTGGGGTTTACCCACCAAATCTTCAACAAACCAGAGACTATGTAGCTTCATTGGATTTTGCTTCAAAAGTTACAAAATATTTTGACATATTTTTGATTTGGTGTTTTGGGCGTTTTTGGCTTTTGGAATGCTAGTGGGCCAGTACTCAGGCTTGAACTGAGGTCCTAGAGCTCTCGCTTAGATTATTTTACTCAATGCTGTCACTGTGCAACTCAAACCACATCTCCACCTCTGGCCTTTTGCTACTTAATTGAAGATAAGATTCATGAGGATTTATTAGCTTTGGTTGGCATCAAACTGTGTTCCTCAGATCCCACCCTCCTGAGCAGCTAAGATTATAAGAATGACCCATAACCTGGATATATTGTGCTCCCTATGAAATCTAAACAAGGGCACATAATTCTGAAGCATGTGTGTATGGTTATGTTTTTCTAAATTAATTAGAAAAATATAGCCCTTTCTGTGTGTGTGAATGTGCTGAGGGAAATGAGGATGAATCTTCTGATTTTGAGGAAAGATTTCACCTAGGGCTTTTCACAGACTGAGCTACGCTGTACAGCATTCTTCAGACCAAAGATGAGGTAAATGATGTCATCATCCCATTCATCTACACCCCTTGCTAACATATGCATACACTGTGGAGTTGTCATGAGTATTTTGTGTATGAGAGCCAGTACTGAGGCTTGAATTCAGGACCTAGATACTGTCCCTTAGCTTTTGTATGCGATGCTAGCACACTACCATTTGAAACACAGCTCAGCTTTCTTCTTTTACTGTTTAATTGGAGGTAAGATTGTAATCTGCTATCCACTGAAGTGCCAAGCCTCAATCCCCTGGTGAAAATCACAACTGGTGTGCAAAGAAGAAAGTTGACTTTGATTCAGAAACCTCAAAGATACCAAGTTTTAAAGGACAAAACTTCTCTTTGTGCCAACGTCCAGTTACTTTTTAACTTGTGTATCTTCCTCCCAGTTATACTAGAAGGATCAGTACCAATGGGGGGAGAGAAGGAAGTTAACTCTATACTTCTCTTTTTCTGAACTAACAGGACACACATGGGACTGGCTAAGTCCCACTTGGTAATGTAAACATGACAGACAAAAAGTGGAGATATATCTATACAATTTCATGGAAATTTTGTGAGGATGCTTATATGCATCTGTCCAAATAAATGCACAATGACTCATGCCACTAATCCTACTAATCAGGAGGGTGAGATCTGAAGATCACAGTTTGAACCTAGTCTACTTTGTAAAATTCTAAAGACACTTATCTTCAATTAACCAGCCAAAGGCCAGAATTGAACCTGGGGCTCAATTGGTAAAGTGCTAGAAATGGGACAGCACTCAGGCCCCAAATTCAAGTTCAAGTTGCGTCCTTTCTTCTGTCTATATTCCTTTAAAGACCTGCAAGACAGTGATTTTCTAGGTGAGGGTTGATGTTGGCTCATTCCTTTAATCCTAGTCTCTCATCAAGCAAATTGCTAAGGCTCCACTAGCTTATGAGGCAAATTAAATGTTCTGGCAGCCCAGTCCTAAGGAATTAGCTGGGGAGTGCACTTCTTTTTCTCAAGCCAAGCTCCTTTGATAAGACCCAGGTGAAACAGTCTCAGAGACGTACCAAGTATTCCAATATTATGCGAGGGGGTCTCAGCCCTGGGTTTGAAGGAGGAACACTCACTTTTTTTTTGTCGCTCATGGGGCTTGAACTCTGGGCTTGGTTGCTATCCCTCAGCCCTTCAGCTCAAGGAAAGAACTCTACCACTTGAGCCATAGTACCACTTCCAGTTTTCTAGTGGTTTATTGGAGATAAGTGTCTCATGGACTTTCCTGCCGGGGCTGGATTTAAACTGTGGTCCTCAGATCTCTGCCTCCTGATCAGCTAGGATGACATGTATGATTCACTGGCACCTGGCTTAGGAACACTCACTTTTTAAACAGAATATCCAGCAACTGCTCCATTGTACCCCACTGTCTATAGTGGTGGAGTAAGTTTCCAACATGGAAGGGATCACTTTTCTGGTAGGCAGGGACCAGGTCCATTATCAGACTTTGCAGCAAACATAAGTCTAGGTTCCATATATTATAAGGCATATTCAGGGTTTGGTCTGACTCATTTTGACACTGAGGTGGTAAAAAGGAATGGATCTTTGAAACATGGAAATGGGAGTACACCTCAAATTGAGTAATTGTAATAGAGTGGATTGAAAACTACACAGTAAATATTTTCTCAGTCTACACATACAAACACACACAAGAAGAAGGTTTTAGTGTGGACTAGGATGAGATTAAAGAAGTTTCCTGTCATAATTGTACCTGGCCTGAGTTGCCTTGTGATTCCCTTGGTTTCTTCTTATAAAAAGGCTTGAGACATTTTATTCGTGGTTTGGCACTGATCCAATGTCTGCAGCATCGAGTGAGGCACTCACACTTCTCATGACTGAGACCTGAGTCTCTTGAACTTTGAAAACAACACAGGAACATCGTTCTTTTTCCTGAGCCACAGGCCAAGTGAGTTGGCTTTAGCTGACTGTCAGTTCCATTCACCTGGCTCTCAGAGTTCCACATTCTATTCCATTGTGAGGGAGGTAGTGTCATCTCTTGGAGACGAATGATCTAAGCTGCCTGTTCACATAAGACCATCCCAAAGACAAACTGGAGGCTATAATAGCTCCTTCTACATCACTCTATACACATGTGGACATTGTCAAATCCCAACATCCTCAGCTAGGCCTAGATACCGGCATGGCCTCAGCTTCAAAGAGCCTTTCCAAGGTCAGATCCATGCCTTATTTCTCACTTATTTCTCTCATCCTGCACAAATCATTTTGCCTCTCAGGACCCTCTCAGGCTTTCATGTGCTTCTCACATCTATTTTTGACATTTATTTCCGAGGACATAGTTAGGTTTTTGTTTCCTAATCTTCTGTTTGCTCTTGAAGCCCCTGTGTGCTGTCATCTTAAAAAAAGGTAAGTACTCAGAGGTGTGAAAATCAAACAAGTATTGAAAAACAAACATTACACATACAGTCAGACATTTTTACAGGTGTACATTCTTGTAAGATAAAAGAGTATTTTTGATAATTTTGTTATATTTTATGACAGAGGGGAAGGGGAGAAAGGAAGAGGTGCTGCATTGTCTTCCATAATGCAATGATTATTATTTAAAAATAGTATAGTTGAAGGAATATAAGATTTAAAGGTAAAAACTGTGCTCCTGTTCTTTTCATAAGCTAGTCATTTTAAAAGTATTTCTCACTAAAGTCTTGTGATCTGTGTCCCATGAACTATCCTCCTCCTTCAAAATAATCAAGGAAAAACCTTTACAAATAAGTGGGCTGTTTTCCAATCTCTGTATAAGAATTTAAGGTACAACATTGTCTGCGATTTTATGCATGTACATGTGTGTGGGAGTGTGTGTGTGTATGTGTGTGAATGTGTCTGTACATATATGTGTGGGAGTGTGTGTGTGTATGTGTAAGAATGTGTGTCTGTGCATATGTGTGTTTTAGGAATTGAACTCAGTGACTAAATGAAATGCAGAAGCATCTTTTCCTTGACTGTAGTGCTCTACCAATTTTGCCACAGTTCCACTGCACACTTTTTTGCAGTGAACTGGAGAGGAGAGGCTCATAATATTTCCTGCTTAGGTTGAACTAAATCTCAAGTCTCAACTTCCTGATTAGCTAGAGTTATAGTTATGAGCCTCCAGAACCTGGTGATAAAGCATTGTTACTGGAGTCATTGGGGTTGCAAGTTTCAGTCCAGCTTCACAACATTTTATATCATAAAACAGCAACAGAAAAACCCTAAGTTAAAATACAATAATAACATGTAATTACAATACAATTTAGTGATATAGTCTGCTAGCAAAACTTTCAGGAAACCTTGGTCTTAATGATTCAGCAACACAAAATCAAACAAAATGAGAATTTCAGTAGACTCTACAAATTTTTTAATTCCATCTTATTAATTTCAAAACATAAGAAACAAAAGCATTCATACTTATAAGGAGAATGTAAAAAAGATAAAAGATGGCAGATTAGGAGGAAAATTCTACATTGAAGGAACATTTTGTCATGGTGAATATATGGTGGTATTCTCATGATGAATATATGATAATGTTCTTCAGAGCAGCAATAGATAAATATATATTTACTACACATAGTCTAACTTGTCTATCCTTACCAACTTCTAATCTTCTAGCACACATTATCAATATATTCCAAAAAATAACTAGCAGAGTCAGGAGGTTGCCAAAATACATAAGCTTCAATGTGTTAGGTGATAAATGTACTAATTGTATTGACTATTCTATATATTGAACATCTAGGGTGTTATCATTGTATCTCTAAATATGTACAAACACTACTTCAAAGTGAAACGAAATACAAGAAGGGTTTGAAGGCATATGCCTGTAAACATAGCTATTTGGGACAATAGTTCAAGACCAGTGTAGTTTTATCTGCAATGCTCCCCAACCACTGTCTCTGCATGATGGAATATGTCTATCATCCCAGGTCCATGGGGATCTGAGAGCAGGAAGATTTGAATTCCATGCCATACTAGGCAAGAACTTCCACATGGCTCCATCTCAACCAAAGAAGGTTTAACACAGGCTAAGACCTATCTCCCCTACCCAGGTGAAAATGAAAATAAGAGCATTGTAGTATAAGAAACAAACAATATTGAGGGAGTTCCAGGGAGATGGTGGAGGAGAAGCTGGAGGCTAAACAAGCTCTTGCATAGAAAGCAGTTTTAGAGTTCCAGTGAACAGTCCTAAGCCAGAGAACCACACCAAGTGTGCCATCACAGGACAGAGAGTTAGGCCAGAGAGGGAAAATCGAGGCAAGGAGACAAATCTGAGCTCTTGCCAGCAGCCGCCACCGCCACGGCGACAGCCATGATGGCAGTGGCCGACCCCCCATACCTGAATCACAGAGAGTGCGGGACAAAGGAGCCAGACGCAGCAGGCGAGCAGATTCTACTCAACACTAGCAAGAACCGACAAGGAACAGACATCTTCATCCTGCAGTTCACAAACCAGAGACCACCCAGGAACCTAGAAGACTGACATCCTCACTCCTTCTCAGGGAGCAGAGGAGGGAAGGCCACCCCTCCCCCTCCCAGTACTGGAGATCTCCATCTTGGATACCGACAAAGCTTGGCGGAGCTGCAAGCTCCAATTCAGGCCTTGCAAGAGAACAATACAGTCATTTAGCAGGTCACAAGAAGCTAACCTGACCTGACCTGCCAGACTCAGCTACATCCAGGGAAAAGTCACCCCGCTCAGGTGCCAGCCCTAGGAATGGCTTTCTTCACTGGGTAATCAGAGCCAGGGGCTGCCCCTCCCTTTAGCAGCTTTGACAATCAATGGAAATTCAATAAACAGAAACCCTGAGAATGGCTCCAGTCTGGGCTCTGTGAGTTTCTCACAAACTAGCCCCCAGGAAAAGCTACTGTTCGATGAAATGCTTCAACTCTACCCAGAACCTAGCCTCATCACACGATCTCCAAACTTGAGGAAAAACCATCTCCCTCTTTTGTGATACTCAGAGCAGATCTACCTCCCATTGAACTAACCTGGGAGGAGGATAGCAAAATCCTGGGTAAAGCAGAGCATTTTTTTGCCTGTTCGAACAAACTGACTTAAGAAACCAACCAAGCAATAGGACCACAAGCAGACCAGAGTCTCCAACAAGAGGCTGGTTACAGACACAAGGGAGATACAGGATTTTGCCCACCCCTCCCAAAAAAAAATCAAAGAACTTTTTTTTTTTCTTCTTCTTTTTTTAACTTTTATAATTTTTTTTTCTTTTCTAAAACTTTTTTAAATTTTTAATTTTTACCTTTTTTGAAAAAGATTGTTTTCTAGTAACTTTTTTTCCTCTTATAATTTTTATTTTAGGGATACATGTGTGTGCGTTTTTCTTTCTTTTTTTTTCTTTCTTTTTCTAAAAATATTTTTCTACTGAACTTCTGATCTTTTTTTTTCTTCCTTTCTTATCCTTTTCACCTTTTCTTCTCTTTTGTTCTTCTTTTGTGACTTAATTATTGTTCTGCACATCCTCAGATAAACCCGGAGTTGACTATTAGACCCTATCCCCCATTGCGTACACACTTCATCCACAAATTTATTACTCATTTCATAACTTAAATTCCTTAATAGCAGTACAAC
Source organism: Dipodomys spectabilis (assembly GCF_019054845.1). Classification (NCBI taxonomy): domain Eukaryota; kingdom Metazoa; phylum Chordata; class Mammalia; order Rodentia; family Heteromyidae; genus Dipodomys; species Dipodomys spectabilis. Next base: position 326,518 of record NW_024871111.1, on the reverse strand, counting down.
TTCTTTATACCTTTATAATATTTTAAGTATTTTTATTTTTAAGTTTTTCACATCTCCTTTATATCTCTCCCCTTCTCTCATTATATTCACTTTCTTCTCCGAATAGTTTGTTTTCTGTTTACATGATATTATTAATTTTTCCTCTTCTATTTTTTCTGGTCTCTTTTCTTTTCCCTTTCTTCTTTTTTTCTCTCTTTCTACTTTCATCTTATCCAACCTATTTCCTGCTTTGAGATTATTAGGACTTAGTTAACTCTCCCTGTGCCTTCCCATATCTCTCTATTCCTATTTTTTACCCACATCTCTCCCTAACCCTAATAATTTCTGGTTTTCTAAATGTTTCTTTGCGGTTGGTAGCGCATTAATATATAATTGCTTGATGTTGAATAGATGTATCTGTTGAACTACATTGTATCTGCAGACTATTGACTGTGCATATTCAGACTTTGGTTGATGCTTGCCTTAAGAAAGTGTTCTAGCACAAAACTGGTGTTATTTTCATCCCAAACGTGCAGAGTAAGCCGGAAAAACACAAGAAAAACAGCAAGTCCCGGTATCTCAACTCCCACTCATGATAATAATGGGAAAGAACAGATAATGAGTAATCCAGAAGACAGTTCCCAAATAGCTCTACAAACACTGCTGGCAAACATGATAAATGAAAAGATTGAAAACATTCAAAGGACTCTGTATGAGTGTGATAGGGAGAGAGAGGAGGAAAACCAAAGGTCAATGCAGGAAAAGACTGAAAACCTACAAAGGAATCTGTATGAGTGTGATAGGGGGAGAGAGGAGGCAATCCAAAGGTTTATACAGGAATATCATGAGCATGAGGAAGCTACTCAAAAACTGATACAGGATTTGCTTGAACAGATTGAGAATACTCAAAGAAAAAGGCAGGAATGGAGTGAACAGGCTGAGAACACTCAAAGAGAAATACAGGAATGGCATGAACAGGAGCGGAAGGAGGCTAAGCAAAGAGTAATACAGGAATTGAGAGAGCAAGATAAGAATACACAAAGATCACTAAAGGCATTCATGGGATCCATTAACAAAGAGCTGGAGGAAGTAAGGGAGACCACAAAGGGAACGCTGAGTGGAACCCAACAGAAGGAAAGGAAAGGGAGTCCAAGGAAACCATAACCAGTCAACTGAGTGATTTGAGAATAAACACTAAGCACCAATTAAGGAAGTAAAGAAGTTCATACAAGATCTAAAACAAAGCTTCAACAAAGAATTTGAAGCCATCAAAGCTGAACAATTAGAAGGAAAAGAAATAATAAACAAAGTAGAAAGTCTTGACAGCAGGTTAGACCATGCAGAAGATCGAGTCTCAGGGATTGAAGACAGTCTAGATATTATAGAGAAAGAACATACAACCATGCAAGACAAGCCCAAAAATATGATAGATCTATCCAACACTTGGAAGACACCATCAGAAGGTGTAATCTAAGGATAATCGTTGTAGAGGAGCACCTAGAAACATAAGTTAATGGTCTAGGAAATTTGTTTAACAGAATCCTAGCAGAGAACTTCCTAAACATGCAAAAAGATAGGCCTATTCAGATACAAGAAGCTGTTAGAACTCCAAATAGACCAGACCAGAATAGGACATCCCACTGTCACATTATAATCCACACAGGATCAATCCAGAACAAGGAAAAGATACTTAAAGCTGTCAGGGAGAAAAGGTTAATCACCTATAAAGGGAAACCAATTAGAATCACCTCAGATTTCTCAGCAGAGACAATCAAAGCAAGAAGAGCCTAGAATGATATATGCCATGCCCTAAAAACAAACAAATACCAACCAAGAATACTGTACCCAGCTAAACTCTCCTTCATAACTGAAGGCCAAATAAAACCTTCTATAGCAAAGAAAAATTGAAGCAATCTTCTCCACCAAACCAGCCCTCCAAAAGATTCTTAAAGATGTCCTACACATAGAAAACCAACAAGACCACAATAAAGGCCAAGAAAATGCACCCAAACTGAGAATCCAAAACCATTAGAAGAACACAGTTTTCACAGTCCCCAAGAAGGTGGATAACATGGCAGGAAATCCCAAATACCTCTCAGTCCTATCTATCAACATTAACAAACTTAACTCTCCAATTAAGCGACATAGACTGTCTAGTTGGATAAAAAAAAAAAAAAAACAAGATCCTTCTATACGCTGCCTTCAGGAGTCACATCTTGCCCATAGAAACAAACAAATTTTCGATGTTAAAGGCTGGAACGAAATCTACCAAGCAAACGGCCCCCATAAACAGGCGGGAGTTGCGATCCTAATATCAGCACCACATGGATCATTTTCTAAAGTAGAACACATTTCAGGCCACAAAGCAAACTTGTCCAAATTCAGAAACATTGAAGTTATACCTTGCATTCTCTCTGAACACAAGGGATTAAAATTAGAACTCAACACCAAAAGCCATCAAAGAAAATCCGGAAACACATGGAGTCTGAACAACACACTGCTGAATCACGAGTGGGTCATGGAAGAGATTAGAAAGGAAATTCAAATGTTCAGGCTATTCAACAAAAATGAACACACAAATTACCAACTCCTCTGGGACACAGCAAAGGCAGTACTCAGAGGCAAGTTTATAGCTCTGAGCTCCTACATCAACAAATAGGAGAGATTTAAACCAACAATTTAATGACATATCTAAACCTTCTTGAAAAAGAATAGCAAGATGAACTCCAATCCAGTAGACGGAAAGAAATTATTAAAATTAAATCAGAATTAAATGAATTAGAATCCAATAAACAATAGAGAGAATCAACAAAACAAATAGTTGATTCTTTCAAAAAATTAACAAAATTGAGAGACCCATAGCAAATCTTATCAGAAAAAGAAGAGAACACACCCAAATAAATAAACTGAGAGATGAGAATGGAAACATCACCACGGAAACAACCAAGATTCAGAGCATTATAAGGGAATACTTCTCAAAAATTTATGCTAATAAGTTTGAGAACATGGCAGTAATGGACCTTTTCCCTCAAATATTGACATGCCAAAACTAAACCAAGATGAGTTAAACCATCTTAACAGGCCCATATCAAGCATTGAAATGCAAAGAGCAATAAGAGATCTCCCAGCTAAGAAAGTCCAAGACCAGATGGTTTTACAGCGGAATTTTACAAGGCCTTCAAAGCAGAGCTCACACCAATACTCCTCCAACTCTTCAATGAAATTGAAAGAGAAAGTTCACTACCGAAAACATTCTATGAAGCCATCATAACCCTCATCCCAAAACCAGGCAGGGACTCATCAAAGAAAGAGAACTATAGACCCATTTCATTGATGAACATTGATGCAATAATTCTCAACAAAATTTTGGCCAATCGACTTCAACAATTCACCCAAAAAATCATAGAACACGATCAAGCAGGATTCATGTCAAGGATGCAAACTTGGTTCAATATATGCAAATCAAATATTATTATTCATCACATCAACAGGAGCAAGAATAAGAACCACATGGTTATCTCAATAGATGCAGAAAAAGCATTCGACAAGATGCAACACCCCTTTATGATGAAGGGTTTGGAAAAATTAGGAATCCATGGAACATTCCTCAATACAATAATGGCTGTATATGACAAACCTACAGCCAGCATTATACTTAATGATGAAAAACTAAATCCATTTCCTTTAACTCAGAAACAAGACAAGGATGTCCACTCTCTCCACTTCTCTTCAATCTAGTATTAGAATGCCTAGCTACAGCAATAAGACAAGATGCAGACATAAAGGGGATCCAAATAAGGAAATAGAAGTAAAACTCTCCCTCTTTGCAGATGACATGATCTTGTATTTAAAGAATCCCATAGACTCCACTCCCAAATTACTGAAGCTGATTCAAAACTTTGGCAAAGTAGGAGGGCATAAAATTAACCCCCCAAAATCAATGGCTTTTCTGTATGGGAACAATGAGAAAAGTTTTGGTGAAATTAGAAAATCAACTCCATTTGCAATAGCCCTACAAAAAATAAAATACCTAGGAATTAACTTACCCAGAGAAGTGAAGGACCTCTATGATGAAAATTTTAAAATCTTGAAAAAGGAAATCAAAACAGAAAATGGCAAAACCTCCCATGCTCCTGGGTTGGAAAGAGTAACATCGTGAAAATGGCAATACTTCCCAAGGCTATCTACAAATTCAATGCGATACTCATCAAAACTCCAACCTCATTCTTCAAGGAAATAGAAGAGGCAACCCAAAAATTCGTATGGAACAATAGAAGACCCTGAATAGCAAAAACGCTCCTCAATGGAAAGAACACTGCTGGAGGAATATCAATACCAAATTTGAAACTCTACTATAAAGCCATAATAATCAAAACAGCTTGGTACCAGCACAAGAACAGACCTCAGGACCAATGGAATAGAATTGAAAACCCAGAAATGAACCTAAAGACCTGTAGCCATCTAATCTTCGATAAGGGAGCTAAAATAATAGAATGGAAGAAAGACAGCCTCTTCAGTAAATGGTGCTGGCAAAATTGGTTAACTACCTGTAGAAAACTAAAGCTAGAACCTTATATATCACCCTGCACCAGAATCAACTCCATATGGATCAAAGACCTCAGAGTCAAAGCATACACTCTGAAAACATTACAGGATGGAACAGGAGAAACCCTAGGTCTCCTTGGCTCAGGCCGAAATTTTCTGAATAGAGACTCGAAACACAACAAATCAAAGAAAGGTTGGACAAATGGGATTGCAGGAAGTTGCAGAGCTTCTGCACGGCAAAGGACATAGCTAGCAAGATCAATAGAAAGCCCACGGATTGGGAGAAGATCTTCACTAGCCATACAATGGACAAGGGTCTCATATCTAAAATACACTCGAAACCCAAAAAATTAAATCCCCCAACAACAAATCCTCAAAGAACAACTGCCCAATAAATAAGTGGGCTAAAGACTTAAAGACAAACTTCTCTGAAGAAGAAAGAAGGATGGCTAATAGAAACATGAAGAAATGCTAATCTTCCCTAGCCATAAAAGAAATGGTAATCAAAACAACATTGAGATACCACCTCTCCCCAGTTAGAACGGCAAAAACAAAGAACTCTAACAACAGATGCTGGAGGGGATGTGGACAGAAGGGAACCTTACTGTATTGTTGGTGGGAGTGTAAACTTGTTCAACCACTTTGGAAAGCAGTATGGAAGTTTCTCAAAACACTTCACTTAGAGCTCCCCTAAGACCCAGCAATCCCACTTTTGGGCATTTACCCAAATGTTTATAAACAAGACCACACTAAAGCTACCAGCATAACTATGTTTATTGCAGCATTATTTACCATAGCTAAGATATGGAACCAACCCAGAAGCCCCTCAGTAGATGAATGGATCAAGAAAATGTGGTATATATATACACAATGGAATTCTATGCCTCCATCAGAAAGAATGACATTGTCCCATTTGTTAGGAAATGGAAAGGCTTGGAAAAATTGTATTAAGTGAAGTAAGCCAAGCCCAAAGAAACATAGGTCCCATGATTTCCCTTATTTGCAATATCTAGTATATGTATGAGTCAAGCAGAAAAGGTCAGATAATATGATGTTAGGAAAATGAACCCTTAGATATGTATTTAAATGTTTTTTTTCTTTTACTCATTTGTTTCTAACGCATTTATAAGATTATTTCCTTGTTGCTGTTTATTTCCCTCCCCCACAGTATAACCCCTGCTTTCCCTATATTTTATGTCGGTAAAACTTGTGGAGGAGAAGAGGGAAATCAAGTCGTTTAAGGATACAGGTGGACCGGTTGCCATACTGAAAAGTACAAGTTGTCATGTCGAAAACGAACTTTACAACTTTGGTGTGGCGGGGGGTGGGGGAGGATTGGGTTGGGGGACTGGGAGAGGCTGGGAAAGGATGTGAAGGGTAAACAAAGGAGGAGGCTGCAATGCTTGATTAGAAATGCACTCATTATCTTGCCCATGTAATTGTATCCCCTCTGTACAGTATGTTAATAATAAAAATAAAAAAATGAAAAAAAGGAAACAAACAATATTAAACCTGCCAAAATAAACCATCATGAACAACACACAACTAGTGTTTGTTCCTCATACCATTCATCTGAACTATAGCTTGGATTATATATGTGAACCAGGGGCATTAAGCAGTTCATCATTTTACAAATGAGTATTTGAGTGTCTGCTTTGACTCCCAAGGTTTTGATCCATTTGGAGTTGATTTTGGTGCAGGGTGATAGATAAGGATGGAGCTTTAGTATTCTATAAGTAGTTAACCAATTTTGCCAGCACCATTTACTGAAGAGGCTATCTTTCTTCCATTCTTTTTTTAGCTCCCTTATCAAAGATGAGATGACTATACATCTGTAGGTTCATTTCTGGGCTTTCAATTCTATTCCAATGGTCCTGAAGTCTGTTCTGTTGCCAGTACCAAGCTGTTTGGGTTACTATGGCTTTGTAGTTGAGTTTGAAATTTGGTATTGATATTCCTCCAGCACTATATTGTCTGTTAAGGTTCGTTTTGGCTATTTGGGGTCTTTTATTATTCCATATGAATTTTTGGATTGCTTCCTTTATTTCCTTGAAGAATGAAGTTGGAATATTGAGAGGTATCACATTTGTAGGGTGCCTTGGGTAGTATTGCCATTTTAACGATATTAATCCTTCTAATCCAGGAGCAAGGGATATTTTTCCACTTTGTAAGTTCTGTTTTATTGTCTTTTTCAGGTCTTTAAATGTTTTCATCATAGAGGTCCTGCACTTCTTGGTTAAGTTAATTCCTAGGGATTTTATTTTTTGTGGGGCTATGATAAATGGAGTTGCTTTCCTAATTTAAGCCATGCTTTTCTCATTGTTGGAATACAGAAAAGACATTTTTTGAGGGTTAATTTCATACCCTGCTACTTTGCCAAAGTTTTGAATCAGCTGAAGTAATTTGGGAGTGGAGCCCATGAATAGGAGAAACCCTAGATCTCCTTGGCACAGGACAAAATTTTCTTAATAGAGACCCAGAAACACAAATAATCAAAGAAAGGTTGGGCAAATGGGATTGCATGAAATTGCAGAGCTTCTTCATGGCAAATGATATAGCGAGGAAGATCAGTAGAAAGCCCACAGACTGGGAGAAAATGTTCACTAGCCATACAATGGACAAAGGTCTCATATCTAAAATATACCTGGAATTCAAAAAATTAAATTGCCCAACCACAAATCCTCAAAGAAACAACTGCCCAATAAATAAGTCGTCTAAGACTTAAAGAGAAACTTCTTTGAAGAGGAAATAAGGATAGCCAATAGACACATGAAGAAATGCTCAACTTCCCTAACCATAACATAAATGTAAATCAAAACAACATTAAGAGACCACCTCACCCCAGTTAGAATGGCTAGAATCAAGAACTCTAATAACAGATGCTGGAAGGGATGTGGACAGAAAGGAACCTTACTGCATTGTTGATGGGAGTGTAAACTTGTTCAACCACTTTGGAAAGCAATATGGAGGTTCCTCAAAAGACTCTACATGAAGCTCCCCTATGACCCAGTAATCCAACTTTTGGAAATTTACCCAAATGCTCACAAACAGAACCATAAGAAACTACCAGCATAGGTATGTTTATTGCAGCATTATTTACCATAGCAATGATATATCCAACCCAGATGTCACTCAGTAGATGAATGGACCAAGAAAATTTGGTCTATATACACAATAGAATTCTATGCTTCCATCAGAAAGAATGACATTACACTTTTTGTAAGGAAATTGAAAAGCGTGGAAAACATTATATTAAGTGACATAAGCCAGGCCCAAAGAAACAGAGGTCCCATGTTTACCCATATTTGCAATAACTAGTATATGTCTGAGACAATCAGAAAAGTTCAGATAAGTGGATGTTAAGTGAAATGAACCCCAAGAGAAGGATCCAAATGATTTTTCTTTCTTGTGATTGATTCTCACATATTTATAAGATGATTTCTTTGTTGCTTTGTATGTCCCTCCCCTACGATATAACCCTGCTTTCACTGTATTTGATTTTGGTATAATTTGTGGAGAGGAATGGAAACAACAAATGGTTTAAATAGGGATACAGGTGGACCCGTTGCATCAATGAGATATACAAGACGTTGTTGAAAAACTAACTTTACAACTTTGGCCGGGGGGGATGGGGAGTGCGGTGTGTGGTGGTGGGGAGGTGTGTGTGGGGGAGATAAGAAGGGATCAGAAGGGGAAACAAAGGATGGGGCAACAATGCTTGAGAAGAAATGCACTCATTACATTGCCCAAGTAATTGTAACCCCTCTGTATTGTATTTTCACAATTAAAAAAAGACTTTTTGAAGACAGGTGTCAATGGCTCATGCCTGTAATCCCAGCTTCTCATGAGGCTGAGATCTGAGGATTGCAGTTCTAAGCCAGCCCATGAAGAAAAGTCCCCATAAGACTCTTTTTCCAATTAATATCTCAAAAGCCAGAAGTGGCTCTGTGCCTCAATTCGTAGAGTGCTAACTAACTTGAGCACAGAGTCTCAGGGACAGTGCCCAGGCCCTGAGTTCAAGCTGCACAATTGACAAAAAAATAAACATTTCAAAGTCTGAATTACTTGTGAACTAAAATGTCAGCATTGGTATAGAATTCTATAATCTTCTACAGATTTCATTATATTTGTGGTTAGAAAAAGTAGCACCTGAATAAAGGACTTTTTTTTCATAAATTAGGACAGATTGTTCTCTAACTAGAGGAAATTGCTGGACTCATACATAATATTTTGGTTGGTTTTTGTTTTGTTTTTAGGACAGGATGAGAAACCTTATTTCTGCCAATGGCCATTTGGATATGTATAACATCATTCACAGGCCATGCAGAATTAACAGTAAAGACAGGACACAGTCAACTGGCAATAAACTTATTTGTCTTTATGCCATGTTCCAAATGATTTTTTTAGCTTATATTTCCCCATGGCCTATAGTTTCCTATTCCTGATTTCCTCAAAATACAAGCATGTTCCACCAATTCAGATTTGAGCCAGGCAATATGTAGTATTAGTGCCAAGAGTCGAAGAAAATTGTAATACAACCAGGGAAGCATGAAACCAACACTTTAGCAGCTGGACACTGAGGACTCAGGCCTATAATCCTTGCTACTCAGGAGGCTGATGATCACAGTTCGAAGCCAGCTGGAGTGAGAAAATCTGTGAGACCTTTTTCTCCAATTAACATCCAAACAGCCATAAAGGGAGCTGAGGCTTGAGAGGTAGAGTAACCTTGATTACAAAAACTCAGGGGTAGCACCCAATCCTGAGTTCAGCTGAAGGTCAAGCACAAAAACAAAACAATCAACAACAACAAAAAAACCGGGAGAAAGCTCAGGAAGGGTGGCATTGTCTACAAGACAAATGTACACATTACATGAATTGTGAAATGGTAACATCGCTGTACACACCTTAGTAACAATTACATTTAAAAAATAATCTGAGAAATCCCGAAGCCATGGAGCCTAATGATGCGCATCTACTTTCTAGAATTTCAAAGTCCCATTCTCTAACCTGGTAGCACACAGGTTGTAGCCCAGGGTGATGAGAAAATATGAAGCCAGAGATCCTTTCAGATTGTCCTACCAACTCTTTTATTACTTTAAGCAAAAAAACAAAACAAAGCAAAGTAAACAAAATAAACTTTATGGTTAATTAAGCTGCAATTAAATATTCCAGGCCAAATTATATATTTTTTTTAATTTAATTTAATTTTATTTGAGAACATACTGTACAGAGGGGTTACAATTACATGGGCAGGATAATGCATACATTTCTTACCAAGCATTGCAGCCTCCTCCTTTGTTTACCCTTCACCTCCCTTCCCAGCCTCCCCCCTCCCTCCCACCCAATCATACCCCCCCCCACTGGCATTGTAATGCTGATTTTGACATGACATTTTGTACTTCTCATTGTTGCAACAGGACCACCTGAATCCTTAGAAGACTTGTTTGTCCCCATCTCCTCCACATGTTATACTGACATCAAATATAGTGAAGGCGGGGGTTACACTGTGGGGGAGGGACATACAAAGCAACAAAGAAATAATCTTATAAATGCGTTAGAAACACATGCATGAAAGAAACAAAAACATTAAAATACATACTTGAGGTTTCGTTTTCCTAACATCACATTATCTGAGTTTTTCCGCTTGACTCATACCTATACTAGATATTGCAAATAAGGGAAACCATGGGACCTATGTTTCTTTGGGCCTGGCTTACTTCACTTAATATAATTTTTTCCAAGCCTTTCCATTTCCTAACAAATGGGGAAATGTCATTCTTTCTGATGGAGGCATAGAATTCCATTGTGTATATATACCACATCTTCTTGATCCATTCATCTACTGAGGGGCATCTGGGTTGGTTCCATGTCTTAGCTATGGTAAATAATGCTGCAATAAACATAGTTGTGCTGGTAGCTTTAGTGTGGCCTTGTTTGTGATCATTTGGGTAAATGTCCAAAAGTGGGATTGCTGGGTCGTTGGGGAGCTCTATGTGGAGTCTTTTGAGGAACCTCCATACTGCTTTCCAAAGTGGTTGAACAAGTTTACATTCCCACCAACAATGAAGTAAGGTTCCTTTCTGTCCACATCCCCTCCAGCATCTGTTGTTGTTAGAGTTCTTGATTTTTGCTGTTCTAACTGGAGTGAGGTGATATCTCAATGTTGTTTTGATTTGCATTTCTTTTATGGCTAGGGATGTTGAACATTTCTTCATGTGTCTATTGGCCATCCTTCTTTCTTCTTCAGAGAAGCTTCTCTTTAAGTCTTTCGCCCACTTACTTATTGGGCAGTTGTTTCTTTGAGGATTTGTTGTTGGGTGGTTTAGTTTTTTGAGTTCCAAGTATATTTTAGATATGAGACCCTTGTCCGTTGTATGGCTAGTAAAGATCTTCTCCCAGTCCGTGGGCTTTCTATTGATCTTGCTAGCTATGTCATTTGCCCTGCAGAAGCTCTGCAACCTTATACAATCCCATTTGTCCAGCCTTTCTTTGATTTGTTGTGTTTCCGGGTCTCTATTCAGAAAATTTCGGCCTGAGCCAAGGAGACCCAGGGTTTCTCCTATTCCATCCTGTAATGTTTTCAGAGTGTCTGCTTTGACTTCAAGGTCTTTGATCCATTTGGAGTTGATTCTGGTGCAGGGTGATATATAAGGATCTAGCTTTAGTTTTCTACATGTAGTTAACCAGTTTTGCCAGCACCATTTACTGAAGAGGCTGTCTGTCTTCCATTCTATTGTTTTAGCTCCCTTATCGAAGATTAGATGGTTATAGGTCTGTAGGTTCATTTCTGGGTTTTCAATTCTCTTCCATTTTTCCTGAGGTCTGTTCTTATGCCAATACCAAGCTGTTTTGATTACTATGGCTTTATAGTAGAGTTTGAAATTTGGTATTGATATTCCTCCAGCCGTGTTCTTTCCGTTGAGGAGCGTTTTTGCTATTCGAGGTCTTTTATTGTTCCATATGAATTTTTGGATTGCCTCTTCTATTTCCTTGAAGAATGAGGGTGGAATTTTGATAGGTATTGCGTTGAATTTGTAGATAGCCTTGGGAAGTATTGCCATTTTCACGATGTTAATCTTTCCAATCCAGGAGCATGGGAGGTTTTGCCATTTTTTAAGTTCTGTGTTGATTTCCTTTTTCAAGATTTTAAAGTTTTCATCATAGAGGTCCTTCACTTCTTTAGTTAAGTTAATTCCTAGGTATTTTATTTTTTGTGGGGCTATTACAAATGGAGTTGCTTTCCTAATTTCAGCCACAGTTTTCTCATTGTTGGCATACAGAAAAGCCATTGATTTTTGGGGGTTAATTTTATAACCTGCTACTTTGCCAAAGTTTTGAATCAGCTTGAGTAATTTGGGAGTGGAGTCTATGGGATTCTTTAAATACAAGATCATGTCATCTGCAAAGAGGGAGAGTTTTATTTCTTCTTTCCCTATTTGGATCCCCTTTATGTCTGCATCTTGTCTTATTGCTGTAGCTAGGCATTCTAATACTAGATTGAAGAGGAGTGGAGAGAGTGGGCATCCTTGTCTTGTCCCTGAGTTAAGAGGAAATGGCTTTAGTTTTTCACCATTGAGTATTATGCTGGCTGTAGGTTTGTCATATACAGACTTTATTGTATTGAGGAATGTTCCATGGATTCCTAATTTTTCCAAAACCTTCATCATAAAGGGGTGTTGGATCTTGTCGAATGCTTTTTCTGCGTCTATTGAGATAACCATGTGGTTCTTATTCTTGCTCCTGTTGATGTGATGAATAATATTAATTGATTTGCGTATATTGAACCAGCTTTGCATCCCTGAAATGAATCCTGTTTGATCGTGTTGTATGATTTTTTGGATGAATTGTTGAAGTCGGTTGGCCAAAATTTTGTTGAGAAATTTTGCATCAATGTTCATCAAAGAAATGGGTCTATAGTTCTCTTTCTTTGATGAGTCCCTGCCTGGTCAAATTATATTGTTAAATGATGAGTTAGTACATATGTTTTGTAGATACTGAACTCACATGTGTCACAAAAATATCCATGAATTCATAACTAGAAACTTTGAAGTTTAAAGTATATTAATTAGGTGAGTTTCATTAGGTAGCCAATGAAGAGAACACCGCACTGTATTCAGTCAGGTAAAATCGTTTATTTACTGAACTGCTGCCCATGCCATATATGGTGGAAAGGCATGTACAAAAAAATAGAGCGACCCAACCTTGAGCCAGGATTCATCTAGGCGAAGGACCGAATGAGGTGTGGCCAGGTGGGGGAAAAGTCTGGCCATACTGGATCTAGATGTGACTTCAAGGCCTGGGACTCTCCTCTGGTCAGATGGAAAGTGTGACCAGAGGCTGACCAGGTTGTGACTTAGCAGGAGGGGGAAGTGGCTGCCTCCAGGTGTGCCAGATACCCAGATAATACATGAAGGGTGGGAACTAAGCCAAGAAGTGGGGAAGTGTCTGCATAGAGTCTGCATGGCCTGGAGCAAACCTAATACCAAATACAGGTAGTACCTCTGCCATGTGACTCTTGACTCCAAACAGTTCATTCTCAATTATTTTCTTTCTTTCTCTCCTTCTTTCTCTCTCTCTCTCCTTCTTTCTCTCTCTCTCTTCTTCTTCTCTCTCTCTCTCTTTCTTTCTTTCTTTGTATCTTTCTGTCTTCCTTCCTTTTTTCCTTCCTTTTTTCCTTCCTTCCTTCCTTTCCTCCTTCTCTGTCTCTGTCTCTGTCTCTCTGTCTCTCTCTGTCTCTCTCTCTCTCTCTCTCTCTTTCTATTTCTCCTCTCACTCATTCTCCCTCTCTCCCCTACTGAACACTTTCTGAGTTGAACTCACAGGCTTGGAAGAGCAGCTCAATTGACGAATGTGAAATTTAATTTAATGTTACCTTACACCTCAACAGCATGGCATCTCATGCCATTTGGAGGAGGAAAGCAAGCACGCTCACTGCATTTTCTGAGGTCCATCCTGGGAAGGTGTGGAAGATTCCACCCTCCTCTTGGGGAAATCTCAGCCCAGTTTCTGCATCAGGAGAGGTGACTGCCTCCAAGTGTGCCAGTTACCATGTGACGCAGATACTAGTCAGAGACTTAGCCTCTTGTGGTGCTGAGATTAATGGCATGATCCACTAGATTGTTAGGATTGGGACTTCCTAAATTTTTGGTTAGGCTTTGTTCAAATTGTGATCTATTTATTTCTGATTGCTAACCATGATTAAACATGTGAGCCAGCACATCAAACCATTTAAAGTCCTTTATCACACATGGAAGACATGAAGTTTCTTTTCCCAAGTGACATACAAGTTGACAGACAGCAAAAGTAAATCCTTAATTCTGGTCTAGATGTGTTTTTAATGTGAAACAAAATTACTTAGCAAAATATCTGACTACTGTGATTATACTTTCAAATTTACCTTATATTTCAATATCAAATCACCTATATTAGCCAATGATTAACTCAAATTACCTGTAATCATTTATTTCTGTCATATCTTCTAAAGGTAGGCAGAACAAGAAAGACTAGACTTGTTAGGGGCGGGGTCTCTTGTGGAGTAGGTGGGACTTTAGGATGGAGGCTGGCAGGTGGACAGGTTTTCAGTGGAAAAACGTGGCGTCACTGTGGAGGAGGCTGTTTGGGGCAGAGCTTGGAGGAAGAAGATCAAGGTTACAAAGGAGGAGGTTACTTAGAGGAGGGGTTCTGGTGGAACATTGTGAGTCCTAGTGGGCATGTAGGGTGGTGATTCACATAAGGCAGGGAAGAGAAAGGAGCCTGACAGAAGTTGGGGTTTCTGATGCAGTAATGTGGAACTATTAGGGAGAGGTTTTTTGGGGTCTGGTTTTGAGAGGATAAGGCGATGCTAGAAAAACGTGGGCTAGAAAGTGACGGGGTTCCTCGTGGAGAATGGCAGGCCTTTGGAAAGTGTGTTAGGGTGGAGGTGGGGTTTCTGGCAGAGCAGGATGTAGTTGCAATATATGGAGGAGTTTTTCAGAACCAGGGCTTTGTGACAGCAGGGATAGGATACAGTGGACTAGACTGGTTAGGACGGGGTTTCTGGTATAGCCAGTCACCACTTCGAAAAGAGGAGTAAGTGTGGGTGGGGAATTAAGTGTTGCAAGGCAGGACAAGGACTTTGGACAGAGTTTCCAGTAGTGCAAGGCAACCTTCACCAAGGGACTATTGAGGGACAGTGATTTACAGTTGAGCCTGTGAGTCTTCCAGAGGGAAGCCAACTGTTGCAGTGGTTTCCAGTGGAGCAATGTGGGTGTTGAGAGATGGGATAGTGTGGTGGGGGTTTTCTAGTGGGGTTTTTCTGGAGCAGGGCAGGGCTTGGATCCATGGGCCTATTGGAGGAAGGGCTATGAAAAGGAGTGGAAGGTCTACAAAGGTGTAGGATATTATGGGCAGGATATCTGGTGTAGTACCGTGTGTATCTGAGGGAGGACCCAATAGAGGGGGGTTTATCTGGGGAGCAATGCAGGGCATTGAAAAGGTAGATATGGGAGGTGGAGAGGCTTGTGGTGAAGCAAGGCTGGCATTCCAGGCAGGAGATGGACTGTGTGACAAGCTTCTGACCAACCAAGGTGGGGTTTCAAGGGCAGTTATAGGGAAGTGGACGTGTTTGGTATAGCATGATGGGCTTTGTGGGAAAGATTATGTTTAGGACTAGATTTAAGAGGTTAGGCCACTTAAAAGTAGACTAGTTATGGGCGGAGTTTCTGATGAAACAAGGTAGGGCTTGAGGAAGAAGTCTGCTTGGGGGTGGGGAATGAAAGGAAAGGGAGGAGCTTGGAGGTACTACGATATGGGGGCAATGGGAATGTGAGGGACTAGCGTAGTTAGGGATGAGTTATATGGTGGATGAAGTGAGAATTAGAGGGAAGAGCCAATGTAGGTGTGGTTGTTGGTGCAG
Organism: Dipodomys spectabilis; assembly: GCF_019054845.1. Taxonomy (NCBI): domain Eukaryota; kingdom Metazoa; phylum Chordata; class Mammalia; order Rodentia; family Heteromyidae; genus Dipodomys; species Dipodomys spectabilis. Next base: position 311,100 of record NW_024871111.1, on the reverse strand, counting down.
CAAGGAGGGACATAGAAGGAGGAGATATAGATGTGGCCTGGTTTCTGGTGGTGCAGAGCAGGGATTCCAGGAAGGGGTGGAGTAGAGGAATGCTTTCCCTGTAGCAGAGGAGGACTTTCAGGAAGGTCACAGTCAGGACTTTGAAAGTTTATAGCAGGACTACCAGGGGGTAGGTTACTTAAGGTTGTGCTTTTTAAGGAGGAGAAATGTGTTTCCAGTGGATTCAGTCAAGTTTTATAGGAAGTAGGGATAGGAAAGTGGCAAGACTTATTGAAGAGTGGAGCTACAAAAAGTAAACCGTTACTGTTAATAGAACACAATTTTCTGTAAGTTTTGAATTATATTACTTTTATGTATGCGAGAGATACTGGAGAAAGTAACCAAGTAATAATTCCTTCCTAGTGAAATTTTTCTTTATTCCAATTGAGTGAAAATAAAACCACAGGTCACATTAGGCTGAGAGACACAAAGTGGACTAAGACACATAAAGCATTGGAATTGATTCCCTAGCACAACCTTTAAGGACCACAAATAAAATTTTAAAATGTCTCACTTAGTCACAATGGACACTCTATTGTCTTAAAATTGTGAATGAATAGAACCTTTATTCTGACCATTTTAGAAATCATAAAAATAAGTGGCAATGTTTTAACTTTATATAACATTGGAAAGTATACTAAAAATAATTAGGAAAATCTAAAATTGTACACAGAATGTTTTTTCTCCAGCAACAATTTTAATCTAAAAGAATTTAAAACCAGAAAATTGCCAAATAGTGAGTTTGCAGCATTGTTTCCTTTTAGTTCTCAAAATGGTGAATTAAGCAATGTGTCTTTATCATTGGATGCATCGATGTTAAAACATATCTAAGAATGTGAAGCACTACTATACAAACCCTGAAGAAACTCAGAAGGATCTGTGAAATGATGTTGCAATACAATTGATGACTAATTACAGTAGGAATTGATCTTCACTAGGCCCAAAAATATTTTCCAGAAAAGGCTACATTGAAAAAAAAAAACAATGAAAAGAAAGCAGGGAGTCAGACTTTGAAGTAAACATTATCCAATGAACAACATCTATGGAGCCATGATTGCAATCTTCTTTTACCTAAGTTACAGTTACTGACCCATGTTCTTCCCTAATGCCAACTAACAATACCATGACAATGCAGTAATCATTTTCAAGGCATTAGACTTTACAGAAAGAATTCAATGAATGTATTGCTAGAAAATAAAGATAGATGTCTGAGATAAAGATTGAAGAAAATATCCCGAATTTCTGTCCCTTCGAGGTGAAGAGGGGTACAAGCCAAAGCACAAGGAGAACGGATGGAAGTACAGTAGTGCACACCAGCAGTTCCCAAGGTGCAATGTTGAATGTAACAGGGGAGAAAATCAACATGACCATCAAAGGACTTAGCACTTGAGAGTAGAGGGAATTACATGAAAATACATGGAGAATTACAAAGGATGCCCTTGCATATTTGGCAGAGGTGTGCATGGCATAGAATTCTAAAATATGTGGAGATATTATAAGAAACTACTTGTACTCAAATGGTGCGATGATCAGTAATAAACATGATTACAGGACATTGAATAATCATAAAGGTCTTGCTTCAGTAGTAGATAAATTCTGTTTTGAAACACCTAACATACTATAAAACCAAGAGAAGAAGTTTCAAATTATATATAAGTGACTTGACTACAACAAGAGAGTTCAAAAAATAAAATCACATAATGTGGATGCAAAAGGTTAACATTATAAAGGTAATCTTTAAACAATTCATATTTTATGTGACTAGTACTGATTATAAATTATTTTTTTTCCTTACATATTTTGGATTCACAAAACAACAAACAACAAAACAAAACAAAACAAATGACCCTTGACAATAGAGCTGGATGCCAGTATCTCTATCTCACTAGGCTGAGATTGGAAGCTCATGGTTCACACACATGGCTGGAGTAGCAATCCATGAGACATTTATGTTCAATTGTTCAATCAAAGACAGAATGAAACATTGGTTCAAATAGTACAGACTCAGTCAGTCATGAGTGAAAAAAAAAACTATCAAGAATTTGAGGCTCCAAGGCAAGTTTCATTACTGCACACACACGTGCGCGAGCACACACACACACACACACACACACACACACACACACACACACAAACCCACACACACAAATGGAATCAGAGAGGAAGAGGGAGAGAAAAAAGGGATTGTTAATAGTTTAAAAAGTGAACCTTTCTGATGGAGGCATAGAATTCCATTGTGTATATATACCACATTTTCTTGATCCATTCATCTACTGAGGGACATCATGGTTGGTTCCATATCTTAGCTCTGGTAAATAATGCTGCAATAAACATAGTCGTGCTGGTAGCTTTATTGCGGCCTTGTTTGTGATCATTTGGGTAAATGCCCAAAAGTGGGATTGCTGGGTCATAGGGGAGCTCTATGTGGAGTTTTTGGAACCTCCATACTGCTTTCCAAAATGGTTGAACAAATTTACACTCCCACCAACAATGCAGTAAGGTTCCATTCTGTCCACATCCCCTCCAGCATCTGTTGTTGTTAGAGTTCTTGATTATAGCCATTTGATACAGGTGGATCCATTGCAACAATGAGATGTACAAGTCGTTATGTGGAAAAACAAACATTACCACTTGGGGGGAGGAGGAGGACATGGTTGGGGACAGGGGACTGATGGGAAGGGATGGGAAGGGGAAACCAAGAGGGAGGCTACAATGCTTGATAAGAAATGTAATCATTATCTTGCCCATGTAATTTTAACCCCTCAATACAGTATTTTCACAATGAAAAAAATAAAAGTGAACCTATCTGCCAGGACTATCATAAGCATACATTAATTAATGAAAATGAGGGAAACCATGGATCCTATGTTACTTTGAGTCTGGCTTCCTTCACATAATATGATTTTTCCAAGTCTTTCCATTTTGTTAAGAAAGAGGCTCTGTCATTCTTTCTGATAGAAGCATGAAATTCCATTGTGTATATATACCACATTTTCTGGATCCACTCATCTATTGAGGGGCATCTGGATTGGCTCCATATTTTAGCTATGATAATAATGCTGCAAAAACATAATTGTGCTGGTAGTTTTAGTGTATGTGTATGACAAAGATATGACAATAAGTATATATCTAAAGGTGGAGGCATGAATATGTTAAAAACAGGAATGAGAAAAGGATGTCCACTCTCTCTACTACTCTTCAATATAGTAGTGTACTTTCTAGCAAGAGCAATAGGCAAGAGAAAACCATAAAGGGGATGCAAATAGGGAAGAAGTAAAACTATCCCTTTTCACAAATGAAATGATCCTGTATATAAAGGACCCTATAGCTTCCTTCCTCAAGTTAGTAAAGGTGATGCTAACTTTCAGCAATGTAGGAGGGTATAAAAACCACAAGAATCAGTAGATTTTCTGTGTTACCAACAATGGGACTGATAGATTAAACCATAATATTCTGCAATTGTGGCCAGCCTGGAGCACATTTTCCCAAGAATATTCTGTAGTGTAAAAGAGGAACAACTATCAAAATAAAGGTGAAAATACTTGTCTGCTACAGACTGATTCATGTTGCTTATATCGGTTGTTGTTTTCATTACTTCAAACACATGGATAATTTATATTGGGATTACAAAAATTGCAAAGGATTAATGGAATCACCATTCAGTTTACTTTCATATATCCAATATAATACACTTAACCCCTTACGGAAAATTAAGTCCAACTGTATAAACAATGTCAGCAATATAAAATAAGCCTCAGTAAGTATTATCTGGCACAAATACACCATCATCTACTCAGAAATTCAGTCTCTCTATAAATATTTATTTGGTACAAAATAATAAAAATTTAATTAATGAATATGACTTTTAAGTGTCATCTGAAATACTCCTCGTGTATATAATTTATATAATTGTATAGATGTCACCTAGACAGGAATTTAACATGCGTGTAGAAATCAAATTTCCACAATTTAAGCTAGATGAGAGGAGTCATACCTTCGTGTACTGTGTGGTGTGAATTTTACCACAAGGCTGCACCCTTCAACCTAATACCAAATTCATGTGCAATAATTTCCTATTTGATGTTGAGTGCTAAGTGTAGAATACAATTTGAATTACCACATCAATTTACATAAATGAAACAATAATGACTTATTGTTTAAATTTTAATGCTTCTCAATTTTACAATTCCTGAAATATATCATTAAAATTAGTTTCACATTTTTCTTTTCTATAGCTACTAAAATTATACATTAAACATTCAATATTAAGAAATCAATAATAAGTAACCTATTATTATAATGATATACTATTAAACTGTGATTTGAAGTATATTTCTAACAAATTGTGATGTAAAAATCATTTAATAGAATTATGGGTAATATTTTTTAAACTCACCAGCTTGTTATTTGTTTCCTAGTTGTGTCATTTGTTATTGTTCCAAGTCATCTCTCCATGTTCATTGATTTTTATATATTTTTGGGGGGGGCGTCCGGCTGTGGGGCCTGAACTCTGGGCCTGGGCACTTTCCCTCAGCTCTTCAGCTCAAGGCTAGCGCTCTACCATTTGAGCCACAACACCACTTCCACCTTTTTTCTTTTTGTTTATGTGGTGCTGAAGAATTGAACTCAGGGTCTCAGGCATGCAAGGCAAGTGCTCTACTACTGAGCCACCTTCCCAGCCCTCCACCTTAATTGTTTAGTTTTCTATTTTATCTCTATTGGTTTGCTGATTGTGCATTTTCCCCTTTTTAGTGACTGACATGAGGATGAAAATCTGTATGATAGCTTATTACTTCCTATGTTACTGTAAAATTCCTGTTGTCTACAGCTGTTCTACTCTTCATTGTATAATACAGTATTTCCCCCACTTCCATCTCCTGTATTTCTGCTCTCATGTATGCTATTTTATTAATTAAATTTTATTGTCAAGGTAATGTACAAAGGGGTTATAGTTACATAAGTAAGGTAATGAATTCCTTTTTTTCTAACTTGTTACCCCTTCCTTCATTTTTCTCCCTCTTCCCTCCCAAACCCCCCAAGAGTATTTCCAATATATTGTCTTGTGATTATCACTTTTGCATAGGTTTCCCCTTTGTCCTTTGTCTCTCGATTTTTTTCTCTTTCACTTCCCTAGTTGAAACCAACATATTTACAAAACCCAGGGTATCAAAATCAAATATAGTGATAAGTCGGGAAAACACAAAAGGTTAAAAAGAAATCACATAGTACGTTAAGAACAACAACAACAAATAACATGTCTTGGAGTTCATTTCGCTTGGAATCACCTTATATGGTCATATGTACTTAACAATTGAGCTATTCTGCTCATCTACTAAGATTATCCTTGATGTACACAATAATCCTCCCCTATTACCCAGTAATCCCACTTCTGGGTATTTATCACAGTGACCACAAACAAGGCACAATTATGTTTATCACAGTATTATTTACCATAGCTAAGATATGGAATCAACCCAGATGCACCTCAGTAGATGAATTGATCACGAAAATGTAACACACACACACACACACACACACACACACACACACACACATACACACCTATATACACATGGAATACTATGCTTCCATCAGAAAGAATAATACCACCTCTTTGTCAGGAAATGGAAGATATTGGAAAAAATCACATTAACTGAAGTAAGCCAGACTTAAAGAAACATATGTCCAATGGGTTCCCTTATTTGTAATAATTAGTTTATATCAAAGATAATCTCATGTATTTTAATTTGACATTTTGTTCTATGTTGAGCATACAACATTATTGCTATCTTATTTGTTATTATTTCTACAAACCGGCAGGTATATTTAAAGAATTATGTTAATCTCAACCATTACTGAAGGAGAACAACTAAAAGAGCAACCCCTACAAGGAAGAACAACTCCTACTTAATTAGCTTCATTCCTATGTAAAGCCAGTGTTGTCCGCTGCATCCTCATATTGTACATTACAACTCTATACTTGGTCATCCTGTATATCTACTATCATGTATATTGTGACATAAATGCCCCAGAAATTCCAGTTTGCTTTACTTTTTGAAAAATTTCTCTGTTGTTTTAGGTTGGTGTGTGTGTGTGTGTGTGTGTGTGTGTGTGTGTGTGTGTGTGTTTGGACAAAGATCAGAAGACAACATTTTTCTTTATTTAGAATACATCTTTCAGGTCATTGTAAGTTGTGGCTAACGGGAGAAGTCTCTTGCTAGTTTAGGGATGAAACAAAAATATATTTGTGCATGCACCACAGTTGCTTTATTAGTCTGTAGTTGAACACATAACTTTGATTTATATCTTGCTTGTTGTGGATAATGTGAATAACAATGAACTATAGATATATTTACTAGAGAGAAATAATCATATGATTGGTGGGTCAGATGATATTTCAACTCTGTATTTCTTTAGAAAACTCCATACTACTTTCTAGAATGAGAATAATAACCGGTATTTTAACCACGAGTGTAGAAAATTTCCTTTTCTCCACACTATCACCAACATAATTACGTTTTGAGTTTTTTGAAAAGGCAGGTTTTTATTATGTGCAGTACCCAGACTGGCCTTAGGCTCAAATCCTCTTACTCCAACCTTCCAAATGCTTGGAATTACAAGCCTTTACCACCACACCAAGTTCCTTTGATTTTTTTGATGAGTTATAATAGTTATGAAGTAGTATCATAATAATTTTGAATTGCATTTCTCTAATGACTTCTGTTCACAAAGCATTAATCCAGCATAGAAGTGGTATTTAACACAACTTTGTAAACCCACTGGTGATTTTCAGGGCATTTTGCAAAATATGGCTATTCAGAACTTTTGTCGATTTTTAATCAAGTTCCTTGTTAATCTCATCTTTAATCTCTATATACAAAATCAATAATTAATTCAATATAGTAGAAAGGAAAAAAATTGAGCAACTCCTCACAATTTTCAATTTTCAATAACATGATATTGCTTAAATCATTTTCTGTTTACACTTGAGACTATATAACTCAATTTATTTAGACCTTTTACAAGGCTCTCTGTATTTTATTTATTTTATGCTGATTGCTCTTTCCAAATCCTGCATGTCTAATTCTCCTTGGTTTCTTGCAGTCTCATGTAGTTCAGGTTTCAAACTGAAGAATAAATTGAAGGAAGCAACCCAAAAATAGAGTTCCTCTCATCTGATGATTCCTCTACAAGAATGAGGAAAGAGTTCATCCTGCTAAGGACTTTTGTATGATAGGATATCAAAAGGAGAATTCATTCTTCTATGTCTTCCCTGCCTTTGCAATTTACCTTAAATGATGTAAAACTCAATATACTGCTCAGTTACTTTTACGTTTTATGAGTTTTGCACATTTTCATATGGACTTCACCCCAGTCTACAGCATTCCTTCATTATTCTGTCACTGATAGTTTTACACTATCAAGACATAAGATAACCAGTTTGATTTACAGCATGAGAAGTTATCCAGCTGGTTTCCTTGGAAGCACAGCATAGTCAATAAATAACATTACTTCTGGTTGCTCACTACATGTAATGATTCCTGTGATATATATCACATTCTGTTTAATATTAAAAAAAACTACTGGGTAAACTGAAAGCTCATTCATAGAAGTTTATGTTAAGTATTTCACAAGTTTTATGTCTCTTAGGTCTTAACAAATTTGCTGTAATGCTAATGTTATTACCATTTTAGTGTTGAGAAAAATTGTAATTCAAGGCACTAAGTGCATTGCCCAAAGACATATAGTGAGGAAGGAAATGAGTCAAAGTTTCCAAAACCCTTTCAGCAATACAAAAATGTAGGTAAAATCTCTCCATTCTCTTATACTCTCAATTCAATATTCATATTGTCCAATAAATAATAGCATAAAAAATATTGCCCACGGTAATTGTTTTCTATCACATTTTGTCTTCAACACAGACTGAGTTGGTGACTTTGGGTTATCATGCACAGTGCTGAGATTATAAATTGAGGTCCAAAGAGAGCCAAATTTTTCTGTCCCACAGTTCCAGTATTCTTTTTAAAAAGTACTAAAACTTTTAAATACCATTACTTACTGTCTTTTAAGTATCTCAAAACGTAAACAATTCACATATAGTCACTCCAAAATGCTTTAAAAGTAGGAAATAATAAAACAGGCCCTCCTGAACTAAAGTTTCTTCTACATTTAAAATTATTCCTAAAGCCTTGTACTGGTTAGTCATACCTGTAATCTTGTCTACCCGGCATATCTACAAAGGAGCATGGGATCTGTGAATAGGAGTTGGAAGCCAATTAAGGCAAAAAAAAAATCAAAGTATTATTTTTCAAAAATTTAAATGAACTAGCAAAGGTCCAGGAATGGAGATGTAGCTCATATAATAGCTCACAAAGCTAGAGAGGAAAGGCCTTGCAAATCCTTGAAGCTCTGAGTTCAAACTCTGGGCATGCCAACATGCACGCAATCACACACATGCACACGCACACACGCGCACACACACGCACACACATACACTTATTCAAAATATCTTCAGGTCAGTATTTTGCATTAATTTCTTGTTTAATAATATTATATGGTTAAAATAATGGAAATAAACTCTTCCATCATTTTTAAATGTTTTTTATTGTAAAAATACTGTACAGAGGGGTTACAGTTACATGAGCAAAGTAATGAGTATATTTCCTATCTAACATTGTTACCTCCCCCTTTGTTTTTCCCCAACTACCTCTCCCTTACACCTCCACAAGTACACACTTCACCCCACCCCCGCCTAAATTGTAAAGTTAGTATTTCAACATAGTGTCTTGGGCAACTCATTGTTATAATGGGTCAAACAGTATCTCTATTTGAGCATTTTGGTTTTTCCCTTTCCCTCTCCAAATTAGAGAAGTGTATATAAAAGATGCAGGTGCATCAACACCAAATACAGTGAAAACAGGGGTTATACCGTGTGGGACGACCAAATTAAAAAAAAAAAATATCTCATCGTACATTATAAGTGCATTAGAAACAACAGCAAGAAAGGAAAAACACACACTTGTGTCCCTAGCTTGGGTTCATTTAGTTTAACATCACCTTATCTAGTCATATGCACATAGCTTTGGACCATTTCTGCTTTTCCCAGACATATATAACTTATTGCAAATAAGGGATACCATGGGACCTATGTTTCTTTGGACTTGGCCTATTTCAGTTAATATAAATTTTTCCAAGTCTTTCCATTTTCTAACAAATTGGGCAATGTCATTCTTTCTGATGGATGATAGAATTCCATCACACACACACACACACACACACACACACACACACACACACACACACACACAATGTTTTCTTCATCCATTAATCTATTGTGGGGCATCGGGGTTGATTCCATATCTAAGCTATGGTAAATAATGTTGCAATAAACATAGTTGTGCTGGTAGTTTTAGAATGGCCTTGTTAGTGATCATTTGGGTGAATGCAGAAAAGTGGGATTGCTGGGTCATAGAGGAGCTCTATGTGTAACCCTTTGAGGAACATCCATACTGCTTTCTAAGTGCGTGAACAAGTTTACACTCCCACCAAGAATATAGTAGGGTTCCCTTCTGGTCACATGCCCTCCAGCATCTGTTGTTGTGGAACGCTTCATGAATTTGGGTGTCATCCTTGCGCAGGGGCCATGCTAATCTTCTCTGTATTGTTCCAATTTTAGTGTATGTGCTGCCAAATTGAGCACAGAACATTTTTTATATATAAAGTAGAATTGATTTTTTTAAACTAGATAATTCAACAAAAAGCAAGTTCAAAAGAATTGTGAAATTTTAGAACCAGATATTTGTTACATAAGCACACATTTAAGAATAAAGTCAAGATTGATATGACAAAAACAAAATGAGTCCAGATGTTTGTTGTTCAAGAGATGTGTAGGAGGAGGAATTCAATTATTCTATACAGGGCACCTCTCATAATGAACACTGCAGCAAGTGTTAAGGTGTGTTAAAAATTTTAATGTTTTAAATATGTTTAATTTTGGGAACCTGCTTATATATGCCAAAATTAAGACTGTCAGGTCATAAAACTTTTCCATAAAGTATTTAAGATTTATGGTAGCTGACATATATTACTAAGTATGTACATTTCAGAGTTTATAGAAAATTTATTAATGAGAAGTTGCAAAGTCTTTGTGTAAAGAAACAGAGCAAAGAGATAAGACTTTAACTACACAATTTCTGTTGAAACTTTAGGGCTTCTTTTCTTTATATGTTAGCAAGGAACAAATGATTATATAAGCCATGTATCAGTGATGAGTGAGACATAAAAAGTTATCTTACAGTGTAAATTTAAAGGGTACTCATAGCTTATAAAATTCTTGTTGAACATCATAATCTTAGCCAGTTTTAAATGTACAGGAATATGAGCAAATTGTAAAATCTAATATGTAGTATACTTCAAATATTGGAAATACTGGTATTTGGCTTTTATTTTATTAATCATTAATATTTAATTATTGGTTTTCTTTATTTTTTGCATTGTTTTCTTTTTTGCAATATAATACAACTTTTTTAAGTCGTCATTACGAGGTATTTTGAAAATGTTACTGGGATGACCATTTTTTATAGGTGCATGTGAATTCACAGCGATCAAAATTAAGAACAAAATATTGATTAAAAATTTTCTCAATTAGAGTCTGAATCAGGAGTGTTGATAAATGTCCACACATAAAATCTTAGCCTTAAGCTGAAGCAGTGGTTTTACAGAGTTGAGGCCACAAAAGTGAGAGACTGTGTTTTGTTTAGTTTTTTGGTTTGGTTTTTGTTGGTTGTGGGGCTTGAACTCTGGGTCCTGGGTGCCGTCCCTCAGCTCAAGTCGAGTGCTACCACTTGAGCCACAGCATCACATCTGTCTTTTTCTCCTTATATGGTGCTGAGGAATCAAACCAAGCGCCACATGCATGCAAGGCAAGCACTCTAACACTGAGCCACCTTCCAAGAACCGGAGAGACTGTTCTTTTAAAAATCATCTGAACAACATTTACTTTCTGCTTTGGGTTATATAATGAAATACATGAATATCTTTTTATGTTTTTGTGAATTGTCATACTTCTAAATTTATACTAACTTCAGCCACTTCATCCTTTTCAAAGTCATGAAATATCTCTGAGTGTTTGCTTCTGTGAAGACTGTTTTTGCATTTATAATTTCTTCTGAGTAATCTTTAATTTTTATCAAAATTAATTTATATTTTTATATTGATGGATTATCAGACATCAAATACCTTCAAATGTACATGGAGAGTCTAAAGATAGCAGTACGAAGGTTCTCATACAGCTCTTGTTTATCTGTTATGCACTTCCAGTATTATGATATTTCTCTCTCTCTTTCTCTCTCTCTCATTTTCTCTCTTTCTCTTTCATGCTCCATGTCTGCTATTTAGAATTTCTGCTGGTCTACTATTGTCCTTCAGGATCCACTGCTTTTGTGGGAACATGATAGGGACCATCAGTTACCCTTGCACTCTTTAAAAGTTATAAGAGTAACGTGATATTATTCTTTGCCATTCTAAATGGCAAAACAACAGATCTAGGAATTCCTTTTCACTTTTATTTCTATTATAATTTTATCTCATAGGCATCCATTTGTGACCTAAAAGTTCTTTTTCTTTTACAAAGAATGTTTTTCTTTTATTATCAGTCAGTAACCAAAACAAAGATATCCTAGGGAAAGTAGGCTGAAGTTGTTCACAGGGATGAAAAACAAGGTAATGGGGGAAATGAGCACAGATCCTCAGAGCAGTTTATCATGTACACTTTGTGAGAATGGCAATGTGCTGGGAACTCTAGATTAAATCACTGAACAGCTGATATATATACACATATATTTATATATTTATATTTATTTACATTTGCATATATGTGTGTATATGCCCTTATATATGTACACATGTATGTTACTATACACACAAATATACACATACATATACACATGTATACATGCACACATGGAGAAAGACACATAGATACAGCCAACACAATTTTCACTAATTGTTGAATATGCCTTAGATGGAATGCTTGGAACTGAATATATTGAAGATGTCTTTGTCTCTAAGAGTTTTTTTTCCACTCATCTTATCTCCTAAAATTGGTAGTTTTTGCCAGAATCAACTTGCAACATCCCATACAAGTGATAACAAATCACTCAGAAATCTCAGTAAGTAAAGGTCTTATGGTGTCTCCTTGCTCCCCATGGAATTCTTGCTCTTGTAGACAGTCTCAAAAACCAAAGCAGAAGAATATCCTGGTAAAAAATAAGGTTATAAGGCTTTAAATGGCATCCTTCCTTGAGCTTTTTTACAAAAGCTACCATCAATTCCTTGAGAGCTTGTTTGGAGGTTCTAGCAGGGGAGCTCAGCTACCCGTATATCCTTGACCTAAGACCGATCCTCCTCTATTGGGGATGGTAGTCCTCCTCGACCGAGTGCACAGTTTTGGGAGGGACACACATGTAGCGGTAAGGGAGGAAGGGGACACCCACCTAGCCAGCCAGAGCAGCCGAATCAACCCTGGCGATCAATGGGGTGACAGATGTCGCAGCAGATCGCCCTCACATCCAACTACCATCAATTCCTAAGCAGATGAATGAGGCCTCAGAAGACTGGACCTCAGGTCAACACTTAACCAACCCATGTGAAGTCTAAAGTTAGAAATGCTGACTGAGGTCTTCCATTTCCTGGCCAAGAAATTTAAAAAAAGAAAGTTTTTTAATGTTTTAAAAATTGAAAATAATTTGTAACCTGTCAATAAATGTGTACAATACAATTATACCAACTGACAAAAGAAGATGTGCATTTCACTTATGTGCTTTTGGACTTGGTGAGTGACTATAGGTGTGTCTACACAAGTAGAATATGCATAAATCAAGCCAGCATTTCTTCATTTAAGATACAAGGAAAGGATACAGGTTGACCCACTGTAGCAATGGGATGTACAAGACAATATCAGACGGGGGTAAAGTGGGGAGTTGAGGAGGTGTGCAGGGAAGGGATGGTAGGGGAAAATCAAAGGAGGGGGTAACAATGCTCAATAAAAAACGTACTCATTACCTTACTTATGTAACTGTAACCCCTCTGTATATGATATTTACAAAAAATATATTTAAAAATACGAAGAAAACTTCTTCCATACTTATATGAAGTATTTGTCACCCAATATCAGTAAGGTACTGGTTTTAGGACCACAGGCATATTAAAATTTTGGATGCTCAAATTCTCTACATAAACACAGTATATTATTTACATTAGAATCTGCCCATAACCTATTGCAGTATGATTGCTATTAAAAATTTTACTACATTTTATATTTGTAGTGGAAAAGTATATGCACTATCAACGGATACAAATTTTTCAGATAATTTTTGTCTGCATATTGTGCATGGAATTGGAAGAGCAACTATGAAAAACCCAAATTTCATCACCATGAGCTGTCTGTAAAATGTAACAAGGATCTAATACAGCATCATTGAATGGTGTAGATCTTCAAGAAGAAGTACTTGAGGTGAGACATTATCAGAAAGTGTAAGCACGCAAGGACTTTTTAGAAATGCAGCTGTTAGATTTCTCATAGAGAGCTTTCATAACACTTTGTGAAACACAAGTCAGAACCTCACTGAAGTGTAGAGAGATTTCCATCACCTTTCTGTCAAGCTCAGTCATTATCAATCAATTTATAGCTAATCTTGTATAATCCTCTAATAAGAAAATGTTTATGGAATGTTATATGCAGAAAAGCTGGTAAGGATAACTTTTTCCAATTAGGACTGAAGGATTGACCTGCCTTCCCCACCACGCTATTGTCCCAGGCCCATACAGACTCCAGGCAAAATCCCAGGTACATGTGACCTCCTTGGAAGTGCAGGGAAATCCACGTAAGCCCATTGTGGGCCAAACTGAAAGTTCCCCACCTTCCTTGACTTAGGGGCTTTTCTTTAACTTCTACCTCCTTGTTCAGACCTCCTATAAAAACCCAGATCCTATCCCAGCTCCCTCACACAACCTCCCAATGCACTGGAAGGATGGTGCCCCTCATTGTGCCTCAATAAACAGGCCTCACCTGTTGATGATGTAGTTCAGCCTATTCCTTTTCCATTCTCCTCCATTTTCCTAACATATGGTTCTGACACCCTGGAGGACTGGGTGCCCTCTGCCCAGGGGCAACACCCCTCCTTGCCACCCCTCATGGAGGCTTTCTGCTACCTTCCTCCTCCTTCCAAGGCCTTTCTCCACTGGGAGGACAGAGCCCTCAGAGCTTACTTTGGGCTAAACAGCCACATGAAAGACCTCTTGATCTTTGCCTTTGTAAACAGTGCAAGCAGTGGACAGCAACCCTGCTGTGGCTTGAGGTATTATTGGGCCCCTGCATAAACCCAGAAAAGGTCTCTTCCCCTATTCTTTCTCTTTTACTCTGTTCCTGGACTCTTATCTCCAGGCTGGAGGGTCTTTGCCTTTTGGTCAACTTCACTCACCATGTAAAAGCCTCAGTACAAGATTACCAGCCAAGTCTGTGGTGGAGGTGCAATGAAACGGACCCCAGGAATCCAGGATTCCCTTCCTTCCTTCCTTCCTGTCTGTGGGAATCCAGGAGACTCCAGGAGTGTCTCTTTTCCTGACACCATGACCCCCTGTAATTAGGACCTTTGGGGATGCTCTATCCTAATTACTTGGATATGTCCATCTGCCTTCCCAAAACACCAGGGATACCTGGAACAACGGGACAGACTCAGTAGTCCTACCAAATTTTCCAAATTGTCTCCCAGAGACACCCCATTGGTCTGACTATGGTCTAATCTTAAGAAACTGGGCTGACTGATTTACAGTAAAAAAATAATCTGACGTGTTTTTCTTCCAAAATCTGGTCTCATTATCATGGCCAGCACTGGCCTAAATTCGGAACCTTAGGTTTTCCTCTTAGTGATTTAAACAATTCTCCAACAAAACGGTGGGGAGTCCCAGGTCCCCTATACATAAGCCCTCCTCTACCTCTGCTCCAGAAAACCCCCCACTCTGCTTATTCTGTTCTGTTCACCAAGTCCTTCTCTGACCTCCACTCCAGAGTTCCCCCTACCCGCTCTCCAGCCTTGCTCACCAAGCCCTTCTCTGCCATGATTCTCCTAACTATCTCCTCTAAAAAGTAACTCCTCATCTTGTAGCAGCTCAATCTGTCTCTCACCCCTTTTCTCTCCCCCTCTCCCTTTCTCTCTCACTCTCTCTTTTCTTTGATGACCTCTGGCACCAAAGATCTTTTTCTCTTTCCTTGCCCTTCTAACTGCACTCTTGCTATTTGCAGTTGGTCCAGCTTATCTAGGCTAAGACTGTCTGCCTGTGTCAAGCAAACTCCTTCTGCTCACCCCTGTCCCTGTGCTTTCCTGTCTGCCTACCTGTGTAGCTGACACAAGGTGAGGATGGGCATAGGCCTCCAAAGATAAAACAGCAAGGGTTGGGAAGGTGGCTCAGTGGTACAGTGCTTCTCTTGCATGCCTGAGGCCCTGAGTTCAACTCCTCAGCACCAAATAAGCAAAAAGAAAAAAGCCGGAAGTGGCACTGTGGCTCAAGTGGTAGAGCACTAGCCTTGAGCTGAAGAGCTGAGGGACAATTCCCAACCCCAGAGTTCAGGCTCCACGACAGGGCCAAAAAAAAGAAAAACAAAAAGATAAAACAACAAGCTAACAGCCCTGTTAAAAATCCCTCTACACAAACCCCTCCATACTTATACACTTCTCAATCCTGTTCTATGGCTTCTAAGGTCTTCTTCCCTTCCAGACCCTAAATAAATAGGCCTCTGCTCTGGAACTTTTGTTAACCTGTCACTGAAAGTGTATGGGTGTCAAAAACACTGAGGACAGCCTCTCTCTTTTACGGCTCTCTCCCTTTATCACACTGAAATCCCATAAAAGAAACAAACCAGTTCTTTTCTTTTTGGATTTAGACAATAATCCAATCCTTTTCTCTTTCCTGAGTCCACTCACATCAAAATCTTTATTCTTAATTTCTTCTCTAGGAGACTGCAGAAGAGAAATCCCTCCCTCTCACATCTTCCAATAACTCTCTCTATCCACTCACTCAAACACCCACTTTTCAGCACCTTCATTATGCCACATCATCCCTTTAAATGTCTTCATGTTAAAAGTGTTATTTCTTCTCCTTACAGTGGCTGTTCAGCCACCCTCTCCCCCAATTCTCTCTACATGCCCTGGAAGCTGGCAGCTAGAAAGAGGCAAAGACCACATAATGGATTTTTCTACAACCTCCACTCTTCCACCAACCTTACTCCACTCTCCTCTTCACTCTTCTAGGGGTTAAAATATTTAAATCATATAATATGCCTCATCACCAAAATCGATTTAAAGATTTTCTGCTCTTGTTATTAATGTTTGTTTAAGGGTGGAAATTCTGTTTGTCAAAATTTGCCTTGCATATTGTTTGGTATTGCCTACTTTTCTGACATTGACACGTGTTTTTATCATATTGGGCAAAACAATATCACTTTGCCACTGGAATTAAAAAAAACCCATATGGTTGGTTTTCATTTTTTTAAAAACTTAACTGCACCTTAAAACTTTGGTTTAAGTATAAGTGTGTGAACATGTTCAGCATAATCTTATTATAATACATAAAACCTGTGTAAAAAGTCATCTTCTTCTATTTCTTGATACAGATATTTCCTATCAAATGTGCTGTTTGTTAAAAGAAAACATTTTTATCAAGGGTAGTAGTAAAAGGAATGAGACCCAGCTCATCTACTAACCAGCTGTGATGAAAAACACCAGTAAGGAGGTAAGAATTGTCTTAAAATGTTTGTTCCACATATCTGTTTCTGTCCTCAGAAAGTTCGAGTATGTAGGAGATGGTATGAGTATGCCTTAAAAGACAGCTTATGAGTAAAGTTTGTATGTAATTATTGGCTGTGATTTAACATTAAAACTAGCATGTTATTCTCTATATCCATCTAAAGTCAAGTGTCTTTAGCCAATCTGTGTATAATGTTGTAAGTAATTAACCATTCATCCGAGGGATGCAGTCTAGCCAAGATCCTGCCTGAAGCATGCTACCGCCTCCATGGTATACTGGACTCCTGCCTGACTCGATCACACACAGCTGATTCTTGGAAAAAGACTCCTTTAGATTTACAAAAACTAGACTCTTGTGGGACACTCTCTATAAACCTTACCCAGCCTGACCTGAAAAAGCCAGCTATGTTGTTATGCTATTAATACATGTATAGGCCAGAAGAGCCTCTTACACACTTTGGTTATAAGGTTTCCCAGGCAGCCAAGCTATACTCAAACCCTCATCCTAGCTATTGAGTTGTGTCATTGCAGAGTTCTGGCAAGTATTTGTTGATCAATTTTTGACAGGGTGCACATAAGCTCTACTTGTTCCCACTGATCTCCTTGTTACTTTGATTGGAAATTATAAAGTGTTTTTGTGGCAAAGATTGCAGTTCAAAGCCAGCCCAGGCAAAAAATCCCTGAGAAGCTATTCCTATACAACCAGCAAAGAACCAGGCTGGAAGCTGGCTCAAAAATTAACCATCCAAATGCTAAATGTGGCCCTGTGACTCAAAGTGGTAGGATGCTAGCCTTGAGCAGAAGTGCTCAGGGAAAGTGCTCAGGCCTTGAGTTCAAAGCCCATATCCTAGCCACAAGCAGCTAGATTCCAGGACAAGGCGGAAAAGTATAAGAGGAGATGATGTCACATCAGCCACTTTGTGCCTGTCCTTTCAAAATTAACCAGAGCCAGGAGGTCAAAAGAAACAATTTGAGAAGCTTGTCCATCTAATGTCCATATCTGTCTAACTTCTAACTGGACAAGAATTTACATTCTTGCCTTTGTTACCAGCTATTTATAGGAAATGATCAAAGTCTCTCACCAGGCCCTTTACCTTAACTACTCCAATCCAGCCCTAGTTTCTGACTGGCTATGGGCTCATGATCCAAATGGAACTTTTCTGGTTTGTGCCCTGGGTGTGTTTTCCTATGTAACTCATATCAACCAGTCAGCCTTTTGCTTGATCTCAGCATTTTCAAGTTTCTCTCTAACAGGATTATAGCCCTGACTCAAGACCTGGGACCATGTCAAGGCCATCCTATTACTGCAGGCAACCAGAGGCTTTGCTTACACTGCCTTGGACCGAGCACAGACATGGACCTGAAGACCCCAGCCCCAGTGACTCCTCGACACCCCCATGCCAGCTGAAGGCAGCCAGAAAAGACCCCTTTTTATACTCCACCTTTTATACTCCAGGTTTCAAAATGATTGGAATCTGCTTTGTTCTCATAACTCCATGTTAATCCTCTATCAGCCCAGTTCTTTTTATGTATCCAAAGATCCTATATAAAGAACTTGCCTCTCCCCTCTTGGCCCTATCCTTTTATGTATCTGAAGATGGAATATGAAGGATTGACCCCCACCCTACTATCCTAGGCCCATATAGACTGCAGGCAAAACCCAGGTATATGTGAACTCCTTTGAAGTGCAGGCAGGGCAATCCACCTAACCCAGCTGTAAACATCCCATTGTGGGCCCACACCTTCCTTGAGC
Organism: Dipodomys spectabilis; assembly: GCF_019054845.1. Taxonomy (NCBI): domain Eukaryota; kingdom Metazoa; phylum Chordata; class Mammalia; order Rodentia; family Heteromyidae; genus Dipodomys; species Dipodomys spectabilis. The sequence goes on along the minus strand of NW_024871111.1, from coordinate 292,506 downwards.
TAGGGGCTTTCCATTAACCTCTACCTCCTTGCTCAGACTTCCTATAAAAACCCGATCCTGTCCCAGCTCCCTCACACAACCTCCAAACCTGCTGGAAGGGCTGTGCCCCTCGCTGTTCATCAATAAACAGTCCTCACCTGTTGATGATGGAGTTCGGCCTATTTCTTTTCCATTCTCCCTCATTTTCCTAACAAGGGCAGTCTGTTTTCTATGATCAAGAAGAGAGAAAATTAGATAAGCATCCATTTACAGCCTTCTGAATAATTCTGATTCTGCCCACGTCAGTTATCTATCCATACCTATGTCCGAGTGAGAGGATTTTAGAAGAATTTAGTGTTTTAAAAATTAAAATTAAATGTAGAATGAAATTGGTTCCAATGCATCACTTTAAGATATTTAGAAACAACTGAGAAACCTAAAGGTCTATAAGATTTTTTTTATTGGAAGTGAAGGGGTTGTGGAATTTGGTTCTCTATATTTTAAGCAATTTGCAAAAAGAATTGGCAAAATAAAATTTACATTTGCAGCAGACTTGACACATAAATTTTTGTATATTGAAAGAAACACAAGCCATAACAATATGTCAATGCTATCCTCTTATTTATTTCTAAACGTTTATGATTTTTGTCTCTTAATATTAAAACTTCAAATTTGTTTTAATCTTTATCAAGTTGTGCAAAGGGGTTTTGCTTCATCATGTCAGTGTTTAATAGAGTATATGTGCATTTCAATGTACAATACATCTGGAACATTGAAATCTTTCCACTTTTCTTCCTTCCCTTACCCCAACACCACCTATCCCTTCAAGTATCCTACTTATATTCTCACATATGTACATTGAGTGATATGACTGTATTAGTCCACCATTTCCATTAGGGCAGAAGTGCCCTACTCCCTTTAAGCCCAGATCTCCCTTTTAAGACTTGTTTCAACTTCATGGTATTTTGTTAAATTTATCTGCTTTTGGCATTTGGCTTTGGGCTAACCACATTCTCTCTTCCATGTTTAACCTACATAAATGAGGTTATGTCTCCACATTTCTAATCTGTGAATGGCTGAGATAGGTCTCCTTTACTATGCATCTGTCTTTTTTTATCATAATTTGTGATGTTAACTCAAAACTGCTTTGCCTTTTGTCAGCAATTGGGCTGTTATAAGAGAATACTTCAAAGTAAGTGGCTTAAAAACAACAGAATTTTATTACCCATATGCTAGAAGCTTAAGCATTGATTATAAAAATGCTTGTTCAAAGTAATTCCTTGTCTTTTGGGGGTCCACTTTCTGGTTCATCACAATCTATTTGCTGGACATTCATATGGCAGAGTAGTTATATTGGGCTTCTTTTATCAGGATCATTATTGTAATGCCATCTCTGAAAGGTTGATTCTAATGTCACCAGCCGGGGGAATAGAATTTCCACATATGCATATGAAAGGAGTTACAACGTCCAATACACTTTGCAATTTTTTCTTTAACTCAGTGTAGTGTATCCTTTGGATATTATTTCATCGAAATAATAACTTAAGGACAAGTTTATATCATGTGACTTATGTGAATGATTCTTCTTGCAATGGGAATAATTAGAGTGATGGCAAAGTGAAGTATGATTGTTCAGTGGCTCTTGAATCACATCATAGGTAATCATGTAAACGTGGTACAGCCTATCTACGGCCCTTCTGATGTATTTGAACAAGCTCTGATGAGTTAATCGCTTTCAGAAATATTCGATTGAGCCAACAAATACAGATCTCCTTTGATTTAAATCATGGCTTGCTTGTAGGACTCAAACAGACACCAAAATCAGAGGATGCTAAATTCTCTGATAAAATATATAATAAAATTTTTATAATTAATATAGCATGAAGACTGTAATATTAATAGCACTATAAATACTTGTATTCATATTATATAATATATTGACATCCTTTGGTTTAATCAGTTTTTAGAATATTTATAACTAAGTGTAAATGGTATGGAAATAGTTATTTGATGATGTATAGAAAATGAGAAAAAGATTTGCATACATATTACTACAGATGCAAACATATTCACCTAGTTATATATGATCCTTCATTTGTTGGTTTCATTCATGCATAGAGAACATACAAAGAAGTGAAAATTGCAAACTTGAACTTACTAAAGGATTAATTACATGAAGTTTATGTTGGGCTAAATAGATTTTATAAATTAAATTGTTTGTCTCTTCCTTTCTCCCACCCTTCCTTCCTTTGTTTCTTCACTCCCTCCTTCCTTCCTTCCTTCCTATTTTCCATCCTTCCTTTCTTCTGTCCTTCCTCCTTCCTTCCCTACATCCCTACCTCTCTCTCTTTCTCTCTTTCCTTCTTCTTTCCTTTCTTGCCTTTTTCTTCTTTCTTTCTTTTTCCTTTCTCTCTTTCTATTATTCTTCCAATCTTCTTTTCTTTCTTTTACTCAGAATATTTTTTATGTTTATAGAAAAATACAAACTGCTGTACTCTAAGGTGTTATGAGTAATTATAAATATTAACTAGATTGATATTAATTTTAATGACCTATATTACATCTTAAGACATATTGTATTAAAAACAACTTCACAAATGTTGCAAGATATGTAACAAATATTACTGTTCCTGATATTGTTTATTTCTTCAAACTAAAATAAGCATTTAGACATATATTGTGTGTGTGTTTGTGTGTTGTTCCTGTGATTTTAACTCAAGACCTGTCCCCCAGTTGTTTTTATTTCCCTCAAGGATATTGCTCTATCATTTGAGCCACAATTCTATTTTTGGCTTTGTGTGTGGTTGTGTGTGTGTGTGTGTGCAGGTGTGTGTGGGTGTTGTGATGTGTGTGTGATTAATTGAGATGTGTCCCACAAACTTTCTTGCCAAGGCTGGCTTTTAACTCCAGCCTCCTGAGTAGCCAGGATTACAAGCTTAGACACCCATATGTATCACAGATTTCATATATCCAAGAATAAAATAAATTTCATATTATTTGAATGCTAGAGGATCAATTTAACAAATAACATAGATATTTATTTAGTTATTAAACCTGAACCTGTACTGTGAAAAAGTTTTCAATTTTTTGAAAAAATATGCACTCAAAGATTTAAATGACAGAATCTTTGGACAAATTGAAATACTCTATTATTCAATAGCAAAAAAGGGATCATTAATCAAATTTCTCATGTAAGCTAAAGGCAATAGGCTCTATCAGGCTGAATGAAGAAATTTTTCATTAAATTAAATATTATCTAATGTGGTCACATGATTTTCTCTTCTTTTTAACCTAAAAGTTTTTGACACAAAAATGTAGCTTCATACATTTTTTGATTATTTAAAAATCTTAGTTACTGGTCATATATTTCTGATATTTGATTACCTAGTCCTTTTACAGAAACAGTGAATTTCATTTATTTTATGTCAACAGTTATTTTTACAAATTGAATCAATCTCAGTATAAGATAACTAAAGCAAGATATTCCATCACTTATCCAATTATTCCTATAGACTTGAATATAAGTTATTTTTGAATGGTAAGAAATTCATATTATACCTACACTCTATAGAATAATTAAGATAAATGATTATTTTTCCTTCAACTTGAAGGAAAGAACCTCATTATAAATAATAAGTACTTGAATGGAAATGCTATAAAATTATGAAAAATTCATGTCATTATGAGTTAGATGAAATAGTCATTTTTGAAGATCACAACATGAAAACTCTTGAAGCTTCTGCATCTGCTAAATAAAATGTATTTGCATTCAAAATATTTCATTCATCTCTCCAGTAATGGTATAACCAAATCACTGCTATGCCAATTAACATCTCTGATATTTAGGAACAGAAGTTATCACAACTGTATAGAAAGATCTACCCACTACACTAGAAATTAAATCTGAAATCATAAAGGATTGTGATTAATAATTAGCTTTCACTACATTGCCATAAAGAGGTGAACCCTTTCAAGTGGGCATAGTTGAAGAGATTAGGTCACTCAGAACTTGAAATCAAAGAGGATGTTAAGATCAAAGTCCTTTCTTCCTCTTCCTTCTTTTACTTCTCCTTCTCCTTTTCCTTCTCCCTCTCCCTCTTCCTCTCATCCTTTTTCTCCCTTTCCCACTCCCATTCCTCCTCTTCTTTACTTCCTGGCTTCCATGAATACAAAAAGGCCATCACATGTTCCTGAGCAATGAGGATAAGAAATGTATATTGAAATGTATAAAATCAGAAGCCAAGATAAAACTTTCCTCCTTTTAATTAATTTTATGAAGTATTTTGTCATATTGATAGGAGTCTGACACAGCATGCTCTCATTATTATAAGGGATAATAAATTGACCGAAATTGTCCTAATGAAATAAATGAATTAATATTATATTTGGAGAACCCTACATGAAAATATCAGATACACTTCAATAAGAGGCAAAAAATATGTTCAGATGAATATGGCGGAGGAGAAGCTGGAGGCTAAACAATTTCTGGCATACAAAGCAGTTTTAGTGATCAAGTGAACAGTCCTAGGCTAGAGAACCACACCAAATGTTCCATCAGAGTACAGAGAGTGGCCAGAGAGGGAAAATCAAAGCAAGGAGACAAATCTGAGCACTTGCTGGTAGCCGCAACTGTGGTGGCTGCGGCAGCAGCAGCGGTGGCCATACCCTCCATACCTATAGCACAGAGAGTCTTGGGAAAAGATGCCAGATGTGGCAGGCAAGCAGATTTTACTCAACACCAGTAAGAACTGAGGAGGAGCAGATATCTTCATCCAGCAGATCGCAGGCCAGACACAGCCCAGGACCAAAGACTCTAGAGTGGGTAGAAGCCTGACATCCTCACTCTAAGGGAGCAGAGGAGAGAAGGCCACCACTCCCTGCCACCACCATCAGAGATCTCCATCTTTGATATTAAAAAAGGACCATTTGAACAGCTATCTCCAACTCAGGCCTTGGAAGAAAACAAGAGTCATTTAGGAGGTCACAGGAACCTGACTTGAACTGCCTGGCTCAGTTCCCCCCAAAGGAAAGTCAACCAGCCCAGGCAAGGAAGCCTCACCATTGGAGGAGTGACTTTCTTCTCTGGGTAAACTGAGCCAGAGGCTGCCCCTCCATACAGCAGCATAGACAATCAATTGAAATTCAGTAATCAAAAACCTGAGAATGTCCCCAGGATGGGCTCTGTGAGTGTCCCAGGAGCTATTCCCTCAGGGAAAAGCTACTGTTTGCTGAAAGACCTCAACTTTACCCAGAACCTAGCCTAAAAACAGCATCTCCAAACTAGAGGAAACAGCCATCTCCCTCTTTCGTGATACTCAAAGCAGATCTCCCTCCCACTGAAGTAGAATGGGAGGAGGATCACAAAATCCTAGGTAATGCAGAGCATTTTACTGTCTGCTCAAACTCACTTAAGAAACTAATCAACCCACAGAAAAAACAAACACCACAAGCAGACCAGAGACTCCACCAAGCGATTGGTTATGGACACGGGGGAGATGCAGGATCTTCCCATTCTACCCCCTTCCCCATCCCCCTCAAAAAAATCAAAGAACTCTTCTTTGTACCTTTTCTTAATTTTTAATTTTTTTCAAAAATTGTTTTCTATTAATCTTTTCTTCCTTTCATAATTTTTATTATCGATGTGTGTGTGTGTGTGTGTGTGTGTGTGTGTATGTGTGTGTGTGTTTTACCTCTTCTGATCTTTTGGTCCTTTTTATTTTTATCTTTTCAATTTTTTCTCTTTCTTTTTGGTGAGAATTAATTGCTGTTCTGATCATCCTCAGATATTTACCCATCGTCGATTATTAGACCTTATCCCCCATTGTGTACACACTTCATGCAGCAATTTATTACTCAATTCACAATCTCTTAGGATTAAATTATTTTAAATTATTTTATTTTTATTTTTTGTGAACATACTGTAAAGAGGGGTTAAAATTATATGGACAAGATAATGAGTACATTTCTTATCAAGCATTGCAGACTCCTCCTTTGTTTACCCTTCACATCCCTTCCCAGCCTCCCCCGTCCCCCCACCCAATCTTCCCCCCCACCCCCGCCCACACAAAAGTTGTAAAGTTTGTTTTCGACATGACAACTTGTACTTCTCATTGTTGCAACCGGTCCACCTGTATCCTTAAATGACTTCTTTTTCCCCATCTCCTCCACAAATTATACATTCATCAAATATAGTGAAAGCAGTGGTAATATTGTGGGGGAGGGACATACAAAGAAACAAAGAAATAATCTTATAAATGTGTTAGAAACAAATGCATGAAAGAAAAAAAAATTTAAATACATATCTAAGGGTTCATTTTCCTAACATTATATTATCTGACCTTTTCTGCTTGACTCATACCTATACTAGATATTGCAAATGAGGGAAACCATGGGACCTATGTGTCTTTGGGCTTGGCTTACTTCACTTAATATAATTTTTTCCAAGCCTTTCCATTTCCTCACAAATGGGGCAATGTCATTCTTTCTGATGGAGGCATAGAATTCCATTGTGTATATATACCACATTTTCTTGATCCATTCATCTACTGATGGGCTTCTGGGTTGGTTCCATATCTTAGCTATGGTAAATAATTCTGCAATAAACATAGTTGTGCTGGTAGCTTTAGTGTGGTCTTGTTTGTAAACATTTGGGTAAATGCCCCAAAGTGGGATTGCTGGGTCATAGGGGAGCTCTATGTGAAGTCTTTTGAGAAACCTCCATACTGCTTTTCAAAGTGGTTGAAAAGGTTTACACTCGCACCAACAATGAAGTAAGGTTCCCTTCTGTCCACATCCCCTCCAGCATCTGTTGTTTTTAGAGTTCTTGATTTTTGCCATTCTAACTGGAGTGAGGTGGTATCTCAATGTTGTTTTGATTTGCATTTCCTTTATGGCTAGGGAGGTTGAGTATTTCTTCATGTGTCTATTGGCCATCCTTCTTTCTTCTTCAGAGAAGTTTCTCTTTAAGTCTTTAGCCCACTTATTTATTGGGCAGTTTTTTCTTTGAGGATTTGTTGTTGGGGGATTTAATTTTTTGAGTTCCTAGTATATTTTAGATATGAGACCTTTGTCCGTTGTATGGCTACTGAAGATCTTCTCCCAATCCGTGGGCTTTCTATTGATCTTGCCAGTTATGTACTTTGCCATGCAGATGCTCTGGAACTTCATGAAATCCCATTTGTCCAATCTTTCTTTGATTTGTTGTTTTTCCTGGTCTCTATTAAGAAAATTTCGGCCTGCTCCAAGGAGACCTAGGGTTTCTCCTATTCCATCCTGTAATGTTTTGAGTGTCTGATTGACTCCGAGGTCTTTGAACATTTGGAGTTGATTCTGGTGCAGGGTGATATATAAGGATCTAGCTTCAGTTTTCTACAAGTAGTTAACCAATTTCACCAGCACCATTTACTGAAGAGGTTGTCTTTCTTCCATTCTATTGTTTTAGCTCCCTTATCGAAGATTAGATGGCTACAGGTCTGTAGGCTCATTTCTAAGTTTTCAATTCTATTCCATTGTTCCTGAGGTCTGTTCTTATGCCAGTAGCAAGCTGTTTTGATTACTATGGCTTTATAGTAGAGTTTGAAATTTGGTATTGATATTCCTCCAGCAGTGTTCTTTCCGTTGAGGAGCGTTTTTTCCTATTCAGGGCCTTTTATTGTTCCATATGAATTTTTGAATTGCATCTTCTAGTTCCTTGAGGAATGAGGTTGGAATTTTGATAGATATCACATTGAATTTGTAGATAGCCTTGGGAAGTATTGCCATTTTCACTATGTTAATCTTTCCAATCCAGGAGCATGGGAGGTTTTGCCATTTTTTAAGTTCTGTGTTGATTTCCTTTTTCAAGATTTTTAAGTTTTCATCATATAGGTCCTTCACTTCTTTGGGTAAGTTAATTCCTAGGTATTTTATTTTTTGTGGGGCTATTATAAATGGAGTTCCTTTCCTAATTTCAACCACACTTTTCTCATTGTTGGCATACAAAAAAGCCATTGATTTTGGGGGGTTAATTTTATACCCTGCTACTTTGCCAAAGTTTTGAATCAGCTTGAGTAATTTGGGAGTGGAGTATATGGGATTCTTTAAATACAAGATCATGTCATCTGCGAAGAGGGAGAGTTTTATTTCTTCTTTCCCTATTTGGATCCCCTTTATGCTCGCATCTTGTCTTATTGCTGTAGCTAGGCATTCTAATACTAGATTGAAGAGAAGTGGAGAGAGTGGACATCCTTGTCTTGTTCTTGAGTTAAGAGGAAATGGCTTTAATTTTTCACCATTAATTATAATGGTGGCTGTAGGTTTGTCATAAACAGCCTTTATTGTATTGAGGAATGTTCCATGGATTCCTAATTTTTCCAGAACCTTCATCATAAAGGGGTGTTGCATCTTGTCGAATGCTTTTACTTCATATATTGAAATAACCATGTGGTTCTTATTCTTGCTCCTGTTGATGTGATGAATAATATTAATTGATTTGCATATATTGTACCAGTTTGCACCCTGAAATGAATCCTGTTTGATCGTGTTGTATGATTTTTTGGGTGAATTGTTGAAGTAGATTGGCCAAAATTTTGTTGAGAAATTTTGCATCAATGTTCATCAAAGAAATGGGTCTATAGTTCTCTTTCTTTGATGAGTCCCTGCCTGATTTTGGCATGAGGGTTATGATGGCTTCATAGAATGTTTTCGGTAGTGAACTTTTTCTTTCAATTTCATTGAAGAGTTGGAGGAGTATTGGTGTGAGCTCTGCTTTGAAGGCCTTGTAAAATTCCGCTGTAAAACCATCTGGTCTTGGACTTTCTTAGGTGGGAGATCTCTTATTGCTCTTTGTATTTCAATGCTTGATATGGGCCTGTTAAGATGGTTTAACTCATCTTGGTTTAGTTTTGGCATGTCAATATTTGCTAGGATAAGGTGCATTTCTGCCAGGTTCTCAAACTTATTAGCATAAAGTTTTGAGAAGTATTCCCTTATAATGTTCTGAATCTTGGTTGATTCTTAAGGTGATGTTTCCATTCTCATCTCTGAGTTTATTTACTTGGGTGTGATCTCTTCTTTTTCTCCTGAGATTTCCTAAAAGTCTGTCAATTTTTTTAATTTTCTTGAATAACCATCTCTTTGTTTTGTTGATTGTTTCTATAGTTGTTTTGGATTCTAATTCATTTAATTCTGATTTAATTTTAATTATTTCTCTCTGTCTATTGTATTGGGCCTTATCTTGCTGCTCTTTTTCAAGGAGGTTTAGATGTGTCATTAAATTGTTGGTTTCAGATCTCTCCTATTTGTTGATATAGGAGCTTAGAGCTATAAACTTGCCTCTGAGTACTGCCTTGGCTGTGTCCCAGAGGAGCTGGTAATTTGTGTGCTCATTTTTGTTGAATAGCATGAACATTTGAATTCCCTTTCTAATCTCAATGACCCACTCGTGATTCAGCAGTGTGTTGTTCAGTCTCCATGTGTTACCAGACTTTCTTTGGTGGCTTTTGGTGTTGAGTTCTAATTTTATTCCCTTGTTTTCTGAGAGAATGCAAGATATAACTTCAATGTTTCTGAATTTAGACAATTTTGCTTTGTGGCCTAAAATGTGGTCTGTTTTAGAAAATGTTCCATGTGCTACTGAGAAAAACGTGTATTCTGATGCTGCTGGGTGAAATGTTCGATAGATGTCTGTAAAATCTAGTTGATCTATGCAGCTGTTTAGATCTGCGGTTTCTCTGTTGAGTTTTTGCCGAGTTGATCTATCTAGTGGGGAGAGTGGTGTGTTAAAATCTCCAACAATTAATGTCTTTGGATCTATGTGGGATTTGAGGGAAAGTAGTGTTTCTTGGATAAATTTGAGTGTTCCATTGTTTGGCGAATAGATATTTAGAATTGTATTCTCCTGAAGGAGAGATCCGTTAATTAGTATGTAGCGACCTTCTTTATCTCTTCTCACGAATTTTAATTTGAAGTCAAATTCATCTGATATTAGGATTGCAACTCCCTCCTGTTTATGGGGGCCGTTTGCATGGTAGATATTGCTCCAGCCTTTAACATTGAAAATGTGTTTGTTTTTATGGGCAGGAGATGTGACTCCTGAAGGCAGCAGATAGATGGATCTTGTTTTTTAATCCAATTAGACAGTCTGTGTCTCTTAATTAGAGAGTTAAGTCCGTTAATGTTAAGAGATAGGACTGAGAGGTAATTGGGATTTCCTGCCATGTTATCCACCTTCTTGGGGGCTGCAAAAACTGGGTCGCATCTGTGGCGGCTGCTGGCAAGAGCTCAGATCTCTCTATTTGCCTTGATTTTCCTTAGCTAGCCTAACTCTCTGTCCTGTGATGGCACACTTGGTGTGATTCTCTGGCTTAGGGCTGTTCACTGGAACTCTAAAACTGCTTTCTATGGGAGAGCTTGTTTAGCCTCCAGCTTCTCCTCTGCCATCTTCCCCGCCACCTCCTTGGCTTAACTTGTTCAATAGCAGCATTTTCTCTTTATATCTATATAATTTTCAAGTAACAAATTTTGAGAATTTTTAGTTTTCAGTTTTTCATATCTCCTTTCTATCCCTCCCTTTCTCTCATCCTATCCTTTTCTTCTCTCAAGATCATCTATAAACTTACATAATTTTTAAGTGTTTCATTTTTTAAATTTAAATTTTTGTTTTTTCCATTTTTTCTTGTTTTTTTTTTTTTTTAATTGTGAGAATGCATACAGAGGAGTTAAAATTACATGGGCAAGGTAACGAATACCTTTCTTATCAAGAATTGTTGCCTCCTCTTTGTTTCCCCTTCTATCCCTTGCCATACTCCACCATCCTCCTACCTGAACTTCCCCCCACCACCCACCAACGTTGTAAAGTTCTTTTGTTGACATAATGACTTGTACATCTCTTTGTTGCAATGGGTCCACCTGTATCCCTAGTTAAATGATTTTTTTTCCCTTCCCCTCCACAAATCATACCAACATCAAATACAGTGAAAGCACGGGTTATACCGTAGGGAAGGGACATACAAAGAAACATAGAAATCATCTTATAAATATGATAGAAACAATTGCATGAAAGGAAAAAAAAACTTTTGAATACTTATATTGGGGTTCATTCCACTAACGTTAATTTATCTGATCTTTTCTGCTTGACTCAGACATATACTAGTTGTTGCAAATAAGGGAGACCATGGGACCTATTTTACTTTGGGCCTGGCTTACTTCACTTAATATAATTTTTTCCAAGTCTTTCCCTTTCTGAACAAATGGGGCAATGTCCTTCTTTCTGATGGAGGCATAGAATTCCATTGTGTATATATACCACATTTTCTTTATCCATTTATCTACTGAGGGACATCTGGGTTGGTTCCCTATTTTAGCTATGGTAAATAATGCTGCAATAAACATAGTCGTGCTGATAGCTATAGTGTAGTCTTGGGGTTTTATTGTGGTCTTGTGTTTTTCGTGTCTCCTTTCTATTCCTCCCTTCTTCTCATCCTATCCTTTTCTTCTCTCAATATCATCTATAAACTTACATAATTTTTAAGTATTTATCTTTTTTTTCTCATGGCACTAACATTTAATGAGAAGACAAATTTTAGAGTAGATAAAATTGAAGGTGCATGCATCATTGTTGTTGATTTGAAACCATGCATATCCTTCCTCATAAAATGTCTCAAATGCATTTAAAAACAACACACGCAAAACCAAGCAATTATAAGTCCTTCGAAGCATGTAACTGTGATTAGCTGCTATTCTCAGCAATATAAAAATACTTCCACCACAATTTCATTCCAGTCTGTAAAGTAATTCAAAACAAACAAGTTGGAGACATCGCTCAAATGGCAGAAGCAACAAATACAGATGCTTTGTATCAAGGAAATGAATCCACTGAAGAAATGAACCCATCTGAGGAGAGGTCCTCTGGGGCCTGGCACTGGTGTAACGCTGAGGCCCCCTTCTGGGAAGAGACGTATACTGCACCTGGGGTAGCTCTGCCAAATGTCAGGACACTTCTTGCACCCAGTAACACTGAAAGTTTTGTTGTGGATATTCTTTCCTGTGCAGTTTCAAATTTTAGGTATTAAATTTAACAGTTATAACCTGTATTTTCAAATGAGGAACAGCTGATTTCGGATTAAATGTATCGTGCTACTTAATTTTGCAACTGGCATTCACACCAGTGGGCATTCTTCTTCATCTTGTTCCTTTTTAATTTCGCTGTAACTTTTTGCTTTGACAGTGCCTTGTTGAACTCCCTCTGCCTTCCAAGTGATGGGGTTACAGATGTGTATCACTATGCCCAACTGTTGTTGGAACTCTTCACCCTCCAGTATATAACTACGTTTTTTTCATCCATCCTTGTGAGAATATAATCTTGCTGAGGCAGAAGACCCTGTTTTGGTTCAGGGAACCAAAGAACTGTCTTATTTATGTTATTGTCCTTTAATGCTTTGCCCCTTAAAAACAGAAATATCTTAAGATTCTATTATAGCAACATGGTACAATTTTTAAATGACCCTTAGGCACTTGTTTAAAAACATTTTTTCTATGTATTTAATAAAATCAATAGATTTCACAATCACATGTATACAGTGTATACAAATAATATACAATGTAGAAAAAAGCCAGACTTGCCCAGCACTGGTGGCTAACACCTGTAATCCTAGCGACTAAAAAATGCTGAGATCTGAGGGTCACAGTTTGAAGCCAGGCTGGGGGGAAAAGTCCGTGAGACTCATCTGCAATTAACCAACATAAAGCTAGGACTGGAGGTGTGACTCAAGTTTGAGCAAAAAAGCCAGAGAGTAACAACATGTTGAGTTCAAGCCCTAAAGCCAACACACACACAAACACACTCACACTCACGCAGCCAATACACTGGGAGACCACAACAGCTATAAAGAAGGAAAATCCAACTCCACCTCCAAAAAGCCAGTTGTAAAGGACACACGTGACCATGGCTTTCTATTCCAAATGAGTGCAGGTGATGGGGTGTGGATGGACACTGAAATCCCAGCCTGCACTCAGCTGGAATGGATTGAAGCTGTGGCTTAAAGACATGTACTGTTTGCTAATTCCTAAAACCTCAAACTTTAGTTTTTCCCCCCTTCATAAAAATGTTCTTTCAGCTGTGGAGAAGCTAATAGTTGTTTACAATTGTCAGCCTTTTAAAAAGCACTAATTTGTTCCCTTAAGAGTGCAAATGTTATTCTCCGTCTTCCCGGAGAATAACAAACAACACATAATATGTGCTCCCTCCATGCCAGCAGCTTTTCAGGCTGGGGATTCCATCCAGGTCACCATGGGGCTTTCGTCTTTCATTACAAGTTCAGGATTTCTGAAATTCCTTCTTCTGAACTTTTGATTTTGGTGCATTAGGATTTTCTTGCTTGTAGAAGGCCTTTAACAGTTCCACAGCTTCCTCAGCCCGATATCCAGGGATGCGCTGAAATGGTTTTCCCGTATTTGGTAAGTCAGCAGAGGCAACATTTAGAACGGAGCCACAGCCACCAAATCGTTCATTCTGACAGCCTTAGACGACCAGCGGGATTTTCATCAGGCCGAGAGCAGCTGCACACATAATGCAGGGTTCCACAGTGACATACAACACGGTACGTTCAAACACAGCAGAAGGACTCTGGCCATTTCGTTGACACCAATCTAGGACTTGATCAATGGCCACCATTTCTGCATGTCGAGTAGCATTTTTGGTTTGATTCACTTCATTTCTTCCCTTCCCCACGATTTCATTGTTGTAGACCATAAGACAGCCAACAGGGACTTCGGTATTTTCAAGGGCGTCTTTGGCCATGCGCATCGCTTCCTCCATCCACCGTGCCGTCTCCAGGGCCAAAGACACGGCGGTCGAGACTCCCGGGGCTGGCATGGACGCGGCCAACGCCTCCGCCTCCATCCAGCTGGGTTAACGCACAGCTCTGACCCGCGGGCCTTCCGGGCCGGGAACCAAGTATTTATCTTTTTAAATTTAAATTTTTGTTTTTCTATATTTTCTGGTTTTTTTTTCTTAATGTCTCTCCTATCATTCTGTCCAATCCATTTCCCTCTCTGAGATTAGGCCTTGGTTAAATTCACTCTCATCTTACCTCGCCACCACCCTATAATTCTATTTTTCCCCACATTTCTCCCTACATCTAATAATTTCTGGTTTGCCAATTTTTTTCTTTGCTATTCTTAGCCCATTAATCCATAGTTGTTTGATGTTGAATAGATTGTATCTGTTGAACTAGATTGTGTCTATAGCCTTTTGACTGTGCAACTACCAAACTTTGGTTGATGCTTGCCTTAAAATTATGTTCTAGCACAAAATTAGTGTTACTTTCATACTAAATGAGCAGAAAAAGCCAGAAAAACAGAAGAAAAATGGGAAGCCCAGGTATCTGGACTCCCACTCATGATAAACAGTTGACAGAATAGTTAGTGAATAATCCAGAGGACAGTTCACAAAAATCTGTACAAACAATACTGGTAAAAATGGTGAATGAAAAGATTGAAAACCTGCAAAGGACTCAGTGTGAGCATGATAGGGAGAGAGAGAGGCAAACCAAAGATTAATACTGGAATCTCGTGAGAGTGCAGAAACTACTCAAAGATTGGTACAGGAAATGCGTGAGCAGATTTAGAACAGTCAAAGAGCAATACAGGAATTGCATAAGCAGGCTGACAACAATCAAAGAGAAACACAGCAATTGCATGAGGAGGAGGATAACAGAAAAAGAGAAACACAGGTATTGTGTAAGCAGGTTGAGAACAGTCAAAGAGAACTTCAGGAATTGCATGAACATGAGGAAGCTAATCAAAGAGAAATACAGCAATTGTGAGAGCAGAATGAGAATACACAAAGATCAAGAGAGACATTAATGGAATCCATAAAGAGACAGCTGAAAGAATTCAGGGAGACCACAAATGGAATCCTGAATAGAGCCTGGCAGAGGGAATGGGCAACAAAGGAAACCATAAACAATCAACTAAGTCATTTGAGAATAAATACTGAACACCAAATTAAGGAAGTATAGAAGTTCATAAAAGATCTAAAAGAAAGCTCTAACAAAGAATTTGAAGCCATTAAAGCCGACCAACTAGAAGGAAAAGAAATTAAAAACAAAGTAGAAAGTCATGACAGTAGGTTAAACCATGCAGAAGATAGAATCTTGGAGATTAAAGACAGCCTTGATATTATAGAGAAATAACATACTACTATCCAAGACAAATCCAAGGAATATGGGATAGATCTATTCAACATTTGGAAGACACCATCAGTAGGTCTAATATGAGGATAATGTTTGTAAAGGAGCACCTAGAAACAGAAGTTAATGGTCGAGAACATTTGTTTTACAGGATCCTAGCAGAGAACTTTCCAAACATGCAAAAAGTTAGGATTATTCAGATAGAAGAAGCTTTTAGAACCCAAAATATACCAGACCAGAACAGGACATGGCAATGTCGCATTATAATCTGCACAGTATCAATTCAGACCAAGGAAAAGATCCATAAAACTGTCAAGTAGAAAAGATCAATCACCTATAAGAGGAAATCAATTAGAGTCCCCTCAGATTTGTCAGCAGAGAGAATTAAAGCAAGAAGAGCCTGGAATGATGTATGCCATGCCCTAAAGACAAACAACTATCAATCAAGAATACTCTACCCAGCTACACTCTCCTTCATAATCGAAGGTCAAAGAAAAACCTTCCATACCAAAGACAATCTGATACAATATATCTCCCAAGAAGTAGCCCTACAAATGCTACTTAAACATGTCCTACAAATAGAAAACCAACAAGATCACAATAAAGGCCAAGAAACAGCACCCAAACTGAGAATCCAAGAACCATAGGAAGAACCCAGTTGCCGCAGCCCCCAGAAGGTGGATAACATGGCAGGAACTCCGAAACACCTCTCAGTCCTAACTCTCAACATTAATGGACTTAACTCTCCAATTAAGCCACGTAAAAAGGCTAGTTGGATTAAAAAGCAAGATCCTTTTATCTGCTGCCTTCAGGAGTCACACCTTTCCCATGAAAACAAACACATTTTGAAAGTGAAAGCTGTAACAAATCTGCCAAGCAAATAGCCCCCATAAACAAGTGAGCGCTTCTATCCTAATATCAGATAAAATATACTTCAAATTAAAATTAGTGAAAACAGATAAAGAATGTCGTTTTATACTAATTAAGGGATTTCCCATTCAGGAGGATATTACAAATCTAAATATTTATTCTCCAAACAAAAGACCACCCAGATTTATCCAAGAAACACTACTTTCCCTCAAAGCTCACATAGATCCAAAGACATTAATTGTAGGGGTCTTTAACACACCACTATCCACACTAGATAGATTAACTCGGCAAAAACTCAACAGAGAAACTGCAGATCTAAACACCTGCATGGATCAATTAAATTTAACAGATATCTACCAAATATTTCACGCAGTAGCATCAGATACATGTTTTCCTCATCAGCTCACAGAAAATTTTACAAAATATACACCATTTGAGGTCACAAATCAAACTTGTCCAAATTCAGAAACATTATAGTTTTAAATTGCCTTCTCTCAGACGACAAGGGAATAAAATTAGAACTCAACACCAAAATGCACCAAAAAGTCTTGTGACAAATAGAGGCTGAACAACACACTGTTGAAACACCAGTGGGTCATGGAAGAGCATAGAAAGGAAATTCAAATATTCATGATATTCACCAAAAATGAGGGGCTGGGAAGGTGGCTCAGTGGTAGAGCGCTTGCCTTGCATGCGTGAGGCCCTGGGTTCGATTCCCCAGCACCACATAAGCAAAAAGAAAAAAAAAAGCCAGAATTGGGGCTATGGCTCAAGTGGTAGATCGCTAGCCTTGAGCTGAAGAGCTGAGGGACAGCGCCCAGACCCAGAGTTCAGGCCCCACGACCGGACACAAAAAAAGCCAAAAAAACAAAAAATAAAAATGAACACACAAATTACTTGCTCCTCTTGGACACGGCAAAGACAGTATTCAGAGTGTTTTATAGCTCTTAATTACTAAATCAATAAATTGGAGAGATCTGGAACCAACAATTTAGTGAGATATCTGAACCTCCTTGAAAAAGAGCAACAAGATAAATCCCAATTCAGTAGATGGAAAGAAATAATTAAAATTACATCAGAAATAAACGAATTAGAATCCAAAATAAAAACATAGAAAGAATCAACAAAACAAGAGTTTGTTCTCCAAAAAATTAACAAAATTTATAGATTCTTAGCAAATCTTATCAAAAAAACAAGAGAACACACCCAAATAAATAAACTCAGAGATGAGAATGGAAACAGCATCCCAGAGAAAACCAAGATTCAGAAGATTAAAAGGAATACTTCTCAAACCTTTATGCTAATAAGTTTGAGAACTTGGCAGAAATAGATCTTTTCCTAGCAATTATTGACATGCCAAACATCAAACAAGATGAGTTAAACCATTTTAACTGGCCCATATTAAGCATTGAAATAGAAACAGCAATGAGACCTCCCATCTCAGAAAAGCCCAGGACCAGATGGATTTACAGCAGAATTCTACATGGCCTTCAAAGCAGAGCTCACATCAACATTCCTCCAACTCTTCAATGAAATTGTAAGAGAAAGTTCACTACAAAGATCATTCTTTTAAGCCATCATAGCCCTCATCCAAAAACCAGGCAGGGACTCATCATAGAAAGAGAACTATGGACTCATTTCTTTGATGACCATTGATGCAAAACTTCTCAACAAAATTTTGAGCAGTTGACATAAAAAATTCATCCAAAATATCATACACCACGATCAAACAGGATTCATTTCAGGGATGCAAATATTGATCAATATACACAAGTCAATTAATATAACTCATTACATCAACAAATGGCAAGGATAACCACATAGTTATTTCAATAGATGCAGAATAAGCATTTGACAAATCCAACAAATCCTTTATGATGAAGGTTCTGGAAAAATTAGGAATCCAGGGAACATCCCTCAATACCATAAAGGCTGTATATGACAAACCTACAGCCAGCATTATAATTAATGGTGAAAAACTAAAGTCATTTCCTCTTAACTCAGGAACATTACAAGGATGTCCACTCACTACACTTCTCTTAAATTTAGTATTAGAATGTCTATCTACAACAATAAGACATGATGCAAACATAAAAGGGAGAGGCTGGAAAGGTGGCTTTGTGGTACAGTGATTGCCTAACATTCTTGAGGCCCTGTGTTTGATTCCTCAGCACCACATAGGCAAAAAGAAAAAAGCTGGCAGTGGCACAATGGCTCAAGTGGTAGAGGGCTAGCCTTGAGCTGAAGAGCTGAGGGACAGTTCCCAGGCCTATTGTTCAGGCTGTATGACTGGACCCCCCACAAAAAAAACATAAAAGAGATCCAAATGGGGAAAGATGAAGTAAAATTCTCAGTCTTTGCAGACCACATGATTTTCTATTTAAAGAATCCCATGACTCCACTCCCAAATTACTGAAGCTGATTCAAAACTGTTGCAAAGCAGCAAGATATAAAATTAACCCTCAATAATCAATGGCTTTTCTGTATGACCACAATGAGGAAAGCGTTGGTGAAATCATGAAGGCAACTCCATTCATAATAGCGCAACCAAAAATACATTATCTAGGAATTAACCGAAGAAGTGAAGTACCTCTATTATGAAAATTTAAAAACCTGAAAAAGGAAATCAAAACAGAACTTAGAAAGTGGATAAACCTCCCATGCTTCTGGACTGGATGGATCACAATCGTGAAAACGGCAATACATCCCAAGGTGATCTACAAATTCTATGCAATACTAATCAATATTCCAACCTCATTTTTCAAGGAAATAGAAGAGGCAATCCAAAAATACATATGAAACAGTAAAAGACAACAAATAGCGAAAATGATCCTTAGCAGAAAGAACAGTGCTGGAGTAATATCAATACCAAAATTCTAACTCAACTACAATGCCATAGTAATCAAAACAGCTTGGGACTGGCAAATGAAAAGACCTCAGGACCAATGGAATAGAATTTAAAACCCAGAAATGAACACACAGATCTATAGCCCCCTAATGTTCGATAAGGGAGTTAAAAAAAATAGAATGGAAGAAAGACAACCTCTTCAGTAAATGGCGCTGGCAAAATTGGTTAATCACTTGTAGTAAACTAAAGCTAGATCCTTATATATCACCCTGCACCAGAATCAACTCCAAATGGATCAAAAACCACGGAGTCAAAGCAGACAGCCTGAAAACATTACCGGGTAGAATAGGAGATACCCTAAGTCTCCTTGGCACAGGCCGAAAAATTTTCTTAATAGAGACCCAGAAACACAACAAATTAAAGAAAGGTTGGACAAATGGGATTGTGCCACGCCTACTCCAGTGGAATCTGCTTAGCATGGGAAACCATCTTTCAGACCTGAGAAAGGGGCTTCAGAGACCTATCTCTGAGTATTGGGACTTCACCGAAGTCTATCTCAGAGAATGGGTCTTTACAGAGACCTATCTCCGAGTTTTGGGACTTCACTGAAGTCTACCTCGGAGAATAGGGCTTCTAAGAGGCCTACTCCTGGAAAGGCTGGCAAACCCCTGGGAAAGATGTGTTTCTGCCTTTCTTTTCCTCATAAGAGTGCCTATTAATCTTTTACTGCTTCTACTGCTCTTTGTACTTACTCATTGTCAACATTCCTTTATTCAAAGCTCTCTCTTAAGAGTGTTGATGACTCCAATATCTTATGAGTGTCTTAAAAAATATGACTAACTCACCAGAGTTAAGTGCTATCCTGAAACCCCTCTTATGGAGGCTAGTAGACAAGTTATAAGTAATTATAAAAGTATTGGGGGTTTCACGAAGTCACTTCAGCAGAAAGAATTGTTTGTAAGGGACTTACAAGAAGCTGTAGGCTCAGCTAGAGCAGAAAGAATGTATGGCAATTGCTGAGATAACTATTTAGGAGAAAGAATTTCCTGCTACTCTCTTTTATTTACTAAGAGACTTGCTAGATCTAGGTCTCCTTGAGGTTTACTATTAAAGAAGAAACAGGAAAGATCTTATGGGAAAGTTAAGGCCTCTATAAAGATAGGTAATGGTTAATTGGTGACAAACATCGTAATCGTTGTATTTCTTAGAGATAAGCCGGAAACAAGTGCCTATCAGGTGACCAGCTGGTGACCACCCAAAAATGAAGCCATGCAGCAAGATTGTGTAGCCTTTTGCCCTTTCTC
Source organism: Dipodomys spectabilis (assembly GCF_019054845.1). Classification (NCBI taxonomy): domain Eukaryota; kingdom Metazoa; phylum Chordata; class Mammalia; order Rodentia; family Heteromyidae; genus Dipodomys; species Dipodomys spectabilis. The sequence goes on along the minus strand of NW_024871111.1, from coordinate 272,335 downwards.
ATGGAGACTTTTGCTATAAAAGTTTGTTATCCTCTGCATTAAATCACACTCAGCATCCACTCCTATTGTGTGTGAGTTGTCTGTTTGCCATCTCCCCATCCCCTAGGTGTCCTCCGTCGTCCCGACAGAGCCCGGTCCGCGGCAGGATTGCATGAAATTGCACAGCTTCTGCATGGCAAAGGACATAGCTAGGAACATCAATAGAAAGCCCATGGATTGGGAGATGATCTTCACTAGCCATACAACGGACAAAATATACCTGGAACTCAAAAAAATTAAATCCCACAAAAACAAATCCTCAAAGACACAACTGCCCAATAAATAATGAACTAAGGTCTTAAAGAGAAACTTCTCTGAAGAGGAAAGAAGGATGGCCAATAGACACATGACGAAACGTTCAACCTCCCTAGCCATAAAAAAATGCAAATCAAAACAACATTGAAATACCACCTCATCTGAGTTAGAATGGTTATAATCATGAATTCTAATAACAACAGATGCTCGAGGGGATGTGGGCAGTAGGGAACCTTACTGCATTGTTGGTGGAAGTGTAAACTTGTTCAACCACTTTGGAAAGCAGTATGGAGTTTTCTCAAATGACTCCACATATAACTCCCCTATGTCCCAGCAATCCCACTTTTGGGCATTTACCCAAATGATCACAAACAAAGGTATCAGCACAATTATGTTAATTGCAGCATTATGTACCAAAGCTAAGATACGGAACCAACCCATATGCACCTCAGTATATGAATGGATGAAGAAAATATCGTATATATACACAATGGAATTTTATGCCTCTATCAGAAAGAATGACATTGCCCCATTTGTTAAGAAATGGAAAGACTTGGAAAAAGTTATATTAAGTGAAGTAAGCCAAGCCCAAAGAAAGATAGGTCTCATGGTTTCCCTTATTTGCAATAACTAATGTACTTCTGAGACAAGCAGAAACGGTCAGATAAATTGATGTTACACAAAATGAAACCCAAAATAAGGATTTAAATGTTTTTTTTTTCTTTCTTGCAATTGTTTCTAACATATGTATAAGATGATTCCTTTGTTGCTTTGTATGTCCTTCCCTCAGGATACAACCCCTGCTTTCACTGTATTTGATGTTGTTTTAATTGTGATGTGGAGAGAAAAAATAGATTGTTTAAATATGGATACAGGTGGACCCATTGCAACAATGAGATGACAAGACTTTATGTAGAAAAACGAAATGTACAACTTGGCTGGAGGGGAATATGGGAAGGGATGGGAAGGAGAAACAAGAGGAGGCAACAACGTTTGATAAGAAATTTACTCATTCCCTTGTCCATGTAATTGTAACCATTCTGTAAGGTATTTTCACAATTGAGATAAAAAAGAGGCAAAAAATCACCTCTACGGTTTTCTATGAAAATACAGCATAATACAATCTGTTCCTCAAGGAAATTAAACAGTAACTGGCAATATTGTCAATTTCATAAATGATATAAGAAGACTGAAGAACAAATTTCAAATCAAACTGGGTGATATAAAATTTACTTTGCCCCTGTAAACAACCTTTCAATTCTATCTATATCTTGTTCCCAAAATGGTTCATATTTTATTCTAATCATATTTTTAATTAACTTTAATTAGTTGAATGGGATTTGCTATTTGATAAAGCAGTTTATGAATAGTGTTTAGTGAGGTTTTTTTTTTTTCTTTTTCTCTCCTGAGGTTTGATCTCTTATTCTGGGTGCTGTCCCTGAGCTCTTTTGGATGAATGCTTGAACTCGACCACTTGAGGCACAGCAGCACTTTCATAATTTTCTGAGATTTAATTGGAGATAACACTTTCACAGACTTTCCTGCCAGGGCTGGCTTCAAACCTCAATCCTCAGCCTCCTGTGCATCTAGGACAAAAGGTGTGAGCTGCTAGTGCCCAGCTTAATACAATGCATCTTTTTATTTTGGGCTAGTTCTGGGGCTTGAACTCAGGGCCTTGACAATGTCCTTGAGCTTCTTTTCCTCATGCTAGCACTCTATTACTTGTGTCATAGTGCCAATTCCAGCTTTTTTTGTTTATGTAGTACTGAAGAATCAAACAAAGGGCTTCATACATACAAGACAAACAGTCTACCACTAAGCCACATTTCATGGCTAATACAATGCACCTTGAGGTCCATTATCCCTTATCCATCTCAATCCTTCTCATCCCTAAATTTACATAAACTTGCAATGTCATATATAGTCACTCAGAGGATATGCCACTGATCATATTTTCTTGATAGTCTTATTCACCAACATACTAAACTTATCCATTACAGAATTCTGTGATTTTAAATTCTTAATTATCACTTAGATTCACCCACTACTATTCTAAAATTTTTCCTAAGGTTAATGCAAATGTAATCTGTAATTCTTCGATAAAGTACATTCATAGAATGTCAAAGAGTTGGAATATGAACGTCACCTTCCGTTCTAGAATATTTTATTATCACTGCCCTCTCAAAATACTCCAATATTTATTAGTAGTCACTTCCTGTCATCATTTCAAGCTACCATCCACGTGACTAACCATTATTTCATAGTCTACCACTACAGATGTGCCAATATAAAAAAGCTCATATAATTAGAAAATGTAGTCTATTTTATCCATTTCTCCCATGCAATATTAGTGTTTCCCAAGTAAGTAAGTCCATGTAAATTTTCCTCATTGATAGAGCATATTGTTTTGTATGCATATGTATAATTGTATAACGTCCTCAATGCGCATTTCAATATTTTATTATATGTTATTGTAAAAGGTTTTGTACATGTGTCTCATTGGACATAAGTTGAAATATATTTTGTATATAAAATTATGATTGAAAATGCTGGACCATAGGGGCAACTCTATATGTAATATCTTAATGATTGCCAATATGTTTATCAAAATGACTATATCACTTTAAGTGTGAAGCACCAAGGTATAAGGATTCCAATTTCTACATACTGGTTGTGCAGGGCTATCTTATTGTTGCTTGTATTTCCACTAATCACTACATGTATGCCATGTCTAGGTATGATATGATCTTTCCATATGTTCTTTGGTTGTTGTTATATTATTACAGAGATATGTATTTGGATTTTTTGATAACTTATTCAGGAAGGTTAGTTTTTAATTGGCATTAATATTTATAAATTTATTACATTTTCTAAAAACAGCTGACCAGCACTCTTTGATTCATTGACAAATGACTATAAACTGGAATATATTTCTCTTTCCAATATTAAAGGTGTTAGTGTAAAATTGTTACGTTTGTAGAGGAAAGAGTGCAGAACTCAATGGGTCTGTAAGGCACCTGATTAAGTCCATATAATTACTTTCAAGGAATATTAATAAGGAGTAAAACCAAACATTTGTGGAATTACAGTCTCTTTAATAAATGGTGATAGGTTAGACAATATTGGGAAGAATAAAAAATGAACATTGACTTAAACGTAACAATTTATTCAAATATTAACTTCAAGCAGGATTAATACATGACATATAAAACAAAAAGAGTCATGTAAATGTAAAGCAAAGGAAGATGTCTTGACAATTTTGGAGATGAAGCATTCTTAACTTAGGCATTAAACTTATGGGAAAGCAAAACTTGATATAGTAGAACTCAATGAAAGTGTAAAAAATTTGTCTGTGAAAGCTCATATACAAGTAGTGAATAGAAGTTGGGAGCAGAGGGCTCATGTATATCATCTTAGCTACTTAGGAGGCTGTGATTTGAGTATTGCTGTTTGAAGCCAGCCCACAAAATAAAGTCCCTGAGAATCATATCTCTGATTAATCAGCAAAAAAGCAGAAGTAAAGAATGACTCAAAGGGTAATTTTTTAACAAACTGCAACAAATCTCAATGACCCTGAGTTCAAGCCCCAAGAACACACATACATGTACAATTAATAGTAGTAATACTAATAGTGATGATAATGATGATGATGAGGAGGAGGATGATGACGATGAGGATGAAGGGTACTCCTCATCAAGGATAAAATATTTGCAAATCCTATACCTGAAGAATGCCTCAAATCAAGACTCTACATAGAACTCTCAAAACCTAATGTTAAAAACATCAATTAGACACCAGCATAATATATCTTGTAAAAAATAAGCACAAGAAATACATCATCAGTCATCAAATAAATGCACATTAAAACTAAAATGACCTCATAAAACATGGATGCGAATTACTTCACATAATACAATAATGACAATACTAAATGCTATCAAGAAACAGAGAAACTGGATGCTGGCAGGAATGTCAAATGGGAAATCCACTTCTGAAAAAATTTCTACAGCTTCCTAGAATATGAAATTTGCAACCAACAACAGCATAGCATATGAATTGAGATCTTCAGGCTTTGTCTCATAGACATAAAACATAACATTCACCCAAAGGCTAAAACACAGAGGATTATAGCAGCATTATTTCCTCAGTCAAAGAAATGGAAATAAATTCAGGCTTTCTTCAGGTGAATGGGAAACGAATTGTGCTACATTCTATAATGACAGAGCCAAAAGGCAACTCGAGTGAATACAATAAAATATTAAGGCATACAAATAACTGGGAATAATCTATCATATATTTGAAGGCAATCTTAAAAGCTTATTTATTGCATGATCTACAAGTCAGAGAAACAAAATATGTTGGTTTCCAGGATGACAGAGTTGGGGATGGGTCAAAGAGAAGTAGTGGGTTTAATTATAAAAAGGAATCATGAGACAGACACATTTTTTGTAAAGAAACATATCTGTAAATATGGTATATTCATATCGAGTTGATAAAATTATATTGGATTTAATATGTGCACAAAATAATTAAAACTACTGAAGTCTGCATAAGGTACTTGTGAAATATTAATGTCCTATTTGTGATGTCATACTATAAAAATTTAAAGAAACTGGGAAAAGTATTCAAGGGACATCTTTGTGTTCTTCGAATAACATCATAAAATCTCAATAAAACTTAATGATATCTATAAAACAGAAGTCAATGTTGAATGTTTACAATGAAAAATAGTCTGGGTCCAAGCTTGAGGTGAAATATACCTTGCTATTTAGAAAGCAGAGATTTAGAAGGCTGATATCAGGGACAGTTTCGAAAAAAAAAATCGTGAGAAATTACAAAACCAAAGTAAGCTAAATATAATATAATATTCATATTATCTCACATTTGTGGAAGCCATAGGTAAAAGATCATTGCTCAAGGGAGGCTTGGCCTGAAAAATAATCTAAAGTGGTTAGAGCTTTAACAACTTCAAGCACCAGTAGTGCCAAAGGAAAAAAGAAAAGAAGAAAACAGAAAAGGAAAGAAAGGATAGAAAAGGGAAACTATTTCCTCTTCATTCTTGTAGTTTCATGTCATTGGGTACAAGAATTGAAAATATTTTGTTTACTTTTCAAGGATTCAGACCTCTCTAATATGAAAGCGTTTATTTCAAGTAATTATTGTGTTACTACTATTTATTAATTTATTATTAGGCCTTCTTGGAAATATAACCCATGGCTTGTATATATTAGTCTAGTTCTACAACTAAGCTGTACCCAAGCTCTGTTGTATAGTTTTGGAAATTGTTTATGATTTCTTCAATAGTTAGCTGTTCTACTTTTCATCTTATCTTTTCTCTTCCATCTTTTCCCCTATGTGTAGTTTATGTGTTGAAAACTTTCAATTTTATCTTCTAAACTTAGAATGTTGCTGTTGAGTTTACAGAGAAGTCAGTTGTTTTATGACATCTATTAAAATTATATATAGATATATGAATTTCACATGTACGATTGATTCTTAGAGTTCATTGCAATAAGCAACATTTATCTTGTAATATGCACCATAGGTATTGAGCCATTGTGATCCTCTCATAAGAATAGCTTCCATTGTTCTTGCCATGTGAATGCTTAGAGTGCTGTTAGTTAATCATGTCCAAGTGTAATTATTTATCTTTTACTATCTATTGGATTAACTTGCAGATTTATGGACATAGTCCAGTTATTACAAATGAGGAAAACCATGCAGCATGTATTTAATTGGATCTAGCTTATTTCACTTAATATCATTTTTCCCAGTTTTTCCCTTTCCTCAGGAATGGGGTAATGACATTGTTTCCAATGGAAGCACGGTATTCTATCAATACAACGGAACTGAAGAACCAGAAATGGAATTCACACCTCTAGTCACATAATCTTTGATAAGGAAGTAAGAAACACAGGATGCAATAAAGACAGCCTCTTAAAAAATTGTGCTGACAGAATTGGCTGTACAAAGAAAACTGAAGTTAGATTCTTATATATCCCCTTGTACTAAGATTGATTCCAAATGGATCAAAGACCTCAATGTAAGTCCAGATACTTTGAGAATGTTACAGGAAGAGTTAGGAGAAAAACGAGGAGGGCTCCTTGGCACAGGAGAAAACTTTCAAAGTAAGTTTAGATAAATGGGAATACATCAAGCCAAATCAATCATTAGTCAGACTCAAAAGCCATGAAGGAAAAGAGATAGTGTAGCACAGATTTATTAGGGAGAAAACTTACATATGAGAGCCTGAGACAATGTATACCAATACTCCCTTATCTACATAGGTTAGTTATAGTGGGTTTACATGAATATAAGAGTTTTCTGGTGGGGATTATTAAGAAAATGCTAAAACATAGATAGTACGTGAAATGAGTTGTAACTGAATCAAGGAAGGGGGATCTAGTTCAAAGTCTTGGCTTGGTGCCAGCAAACTAATGTATATCTGTACAAAGGAAGAGGGGTAAAAGAGGAGTGGATATAAATAAAAGCACTGCTCTGAAGCCTCAAAGTAAGGACCCCAGTTTGGTGTGATCCAAGCAGTCTCTAACATGAGTGTTTTTTTTTTAAATTAACAAGCATTATTTTAGATTTTTACAGAGTGGAATGGTGCATATTCACAGGCAATGTCTGCTATGTCAGGTAATCCAGTCTGCTCATTCACATGTTACCCAATAGCCAGGTTTCAACACAAATTACTACAATGAGATTGTACAAATGAGACTGTAACTTTTCCCTCTCATGAATCAAAATTCTGTCAAATGATTTCTGTCTTCCAGATGTTTACACAACATTTCTCATGATCTTTTCTACTATTTTGTCTTCATTATTGATGTACATAGTACTTTTGTTGTTGTCTTGTATGTATATGCCATTTTTGGGCCTTGAACTCAATGTTTAATGTTCTCCCTTTAATATTCTCCCTTGTATTTTTTGCTCATGGCTGATGACACTATTCTTTGAGCCACATCTTTACCTTCTGCTTCTGGCTGAATAGTTAGAGATAACTTCACATTTTTGTCTGTTTGGACTGACATTGAACTAAGACATTCAGGTCTTAGCCTCCTGAGTTTCTAGGATTCTACACATGAATGGCTAACACCAAGCTTTGCTATACTGTGATTTTAATTATGTGTTAGGAGAAAGTGAAAGTATATTTGTGCTAAGAGTGCAATTTTCAAATACAAGTTTGAATCAACTTTATATAGTGTAACTGTTATCAATTTTAACAGTTAAATCAATGAATGTTACACATTCCCACAGAAATATAATTGAAAATAAAAGGCATAATTTTTTCTTAAAACGAGTAAAGGAACCATGAATTTCTTTCACTTTACAATTCATGTTTTATATAACTTTAATTAGCAGACTTCCATGATCAAAAGTAAATATATTAATTTTATACTACAAGAAGCAAAGTGATTATAGTTAAAGATAGATATTTCATCACAGCCAGAAGATAACTTTTGAGCATTCTCACTAAAATGTTACATGCAGAAATTAACGGATATAATGTAGCTTGATCATTACATTGGGATTACCACTCCATACTTCATAAATGTTTAAAAAATAATTATGTAGCTAGGTGCCAGTGGCTTATGCTTTTAACCCTAGCTACTAAGAAGTCTGAGAGCTGAGAATCATGGTTCAAAGGCAGCCTAGGCAGAAAAGTCTGTGAGACTCTTATCTCCCATGAGCCTCCAGAAAACTCACAGTGGCTCAAGTGGTGGAGCACTAGTTTTGAGCTGAACTGCTGAGGGACAGCATCAATGCCAAGATTTCAACCCCATGACCAGCAAAATTTAAAAATAAACAGTTACAAATAAATATTTTGACATAAATGTTTAAATACATACTTTAATTGTACATCTATTTTTTTTTCTGCCTAATATCCTATTCCTTAGGAAGACCTTTTTGTGTAACCCTGTGTTGTTGATTAGAAGACCGGAGCAAAGGCAATAATGAAAATATTCAAGGAAAATACTTGAAAACAATAGTAAAACAAACGCAGACAGTCCTGTTTTCACTGGTTCCAATGAGAATATACATTAAAGTATCACCTTTTTGTTATCATTTAAAGAGCAATAATTAAACTTTAATTAGCAGTGAAGAAGGGAACAGAAAAATGTGCTTGAAGTCAGCTTGACTTTGAACAATCCAACATAAGCTAATGGATTTACCTTGTTTTTCTATGTAGTTACCAAAATAATAGAGAGAAATACCTTAAGGCAGGAAAACAGCTAAGCCTAAGCAGTAAACTTTTGTATATAAAATAATGGTAAGGGTCTGACTCTTTCAAAGTCAGGCTTGCAAAGTGGAAAAGTGTATTTGCTTTAGTGTGAACAAAAAAAATATAAAAATCCTTTATTAATGTTTTACATATGTAGACTAGGACTTCTCATGTTGGAGAAGAGGAAAGGTATGAAAAAGTTCAAGATTGACTATTCCCCAAGATCATTCTTATTTATTTAATTATTTATTTTATATTTTTTATTAAAAAAAATATTTTGGTCCTGTCGTGTGGACTGAACTCTGGGCCTGGGTGCTGTCCCTCAGCTCTTCAGCTCAAGACTAGCACGCTACAACATGAGCCACAGCACCACTTCTGGCTTTTTTCTTTTTGCTTATGTGGTGCTGAGGAGTCGTACCCAGGGCCTCATGCAGGCAAGGCAAGTGCTCTAACACTGAGCCACCTTCCCAGCCCTATCATTCTTATTTATAATGTATATCAATGAAAGTAGCCTTGATTCCTCTTAGTATCATGCTTGTTTACATTTAAAAGCATTATTTGTTGCTGGGTTATAAGCTGCAAACACTTGATTATTAATAAGCAGTCATTTCCTAAGAAAGGAAAGTTATTGTGTTAACAAACCTAAAATATCAAAGACTCAGCATAGTGGAAACTATTTTATAGCTGTATCACAATTAGTAGGTATAGAATTTGTTTCCCATTGTTCCAGTGGACCCATTTTGTTATCTTCTTTTTCACCATCTAGTGATCTTATAACATCCTATACCATCCTGGGATGTCTGTATCTTTACTGGATTCTCTAATTTCTGTTGGAAAGTTAGGTAGGATAGGAGATTGTATTTTTGTTTCTGTTGTAACTTATTTTGTATTACTTTAGAAACTGTAACTCAAAATGACATAAATTATCTTTATGATATTAGGAGACAGATTTCATTTCCATATTCTTATCCTAGCCTTCTGCATAACTTTGGTACTTAGTAATCCTCAAATGTGAAAATAAATATAGGGAGCTTCTTATTTAAATATTATTTAGAATTTCAAGACTTCTTTAATGCAAGGCCCTTAGTAGTATGTTCATCATACATGTGTCCAAAGCCGGTGGCAACTTTTTCTTATTCTCAGAAGCTAGTGAATGGTTAAAGTCTTGAGGCAGTGACCACTTGTTGCTTGTTTAAAATCAGCAAATTAGCAGAGCAACACGTGGTGGTAATCCAATCACTTGGTTGGTTGTGTGCCTTTATCAGTCCTGCAAATCTTTAGCTTGGGGCTCTCTTCCTAGGCTCTGCTGTGTCAGAGTGTAGTATGAGGCCTGAGCTGCAGCCCATTTAAATAAAACCTTAAAACAGCTGTAAAGTCTGACTCTCAGTGGTCTTCTTGGTGGCAGTTCTGTGACCTGGGCCCAACATATTAGTGGGGGCTTATCCAGGATTCCCCCAAAGACCCCTGAGACCTCAGTCTCCAAACGTAAAACAGTGCTGTTTTTGTTAATTTGTCTTGCCCTGTTGTTGTATGTTTTACTTTTGTTTTCCTTTGTGAGGTTGGCCGCTCTGATTCATACTGTGAAAAGAGATGTTAAAGCAGACATGCTTGCATGACAACCATGGAGCAACTGGGAGACTTCCCAGATCCTCCTGTGAAGGGGTTTCCTTGGAAACCCGCCCTGTGAATTGTGGTGTAGGGGTCCTTGGAACCATGCCATGAGAATTGTGGGGCATGGGTCGGTTCGGTGTTGGGCCAGAAATGGCAAAGAGTGCCTCCTAACCAAGGCTTAACTAGCCACTGTGGGTCGGATCTTTCTGCTGTGGGGCATGGGTTGGTGTGGAACCCCCCAGTGTCAGGAGTCAGCGGACCAATTCGGGAGATCTCCACTTAGTAACTGTCAGACCTGCATGTGTTTTGTTTGTAGTATTTATTGTTTTTTTTTTTTTGACTGTACCACTGACAAGACAGGAAACCATGGGCAACAGTTCATCTAGCCCCCTAGTCTTACAAAAAGAAACTAAGAAAAAGAAATTGTACCCCCCCCCCCAGTATTTCAGGGAGATAACTTGGAAGAAGAATTGTTTCCTCCCCCATAGTACCCTTCCCAGGTTCCTTTTGCAGAACCTGAGAATGTTCAAGAGGAGGAGGGAGCTAGGGAACCATCAGCCGAACCCTCAGCACCTGCTCTTAAACTTTCTGAGGGGCCAGTCACTCAATGACACTGTAGGATCAACCCCCCTTATAATGTAGCGCTTTTCCCTTACACACCGTAGGTCCTGTGGATGCAGATGGTTGACAGCAAATCCAATATTGGCCATTTTCTACCAGTGATCTATACAATTGGTGCACCTAATATGCCCCCTTTTCTAAAAAGCCCCAGGATTTGTTTGCTTGAAACTATTCTCTTTACTCACCAGCCCACTTGGGATGATTGTAGTCAGCTTTTGCAGGTCCTTTTTACCACGGAAGAGAGAGACTGTATCCTAGAGTCCACTCGGAAACATGTCCCTGACCCCACAGGAGCACCCATCATGGATCCTGCCCTAATCGCTGCCTATTTTCCTGAGCTCTAACCAACATGGGACTACAATACAGTTGAAGGTAGGGAGCAACTCCTCATCTATCGCCAGGCTCTGTTGGCAGGTCTCACGATGACTGCTCGCCAGCCTACTAATATGGCAAAAGTTTATGATGTTAGACAGGGAGGAAGTAAAAGTCTGGCAGCACATCTTGAGAGGCTCACGGAAGCTTTTAGTCAACATACCCCATATGATCTTGAGACCCAGGAGTAGGCTCAGATGATTGTGTTTGCCTATATAAATCAAGCTGCACCAGACATAAAGTTAAAGTTGCAGGCTCCAGACAGACTTGGTGAAAAGTCTATTAGGGATCTAGTAGCAGTGGGGAAAAGGTTTACAATAAGAGACAGACAGAGGAGCAAAGACAGGAAAGGAAGGACAGAGAATGTGAAATTGAGCTTGAAAAGAGAGACCGGGCCAAGGAAAAGAGGCCAGACTTGTTGGACTCGTCACTATCGCATGCCGAGCATACCTGGTTCACAGACTGCAGCAATTTCATTCGAGATGGAAAAAGGTTCGTGGGCGCAGCAGTCACCACGGACACTGTGATAGTGTGGGCAGAAGCACTCCTCTGGGGAATGTCTGCACGAAAAGCAGAACTAACGGCACTAACAAAAGCCCTACAAATGGGAAAAGGGAAGAGACTAAATATTTACATGAACAGTCGGTATGCTTTTGCCACCGTGAATGTCCATGTAGCCATTTATCAAGAGACAGGGCTGCTGACAGATGAGGGAAAGGCTATTAAAAACAAATAAGAAATTTTAAGCCTCATCCAGGCCTTTTGGGAACCAGCAAATATTGCCATTATGCACTGCCCTGGCCATCAAAAGGGAACATATTCAATAACCAAAGGAAATAACTTGGCCGATCAGGCAGCTAAGGAGGCGGCCCTCCAGCCCAGAGCTGAAGTAGACCCAGGGCCATGAGCTTTGACTCCTGAGCCCAATTCTCCCAAGGCTTGGAGTGGATAAAGAAAATTCCCATGGCCTATTAACCCTCAGACAGAGAAGTAAATAAAGACTGGTAGGAAACTGGTGAGGGGAAACTTATCTTGCCACAAAGATTGGTCAAGGGGTTTCTTAAGAGAATCCATCTGATCTCTCAAATGGGAACCCGAAGAACGCAGGACTTGCTCTGACACTCAGAAGTAAAAATTAGGCAAGGAAATTAACTCATTGAGGACATTGTTAAAAATTGTAAAGTTTGTCAGCTCACCAATGCCCCTAATCAGCCGGTTACAAAAGGAACTTGCTTCCGTGGAAATAGGCCAAGTGTGTATTGGGAAGTAGACTTCACAGAAATTAAAACTGGAAAATTTGGATATAAATATTTGCTAGTTTTTGTAGACACCTTTTCAGGATGGGTTGAAGCCTACCCAACAAAGCATGAGACTGCTAACATCGTGGCTAAGAAGATCCTGGAAAAAATCCTATCCAGGTATGTCTTCCCATCCACCATCGGGCGGACAATGGACTGGCCTTCGTCTCAAAAGTAAGTCAGGGAATAGCCGTGGCACTGGGGACAGATTGGAAATTGCACTGTGCGTATAGACCCCAGAGTTCAGGGCAGGTAGAAAGAATGAATCGGACTCTAAAAGAGATCTTAAATAAATTGGCTTTGGAGACTGGCACAGACTGGATATCGCTCCTTCTTTTTGCCCTGTTTAGAGTAAGAAATTAACCCTTTTTTCAAGAGAATTTGATTGTTAGTATTTTGGAATTATGCTTAATATTTATTTGATTGCTATTTTTAAAGAATGCACCACCCAATACTGGTTCTCTTCTAACTTTTTTAGGTCTAATCTATTTCTGAAAGAAACACAGCTATTTGAATAAATGAACTGGTTATTGAAGTTGAATCAGAAGAAAAGAGATGTTTCTGTGTGTATGTCACCTTAAAAATATACCTACAAGCTATTTATCTTAAAATCATCTATTTTTCATTATGTTTAGATTCTGATAAAATTTAGCCTCTCAACTCACACAATGATAATGCAGTCTTATTTCATGCCTCCTAAAAGCAACCAACAAATTACTTTGTTTTAAAAATATTTTTTTAATTTTTAAAATTATTATTGATTTAAAAATATATATTTTTTTTTACAAAATTATGCAAGGCAAGTGGCATATTAGATATTTAGAGTCATGTTCAGACTCTATGGTGGAAGCCAGAAAGGGAAAAAAATCATGTTTTTATTCTTCCTTGAACCACTCTGATTTACTTCATCTATTTCTGAAAGAATAAAATTCTGGCTTTGCAGCCTTTTGCTTGATATCCACAATGTGACATGCTTCTTTTATTAATAGAAGAATTTGGAGAAAGGATGCGAATTCACACTAGAAAAAGGAGAAGAGGAAAAGAGAAGGAGAAATCTAGATATTTTATTCTTCCTCATCTCACTCACAAGGTCTGGATAATGATTGTGGATATTAGATACATGCTCTAGAGTGATTAAACACTTTGTAGAACAAGTTAACCCCTCAAGTGATCACATAAAGAATGCTTATTTATAAATAAATAATAGCTTTAAACAGGAAGTGTTATCTATTTGTTTAGTACTTATTTAGTATTTGTTTAATTCTGGTGTGCTGTAGTCAACTATCATAAAGGTATACAAGAATGGTAAGAAACTAATATCTTAATATCATATTCTAATATTAGCTTTATTCTTGCTGTGTTTGAGTTTTGTATCAATTTCACATGATATATTCTTCCAGTGTATATGTTGAAAAAGAACATACCCTGTGGAAATATGCTATTTTTTAGCTAAGGGAAAAGAAGTTAGCTCTTAGACACAGACAATGCGATAGAAATCATCCCCTAGAAATAGTCTTTGATCATTTCTGATTACTTTTTGTAAGCTAAAGTAAGACACATGACCCATCTTGATATTGCAGAGTAGAGGTAAACCTCACCTACAAGAAGCTGATGCAGGACAGAGTAATATGCCAAGATATGCACCACTTGAGATAAAGAGGAAAAAGAAGAGAACTACAATACAATCAATCATAATTACCATCACATGTCTCTGCAGGAAGGAAGCTATTATGTACCTTTGTATCTAAAACTACTGAGATCTTCAAATCATGACTTTTATGCTTGGATGTTACTGGAATTAGAGAACATTTTGATACTGAGACAGCATAAAATCACAAAGAAATCTGGGGTAATCATTTAATACTACATTTTGTTTTGCTAGGAAAAGAAACCATTTTATAGACAATAATTTATACTAGTAACTTTTTTTCAGGAACTGGATTTTGTTAATATATGTGACTATCCACCGGCATAAATGTCTTCATTTATCTGGATCTTGTGCAGCATAGTCAAGTAGATATGGGAGTTCTTCAGTAGCACTTTTTTAAAAGGTAGAAAATGTGGACAGGGAACCAATACACATATTTTTCCACTGTCACCATCCACATCCTCTATCTTCCTTCCTAGGAAACACACCCAATCAATAAAAAGGCTTGGATATTTAGTTCTTGACCTTGAAAGTGGAAGCAGAATGTTATGGATGTTAGAGATTACTGTTAATGATTTTTTTACATAATAATGTCACATGCAAAAGCCCTATGAGTCCTGCAGATCTTAACACTGTACTTCCTTAGGGATGTGATAGGAATGTCAGGTGTACTGGAATTAGTATTGTTTTCCACTTCCTTTTGTACCACCTGACCTAAATTATAATACATAATAATAGAATGAAAAAGTAATGCCATCTTAAAAAGTCATTTACAGCTCTGGGAATGTGGCTTCACGGTGCAGTGATTGCTTAGCATGCATGAAACCCCTGGGTTCAATTCATCAGTACCACATAAACAGAAAAAAGTGGTGCTCTGCCTCAAGTGGTAGAGTGCTAGCCTGAGCCAAAAAAAAAAAAAAATAGCTCAGTAAGATTTCCCTCACCCTGAGTTGAAGCCCCAGGACTGCCATAAATTCATTTAGCTAGTAAATGCCAAATAAAGAACGTATACTTGCAATATATAATTGCTCATTCCAACTATGACCTATCAATAGATCATAATTCATGTACTTTACCTACATTAGAATATTGCATTGAGAAAAAAAACGTTTTGTTAATAGGTCATGGCAATTAATGTCAGGAATGTGCTTAGATATCAGGTGAAATTCAAAGATTTCAGGCTATTGAGTGGTCACTACTAATCACAATGGGAAGGGTAGTATAAGTGAGATTTGGAAATCTTTTTGCTCAGTTATGGCAACAAAAATGCACAGGCTAATTGATACTTGTGAAAGAAGTGAAGGAATAAATCCAGATGAAAGAAATAAATGATAATAATAACTAAATTATACTAGAAACTGTTGTAGGGAATCATTTTTGGTTATTGAAGAACTAGTTATCAACTAGGCTTATTCCTCATAGCCTTTAGCATTCTAAATCACTTAATTTAGTTCTTAATGTCTGTGTGATAAGTTGTATCACACTCAATGTTGTTCTATCATATCTGATCTCCTTTGCTTTCTAAAAATCTCAGTCTTTGCTGGGTCATAGAGGAGCTCTACGTGGAGTCTTTTGAGGAACCTACATACAGCTTTCCAAAGTGGTTAAACAAGTTTACATTCCCACCAACAATGCAGTAGGGTTCCCTTCTGTCAACATCCCCTCCAGCATCTGTTGTTACTAGAGTTCTTGATTATAGCCATTCTTACTGGGGTGAGGTGGTATCTCAATGGTGTTTTGATTTGCATTTCTTTTATGGCTAGGGAGCTTGAGAATTTCTTCATTGGTGTCTATTGGCCATCATTCTTTCCTCTTCAGAGAAGTTTCTCTTTAAGTCTTTTGCCCACTTATTTATTGGGTAGTTGTTTATTTGAAGAGCTGTTTTTGGGGATTTAAGTTTGGGAGTTCCAGGTATATTTTAGATATGAGACTCTTCCCATAAATTGTTATATACACACAATGGAATTCTATGCCTCCATCAGAAAGAATGACATTGCCCCATTTGTTCGGAAATGGAAAGGCTTGGAAAAACAGTATATTAAGTGAAGTAAGCCATGCCCAAGAAACATAGGTCCCATGGTTTCCCTTATTTGCAGTAGCTAGTATATGTCTGAGTCAAGCAGAAAAGTTCAGATAAGTTGTTAGGGAAATGAACCCTAAGATATGTATTCAATTTTTTTTCTTTCATGCAATAGTTTCTAACATATTTATAAGATTATTTCTTTGTTGTTTTGTATGTCCCTCCCCCACGGTATAACCCCTGCTTTCACTGTATATGATGTTGGTGTAATTTGTGGAGGGTAAGGGAAAAACAAATCGATTAAATAGGGATACAGGTGGACCCATTGCAACAATGAGATGTACAAGTCATTATGTCGAAAAATGAATTTTACAACTTTGGTGAGGGGGGGAGGGAGGGAAATGGATTAGGTGGGAGGACGGGGGCAGGATGGGAAGTGATGGGAAGGGGAAACAAAGGAGGAGGCTACAATGCTTAATAAGAAATGTACCCATTATATTGCTCACGGAATTGTAACCCCTCTGTACAGTATTTTCACGCTAAAAAAAAGAAAAAATCTTTCTCTATTTCTCTATTAACATTTATTTATACTAAGTTCACATATGTGAACATCAGAAGATGCTAAATTAAGAGTCCCATAGCTCATGAGTCATTAATGTAACAACATGGAAAAGAAGGGATTATTTATTGTTACCTCAAATTTTCTGAAAAGCTGTACTGTCATCATTTGATTCAAATTTTGATTATTTGTCTAGTGTCATTAAGTGCACATAAATGCAAATATGAGCTGGATCCTGGTTGTTCACTCCTGTTATCCTATCTACTCAGGAGGTTGAGACCAGAGGATTGTGGTTCAAAGCCAGCATGGTCAGGAAAATCCATTAGACACTTATCTTCAATTAGCCACAAAAACCTGGATGTGGTGCTGTAATGAAAGTGGTAGAGTGCTCAACTTGACTGGAAGAGGTGAGGGACAGTACCCAAGATCAGAATTCGAGCCCCTCGACCAAAAAAAATTGAAATACGACTTTAATTTTCCCCAAAAGGAACTATGAAGTCACTCGTTATCTTCCAAAGCAGAGAAAATAATTCCAAAGTGATTCAGTACACCTACTTTTGCTGAATTATTGACATTATGGCTTCTTTGCTGGACATATCTTCTTTTAAAAATTGTCAAATATTAGCTTTATAATACACTTCTTCTGATATTTCCTGGTTCAAAACAAAAGTCCATACAATTGATGTCACTTAGATTTCTTATTACCTCAGTTCAAAGCCAACCCAGGCAGGAGAGTTTGTCAAATTCTTATTTCTACTTAAACAACAAAAAGCCAGAAGTTGAGTTTTGGCTCAAGCATAGCTTTGGGGGCAGGTGGGCACGAAAGACAACTGTTCAGGGACAGGGTCCAGCCTGTGAGCTCGAGCCCCAGAAGTAGAACAAACTAAACAAACAAGCAAACAAAAAACCCCAATATTTCTTTGGGACCATCCTTAAAGCACTGGTTTGAGTAGAGGCTCCTTTTGCTGATCATACTCACTGTATTCTGTTTTTTGGAATCCTTATTGCTATGACTAACTCAGGAATGGATAACTGACTTTTGCAACAAGAGAATCATCTCAGGTGTTAAATATCCATGCATATGACATTTTAAAACATCCATGTCTTTGTTTCTTTGCAGTAGTACACTGTAAAACAAAGTTATTTCCTTTTGTTCTATGCTGGCCTTCAAATGGCATATTGTTTCCTTTTGTAATATTCTCAAATAGAATTTTACAGAAAAGTTTTATATGAGTAAAGAGCAACTTGAAAAAGTCAGGAACAGAGTTTCCTTCGAGCCTTCGATTATTTTCTTGTATAGTAAAAAGGACAGCCAGGGGCTGGAAAGGTGGCTCAATGGTAGAGTGCTTGCCTTGCATACATGCAGCCCTGAGTTTGATTCCCCAGCACCACATAAGCAAAAAGGAAAAAAGCCGGAAGTGGCTCTGTGGCTCAATTGGTAGAGCGCTAGCCTTGATCTGAAGAGCTGAGGGACAGCGCCCAGGCCCAGAGTTCAGGCCCCAACACCAGACCCCCTCCCCCATAAAAGGATAGTACAAATTAACTTGAACTTTGTCATTTCCTATGTTCAATTTCTCCCCTGGATTCAGTTTCCACTTCCTATATCAGTTCCTTCCACTTACTTCAAGTAACAATCTACCGTGCTGCTCCAAGCAAAAATGAATGTCTTCTAGGTTCATTGAAATAGCACAAAAACATCTTTGGACATGAGGTAACACGTGTTTCAGAGACAAATTAGTAATGAGAAAATATGGAATTTTCATGTCATAAAATATTGTCCATGTGCATATGGCCATATAAGATGATGTTAAGTAAAATGAACCCCAAAATAGGGACACTGTTTGTTTTTCCTTTCTTAATATTGTTTTTTAATATATCTAACTTGTACTATGTGTTTTTTTTGTTTCTCTTCTATTTTCTTCCTCCATGGTTTAGACCGTTCCCATTGAATTTGATGTTGGTTACCTGCATCTTGCAAATACATTTTTCTAATGTGGGGAGGGGAAGGAAAATAAAATGCTGAAACAAGAATACAGCATGACCAGTTTTAACAATGAGAAGAACAAGACACTATGTTGAAAACAAACTTTAAAACTTGGGGATGGAGGAGGTAGTTGAGGCGGTGAGGAAAAAAGGGATGGCAGGGGAAAAACAAAAGGGGTAATAATGCTCGCTAGATAATGTACTCATTAACTTACTTATGTAACTCTAACCCCTCTGCACACCATTTTTACAATAAAAAACATGAAAAAAAAACATTATCCTGGTGTACATTAAGTTCAAATTTCCTAAGTGCTCTGTAATTTAAGATCAAGTTTAAGTTTAAGGAAGTTTTCAGAAACATTTTACTGTGAGTGTGTGTGTTGTGCTTTATTTTCCAAGTGTACATAAGTTAACAGAAGGAGAAACAATAGGAATAGGAAAAAGAGAAGTTCAGTGTTTAAGTATAATGTTTCAATACACTATAGAAGACTCTGCAAATAAGACAACTTTGAAACAATAAAGCCAAGATCAGTATGTAGATTTATGGGAGTGATATAGACAAAGCATTACTCCTAAGTGGAACATGAAGGATGAGGCGATGCTCTTTCTTCTACTAGCTCTAAATCATGGTAGCTAATCATGCACATTTGAGAAAAGTAGAATGGAACAATAATTCTGGTTCCAAGCAAGTCAGATATAAAAGCATGGACTTAACTGGAAAAAGGCCATGTTGAAAGAGCAAGAATTATACTATCAATGAACTGGTGGCTAAGCTCACATTTCTTTTTCTTTTTTGTTCCTTTTTCTTTTTCTTTTTTTTTTTTTTCCTTTTTTTGATGGTAGTGGGGTCTGGACTCCTGGACAGGGACTGTCCCTCTACACTTCAGCTCAAAGATTGTGCTCTACCTCTTGGGCCACAGTGCCACTTCCAGTTTTCTGGTGCTTTATTGGAGATAAGTGCATCAGAAACTTTCCTAGTCATGCTGGATTTGAACTGCAATCCGCAGATCTCAGCCTCCTGAGGACCTAGGATTATAGGCATGAGCCACTGGAACTCTGCTTATGATTATATTCCTAACTGTGTACACTCGGCATATGTAATGTGTATGTTCATCTATCTTTATATGAATTTGAGTTTAAAACCTGGTCTTCAGCTTACATTTTACACTCACAAAAATGTTTGTATTTTAAAAGTTGATACTCCTGGAGAAATAAAACTTAAGAATGTAAATGATTCTGGGATGTTTAGTTTGCATCCAGCCTGGGCAGAACAGTTTTTAAGACACTATCTATAATTAACCAGCCAAAAGCTGCATTGGAAGAATGCTTCAAGTGATGGAATACTAGTTATGAGCAAAATTGCTGAATAAGAGCTTGAGGATTTGCATACATATATACAAACATGCACATACACAGAGGCACTTATATGTTGAAATACACATATGAAACAACTCTCAGAATGTGTAGAAAATTTAGGAAATAATAGAAAATATGTCTTAAGACTAGAATCAAGTGATAATTTTTAATATGAGAAATTCCACAAGTGAATTTTCTTCAAAAAAGCTTGAGAATATTACAAAGGTAGGGACCAGAGATAATAAGAAAGTCAAGTAATCATTATTCAAGGGATCAGATCCATGGAGGAATGAATCAGAGACCCCTTCAGGTGCATCTGAATAGGTTCATATCCTGTGTCAAATGTTAGAACATCTTTGAAAATAGTAGATAAAACAGTCTGAGCAGTCACTCTGGTGGATGATATCACTGGAGAAGTTCAAAATTTCTAATCTGTATCTAGATTAAAGAAGCCAACAAACTATGGTTGGACAATGTAATACAAGCCAAAAATTCTAGCACTTAGACTAGGACAGGAGATTAGAGAGTGGAATTACATAGTGATATATTCCCTGGACTATGTAGTATAATTTTTTCTCAATAAAACAAACCAAGAAAGGAATAAAAAATAAAGAAGAAAGGAATACACAGTTGGAAGTTTGAGCTAATTTTGTCATTATGTTTTCAGAAGTCAAGTTTCCTATTGAAATGCAACTCATATATAATCCTCAGTTGTGTTTTAAAGGTTGTCTTCACTACAGAACATTCATAAATGCAAAAGAGCTCACGATTCCCAACCAAAAATTTGAAAAAAGTAAGCATCATTCTGTTGGATTCCAAAGAAATGTTGAAGGATTACAAAAGCTTAAGCCTGGAGAAATAAGAAAGTTCACTTAATGTAGGACTTTGTAGAACTGGCTGAATTAGAATTTAGATTTAAAAGAAATATTTTTGTTTGTAATTTCATATTTTATATGATACTACAAAATTGTTTTCAAGTAGAAAATTTAATTTAGAAATTCACAAATGATTCTGGCATTCTATTTGCCTAAAATATTCTCTCAATGAGGTATAATTAGAACTTAGTTAATAGATAATTCCAACAGTTCATGTGTAACATGATAATGTGAATATTCTAGACAAAGTTGTTAACAAATTGATTATATTAATTTATAAATTTATAAAAAGAGCAATTTTTTGAGACTTTGGTGTGACATGGTATGAAGAGAGTAATTGCGTGACATCTTTTTCTTCTACCTATATATAACAGAGGAATAAATTTTCTTATTTATGTACCTCTGTATACAATGAGAAAAATGCTAGGTTTGGGGTTTGTTTTTATTTTATTTTTGTTATTTAGTTTGTCCTAGGGCTTAAACTCTGGGCCTGGGCACTGTTCCTGAGCCTGTTTTTGCTCAAGCCTAGTCCTCTACTACTTGAACCTCAGTGCCACTTGTGTCTGGCTTTTTGTGAGCAGTTTAATGGCGATAAGAATGTAAGGAACCTTCCTGCCTGGGTGGGCTTTGAACCATAATCTTCAGATCTTAATATTCAAATATTCAGATCTCCTAAATATCTATGATAGATAAAAATATGACTATAAATAATATTTGCAAGTGTTCTGATCTCAAGAATAGCAGTGGGGGAAAAATGATGCAGCAAAGTTTAGTGTTGTGTTCTTTCCACGATAGGAAAGGCATCACATTAGCA
Source organism: Dipodomys spectabilis (assembly GCF_019054845.1). Lineage (NCBI taxonomy): Eukaryota > Metazoa > Chordata > Mammalia > Rodentia > Heteromyidae > Dipodomys > Dipodomys spectabilis. The sequence goes on along the minus strand of NW_024871111.1, from coordinate 250,654 downwards.
GAAGTGAAGTATTTCTTCACAATAGTGATAAGCTAGTCATGATGTGAATTTAGGAAATTTTATAGTGCACCTTACAAGTTGGAAACTGTTGGGCTAAGATGACTTTACGGCATATAACTTAGGAATGATGGACATAGAAATAATAGCTTACACTGATGAACAAATGTTTACTCTTGAGGAATTAATTATTATAGATACTTCATAGTTTTATCTTCTACCAGAATGTGGTTATTTTTTCTGTTGACTTTTAAATATGTAATGCCCCATTGGAAACTGCATCTATTGCAGAATTAAATAAAATGCAAACAGGTACTGTTTTGAATGTCTCTGGTATGGCATGCTTAGAATTTGTAAATGAGTATTAGTACTCATAGGAATCTTGAAGAACACATATATTCTATCCTCTTAACAATTAATTAGTTTTAAAAGTTAGAAGTTTCCATAGAATTGAACAGTTTTCTGTTTTAGTATGAGACAATACTAAAATAATATTTTTCTTCAAAATAATGGCAAGTATCTTCTGAAAATATTGTATAGTTTGATAACATTCAAGTTGATGACCGTCTGATAAAGAAAGGTGTAATTAATTCAAATTAGCAGCCAAAACGTTCATTTTTTTAAAAAAGGTAATACACATAGAATAATATTTACTATACCAATACAGAAAAATTATATTTTATGCAACCCATTTTTAATTTAATTTTATTGTCAAGGTGATATATGGAAGAGGTGAGTGATTTTAAGGTAGTGAATACATACCATGATGAACTTTTACCCCTTCCCTCATTTTTCTCACACTTTTCCTTCTCTCCAATACCCCGCACAAGTAGTAATGTAAATTTACAACATGTTGTCTTGTGAGTTTTGCTATTGCATTGGTTTGCCCTTTGTCATTTTTCTCGCCATTTTGTTGTTCCTCTTCCCTTGCCAAATTAAGATAAATGTATATACAATACACAAGATGCTGAAATCAAATAAAACAGGGGATAACCCAAAGGGGAAAACACAAAAGAAAAAAGAAATCACATACTACATTAAAAACAACAACCACAAAGGAAAACCTGTTTCCATACCCAGGAGTTCATTTTGCTCAGCATCATCTTATGTGGTCATATATACATAGATATTGAGCAATTCTGCTCAACTGCTAGGACCATCCTAGACATTTCCTACTTATTACAAATGAGGAAAACCATGCCATCTGTTTCTTTGTGTCTTGTTAATTTTACTTAGTAGGATTTTTCCAATTCTTTCAATTTCCACATGAATTGGAAACATATAATTCTATCGTGCATATATAAACCACATTTTGTCAATTCGTTCATCTACTGAGTGACATATTGGTTTAAAACATGATTGCATGTAAGTATCACTTAGGCTCATTAAAAAATGACAGATGCCATTTCCCATGACATTCTAAAATCATGATTTCTAAGTAAGATAGGATTTTATGGAAGTACAAGTGTTGAGATATCTGGATGAGTCTATTTATGTATTGTACTGAATTAAGCAGGAAGACATCCAATATCATATAGGAAAAAATGGTAGTGACAAAATATTTCCCTTGAGTAAGATATAGGAGGCTGCCAGAAGTATGAAATAGTTCAGATCATTTTGAAGAATTTAGAAATGCAAGCTCAAGTATTTGTCTATGAATAATAATTATGTAATTAGAAGGGCAAAAGAAGGGGAAGAGAAGAAAATAACTGACAGCAGATCATTGTCTCAAGTTAGAGTATAAAAAGACCTAATTTATAACTTCAAGTTAGCGAGAGACCAATATAATATGTCCCACTTAATTTAGGTACGTGCAAAATATTTACTTGGCATTTTCCTACTTTAATGCTCAAAAATAAATGAAGACTTATAAGAAAAGTTATGTGATTGCCATTGCTTCAAAATGAACACTAACTGTGATGAGCCTTTTTTCTCACTTTGCACTTCGAAAATAATCCTTAAATTGGTGATGCTGTGGCTGATTAGAGTAAGAGTTAGGGGCTTTCACTTGTACAATTATCCCAGAATAGTTTAAAGCAGTTTTTCCCCTAAGTTATCCAACTACATTTTCTGAAGCTGTACTTTGAACACACCCTCACATCTGAGAATACTATTTGAAATTATACTTCAGCATTTCTTGGGACAGTCTGTTCTGTGCCTTTGTCTGTATGCACATTCCTTTTGAGTTCATAGTTGCTCTATTTCCATTTCATTTTTATAAACTAATAAGAACATTGTTCAACTACCACTAATTGATTGCACAGGCCCAGTCTATGTATGAAGGTACTTTGTCTAGGTTAAGCAATAGGATAATACTCACTCTCTGAGGAGAAAATTTCCACAATATAACACTATGCCAACATTAGAGGATGTAGAATTTGTAGCATTTTGAGACTGTGATATTAGAATTGAAAGGCTCCTTAAGAACATTTTCTTGTAGCTCATTAGTTCACCCAGGAGAAATATATATATCCACAAAATTTGGAGCTAATTATCCGAATTAATACTAGATCCTAGATGTTGTGTTAATAAAAGTCACCATTGTAGTATTGTTACGTCAGAACCCTTCACTATGAGAAAATGAAAGAAACTCAATAAAGCAAAATGTCTTATCTTTTTAGGCATTTAATCCCAGTGGTGAGGGTAATGTCTGAGCACTTCCATTCAATAAAAGCTTGAAGTTTATAAGAGCACTTTTTACATATAAAAAATTTTGGCAGGTTGATTGACAGGGTTATTTCAGCATGGAGATATCCCTAACAAGAACTAGATTTAGAGTATATGGCAGATATGATGTGTCCAGGGCTATTGAGGCATTTTCTATTCTAAAGAAGAATCAATTCGAGCAGTCTTCAGTAACATCAGTAAATTGTATGTTCAACCTAATCCTTGGTGTTACTTTTCCTACATTTATAATGAGTAGGCTGATAAATATCCAAACATATCTAAAGATATTTCAATCAAATCCCAAACTGATATGGATACATTGGTCACTCATTGGAACTGTAGGACAAATTATGCTTGTCTGTGCTGTAGTTCAATCTATAATCTCCTGGCGAAACAAAGTTTTCAAAATTATTCACAGGATACCTGTAAGTAAAGTTCATGATAGTTATATCTGTGTAATTCTTCTAAGGTCAGGATAAAAGCATTTGTTGCCAATATTTAAAATCAACAGGATCTGTTGAATTCATTGATCTAGAATTTTATGGCTTCACATTCATATCTCAAAATTTTATCAATATGATTTTCACCAAAACACTGTTCTTATTGAACTTGTCTATGTCCTTTTAGTTTTCAAATCCAGATAGTATATTTCCTTCAATAGCTTCCTGAGAATTATTTCTTTTCTTTACTTCTGTAAATCTGTTTATTACTTTCTTGATTCCTTATTTATCTTTCTTCCAATCTTGTCCACACTAGTGCTTACATTGCTCACACTTGTGTCAGAACTTTCCTTTTCCTCTTCCCTTTAATTATGTCCCCGGTTTTATTATTCTTTTTCATATTCATGGTCGTGTATATTTTGATGATGTCTAAACAGACCTTTCTTTGTGTCTGTTTAACATAAACTTTAGAAATATCAGAAAATTTTAACTCTAAATCCATCATTTCCACCTGTAGTCCTTATTATCAAGAATATAACTAACACAGTTGCCAGCCAGAGCTGTGGACGCACTTCAGATTTCTTCTTAACCTTCTACTCCTGCACATTAGATAAGATAAATGATCAAGATTTTCTCAGTTTCTGTCACTAATATAATTTGTATGTACCCCTTTTTATGCCCCTGACACCAGCCTGTTTCAAGTATTCATCACTGGTCACCTATTCCTAAAACGACCATTTACAAAGTATGCTTTTTCCCCATAATCTTCTCATATTGGTCCTCTCCATCAACAAATTACTCTCCTTGTAAGCAAACAGAATGAAGAACTCAGACACAAATTCCTGTATCATTATTTACTCACTACATTGACTGTTGGCCTTACATTTCTCATAAGTAAATGAATGTAATCTACCAGAAATATTGAAGAATATATTTGTTGACTTCTAGAGCAAGAAAAGAGAAAAGTGACGAATCTTTACATTTTCCACCTTAGCTTGCAAATAAGGAAATAGTCAAATTCAGTTTGTTGGTGTAAAGTCACAAATTGTTTCATGCAGAAATAAAAATAAATTTTACCTCCTGGCTCTAAGGCTTGTGGCATTTTAAGGCAACTACAGATATTTAAATGGTATTATGTAAATTGTGTCATGTATTCACAGCTGTATTGAAGAACATACTCTTAATTTATTATTGTAAATCATTGGTTATTGAATAATATCTATATAAGAATAGTATTGGAAATAATCACACTAAGTTGAAAACTATATCTTAGTCCATCAAAATGTGGAAATAAACGATTTTATTTTAAAAAATACCACCAAGAAAAGTCAGTATACATTTGAGACTGCAGGGATAACATTAGGGTTTTTACTGTCTTTACCTATTTATGTGATTGTATTTCTTGAAATTGAAACTCTACTCTTGTTATTCTTATTGTATGTAATCCAATGTTGTCTATTACTATGTATTTAATGTAGGAAATCTAGCTTCAAAAATGTCTAAAGTTTTTTCCTTTTCAATCACAACATTGTCATTATCGTGCTACACCGTGATCATCATCATCATCTTCTACAAAATTATTATTATCATCATAAGTGCTAATTATTGAAAGTGTGTTTTGTGTCTATGATTTTTTTCTTTTGTCTTTTGATAAATAATTTAAATGTTTGTACTTTGCATGCATCCATATTAAAATTTTAAACAAATAAAGAGACAAAAAAAACTAAACCATATCAGATAGCTTGACTATGTGCTTATAACAAATTATGAATTAACTTCCTCTCTCCCGGATACTACACACAAATATTCAAGTGTTTGAACAGAACTTTTTCAAGTGATATATCGTAAATGTTACAATATCATGTGCATATCTAAAATTTCATTGAAAGTAATAAACACTACTTTCTATTGAAATATTAGTTATTTTATTCTAGGAAAGTTTTAGAAAAATAGACGGTATATCTTTGAAATGAAAAAAGATCAAAAAGAGTAGCATACAAGTTTTTCAGGGATTCTGTCTTTTATATATATACATATACATATATATATGTATATGTATGTATATGTATATGTATATGTTATGTGTAGAAAGATACATTTTTAGAATTGTCTTCAGAAATATATACATATATCTAAATTCATGTGTAGACTGATATATGTTATAGTGACACAAACATCTTAAAACATAATTAAAATTTAAAAAAATTCTTCATACCAAGTGCGGGTAACTCAGGCTTATAATTTGAGCTATTCTGGGTGCTGAGATCTTAGAATTGTGTTCGAAACTAGCCCAGACAGAAAAGTACATGTTGGATTCTTATCTCCAATTAACCACCAAAAACAGGTATTAGCTCTGTGCCTCATGTAGAGTGCTGGCCTTGAGGATAAAAAGGCTTAGAGACAATGCCCAGGCCTGCAAACAATACCCACAACAACAGAATGTATCACATTAATTTCACAAAAGCATCTTTTAACTGCTGTGAACATTTCTTAGAAACATGAATACACCCCCCTGGAAAATGTTAAGTAAAAAGTATAGAATATGTTGAAGACATGACTATTTAGATTGTTTAAGATATTTAGGTAATGATTAGGAATTAAGAATAATGATAGGTAGATAATATATTGGGACTGGTTTCTTATTCTATTTTATGATAGTAATAGAATGATATTTGTAATGATTTTATAAAATTATTCTTGCTTGGTATTTGAATTATAATAAGTGATAAACATTTTAAACGATTTCCAAACAAAGGAATATCAATTCTTTTGTAACTTCAAAACAATTAACAAAATTATTCCAAGGCTGGTTCACTCTAATACTATATTTGTTTTCTTGTTCTAGTTTTCATATGTTGGTAGAAATTAAAATTAAAAAATTCAATGGATTTTGGCATTCAGGTACATCTTCATAGATACTAATATTGGAGTTCCTTATGTGGAGTGGTTTAATTTCATTTGTTATTTTCACAAATAAATCAAGATGATTGTGTATTTTGTTTCTTTTCACTGCTATTGGCTCTTATCTTGAGAATATTTTTTTCCTAGCAAAGTAGAGAAAAACAATGGATTAAGCAAGTCATATATGCCTTTCATAAAATTCATATGCCTAGATTTGGGTCTTCTGTCATTTGCTAAATGTTACTTCCAGAAAAGGTTATCAATTATTTATAAGTGATGCATAATTCCTAGGTATTCCAGTTATCGCATACACTTTTTATTGAGTTATCTCTGTATAAACTAAAAAGAAACAGAAAAAACTCTCAAAATAAACAGAAATCACATCTTTGTTTTAATGCTGTAATTTATAAAGAGTTTTCAGCCAACACAGAAAACATCATTATAGGTAATCTGCATTTTGTTTGCAGAGTTTTTAACAATAGTTTTTTTTCCTGACATGTAATTCACTTGCAATATATTATCTCCTTTTATTGTATACATTTTAGTGATTTGGATGTGAATTGTATCTTCATAGGTTTTCAAAGCCTAATTTTCACAAACTTACATTTCTTCAAATAGAAATGCTGTAAATTTTAGAACAGACATTAAAATAGATAAAAAATTCAGTTACAGGAATTTGCCCAGCATATATCCTCTATAGTGTGCCTTTTAAAATTTGTTTTTGGACTAAAGCCATTTCCTCTTAACTCAGGAACAAGACAAGGATGCCCACTCTCTCCACTTCTTTTCAATCTAGTATTAGAATGCCTAGCTACAGCAATAAGACAAGATGCAGACATAAAGGGGATCCAAATAGGGAAAGAAGAAATAAAACTCTCCCTCTTTGCAGATGACATGATCTTGTATTTAAAGAATCCCATAGACTCCACTCCCAAATTACTCAAGCTGATTCAAAACTTTGGCAAAGTAGCAGGTTATAAAATTAACCCCCAAAAATCAACGGCTTTTCTGTATGCCAACAATGAGAAAAGTGTGGCTGAAATTAGGAAAGCAACTCCATTTGTAACAGCCCCACAAAAAATAAAATACCTAGGAATTAACTTAACTAAAGAAGTGAAGGACCTCTATAATGAAAACTTAAAATCTTGAAAAAGGAAATCAACACAGAACTTAAAAAATGGCAAAACCTCCCATGCTCCTGGATTGGAAAGATTAACATCGTGAAAATGGCAATACTTCCCAAGGCTATCTAAAAATTCAACTCAATGCCTATCAAAATTCCATCCTCATTCTTCAAGGAAATAGAAGAGGCAATCCAAAAATTCTTTGGAACAATAAAAGACCCCGAATAGCAAAAACGCTCCTGAATGGAAAGAACACTGCTGGAGGAATATCAATACCAAACTTCAAACTCTACTATAAAGCCATAGTAATCAAAACAGCTTGGTATTGGCATAAGAACAGACCTCAGGACCAATGGAATAGAATTGAAAACCCAGAAATGAACCCACAGACCTATAGCCATCTAATCTTCGATAAGGGAGCTAAAACAATAGAATGGAAGAAAGACAACCTCTTCAGTAAATGGTGCTGGCAAAATTGGTTAACTACATGTAGAAAACTTAAGCTAGATCCTTATATATCACCCTGCACCAGAATCAACTCCAAATGGATCAAAGACCTTGAAGTCAAAGCAGACACTCTGAAAACATTACAGGATGGAATAGGAGAAACCCTGGGTCTCCTTGGCTCAGGCCGAAATTTTCTGAATAGAGACCCGGAAACACAACAAATCAAAGAAAGGTTGGGCAAATGGGATTGCATAAAGTTGCAGAGCTTCTGCAGGGCAAATGACATAGCTAGCAAGATCAATAGAAAGCCCCCGGATTGGGAGAAGATCTTTACTAGCCATACAACGGACAATCGTCTCATATCTAAAATATACTTGGAACTCAAAAAATTAAACCACCCAACAACAAATCCTCAAAGAAACAACTGCCCAATAAATAAGTGGGCGAAAGACTTAAAGAGAAACTTCTCTGAAGAAGAAAGAAGGATGGCCAATAGACACATGAAGAAATGTTCAACATCCCTAGCCATAAAAGAAATGCAAATCAAAACAACATTGAGATATCACCTCACTCCAGTTAGAACAGCAAAAATCAAGAACTCTAACAACAACAGATGCTGGAGGGGATGTGGACAGAAAGGAACCTTACTTCATTGTTGGTGGGAATGTAAACTTGTTCAACCACTTTGGAAAGCAGTATGGAGGTTCCTCAAAAGACTCCACATAGAGCTCCCCTATGACCCAGCAATCCCACTTTGGGGCATTTACCCTAATGTTTACAAACAAGACCACACTAAAGCTACCAGCACAACTATGTTTATTGCAGCATTATTTACCATAGCTAAGATATGGAACCAACCCAGATGCCCCTCAGTAGATGAATGGATCAAGAAAATGTGGTATATATACACAATGGAATTCTATGCCTCCATCAGAAAGAATGCATTGCCCCATTTGTTAGGAAATGGAAAGGCTTGGAAAAAATTATATTAAGTGAAGTAAGCCAGGCCCAAAGAAACATAGGTCCCATGGTTTCCCTTATTTGTAATATTTAGTATATGTATGAGTCAAGTGGAAAAGGTCAGATAATGTGATGTCAGGAAAATGAACCCTTAGATGTGCATTTTAATGTTTTTTTCTTTCATGCATGTGTTTCTAACACATTTATAAGATTATCTCTTTGTTGCTTTGTATGTCCCTCCCCCACAGTATAACCCTTGCTTTCACTATATTTGATGTCAGTATAACTTGTGGAGGAGATGGGGAAAAACCAGTTGTTTAAGGATACAGGTGGACCTGTTGCAACAATGAGAAGTACAAGTTGTCATGTACAAAACGAACTTTACAACGTTGGTGCGTGGGGGGGGGGCTGGGGTGGGAGGAAGGAGAAGGATTGGGATTAGGGGGGGAGGGGGGAGGCTGGGAAGGGATGTGAAGTGTAAACAAAGGAGGAGGCTGCAATGCTTGGTAAGAAATGTACACATTATCCTGCCTATGTAACTGTAACTCCTCTGTACAGTATGTTCACAAATAAAATTAAATTAAAATAAAAATAAATAAATAAAAAATAAATAAAAATTCCCCAACTACTATCGCACTACATTTGGCCTTCCTACACAAGGAAATGGCACTCAAATAGTTCTTAATCTCTCTTAATTTTGTAATTCTAATTCTGTAAGACTGTTTAACATCACATAGTATTTTCTGTGTAGCTTTATGTCTATTTTGTTCATTTGTAAAGAAGGAATCACTAATCTGATATGGTCATATCCTTTTATAAACATTTATAGATGTTATTGCCAAATAAGTTCACATTGAGGATTGCTCTGATGGTAAACGATGGTAGCCCCAATGCTGACAAGGGCAATAGAGGTTGTGATATGAGGTGGATACATCTGCATACATGTTATAGACAGGGTTGGGGTCATTGTCTGCTCAATTGGCTGTCATGTGTGGGAGAAATAGAGTGCAGGCCTCTCTGAGGCTTGCTTAAGCACTTAGAATGACTACAATGGAGGAGACAGATAGAAGCCAGTGGAAAGATTAAGAGGAGAGTTTTGGGTATATTGGGTTTGAGACAAATACTATCTATTTAAGTGAAGATGCTGATTACAAATTTGCATTTAAGTGTCTCAGATATAGGGGAGAATCACTGAAATCATTTGAATTACATTTTCATTGTTGATTATATTGATTACAATAAAGGTATTCAGATGTTAAAAAACAATAAATAAAAATAAAATAAAATTTGTTTTTGGGGATTATTTCCAGGGTCTCACACATACTATTCATGTGCACTGTCAATGAACTACATTCCATATCCAAACAAGTTTTCTTACTTTTCTTTAATACATTCATAGAAGTGTAATGCATGGATCCTATACAATTCTCTTTGACCTTTTGAAGACTTGTAAATGTGCTTGCTAAAATTATCGCAGTATTATAAAAATCAATCACTATGATCAATTTCTCCACAAATGAATTAATATATTTTGTGTCATGTTCTTATATTATAATCATACTAGTGAGTTTTCTTTTTCTTTTTTTTTTTAGATACTAGAGTGGAGATTATTTCATATGCTCTTCCTATTGACTATTAAGTTACATATGTTCTTTAAAGAAATACCCTATTCGGGAAAAAATTATATAGAATTAGAAGATATAAAAATACTTAAGACGGGCTGGGAAGATGGCTCAGTGGTAGAGCACTTGCCTTGCATGCGTGAGTCCCTGGGTTTGATTCCTAGGCACCACATAAGCAAAAAGAAGTGGTGCTGTGGCTCAAGTGGTAGAGCACTAGCCGTGAGCTGAAGAGCTGAGAGACAGCGCCCAGGCCCAGAGTTCAGGCCCCATGACCGGAACCCCCAAAAAGTACTTAAGATTCAGAATCATTGTAGCATTAATAATGTAGCATTAACAAGTATGTGCCCTTTATCTGTTTGTCATGTTTTCACTTCTGTTATAGTGTCCTTTGAGTTATGGAAGGTTATCCCTTGAGATATAATCCAGTTTATTCTTCCTTTTCTTTAGCCACTAATGCTTTCCATGTCAAATTTTTAGAAAACTTTACTGATCCAATGTCATGAATTTTTACATTTATGTTTTATAGGTTTTTACATCTCACATTTGGTTTGATAATCATCTTTTTTATTTTAAGTTTTTGTATTAGGATTGAGGTTGGCCCGGCACCCGTGGCTCATGCCTGTAATCCTAGCTACTCAGGAGGCTGAGATCTGAGAATCGCAGTTTAAAGCCAGCCAGGGCAGGAAATTCGGTGAGACTCTTATCTCCAATAAATCACTAGAACCCGAAGTGGTGCTGTGGCTCAAGTGGTAGGGCACTCGCCTTGAGCTGAAGATCACACAGATAGCGCCTAAGCCCAGAGTTCAAGCCCCATGACTGACAAAATCAAAACAAAACACAAAAAGGATTGAGGTAGTAGCCTAAGATCATTCTTTAAATCTAGAGAGGTAATAATGCCAACACACCCATTGAAGATTATATTTGTATTTCATAAGGTCATGTCATCCTTTTCAAAATCTATTGACCATAAAACTAAGAATTTATTTTTGACAAATGTGATAAATTCTTCTATATATCTGTTCTTATAGTAGAATTATGTTGTCTTCACTACTTAACTTGGTAATAAGATTCAAAGCTAGTATGAAGGCTCAAGTTACACCATTTTACATGATTGTCCTATAGACCTGTATTCCTTGAATTTACATATGAGTTTATTGAGCTGGTGGAACAATATTCTACAGAGATATATAGATGTTTGATAGTTACTCATATTTTGCACCTTGTGAAAACACAATATCCTAGATATTATATATAGAAAAATGTTTTAGAGAATGCTTGAAACAAATAAAATTAATTTAGGAATGAGTTAAGATTTAGATAACGCTGTAGCACAATAAAGCTGAATGATAAAAACTTGAGCTGTACAACAGAGGAGAGTGAGAGGGGAAAGAATGATGGACCACATAGGAGCTGCTTGTCACTGGTATTGTGCTTCAAAAAACAGAAAGATTTCAGAGATGAGAAGGAGAAAGATAAACTGTCCTGAATCAAGTTTCTTTTTAATCCACCTAATAGTTTGTACTGAAAGTCAGAGAAAATGGGAAAAAATAAATTAGAAAATACTAGACCTGTTACAATGTAAAGATATTTTAATAAGAATATGATAATTAATTTCCAAAGATATAGGAGAAACAATAGGTAAACTCTCAAAGGAAAAAGAACGAAGATAGAAAAGAAACAAAGTAAAACCACTGTCAATAACAAACAAAAGATTTTGGAAGTGTAAAGTCAGTGGAAGTATTCTAAATAACATTGAAAATTGCTAACGTGGATAGAGATGGATCACATTTTATCATATATAATTTTGAAAAAATATTTTGGAATGAAAGTTTTAAAGTCATAATTTAAAACACTATTTGGATTATAACTAGACAGTATAGCTCAATGGTAAAATATTAGCCTAGTATATGTGAAGCAATGGTGTTATCTCCCAAGCATTATAAAGTACGAACAAAGCACACACACACAAAAACCACATAAGCACACATGCATACATGTATAAACACACCACTTACATTTAGAATATTGATATTATCATATTAAACAGGAAATTATCCCAAATAATACAAGTATGTTAATATATAAAATCATAATATTGCTCATAGTATTTAAAAGTTTAGTAGGAATAAAATAGTCATAATATACTTAGATTCTTATAGATTAAGTAAATTGAAAATTAAGAAATAGAAGACATGAGAACCTTTGCAAATAAGTTTTAAATAATAAACATTTTGAAACATGTATCTTTTTATTTTGACAAAAAGACTGATGTTATTGTGTTTTAACGCAATATTTAGAATGTGATAACCAGGTTCTCTATATCTCGCTATGGATGGCTATACCTATAATCATTTCACTCTGAATATTTTTATAATAAGGTCTCATAGTTTCTCAGTCTCTCCCGAATTACAAACCCTATTTACATTTCCTGCCATGGCTAGTTAATGGAAGCCACAAATCACTATGCCCACATCAAACATATTTTTTTTTAATTCCAGTACAAATATTTCCAAAAAGTGACCAGGTAATGAAACCTTTCTTAATAAAGTATGTGCTTCTTGAAAATACAGTAAGTATTTGTTACCTGGACAAATAGGTTTAGAACTGTAAGAAAATAAATATATTTAAATTCACCAACTATATAAAAATTAAGAAAATAATTTTTAAATATTCACATGTTAAATATTTTAAAAGCAAAATATACGTGTCTAAATAATTTACATGTGTAAAAATCATGCAAATTTAAATTATACAACTTTGAAAAAAGAATTACCCTAAAGAAACAAAAGAAAATAAATGAGTTCAAAATTTGAAATTTAGAAAATAAAGTGAAGTCTACTGTTTAGTTTACTTAAGTAACTGTAAACCCTCTGTATATCAAGTTTTTTTTAATAAAGAATGCATGAACAAGAAAGCAAAAGTACCCATAGATCAATAGCAACAGCAAAAGCATCAGTAGTTCTATTTTTGATTGTAAAAAAATCGATAGGAGAGATAACAATGTTGATTCTATAAGAAATGTACTTATACCCCTATTTATGTAACTATAACCCCTCCGTACATTACCTTTATAATAAAATTAAATTGAAATTAAAACTAAAGCAAATAATATACAAATTAAGAATTCTTAGAAGCCATTGATTAAAACTTTGTAAAAAAAAAAACTGCCCTAAGAACCTAAGGAATATAATTTGATAATATTATTTAAATACTTCAACTTCAGCAGAGAAGCAAAATGTTTAAAAACTGTTACAAAATAAAGTAATAAGTCAGAATATATTACCACTACTAATAATCATAAGAAGAATTTATAGTGGTCGTCAAATAGGTAAGAAATGAGGCAATTTGCCATTTGTTTGCATTTAATAATTGAGAAAGAATTTTCCATGTCGTTTTAAATATATCTTAAGTTTAATGAAGAAACTATTCTATCATATCATATGATAATCAGATAAAGCTGATAGTTGAGCAAAGAACAGATTGTACTAAGTTTTTGGATGTTAATGTATATACTTATTTTGGTTGTGGGAAATTGTGGGGATTTCAACTTGGGGTATTGTTCTTGCTAGGCTGGCGTCATATCAGTGGTTAATTTTAGGATAGGTGTTCCCTTTCCACAAGAACATGCACCTGATCTGTCCTTTTAGCCTTCCCATCATCAATGGCACCAGAGTTGCACACCAACTTGTCTAGGTTCCTACCTTGGCTGGCCTGGATTCTGCAGTCCTTCCAAACTTAGCCTGAAGATAATGCAGGATAGTGGAAATGATCCAATTCACCCAGCTATAGATTGAGAAGGAAGTCCACTAAACTTTTGGCCTGGGTTCTGTTGTCAAGCCTCATAACTAGTTAAAGAGTACAGATGGGAGCCACTTGTGCCAAGCAGTAACAGTATTTTTAAAGCCATTAGAAATATATATGTCTTAGACTTGTGATTACCTCAGGAAAAGAATAAAAGAGCAGTGAAACATAGAGGACAGGCAGAATTTTAACTAGCTATTCAGAGGCTGAATCAGGTTATCTAGCTACTCAGGAGGCTGTGATCTGAAGACCACTGTTCCAAGCCAGTCCAATCATGAAAATACATGCCATTATCTCCAAAAAAAACCAGAAGTAGAGCAGAGGCTCAAGTGGTAGAACACTATCCTTGGGCACAGAAATTTAGGAATAGTGCCCAGGCACTATCAAGCCTCCAGAATGATGAATGCATGCATGAGCATATGCACATGTGCGTGTGTGTACTGGCACATGCATGCACACACAGACAAACACAAATGAGTATTTCAATGTGAAGTTCTTTATTATTTTTTTAATTTAATTTTATTTTATTTCAGAACATACTGTACAGAGTGGTTACAATTACATGGGCAGGATAATGCGTACATTTCTTACCAAGCATTGCAGCCTCCTCCTTTGTTTACCCTTCACCTCCCTTCCCAGCCTCCCCCCTCCCTCCCACCCAATCATACCCCCCCTTCCCCCCCCCCCACCGACATTGTAAAGCTGGTTTTGACATGACATTTTGTACTTCTCATTGTTGCAACAGGTCCACCTGAATCCTTAAACGACTTGTTTTTCCCCATCTCCTCCACAAGTTATACTGACATCAAATATAGTGAAAACGGGATTACACTGTGGGGGAGGGACATACAAAGCAACAAAGAAATAATCTTATAAATGCTTTAGAAACACATGCATGAAACAAAAAAACATTAAAATACATATTTAAGGTTTCATTTTCCTAACATCACATTATCTGACCTTTTCCGCTTGACTCATACATATACTAGATATTGCAAATAAGGGAAACCATGGGACCTATGTTTCTTTGGGCCTGGCTTACTTCACTTAATATAATTTTTTCCAAGCCTTTCCATTTCCTAACAAATGGGGAAATGTCATTCTTTCTGATGGAGGCATAGAATTCCATTGTGTATATACACCACATTTTCTTGATCCATTCATCTACTGAGGGGCATCTGGTTTGGTTCCATATCTTAGCTATGGTAAATAATGCTGCAATAAACATAGTTGTGCTGGTAGCTTTAGTGTGGTCTTGTTGGTAAACATTCGGGTAAATGCCCCAAAGTGGGATTGCTGGGTCATAGGGGAGTTCTATGTGAAGTCTTTTGAGGAACCTCCATACTGCTTTCCAAATGGTTGAACAAGTTTACATTCCCACCAACAATGAAGTAAGGTTCCTTTCTGTCCACATCCCCTCCAGCATCTGTTGTTGTTAGAGTTCTTGATTTTTGCTGTTCTAACTGGAGTGAGGTGATATCTCAATGTTGTTTTGATTTGCATTTCTTTTATGGCTAGGGATGTTGAACATTTCTCCATGGGTCTATTGGCCATCCTTCTTTCTTCTTCAGAGAAGTTTCTCTTTAAGTCTTTCGCCCACTTATATATTGGGCAATTGTTTCTTTGAGGATTTGTTGTTGGGGGGTTAATTTTTTGAGTTCCAAGTATATTTTAGATATGAGACGATTGTCCGTTGTATGGCTAGTAAAGATCTTCTCCCAATCGGTGGGCTTTCTATTGATCTTGCTAGTATGTCATTTGCCCTGCAAGAAGCTCTGCAACTTTATGCAATCCCATTTGTCCAACCTTTCTTTGATTTGCTGTGTTTCCGGGTCTCTATTCAGAAAATTTCAGCCTGAGCCAAGGAGACCTAGGGTTTCTCCTATTCCATCCTGTAATGTTTTCAGGGTGTCTGCTTTGAGTTCAAGGTCTTTGATCCATTTGGAGTCGATTCTGGTACAGGGTGATATATAAGGATCTAGCTTTAGTTTTCTGCATGTAGTTAACCAATTTTGCCAGCACCATTTACTGAAGAGGCTGTCTTTCTTCCATACTATTGTTTTAGCTCCCTTATCGAAAATTAGATGGCTATAGGTCTTTAGGTTCATTTCTCGATTTTCAATTCTGTTCAATTGGTCCTGAGGTCTGTTCTTATGCCAATACCAAGCTGTTTTGATTACTATGACTTTATAGTAGAGTTTGAGATTTGGTGTTGATATTCCTCCAGCCGTGTTCTTTCCGTTGAGGAGCGTTTTTGCTATTTGGGGTCTTTTATTGTTCCATATGAATTTTTGGATTGCCTCTTCTATTTCCTTGAAGAATGAGGGTGGAATTTTGATAGGTATTGTGTTGAATTTGAAGATAGCCTTGGGAAGTATTGCCATTTTCACGATGTTAATCTTTCCAATCCAGGAACATGGGAGGTTTTGCCATTTTTTAAGTTCTGTGTTGATTTCCTTTTTCAAGATTTTAAAGTTTTCATCATAGAGGTCCTTCACTTCTTTAGTTAATTCCTAGGTATTTTATTTTTTGTGTGGCTATTAGAAATGGAGTTGCTTTCCTAATTTCAGCCACACTTTTCTCATTGTTGGCATATAGAAAAGCCATTGATTTTGGGGGGTTAATTTTATACCCTGCTACTTTGCCAAAGTTTTGAATCAGCTTGAGTAATTTGGGAGTGGAGTCTACGGGATTCTTTAAATACAAGATCATGTCATCTGCAAAGAAGGAGAGTTTTACTTCTACTCTCCCTATTTGAATCCACTTTATGTCTGCATCTTGTCTTATTGCTGTAGCTAGGCATTCTAATACTAGATTGAAGAGAAGTGGAGAGAGTGGGCATCCTTGTCTTGTTCCTGAGTTAAGAGGAAATGGCTTTAGTTTTTCACCATTGAGTATAATGCTGGCTGTAGGTTTGTCATATATAGCCTTTTTGTATTGAGGAATGTTCCATG
This sequence comes from Dipodomys spectabilis, assembly GCF_019054845.1. Lineage (NCBI taxonomy): Eukaryota > Metazoa > Chordata > Mammalia > Rodentia > Heteromyidae > Dipodomys > Dipodomys spectabilis. The sequence continues at coordinate 233,741 of NW_024871111.1, read as the reverse complement.
GATTCCTAATTTTTCCAAAACCTTCATCATAAAGGGGTTTTGGATCTTGTCAAATGCTTTTTCTGCATCTATTGAGATAAGCATTTGGTTCTTATTCTTGCTCCTGTTGATGTGATGAATAATATTAATTGATTTGCGTATATGGAACCAGGTTGCATCCCTGAAATGAATCCTGTTTGATCGTGGTGTATGATTTTTTGGATGAATGATTGAAGTCGATTGGCCAAAATTTTGTTGAGAAGTTTTGCATCAATGTTCATCAAAGAAATGGGTCTATAGTTCTCTTTCTTTGATGAGTCCCTGCCTAGTTTTAGGATGAGGGTTATGATGGCTTCATAGAATGTGTTCGGTAGTGAGCTTTCTCTTCCAATTTCATTGAAGAGTTGGAGGAGAATTGGTGTGAGCTCTGCTTTGAAGGCCTTGTAAAATTCCACTGTAAAACCATCTGGTCCTGGACTTTTCTTAGCTGGGAGGTCTTTTATTGCTGTTTCTATTTCAATGCTTGATATGTGTCTGTTAAGATAGTTTAATTCATCTTGGTTTAGTTTTGGCATGTCAATATTTGCTAGGAAAAGGTCCATTTCTGTCAAGTTCTCAAACTTATTAGCATAAAGTTTTGAGAAGCATTCCCTTATAATGTTCTGAATCTTGGTTGTTTCCGTGGTGATGTTTCCATTCTCGTCTCTGAGTTTATTAATTTGGGTGTGTTCTCTTCTTTTTCTGATAAGATTTTCTAAGGGTCTGTCAATTTTGTTAAGTTTTTCGAAGAACCAACTCTTTGTTTTGTTGATTCTTTCTATAGTTTTTTTGGATTCCAATTCATTTAATTCTGATTTAATTTTGATTATCTCTTTCCGTCTACTGGATTGAGGTTTATCTTGCTGCTCTTTTTCAAGGAGGTTTAGATGTGTCATTAAGTTGTTAGTTTCAGATCTTTCCAATTTGTTGATGTAGGAGCTCAGAGCTATAAACTTGCCTCTGAGTACTGCCTTTGCTGTGTCCCAGAGGAGCTGGTAGTTTGTGTGTTCATTTTTGTTGAATAGCATGAACATTTGAATTTCCTTTCTAATCTCTTCCATGACCCACTCATGGTTCAGCAGTGTGTTGTTCAGCCTCCATGTGATACCGGACTTTCTTTGTTGGCTTTTGGTGTTGAGTTCTAATTTTATTCCCTTGAGGTCAGAGAGAATGCAAGGTATAACTTCAATGTTTCTGAATTTAGACAAGTTTGCTTTGTGGCCTAAAATGAGGTCTATTTTAGAAAACGTTCCATGTGCTGCTGAGAAAAACGTGTATTCTGATGCTGCTGGGTGAAATGTTCGGTAGATGTCTGTTAAGTCTAGTTGGTCTATGCAGCTGTTTAGATCTGCGGTTTCTCTGTTGAGTTTTTGCCGAGTTGATCTATCTAGTGGGGAGAAATCCCCAACAATTAATGTCTTTGGATCTATATGGGATTTGAGGGAAAGTAGTGTTTCTTTGATAAATTTGGGTGCTCCATTGTTTGGCGAATAGATATTTAGAATTGTAATATCCTCCTGAGGGAGAGATCCTTTAATTAGTATGTAGCGACCTTCTTTATCTCTTCTCACGAATTTTAATTTGAAGTCTATTTTATCTGATATTAGGATTGCAACTCCCGCCTGTTTATGGGGCCATTTGCTTGGTAGATTTTGTTCTAGATTTTAACATTGAAAATGTGTTTGTTTTTATTGGCAAGATGTGACTCCTGCAGGCAGCAGATAGAAGGGTCTGTTTTTTTTATCCAACTAGACAGTCTATGTCTCTTAATTGGAGAGTTCAGTCCGTTAACGTTAAGAGAAATGACTGAGAGGTATTTGGGAGTTCCTTCCATGTTATCCACCTTCTTGGGGGCTGCGAAAACTGGGTTCTTCCTATGGTTCTTGGATTCTCAGTTTGGGTGCAGTTTCTTGGCCTTTATTGTTGTCTTGTTGGTTTTCTATGTGTAGGACATCTTTAAGAATCTTTTGGAGGGCTGGTTTGGTGGAGAATTATTGCTTCAATTTTTCTTTGCTATGGAAGCTTTTTATTTGGCCTTCAGTTATGAAGGAGAGTTTAGCTGGGTACAGTATTCTTGGTTGATGGTTGTTTGTTTTTAGGGCATGGCATACATCATTCCAGGCTCTTCTTGCTTTGATTGTTTCTGCTTAGAAATCTGAGGTGATTCGAATTGGTTTCCCTTTATAGGTGATTAATCTTTTCTCCTTGACAGCTTTAAGGATCTTTTCCTTGTTCTGAGTTGATCCTGTGTTGATTATAATGTGGCGGTGGGATGTCCTATTCTGGTCTGGTCTATTTGGGGTTCTAAAGGCTTCTTGTATCTGAATAAGCCTATCTTTTTGCATGTTTGGGAAGTTCTCTGCTAGGATCCTGTTAAACAAATTTCCTAGACCATTAACTTCTGTTTCTAGGTGCTCCTCTACACCCATTATCCTTAGATTAGGCCTTCTGATGGTGTCTTCCAGGTGTTGGATAGTTCTATCATATTTCTTGGACTTATCTTGGATGGTTGTATGTTCTTTCTCTGTAATATCTAGGCTGTCTTCAATCCCTGAGATTCGATCTTCTGCATGGTCTAACCTGCTGTCAAGACTCTCTACTTTGTTTTTTATCTTTTCCTTCTAATTGGTCAGCTTTGATGGCTTCAAGTTCTTTGTTGAAGCTCTGTTTTAGGTCTTGTATGAATTTCTTTACTTCCTTAATTTGGTGTTCAGTGTTTGTTCTCAAATCACTTAGTTGATTGGTTATGGTTTCTTTGGACTCCCATTCCTTCTGTTGGGTTCCATTCAGCATTCCCTTTGTGGTCTCCCTGACTTCCTTCAGCTCTTTGTTAATGGATTCCATGAATGCCTTTAGTGATCATTGTGTGTTCTCTACCTGGTCTTTCAATTGCTGTATTACTCTTTGATTAGCTTCCTCCCGTTTGTGGGATTTCTGCAGCTCTCTTTCCTCCCGTTCGTGGGATTCCTGCACTTCTCTTTGAGTGTGCTCAGCCTGCTCAAGCCATTCCTCCCTTTCTCTTTGAGTATTTTCAAGTTGTTCATGCAAATCCTGAATCAGTTTTTGAGTAGCTTCCTCATGCTTATGATATTCCTGTATAGACTTTTGGGGTGCTTCCTCTCTCTCCCTATCACGCTCATACAGAGTCCTTTGTAAGTTGTCAAACTTCTCATTTATCATGTTTGCCAGCAGTGTTTGTAGAGCTATTTGGGAACTCTCCTCTGGATTATTCATTATCTGTTCTGACCCCTGATTATCAAGATTGGGAATTGAGATACCCGGATTTGCCATTTTTCTAGTGTTTTTCTGGCTTACTCTGCCCATTTGAGATGAAGATAGCACCAGTTTTGTGCTAGAACACTATCTTAAGGAAGTTCTTTATTTTTTTACCTTGCTGTACTTTATTTCCCTGTATTACTTCACAAATTAACAAAATCAGCTAAGGACCTATTTACATAAAATTCATCATGTTTCTCTAAAATCTACTCTCTTTTTGGAAGCCTGCTTTTAGTTGACCCAAAAGTATATTATTCAGGAGGTCAATTCATCTCTCACAACTCTGTAGTATTAGATTATCATTTAGGATCCTCCTAGCAATATGATTTTGTGTAATCCTGCATCAAGCAGCATATTTCTTTCTCCAGAAGGAAAGCCTCTGTCAAACAATTAATAATAGGTTTTTCTCCTCCTGGCCAGCATCTGTAGTTATATTATCTTCATCTATTTCATGATCTGTTTGTGTATGCTAAGGACTGCTGTGAAAATAAAAAGGCCCTTCTCAGCATTTAGCATTTGTGTATCATTCATAGATATGAAGGTGTTTAAATATTACTAAAATTGCTTTGGAATAAATAATGTTCACCTTGACTATCTTGAGAAAGAAGAATTGGTTTCTCAGAATTTTAGATAAGAACTTGAATGAAAGAAACAAAAGGAAAAGTGAGGAAAAACTCAACACATACATTCAAATTAAACAAAACAACCCAAGAAAACACAAATTAATTCAGTACTCAAGAACCTGCAGGAAATGCAATGATTAAAAAAAAAAAGCTATGACAAGCTTATGAAAATCCTGAGTACATGGGAGTGTGAACTGTTGTGAGGATAGTGGTTAAAGCCCAGACTGGACAGAAATATCTGCACACAATGCCATTCACCTGTTATTATAAATTTCAGGAAGAATAACATAAAGTGGGCTGAGCCCAAGATCATACACAAGTAGGAAGCCAAATTCTATATGAAAAATAATCAGGATAATTTAGGGCTGAGGACATGACAAAGTGGTAAGAAGACCATTTAGGGGCACAAGACACTCAATTCAAAATCTATTATGGGTATTAAAAAGTTATGATTTTAAATAAATTGTAACATTTTAATATGTGAGTGGAGAAAAGTCCATGAGACAGATAGAATGAACCCACGTTGCAATGCTTTCTACTTAAGTGATAATGTTTTGTGGTACTTCAGACAAAACAAAGTTACACTGCAAATGAACATGGATGTTCAGTTGGGTAATGGAAATACTCTACTTAACAGGTGTAAATTAAATAGATTTTTTTGGGGGTAGATTTTATTTCTTGAACTAAGAAACTGGATGATGTCCCTGAACTTTTTTTCTCAAGGCTACCACTCTACTACTTTGAGCCACAGTTCCAATTCTGATTTTCGGTTGGTTGTTTGGACATAAGAGACTCACGGACTTTCCTGCCCAGGATGGCTTTAAACCATGGTCGTCAGATCTCAGCCTCCGGAATCCAGGCATGAGCCGTCGATGTTTTTAATAACTTAGTAAATTGTACCATTACAGTAGTTATAAATGATCATTATAACCTGTGTAATATATGTGTGTACGTATATATCAATGCATACATGTAGAAATATTTTATCACATTTTTGTATCTACAGAAATTTATGAAATCAACCTTCATTATAAAACAAAAAGGAAAAAAAAGTTAATAAGGATCAAAACAAAGGGAATTGTCACACGTTTCTTGTTGTTGAATGGAATGTGAATTGTGAGAATCAGTTTAGGAAAACCACCTCTACATTAACAAAATAGATAATAGCTATTAATTCCAATCCATCTATTTTCACATATTGTGCATCCTCACACATTAGTGTCAAAATCAAAGCACACATTTTTGCCTTTGTATTTAAATCACCTGTTATAATTTAGGTGATAGATGAAGTAATCAAATAAAGATTAAAATAATAGTATGTGAGGCTATGAGTTAGAGCTGAAAAAGATTTCAATATGATGATAACTTAAATTGCATATTTCTTACTTTTACTCTCTTGTCACGTCCCGCATTCTCACATTAGGATTGCATAGAAGGTTCTGACTAAATTATATGTACAATTATGAAAAAATATATTGAAAGAATATGGGCACAGTGTGTTTTAGCTTATTGAGACCTGTAAGGAGTAGTGTGTTTTTGAGGACTTGAAAAACGTTGTGATGGAGATGAAGGAAGGCATGTGCTTATTCTGGAAAACTGTCTAGAGGATTGCTCCCCAGAAAGATAGTGGTGAATTCTTCCAAAAGGTTACAATGAAATCACTTTCAGAAGCATGTTCACTGCTACACTATTCACCATAGCCAAATTATAGACACAGCCCAGATGCCCTTTGGTGGAGGGATGCTTGGAGAAAGTATGGTACATATACATAACTGGATTGTACCCATCCATTATGAAGACTGTTAAATTATTTGCAAATAAATGGATATATCTAAAAATATGTTAAGTAAACTAAGTCAGAGCCAGACACACAAGGGAGCCATGTTCTGTCTCATATTTGGAAGCTAGAACTTTATACAAGTTTACACAACAATATTAACCAAAGCATGCTATTTGCAGAGGGGTATTTAAAAGGTGTAATTTCTTATAAAATTGAACTTTTAATCCCACAAAATCAATACTAGGAAACTATCACTTGGAAGATGTGAGGGGAAGTCAAAAGGAAGGAATAAAGAGTGTGATGGAGGAAGAGAATGAAGGCATACTATTTAATGCCGATAGAATGAAACTAGAAAAACATTAAAGTGGGGGTGAAATTTGGAAGGGTGAGGGGAAGTTATATAAAGATCCATTGTACTTAAAACTGATTTGTTGAATGGAAATTCCCTTGTACAACTGTTTAAGATAATAAAAAATAAAATTAAAAACAATGGAGACATCTGTTCTTAAATTGTGTCCTCTTAAACCTTGACTCAATATAATAGTTTCCTCCTCAGAAATTTTCTTTGCAGTTATTTTCCTCATAGTGACAGAAAATTGACCAATACAACGAATATCAATACATCACATTGCACATCATAAAGATACACAATATAAAATCTCAGTAAAATATTAGAATTCATTACATGATAAAATAACAGGTAGAATGTGCCAAAAGCTAATTGATTTTTTTCCAAGTACTTAACCTATGAAATCTAATTTAATCCTCACAATAATTCCATAAAGTGTAACTATTTCCATTTTGATCTCTCAGATAATGACATTGAAGTCTTTAGAGTTGGAATTACTAGTACAACATTGCACACATGGTAAGTGTTAGCCTAAGGTCCATCTCCCACTGTATCAAATAACTTCATTCTATTTTATGACTAAAATACCAGCACTTAGTCTACTAATTCTAGGAAAATTACCCAGAATTATTGTGTAGACTCTAATAATATTTCACTTTGTTAGAAAATAGGTAACTGTAATATGAAAACTCCACGGTCATAATCAATTTACACTTCCCTTGTGAAAGGAACTGCTAAACTATAACGTTCTTGATTTCTAGCTCAAAATAGTAAAAATCGTATTTTACCCATGACTCAACACTGCACTGCCTGGGGACGCCATCTCTGGTTAACTCAGTCTTACTGAAAGAATGACCTGCCCAATTCCTGCTGGAAACAGACTGCAGGGCTTATGGACCAATCATTTCCACATTGTAGCTCACCTAAGTTGATTACCATTAGACGTATTTTGATTGCTTTTGATACCCAACATTTTGAGAGAAATTTACAACTTTAAAATGCTATTAAAGGAAGACTGATATAAAAATCACATTTGAACCCAGATAAATATTTTATCTTTCATGTACGCAAAAAATGCAGTCTGACCTATCATTAATGTTAGAAACGAAAGGTTAAAAATTATAGACACCAAGACCTAAGCAAGAATTAAAGACTCTCCAACTTGTGAATACAATTGGTTTAAAAAGATATCAAGAAAATTTTTGCCTGTGCCATGGAAACCTAGGGTTTCTCCTATTCCATCCAGTAATGTTTTCAGAGTGTCTGCTTTGAATCCGAGGTCTTTGATCCATTAGGAGTTGATTCTGGTTCAGGGTGATACAAAAGGATCTAGCGTTATTTTTCTACAGTAGTTAACCAACTTTGGCAGCACCATTTACTGAAGAGGCTGACTTTCTTCCATTCTTTTTTTTTTTTTTTTTAGCTCCCTTATCGAAGATTACATGGTTATAGGTCTTTAAGTTCATTTCTGGGTTTTCCATTTTATTCCCTTGGTCCTGAGGTCTGTTCTTGTGCGGTACCAAGATATTTTGATTACTATGGCTTTGTAGTAGAGTTTGAAATTTGGTATTGATATTCCTCCAGCATTTTCTTTCTGTTAAGTATTGTTTTTGTTGTTCAGGGTTTTTATTGTTCATATAAATTTTGGGATTGCCTTTTCCATTTCCTTGAAGAATGAGGTTGGAATATTGATAGGTATTGCATTGAATTTGTAGATAGCCTTGGGAAGTATTTCCACTTTCACAATGTTGATCTTTCCAATCCAGGAGCATGGGATTTTTGGCCATTTTTAAAGTTCTGTGTTGATTTCCTTTTTCAGGTTTTTAAAGTTTTCATCTTAGAGGTCTTTCACTTCTTTGGTTAAGTTAATTCCTCGGTATTTTATTTTTGGTGGGGCTATACAAATGGAGTTGCTTTCTTAATTTCAGCTACACTTTTCTTATTATTGGCATATATAAAAGCCATTGATTTTTGAGTGTTTATTTTATGCCCTGCTACTTTGCCAAAGTTTTGAATCACTTTCAGTAATTTGGGAGTGAAGTCTGTGGGATTCTTTAAATACAAGATCATGTCATCTGCAAAGAGGAAAAGTTTTACTTCTTCTTTCCCTATTTGCATCCCCTTTATGTTTCCCTCTTGTCTTATTGCTGTAGCTAGGCATTCTAATACTAGATTGAAGAGAAGTGGAGAGAGTGGACATCCTTGTATCATTCCTGAGTTTAGAGGAAATGGCTTTAGTTTTTCAGCATTGAGTACAAGGCTGGCTGTAGGTTTGTCATATAAAGCCTTTAGTGTATTGAGGAATGTTCCATGGATTCCTAATTTTTTCAGAACCTTCCTCATAATGGGGTGTTGGATCTTGTCAAATGCTTTTTCTGAATCTATTGAGATAAACATGTGATTCTTATCCTTGCTCTTGTTGATGTGATGAATTATATTGTTTTTCATATATTGAACCAGCTTTGCATCCCTGAAATGAATCTTGTTTGATAGTGGGGTATGATTTTATTAGATGAATTATTGTGGTTGATTGGCCAAATTTTGTTGAGAAGTTTTGCATCAATGTTCATCAATGATATGGGTCTATAATTATCTTTCTTTGATGATTCCCTGCATGGTTTGGGGATGAGGGTAATTAAGGCTTCATAGAATTAATTCGGTAGTGAACTTTCTCTTTCAATTTAATTGAAGTGTTGAAGGAGTATTGGTGTGAGATCTGCTATGAAGGCCTTGTATAATTCTGCTATAAAACATCTGGTCCTGGTCTTTTCTGTGATGGGAGGTCTCTAAATGCTGTTTCTATTTCAATGCTGGATATGGGCCTGTTAAGATGGTTTAACTCATCTTGGTTTAGTTTCGGCATGTCGATATTTGCTAGGAAAAGGTGAAGTCTGCCAAGTTCTCAAACTTATTAGCATAAAGTTTTGAGAAGTATTCCCCTATAATGTTATGAATCTTCATTGTTTCTCCGGTGTTTCCATTCTCATCTCTAAGTTTATTTATTTGGTATGTTCTCTTTTTTTCTAATAAGATTAGCTAAAGGTGTGTCTATTTTGTAAATTTTTTCATAGAACTATCTCTTTGTATTGTTGATTCTTTCTATGGATTTTTTGGATTCTAATTCATTTAATTTTGATTTAATTTTAAGTATTTCTTTCCGTCTACTAGATTGAGGTTTATCTTGCTGCTCTTTTTCAAGGAGGCTTAGCTGTCTCATTAAATTGTTGGTTTCAGATCTCTCCAATTTATTGATGTAGAAACTCAGACCTATAAACTTGCCTCTGAGTACTGCCTTTGCTCTATCCCAGAGGAGCTGGCAGTTTGTGTGCTCCTTTTCGATGAATGTCATGAACACTTGAATTTCGTTTCTAATCGCTTCCATGACCCACTGGTGGTTCAACAGTGTTTTTCAGCCTCCATGTGTTACAGGACTTTCTTTGGTGGCTTTTGGTGTTGAGTTCTAATTTGATTCCCTTTTGGTGTGAGAGAATGCAAGGTATTACTTCAATGTTTCTAAATTTGGACAAGTATGCTTTGTGAGGTAAAATGTGGTCTATTTTGGAAAATGTTCCATTGGCTGCTGAGAAGAACGTGTATTCTTATATTGCTGGGTGAAATACTCAGTAGATGTCTGTTAAATCTAGTTGATCTATGCAGTTGTGTAGGTCTGCGGTTTCTCTGTTGAGTTTTTGCCAAGTTGATCGATCCAGTGTGGATAGTGGTGTGTTAAAGTCCCAAAACAATTAATGTCTTTGGATCTATATGAGATTTGAGGGAAAGTAGTGTTTCTTGGATATATTTGGCTGCTCCGTTGCTTGGCGAATACAGATTTAGAATTGTAATTTCCTCCATAAGGAGAGTTCCCTTAATTTGTATGTAGTGAACTTTTTATCTCTTCTAAGTAATTTTAATATGAAGTCTATTTTATCTGCTGTTAGGATAGTAATTCCTGCCTGTTTATGGGGGCTATTTGCTTGGTAGATTTTGTTCCAGTCTTTCACATTCAAAATGTGTTTGTTTTTATTAGCAATGTGTGACTCCTGAAGGCAGCAGATAGAAGGATCTTGCTTTTTAACCCAATTAGACAGTTTATGTCGCTTAATTAGAGAGTTAATCCTGTTAATATTGAGATAGGACTCTGAGCTATTTGGGAGTTCCTGCCTTTGATAAAATGACAGGTGGATAACACCTTCTTGTGGGCAGAGACAACTGGGTTCTTCCTATGGTTCTTGGATTCTCAATTTTGGTGTGCTTTCTTAGCCTTTATTGTGGTCTTGTTGGTTTTCTGTCCCAGAATTTGTTACTTTTTTGTTTTATTTTTCTCAAGGCTAACATTTTACTGCTTTCCCACAGCTCCATTTCTAGCTTTTGCTGGTTACTTTCAAATCAGAATCTAATGGCCTTTTTTTCCCTTGCCTTTTCTGGTTTCAAACCACAATCCTCAGATTTCATCTTTCTTATTAGCTAGGATTAAAAACAAAAGCCACCAGTGTGGCTTCTTTTTCCTATATAGTTATTAATGCACATACTTAGATAGTAATTTAAAACTGAGTGTATAGAAACAAGATGTATAGTGATGATATTGTCCTGTCAGAAATTCATGGTAGTAAATTTCTTCTTAAGGCCATAAACAAAAAATACCATGATATAATATAAGAGGACTCACTATTGAACATATGAGGCATAAGAGCTTTCTAATAGGTCCATTATTTATTGTTGCCCAACATTAGGAAAAAGTATAACGCAGTAATAAAATAGAAGTCCTTTGTATGACTACTTAAATTTCTTGTTTTTGTAAAGACACACATTTTCATCTAAAATAAGTAGGCCTGTCTATTGTCTTCATGTGATTTTGATGATTGAAGATGCTTAATGAGAAGTCAAAATGTATTAGTAGTTCTTTGCTATCAATTAAATCTCACTTTTTCTTCCTGGAGAATATAATGATTAAAGCAATAATTCAGAATCAGCAAGCAATAGTTCAGAATCACGCTTCCAGTGCAAGTGGATCACCAGTAAGTAATCCTCAATACCATTTTACACAAAGTTTTGTTACAGATACAATCGGCCTTCCTTCTCTAGCTGCTTTTCTAGAATAGACACATTCGTTCATTGTACAGGAAAAGTGTGATTTAACTGATTTGTCAGATCTGTTACTAGAATTGTCAAGGATTTATATTCTTGTCTGTAATTTAGTCAAAGCTATGTATCTTTGGGTAGGCTACTAAAATGTATTTACTAATTTCAAGTAAATACATAAATTCTATTTCCATCTCTTTTTTAAAAATAAAATTGTTTCCTCTATAAATTGATCAGAGGCATGGATGGAATTTGTGGCTAGCTAGGTCATTGTACATCTTTCTCTTCCTCTCTCTTTTTCATGGTTCTCATAGATAATATGATTGCTCCATAATTATCTTAATTTATTTTGCTTTTATATTTTTGCTTGCATCATTTCACTTTCTGCTCTGCCATTATCCCAATCATTTTCATAGAAAGCATTATTTCCTATTTTCTCATTCCTAAAATAAGCTGCACATGAAGACACCACTGGTCATCATTTTCAGCCTATAATTTGAATATAGAGGAAAATCTTTCTCTTTTCTCTATCAATTCCCTATTCACCACTGAGAATAATTTAGAATAGAAAACATGGAAAAAGAGAAAACAAATCATGGTGAAAAAACAGAAGCAGAAAATTCATTGGATTTTTCTGACCAGTTCAACCAATGTGAATTATTGGGGAAATACATAGGCACCTCATTCCCAGTGGTACTCAAAGTCACTGGTTAGGCAATTCGGATGAAGACAAGGAACAAGATGAAAAAGTGAGGAATGGTATCATTTGCAAGAAAAAAGATGGAGAAGGATCCAAGCAAATTTCTTCTTTGGGCTGCCGAAAATACTCAGCTTACTACAGTGTAGACACTACTTTCCAAAAAGGCCACTCATGTGAATATTAGGAATGAGGATGAGTATACCCCACTTCATTGGCAAGCCTTCAATGGACACTTAGACATTATCCATGAGTTGGTGGCTCGAGGCAGATATTCATGAAATAATTGCTGATGGCCGGACACCCCTGCACAGTGCTTATACATGGAATAATACCAGAATTGCTTCTTTTTTACTTCATCATGATGCAGATATCAATGTCCAAACTAAATGCCTCTTGACCCCCTTGCATCTTGCTGCTGGGAATAGAGGTAGAAAAAATATGCTGGATTTCCTTCTGTTGAACCATTTTATCAAACCAGGTCTGAAGAACAACCTGGAAGAAACTGCATTTGATATTGCAAAAAGCATAATATGTATCACTACATCTTTGAAGTTGTGGAAGGCTGTTCAAATTGTTCTCATATGTTGTAATGGTTCGGTTAAGTTTCTTAAATTTCAAAAATGATGGTCCATCTTTGTGTCCTTCCAAAATATTCTCACAATACAAAGTAACAGCAATATCTTACTTTAAAAATTCATGGATTCCATGGTATTCTTCCAAGTGAATTGCCTGACTTTGATATCAAAATGTATTCAAGACTTGTTTGTATATATCTATAATGATTTCTGCAGAGTTTGTGATTTTTTAAAATCAGAAATAAGTTTAACTTACCTGTTGAAATGAGTAGTAAGGAAACTAAAGATATTTCTGGTACTTGTCTGAAAAAGTTTATTTTAAAATAGTCTGTATTCTGTTTGTATAATGTCCAAAATCTGTTTCATTCTCTCCAAATATAATACTTTGAATTCTACATTGATTTATAATATATAGGTTCATAATAAATGTGTCCTTTCAGATTGCATTCCATATAGAAACAGTTTAAGATTCCGTTTTTCCTAGGTCCTTATAGTATTTTATTTCTTTGGGATAAAATGACAATGTTATCTAATTTCAAATGTTTTGTAAAGGTTATGCTATGTAAAGGCCTTTCTAAGATGAAGAGTTAATACACTGAAGACAAACTTTTAATTCTATGAACTAAATGTATTCTTTCACTTGTATCTTTGTAATCAACTTTTTAATAACTGTTTTTCATTTCTTGAATCCGAAGAATACTTCACAAATTTCCATATCATCCTTGTGGAAGTGCCATGTAATTCTCTGTATTGTTGCAATTTAGGTAGATGTGCTGCTGAAGCATGTAGTATCTTGTAAATTTAAGTAGTTAATGATGCAATCTTAATATAGGCATATATCTTTCGTTGCCTATTTGTAAAAAGGAAACCTTATTGTTCCTAGCAATGCTATTGATCTTATTTCCCTAAAATTCTGTGTAGAGTGGGGAAAAAATGTATATTGTTTAATCGATTGCTCACATTTCAACCTTTAAAATAGTCAATGACTATTTTAAGTCTTTTTCATTTTAAACCTGATCATACTTTGAAGCCTTTATAGCTAGGTGCAAAGGTGATGGCTTTTTCAAGTACTTATTTGTCCAACTGAGTTAGATTTGTGGAGCTAAGGGATTCAAAGTAAGCTTTGCTCAAGAGCTACTTCTAAACTTGTGCAGCTTAAAATGTCCCAAATGAGGTCTTACTGGCACAAATGTCTCCCTGACCCTTTCTCATTCTTCCATGTAGGAACAGACCAACCAGAGTATCTTACCCTGACAGCAAAGATTGTCTTACTGCAACAAAATTAATCTTAGTTACAAGGGATCATAGAGAGATGAACAGTTCAGACAGCACTGTTCAGACTAGAAGGTATTTTATTAAAATATAATTGTTTATTATACCTATCATTTCAAAAGTAGCTAAAGCCAAGAAGGTGAAAAATCATTCATATGCATGATTACCTAAAGTCCTGGTCTGTCTACCTTCCAACCAGGCAGGAACTTACACTACAGCATTTACATCACCAAATATTTCCATAGCTGCAGGAGAAGTCCATATATTTCTCCTCGATTTTAGGCCTTAAATTGGTAATGTTTTTATCACATTGTTTCCTCTTGCCTCCAGTCTGTAAATCTACAAATGGTAAATCTTTAGGCCTAACCCTACCAAACACTGAGGTAGAGATAATGGAATAAAACTTTAAAACAGAGTTGCCTTTGATATCCTAACAACAAAAGAACAATGCAAAACATGTGCCTTTTTATTATATTACATATAGTTATATAATTTATACTTATATGTGCTGATTTTATATTTTACACAGTGAAACTTACTAGAATCAGTTGATAATTTGAGAAATAAATTTATATTTATTTATTCCAATAAATACAATTGGAATATAAATAATTAGGTTTAGAGTATATATTAGAATATAAAAGTATCAATGCAATGTCTTCGGTATTAACTTGGGATACCTTCTAAATATTCTTGGTCATCTTAATTCACATGGTAAAAATCAATGTTGTTTTCCTCTAATCTATAAGGGATTTTACACTGCTGTTCTGTTTTTTGTTTAACTCTCTGGTCCCAAACTGTTTTCTCCATATTTTTGAATCATATTTTTGAACCCAAATTTTGCTGATGTTATTTTGAAAAAGTATTATTCTTTTGCAGGACCCAGGGTTCCTAGTATCCCAGGTCCCAGTTATCCACATCATCAGATAAGAAGGGCAAGACGTCTCACCTAGGCCCATGCAATATGCCATCAGAAAGTAATTGAAGACCCATCTCAAATTCTCATTTCCTATAATATTTCAGGTCCTCAATTCTTTGAGACATAGGAATTAGCAGTAAGCAATTGTGAAATGCAAGGCAACATAAAGATGAGATAAAATAAATCTGAGAGAAAGTACTGTAATTCAAATTTCCAATTTACAGATGACCAGCCCATATGAGTGAGCAAGATCACAAATTTCAAAAGATTACTTTTAATACCTCTCTCCTAACGATTAATGAAATATTTCAGTCCAGCATATGTAGGCCAAAAAAATAGTTCCTGGAATGATAGATCCATAATTGGTCTATCAAGGCCAGAAAAATTTGACTTAGAGGTCAAATATAATTCAGAAAAAACATTAATTGAGAAGATCCTTAGTGCTTCAAAACACTGGTACTTCAGTAAAACTTGGTTCTGTAGTATAAAAATGTTGTCATTCTCAATCCAATGATAACCTACATTTAATCTCCTGAAAGTATACTCCTTTTCAAATAAACTTTTTAAAATCACATTCTCCAAAATAACATTTGACATTTGACAAGTAGATGATACTTAGTGACATTAAAAGTTTTTCAAGTGGAGGGAGCAATTTACAATAGACTGGATTTATTTACCCAGCACTAATGTCAAATAGTTTCAACCATTCATTAAACTGTAGAAATAATACCACCCAACCTTTGTGTTGTTCAGTAGGTGCCTTGCAGAAATGTGTTAAATAGATCAGCCTCCCATGTTTCAAACCCAAACATTAGCTAATAAAGTAAATTTCATCACATAATGAGGTACATTTTAAAAAGTCACAAATAGTTGCCTTATCATATGTTGTTTTATGTTTTCCCTGTCTGTCTAACATAGTAAAAACTATGACTTGAAGTCTTGAATATGGGTACTCATCAGAGATGTGACAAACATAAAATCTGTCTTCTATATCTATCATATTTCTCTATAGTAGTAATTATTATTTTTCTTTTTTTCCAAAACATATAGGTAGCAGAAAATACTATCCCACGTAAAATAAAATAATCACAAACCATTGTACAAAGGCATTTATAAAAATTGGTAGTTAGGAATACATTCTAAGCCATTTTTAAACTTTCTTGTTGACTAAAGATTCACGTCTCCAGACTTGCGAATTTTTATTGCAGATGAATGAATTATGGAAATAGAAGTTGACTTAAGTTCAAGTATTTGCAGGATTGAAACTCCATGGAATGTGTATAAACCTTTAAAAATATTAACAGACATTTTAAGAGAATGACTATCTGGAAGATGAAACCAGAGAAAAATAATAGTAAAGACATAGAATGAATGAAAAATGGAACAAGGGACAAGTACAGCTAGAATACTCAATGTACACATGTGATAAAGGAAGTAGTAAATCGGAAATAAATCTTGGAGAAGGGGTTGGTTCAGAATGATAGAAGGAGTAACTCTGATCCAGGAGCATTGGACAATTAGATGGACATATTTAATTGTAACATACTTGCACAAGCTTTTGAAATGCAGCTTAAAAACACAACAACAAAAAAAAAAATCACACAAAAATTACAACCAAACAGCAATCTCTAGGAGTTTGAATATAACCTCTCAAAATTTTAAGCAGTTAATGAAGGCAGTCTTGGGAAAGCAAAAAAAAAAACTGTTCAAAGAGGGCAGTACGGGGTAGGGGAGAATTTTGAACAGATTTAAATAGATTGTCTAAGGTTATAAATCACCTACATCTGCTGCAAATATTTTCTTCTTCGAGTTCTCTTTGTCTGAACTGGATCCTCCAGTCCTGAACCGCACTTGATAGCTTGTGAAGATAGAATGATAGAAACAAGATCAAGAACCCATTACTCCACTGGAGAAAAAATAATCCTCTGTTTTCTCGCATATCTCTTCATTACTATATTTTCATAATTTTAAGTCAAGTGATTTTGAGTTATATCTTTCCTTCTTTTTTCTGGCAAAGTAATTGGTCAAAGTAATTCACTAAATATTATCTGCCATTTTTTTCTATCAATCTGTTTACTTGTCCAAGCGAGTACATTAAACTTCCCCCTTGCATTTGGTTGCCACGAAAACCCAACATCTATGATAATGAGGACAAACTCTAATGTAAAACTTTGTCTCCAAAAAACCAGTCCAAGAAGCTGTGATCACAAATATTTAGGATTCTTTTTTCTTTTACCTTGAAATTCTTCTTGTGTCTAAAGTGCCCACAAAAATAAATACTCCACCACTTTTTGCTTCAATCACTTCTAACCTCAAAGATATATTTTGCTAACAATATGCTTAGAGGAAACAAAAAAAATACTCCACTTTTATCTTCTCTCTTAATATTCTCCTTAGATACCATATCAGGAACAGTGAAGTTATTCTTTGGAAAATTATTTCAATAGATTATTTTTTGTCTTCATTTTGCATTTTCTCAACAAGTTGTATGGAGAAGAATAGAATTAAATCACCCATTTCTTGGATGACAGTGTCTGTTACAAAGGACAATGCTTCTATGTCCTACTTCTATGTCCTCTTCTTAGCTCTTGCGTGATTTCCAATTAATCACAGATTATTGGCTTCAAGTCTAGTGAAGCTGAAGGAATATAAGGCCTCCCCCACTGCTACATCTTCATGGTTTCTCTTTTAAAACTCTTTTATTTGGATGTGGAATTTATTTCCATGTCTTCGTTCAATCTATTCCACATTGTAGTGAAGCAAATACGCTCTGTAAAATCACTTTAGGTAGCAAAAATATTATGACAATCTATATCAAAAAGTTTTGGCTTCTTTCCACTGCTTAGGGCAATACACTGAGCTACGGCTTCTAAGACCACGTTTTCGTACCTTTTCAATTTGCTCAATTCTTTTCTGATCCCAAAACTTTTTGCCGAATGTAATAAGAGAAGTCCTCACTATCTCATGTTAATAAGGATATTATGTTTTTGTAAGATACTTAGAAATATGAAATCATTGGTTTGAAGTATCCAATCAGATTTTTTTCTCTTTTTCAGTATTTCACATGCAAAGGCATTTTGGAAAATATTACAAACAGAAAAATGTATACCCAATACCTTCTTTCATTGTGGAGGGCACTTTCTCCCTAAATATTTGGACCCAAATTATCTTTTTCAGAGAATTACTGTTTGATAATTAACGGTCAATGCACAAATTTTGATATCTTATTTTTTAAAGAAGTTTGAATTTAAATTACACTACAACATTGTTTCACATAGTAAGAGTATATTTCCTGGGTAAGGACAATTCTCAAGGAAACCTACAGGATTGATAGCAAGGTTTCTGAGGTTTGTTTGTTTAATGTAAAAATGAGCCATCTTTACCCACATTGCTCCCTCTCAGTTAAGTCTCCATGGATTTCTTTGCATGAAAGCCTTTTTTCCCAGGCAATTTTAAATTTTCTTCATAGGCTATGTTGTTAAAAACTTTGAACAATTAAAATTTACCTGTCATAATTTTAAAACTCTTTTGAAATTCCTTTATCAGAATCGCGAATTCACCAACGCTAATTCCAACTTTACCATCAATAACAGTTAAAATGTTGTTTTCATGACATAGTGTCCATGAAACTATTATTTTCCAGTGGCTTTGTTATGCATATATATGTCCATGTAAGCTGATGCTGAGCAAAATGAACTCCAAGATATGGAAACAGAGATTTTTATTTACAATTGTTGTTTTCAATGTACTATGTAACTTCTATTTTCTTTGACCAAGGACAAACCAATTTAATAGCAATACTCACAAAATAATATGTTGGAAATGTACATTACAACTTGTGAGGAGTATTGGGGTGAAAGAAATTTATGAGAAAAATGAGAGAGGGGGTAACAAGTTTGAAAAGACATGTATTCAGTACCTTACAATTACTGTAACCACACTGTACATCACTTTGCTAATAAAAAATTTAAAAAATAAGCTGCATGAAATAAATATCATGGATTAGTATAATAAATATTATTCTTTATGTAGTAACTTTTTAAAAATCAATACTAGCTGGCATCTAATTTGAATTAATTATCCCTTTTTAATCAGAGGATCATCAACTTGAATGTTATCCAACTTGACCATATTTTCACAATATACTTGCCTATATTTTCAAAAAAGAATAAATATAGTACTTTCTCATGCTAAAACCGAAAACAGATTAATTCTGGTGAAACCCATAACTTTTAAAAGTAAATAAGTTGTTAAGAAGACAGGATATATGTGTTCTTCAAATTCCTATGACTAATAAATACTCATTTTCAAATTCTGAACATTCTATATCTGAGAGATTGAAAACAGTACGTGTTTGCATGTTATATAATTCTGCAATAGATGCAGTTTCCAATGGGGTGATACAGATTGAGAAGTCAACAGAAAAATAGCCACATTCTGGTAGAGGATAAAACTATGAAACATCTGTAATAATTAATTCTTTAAGAGTAAGCAATTGTTTATCAAAGTAAGCTATTATTTCTATGACCATCAATCCCAAGATTTATCTCATAAAGTCATCCTAGCCCAACAGTTTCCAACTTGTATGGTGCACCTCAAAATTCCCTTAATTCACATCACAAATAGCTTATCTCTATTGTGAAATAATACTACACCTCTGTGTGATGCCCTCCTTGTTCTGGAAAGAACACCTCAATAAAGTGGGTTCCATAAATTTTACCCCCAGTGGTATTCTTGACATCAGAACACTTGTAAATATTATTTATATTTTATAATTTTTTAACTATCATAGATATTCAGGATGCTAAGATGGGAAGATTACAGTTGAAAGTCAACCCAGGCAGGAAGGTTCCTTAGATTCTTATCTCCTATAAACTTCTCAGAAAACGCCAGACACAGGTGGCACTGAGGTTGAAGTGGTAGGGCACAAGCCTTGAGCAAAAACAGGCTCAGAGACAGTGTCCAGGCCCAGAGTTCAAGCCCTAGGACAAACCAATAAAACAAAACAAAAGTAAAAACAAACCTCAAAGCTAGCATTTTTCTCATTGTATAAAGAGGCACGTAATTAAGGAAATTACTTCCTGTGTTACATATATGTAGAAGAAAGAATATGTCACACAATTATTCTCTTCATACCATGTTATACCAAAGATTCAAAAAATGCTATTTTTCTTAATTTATAAATTAATTTCTTCCATTTGTTGGCAACTCTGTCTATATTATTCACATTATCATTTTATATATGAACTGATGGAATTATCTCTTAAATAACTTTTAATTATAACTCTTTTGAAAGAATCTTCTAGGCAAATAGAATGTTAGAATCATTTGTGAGTTTTTCAATTAAACACTCTACTTAAAAATAATTTTGTAGTATCATATAGAATATGAAATTACAAACAAAACCAAAATATTTATTTTAAATCTACGTTCTAATTTAACAAAATCTACATAGTCTTACATTAGATGAACTTTGCTTTTTCTCCAGGGATACCCTTTTGTAATCCTTCATCATTTCTTTGGAATCCAAAAGAATGATGATTATTTACTTTTTCAAATTTTGGATGGGAATCATGAGCCATTTTGCATCTAGGAATGTTCTGTAAAGAAGAGAGCATTTAAAACACAACTGAATATTATATATGTGTTGCATTTCAATAGGAAACTTGACTTCTCAAACCATAATGACAAAATTAGCCCAAACTTCCAACTGTGTATTCCTTTCTTGACTGGTTTGCTTTATTAAGACAAAATTATACTACCTGGTCCAGAGAAGGTATCACTACATAATTCCAATCTCTAATCTGCTAGAATTCTAAGCTTGTATCACATTGCCCTGCCTAGTTGGTTGATTTATTTAATCTAGGTAGAAACTAGCAATTCTAAACTTCTCCAGTGATGTTATCCACCAAAGTGACTGCTCAGACTGTTTATCTACTATTTTCAAAGATTTTCTAACATTTCACACAGGATATGAACATTTTCAGATGCACCTGAACGGGTCTCTGATTCATTCCTCCATGGATCTGATCCCTTGAATTATGATTACTTGACTCTCTTACTATATCTCGTCCCTACCTATGTAATATTCTCAAACTTTTTGAAGAATTTCACTTAAGACTTTCTAATATAAAAAATTATCACTTGATTCTAGTCTTACTCAGGACATATTTTCTATTGTTTTCTAACTTTTCTACATATTCTGAGAGTTGTTTCATTTGTGTGTGCACATATAAGTGCCTCTGTGTGTATGTGTATATTTGTATACATGTATGCAAAAGTGTCAAGCTCTTATTCATCAATCTTACTCATCAATCTTGTTCATGTCTGGTATTCCATCACCTGAGCCATTCTTCCAATTCAGCTTTTGGCTGCTTAATTATAGGTAGTGTCACAAAGATTGTTCTGCCCAGGCTGTATGCAAACTGAAATTCCCAGACTCCTTTACATTCTTAGGTTTTATTTTTCTAGGAGTATCAACTTTTAAACTAAAAACATTTTTGTGAATGTAAAGTCTAAGCTGTAGCCTAGATTTTTAACTCAAGAATTGATATAAAGATAGATGAACATACACATTACATATGCTGAGTGTACATTGTTAGAAATGTGATCTTAAGCTGGGTGGCAGTGAGATCTAAGGATTGAGGTTCAAATCCAGACTGGGTAGGAATGTCCTGGAGACTACTTTCTCGAATTAACTACCAGAAAACTGGAAGTGACACTATGGCTCACGTGGTAGAATATTAGCCTTGAGCCAAATAGCAGAGGGACAGTGCCCAGGCCGAGTTCAAATGTCAAAACCACCACCAACAAAAAATATAAGTAAAGAAAAATAAATGTCAGCCACCAGTTCATTGCTAATATAATCCTTGCTCTCTCAAGATGGACATTTTTTTTTTCCTGGTTAAATTCATGCTCTTATATCTGACCTTTATTGGGGAAGAATTATTCTTCCATTCTACTTTTAACAAATTTGCGTGATTAGCAAGCGTTATTTAGAAATGGAGTGGCCTCATACTTCATGGTCCACGTAGGAGTAATACTTTCTCTATATCACTCCCGTAAATCTACATATTGGACTTGGAATTATTGTTTCAATGTTGTCTTATTTGTAGAGTCTTCTATAGTGTATTGAACCCTTATACTTAAACACAAAACTTCTCTTTCTCCTATTATTGCTATTGTTTCTCTTACTGTTAACTCATGTGCACTTGGGAAATAATGCATAGCACCTACACTCACAAAAGAATGATTTGAGAACCTTCTTCCTATTTCAAATTTGCCTTAATTTACTGAGAACTTTAAAGTTTGAACTCAATGTACTCATGGATAATATATTTATAAGCAATATAAATTTCATATTTTCTCTTTAGTAACTTGTCTCTGAAACATGTGTTACCTCAGGTCCAAAGATATCCTTGTGTTATTTCAGTGAAGAAAGAAAACATTCATTATACCTCAAGCAGCACAATTGATTGTTACTTGAAGTAACTGTTACTGGATGTGGACACTGATCCCAGGAGAGGAATTGAAAATATAGGAATGACAAAATTCAAGTTAACTTGTGCTTTCCTTTTTATTGTACAAGAAAAATATCCCAAGGCTTGAAGGAATCTCTGTCCCTGACTTGTTCGAGTGTGTTCTTTACTTATATGAAACCTTTCTGTAAACTTCTAGTTTAGAATATTACCAAAAGAAATAATATGCCATTTGAAGGCCAACATAGAACAAAAGGTAATAACGTTGTTTTAAAAGTGTTCTACTGCAAAGAAACAAAGTCATGGAGGTTTTAAAGTGTATTATGGATGGATATTTGAACCCTGAGATGATTCGCTTGTTGCAGGAGTCAGTTATCAATTCCTTTAGTCTGGTCCTGATTTCTCCATAGCAATAAGGATTCCAAAAAAGCAGGATCCAGTGAGCATGATCAGCAAAAGGAGCCTCTTCTCAGACTAGTAGTCCTTTAAGGAGGGTCCCAAAGAAATATGTGGAGTTTTTTGCTTGTTTGTTTACTTTGTGTTGGTTCTGGGGGTTGAAGCCAGAGGCTGAACCCTGTCCCTTAAAAATTGTCTTTCCTGTCCACCTGCCCCCAAAGCTAGTACTCTACTGCTCGAACCAAAACTTTTTGGTGCTAATTAGCGATAGAGTTTGGCAGAGTCTTCTGCCTGGGTTGGCTTTGAACTAAAATATTAAGAAAGCTAAGTGACATCAACTGCATCGACTTCTCTTTTGAAACAAGAAATATTAAATGAAGTTTATTATAAAGCTAATATTTGACAGTTTTTAAAAGAAGAAAATGTCCAGCAAAGAAGCCATAACCTCAATAACTCAGCAAAAGTAGGTTCACTGAATAATTTAGGAATTATTTTTTCTGCTTGGGAAGATTATTGACATTTTCGTTCTTTTTGGGAAAACTTAAAGTCATATTTTCACTTATTTTATTGGTCGTGGGGCTTGATCTCTGATCCTGGGCATTGTCCCTCAGCTCTTCAGGTCAAGTTGAGTACTTTACTACTTTAGCTACAACACCGCTTCTGGGTTTCTGGTGGTTAAATGAAGATAAGGATCGCTTGGTCTTCCCTAACCAGGCTTGCTTTTTTGAACCACAATCCTTTGGTCTCAATTTACTGAGTAGATAGGATTACAGGTGTGAACAACCAGGAGCCAGCTCATATTTGCATTTATGTGCACTGAATGACACTAGCCAAAGAATGGAAATTTGAATCAAATGATGACATTGAAGCTTTTCAGAAACATTGAGGTTGCAATAAATATGTCCTCCTTTTCCATGTTGTTACATTAATGACTCATGAGCCATCTGTATAGATGCATTTAGTATCAGGAAATGTTCATAGAGAAATATAGAGAGATTTTTAGAAAGCAAACGAGATCAGATATGAAAGAACAGCACAGAAGCAGATACATTTATCTCACAGAGATTAAGAACTAGCCTAAGAGACTTAGAATGCTAAAGGCAATGATGACTAAGCCTAGTTGATAACTAGGACTTCAATAACCAAAAATGGTTCTCTAGAAGAGTTTCTGGTATACCTTAGTTACTATCATTTATTCCTTGCATCTGAAGTTATTCCTCCTCTTCTGTTACAACTGTTACTTAGCCTCTACCTTTTTGGTGTCATGACTGACCAAAAAGTTTTCAAATCTCACTTAGACTACCCTTCTCTTTGTGATTAGCAGTGACCACACAAAATCTTAGAGTCTTTGAATTTCCAGAGTTAATCTTCACCTGACATCTAAGCACATTCCTGGCATTAATTGCTGTGACCTAATGAACAAAACATTTTTTTTCAACACAGTACCCTAATATAAGTAAAGTACATGACTTAGGGACTATTGTCAGGTGTCAGTATGGAAGGAGCAATTTTATATTCCAAGTATGGGTTCTAACCAAATGTATTTTGTTGTGTTTTGTTTTCTTTTTGCCAGCCCAGGGGCTTAAACTCAGGGCTAGGGAATTATTCCTGAGCTTTTTTTCTCTCTCTGAAGGCTAGCACTCTACCACTTGAGTCATAGCACCCCTTTCAGTTTTTTTCTGTTTATGTGATATGAGGAACTGAACCCAGGGTTTTATGCATTCTAGGCAATCACTGTAACATGAAGCCACATTCCCAGAGCCCTAAATGACTTTCTTAAGTTGACATTATATTTTCATTCTGTAACTATGTATCATAATTTTGGCCAGGTGCTATAAAATGATGTAGAAACAATACAATAAGTCCAGTAAGGCTGGATGGACAATGAATAACCCTTAAATTCTAGCCAGGGCACAGAGGGGCTTACCTCATGGAGCTGTTTCAACAGGCTGAATGAGACAGCTCCTGACCCACAGCCAACCTCCAGAAAGAGAGGGCCACTTTGGGTTCCAGCATTATGGGGACTCTGGGTCACTTCCTCCAGCACCCATTCAACCAGTTCCTGTGAGAAAGAGGGAGAAAGAAAGTCAGAATTACACAAGTTGGGTGCTGGTGGCTCAGAACTCTAATCCTAACTACACAGGAGGCTGAGATATGAAAATCATGGTTCATAGACAGCCCAGGCAGGAATGATTATGAGACTCTTATCTCCAAAGATCTACCAGAAATCTGGAAGTGGCACTATGGGCTCAAGTGGTAGAGTGCTAGCCTTGAGCTGAGGAGCTCGGGGACAACAACCAGGCCTAGAGTTCAAGCACCACGACTGACAAGAAGTGGACTTCCCACCACAAGAAGTGGACTGAATGGAACCCATTGTCCTAGGGAACATGGTAGAGAAGTCAGGCCGAGGTCTTGTGAAGTTGAGGTCATAAGAAGGTCACCTGGCTTTTCTGTGCCTTGGTTTCCCCAGCTGAAAAACTCAAGAGAGTGAAGGCTCCCCTCCTTAATGGGGATAGGGGAATGATGAAAGAGAGCCATTCTTTGTTTCATAATCCCACACCTGTTGTACGATTAGTAACAGGCCCCACCTGAGCCCTTTCCAGGTATCTTCCTGTCATATGCTCACAGAATTGCCAGCAGCCAAGAACTTTATCTGTATGCTGCTCCCTCTGTTCCTAGCCATGCTCCAGAGATCCCTCTGTATAAATGTTTCCTCACAACTCACCTGAGGAGACTGAGTTCCCATGGTTGAGGCCCTACACAGAGCTTCACCTGTGGTCAAGAATCGGCTGCTGTGGACTAAGAGTTTGGGTTAATAGATCTAAACTGATGACTGAGCATGGAGTTACATGTCTACCATCCCAACTACAGAGGACCAGGCCTGGTGGATCATACCTGTCACAGATACAAGGACCACTATCCAGCCAATCCTGAGCATATGTTGAGTCTCTACATCAAAAATGCCCAAGACAGAAAGGTGGCCCCTCAGAGCCAGGGAGAGGAATTAAGCAGGGGCTCATGGTTACCCCAGAGTGGTGTCTGACCCAGGGTGGGGGTGTTGTTGGGGCAGCCACTGGGAGAAGCTGTTGGTGGCTGCTCCAGGTAGCGCGAGCAGCCTGGGTGGTGGCATTATGGACACATGGGCCCAGAGCAGAGGACCAAGGGCAGGGACCAGGTCAGGGCCTTAGGTTGGCTGGCAGCACACCATTGCCAGAGCTTGAAACCCGGCACCTCAGGAAGGTAGGAAGGGGATTGGGGGGCCAGGGATTGCATCAATTTCCTACTATACTCCAAAGTCACATTGAGTCTCTTGCTCAGCACTCAGTCAGCTCTAAGTTCCTCAACTGCTGGTAGTGGTGTAAACTAACAGAGGGAACCCTGGTGCTACTGGGCAGCATGGAATGTGGGTGTGGTCACCATTCTTGTATCCCATTGGTCAGAAGGAAACATGAAAGAATGGAGATGTGGCCAGAATCCTGTGATGCAAGCAGCATGGGCAGAGTCAAGATGACAGCGGATCCCCTAGCACTTTTCCCATGCAACTCTGCACAATTCAGTTGGGGACAAGAGGGTGACCTGCTTTAGCTGGATGGCTGCACAGATAGTTGTATATGTTTATTTGTTCCCAGTCCTGACCTTGAACTCAGGATCTGGGCACTGTCTGTGAGCTTTTTTTTGCTCAAGGCTTATCCTCCTCACAGGAGCCACAGAGCTTCTGGCTTTGTTGAAAAAGAATTTGGACAGAGGACTCAAGGACTTTCCTGCCTAGGGTGACTTTGACCATTTTCCTCCTATCACAGCCTTGTAAGTATCAAGAACTACTTAGAGCTACTGGTGCCTGCCTAATTGGTCTTGCTGTTGTTCTTGGACAGACCGGTGAGTTCCCTATCCTTGGGTTGAAGTAGGAGTTGGAGCCCACAGTTCAAGTCCTGGTCCTGCCACCACCTCCAAATGGCAGGAGATCCTAAAAAACTTGTTCCCATCCATATGATTACCAATGGAATGTGATGTATGTCAAGATTGAAGGAGCATTTTTTGAATGATTCTAGGATAAAATTATACACAAATATAGGACACTGATTGATTTTAATTAATACTTTATGAAGCATTTAAACAATCACAGTAATAAAATGGAGGCATAACGAAATACCTAAGAATTGGACATCACATAGTATAAAGGTGCCATTTTTTCTGCCAGGACTGTGATTGGAACTCATTGTCTTGGTAACTCTGTTCCACTGTGCGGGAAGGGGAAGCTTGCCCCCTTGAAGTCAAGAAATTCAAGTCTGTTCCTTAGGCCTGAAATCAATCCCCACCTATAGAAAACGTCATATTCATGTACAATTCACATATATGATTTCTATTTCTATACATATGTTGACTCCATATTGCATTCAGTGTAGTTATTTTATTTTTTAGTTTTATTCATGTATTGACCATTTATTTTATTGGCTATTATGGCACATAGAACATTGATTACATTGATTACATAGGATATAGGTCTGCATATGTATTCCACTTCATACCTGACACCCAGGACATTCACAGAAAAGGAAAACATGTGTCACTATCAGTTTCTTACTCCATGATTCATTGTTTGGGAGTGCTGGCATCTGAACTCATGGCCTACAAGGCCAAATTAATGAATGGGTGAGTGTCAACATGCCATCCTGGGGCAAATTGAGCAGACAGGCAATTCCCAGGACCTGATATTGAGTCCCAGTGGTTAACAAAATAAGAACAGATTGACATGAAGATGGCAGCACGCTAATAAATATATAATTTTTAGAGTGCCAGAGATGTCTATACATTAGTCAGTTATATAGACTACATTCCTACCAATTCCTGGGTATTTATTATGCCTCTATATAATTAATGTTATTGTTTTCATCCATATACTATGAATGAAATCAATCAGTGTCCTGAAATTATTGCATTCCTGTAAGTAATAATATTCTTTTAATTATTTATAAATAATAAATGAAATCAATGAACCTCCTGAAATGATGCTGCCTAATTTTATAGGAGCATGATTCACAATCAACTCATTCAACCATGACATTGATAACATTCCATTGTTATTCTTATGGATAGGAACCAGTTTCTTAGTATCTCTTGCCATTGGTTGGTGTCAGGACGGGGATTCGAAATCAGGGCCTATGTTGCTACGTAGGCCTACGGCTTCCCTGATAGTCTGCCAGCCTTCAGCAATGCAAGGTGAAGTACCTTTTGAAACAGTGTAATTCAGATTCAGGAGGGTCACCGTGCAAAGGAAGAAAATGTAAAAAGGCATTTTTCTTGAGCATTGTTTCTGCAAGACCTAGGTGACTAGGATCTCAGGAAGAGCTGTGGGTCCAGTGGCTGCATCCTAGCATATGGTGATAGAAGCTGAGGCAGAGTTGCCAAGACCTGAGTTCAAACGCGGTGCTGAGAAAAATTAAAAAAAGTAAATTAGTTCCCTGGCTTGCACTTCGTGCTGTTTATTCTTCCAGGCTTTGGATTTGAACTCAGGATCTGGGTAAATCTGCAGCAGTGTGGATGAAGGGGAAGATAACTGTACTTGAAGATAAAATCAGGCCTGTTCACTAGTCCTGAATTCAAGACCCAGCCCTAGAAACATATTATTTATACACATTGTAAAGATAGTATTTATACTTACCCATAGATGTTCAGTCCATACATGTTTTGTGTGGTTGTTCCTTGTATTTTTTGTTTTGTTCATTTATTAACCATTGATTTTACTATGTTTTACTATTACCTTTATTACATTGATGACATCCTATCACAGAGCATCTAGATTTGTAGAAATGTTCTCCATCATGCCTGACACCCAGGATTCTCAGAGAATAGGAAACCAAGTTTCACACTCGGCTTTTTACTCCACGATCCACTTGTTGGTAGTAATGGGATCTGAACTCAGGGCCAGCAGGACCAATTGTCCAATAAGTCAAAGTGAACACACCAACCTGTGAGCAACTAAAGAGCTAGGCCATTCCCAAGATCTGACATTGATCCTCAGGGGGTGGTCCAATATAGTCATAAATCCATAATTTAAACATAGGATCTATATTGACATATTTGGGTGGTCAGCATCTTGTGTTTGGTGCACTTCTCCTTTTTTTGTCTTTAATTCATGGAGGTATTTTGTATGTTACAAAATATGGTGACACGTAAAACTGTGCTGACATGAATGACAACCTGTTCCCATGGTTAGAGGTTTGCCTATGCATTCTCCATCATAGTTAAGACCCATGACTTTCACAGGAGAGGAAATCATGTGCAACAACTGGCTTCTGATATCAGGATGAATCTTTTGTCAGCGTTGAGATTTGAACTCAGGTCTGGGTAGCTCTGTTGCACTTTGGGGGAAGGGGAAGCTCACTATCCATGAAGACTAGAATGTCAGGCCTGGTCCAGGGCCTGATTTGAAGCCCCAGCACTGGACAAAATAGCAAGCCCACCTTTTATAAACATAGGATCTCTCTTGACCTACAGGTGTGGTATGCATCTTGCATTCAGTGTAGTTATTCTTTTTATTTTGTGTCTTGTTCATGGATGTATTGTGTATTTTATTAAGTATGGTGACAGATATAACTGTGCTGATATGGATGACAACCTATTCCCATGGCTATAGAGTTGCCTATAGAGCATTCTCCATCCTCCCTGAGACCTAGGACATTCACAGGACAGGAAAACATGTGCAACCATAGGCTTCTCACATCAGAATGAATCTTTTGTCAGTGCTGGAATTTGAACTCAATGCCTAGCAATCCCAATTGGTGAATGGGTCATGGTGAGCACACCAGCCTGTGAGCCACTAAGGAGCTAGGCCATTCCTGGGACCTGAGATCGAGATCTGGTGGGGGCCAATATAGTCATACATTCATAATTAAACAGGGGATCTATATTTCCAAGCATGGGTGAGCGGCATCTTGCGTTTGGTGTAGTCATTCTCTTTATTTTGTGTCTTATTCATTGATGTATTGTGTTTTTTCTTGAGTAAAGGATGGTAGATATAACTCTGGTGAATTGGATGACAACCTATTGCAATGAATATAGAGTTGTCTATACAGTCTTCCTCCTAGGTGAGGCCCAGAACTTGCACAGCACAGGAAAACAGATGCAACGACTGGCTTCTCACATCAGGGTGAATTGTTAGCAGTGCTGGCATTCAAACTCAGGTCCTAGGAGGCCCAACTGGCCAATGGGTCCACGTGATCACACCAACCTGTGAGCCACTAAGGAGCTGGGCCACTCCCAGGAATAGAGATCGAGCCCCAAGGAAGTCAAAATATTCCTCAATGCATCATTGAAACATGGAGTATATATTCACATCTGTGTGAGGACTGCATCGTGCGTTGAGTGTAGTTATTCTCTTTATTTTGTATGCTATTCATGGATGTATTGTGTATTTTCTTGAGGATATGGCTACAGGTATAACTGGGCTGACATGGATAACAACTTATTCCCATGGCCACAGGGTGGACCACAAATTCTCCATTAGAGCTGAGACCCAGGACTTGCACAGGAAAGGAAAACAGGTGGAACGATTGGCTTCTGATATGAAGATGAATCTTTTGTCAGGGGTGGGATCTGAACTCAAGGCCCAGCAGGCCCAATTGGTGAATGGGTCCACATGAACACAACAGCCTGTGAGCCATAAAGGAGCTGGGCTGTTCCCAGGACCTAAGATTGAGCCTCCCTGGGGGAGGGGGAGTGAGAAGCATAATAGTCATCCATTCAAAAGCTGAAGGTATCATGCAAGTAAGTACATATTTGTATAGAGTAGGAGAGATGGTGACCTGTGATGGAATCCAATCTGTGTGACTACCGATTCTTGGATCTTTCCTGATGACTCCATTTCATGACAGTGATGATTATTGTCACACTTCCTCAACTGCTCTTTACAAATAATAAATACCCCATGAGTCTTGCCTATCATTTCCTACTCACATCATGCACGAACTACTCACTCAAAGATGAGATCGATTGCATTCCATGACTCTTCCTAGGTCCAGAAACGAGTATCTCAGGATCTCCGCCATTCCCTCCTCATAGGGGGGCTGAATTCAAGCCTCAGGACTGGAAAAGGTACTCCTTATATACATTTTAAAGATAGAATTTATACTTCTGTCTAGATGTTCAGTTGACATTGTGTTTGTTGTGGCTATTCATTTTATTTCTGGTTTCATTCATTTATTTACCATTTATTTTATTGACTCTGATGACACCTATACAATTTATTTCATTGTTTACATCCTATCACATAGCATCTAGATTTTAGATGTGTTCTCCATCATGCCTGGCAGTGAGAGGATCTGAACTCAGTGCCTATCAGGCCCAATTCATGAATGGGTGAGTTTGAGCATGGCAGCCTCTAGCCAATGAAGCTGTATGGTGGTCCGTAGGCACTGAGATTGACACCCGGGTTTGGCCAAAACAGCTATACATGAATAGGTAGATGGTGCTATACAAATAAATATATATTGGTAAAGAGTGCCAGAGCCATCTATCTATGATTTAATGACACCTACTACGTTCCTACTAACTCTTAGGTATTTATTATACACCCATTGGAGGAATATTATTCTTTTCATGCTTAATAAACTATTAATTAAGATCAATCAGCATTCTAGGATTATTGCATCCAATTTTAGACTAGATGGATTCATGAACTACTCTTTCAAACGGTATTCCTATCCTTAGGAATGAGTCTCTTGTAATCTCCTGCCATTGGCGTGAAGACTCGGATTTGAACCCAGGTCCTATTTGCTAATGATGAGATCATTCTTTGGAAAATGAACACTGATCTACACCAGAATTGGAGTTAGAGCTCCAGGTTCAAGTGTAGCAGATCCATATGCCCAGCCTCTCAGACTCTAGCATTGTAACCTTGTGTCCACAGGGTTCTGAAAGGTCTAATATTGAAAGCTTAATATGCTCTCCAATCCCTTTGTGATAAGCAGTTGACTTGTATTGTCAATGTCATTACAGTTCTGAACCTAGCAGAGCACTAGTAACTCAGGCCCTCCCCCCTTGCTCAGGAGGCTGAGGTCTCAGGACACAGAGTAAAACCAGCCAGGGCAGAAAAGTCTATGATAATCTGACTTCCACTTCTGAAAATTCAGATGTTCAAGAGTTCCCTGTTTTTCCTTGGTGATGAGAAATTACTGGCACTCTAAATGTTCCTAGAGTTCTTGAGCTATAGAAGCAGGAAAGAAACATTATTGACCCATCCTGTGTTCAAATGAAGTTTTCAGGATCCGAGTCCTAGTCCTGTTAGCAGGAAGAACTCCAGTGTAACACTGTATTTGAATGACAGAAAACACGTGCAAAAGCCAGGCTAGTTGCAGAGAGCAGGCCTGTAGGATTAGGAGGCAGAATGTACACACTCAACAGGGAAGTTAGTTGCAAAACCAATTCATTCCAGGCACTACCAGCAATGGGGGGAAACCTGAAACATTTGTTAGAGTTAAACCAGGGTCAGGCTTTTGTCAGCCTCTTCAAACAATTACTAATTAACCTTCCTCTTCAGGTGAAGGGAGACTCAGGCTATGTTTAGTTTACCAATAGAGAACCAGTTTAGTGGGGGAGAGGGGAGGAGCAGAGAAGAAAAAACCTGCTCTCTGGTCTTAGGGAGTGGGTTTTTTATTCTCCATCAGTCAGATCTGAAGGCCCTTCTTTTACCTCTGCCAGTGTATTCTCCTTCCTTCATTCTCCAAGTAATTAATGCAAATCCCAAGACCAACTAGAGGCAGGGCTGTTTCTCTTCTCTCTCCAAGCACCTAAGTTAGAACCTACCTCTGCCCTCTTGGCTCTGGGGCCCTTGGCTGCCTAAGAAGTGGGAAAGAGACAGTCTTCCTGCTCTGTGATTGTGTGAATGCGATGCTGGTGGCCTGGCACACTGCAGAAGGCCTCATGACTGGGAATTATTCCCTTCTTTCCTCCTGGTGTCCAAGACCCAATTCATCTATCATTTTTCTTCCTTTCTATATATCTATGTATCTATCTATCTATGTATCTATGTATCTATCTACCTACCTACCTACCTACCTACCTACCTACCTAACTAACTAACTAACTAACTAACTAACTAACTAACTAACTAACTAACTAACTATCTATCTAGCTATCTCTTTGCCAGTTCTTGGGTTGAACTCAAGGCCTGGGCATTGTCTGTAGCACACTATTGCTTGAGCCACAGCACATATTCTGGCTTGTTCTGTGTATGTACTACTGAGGAATCATACCCAGGACTTCTTGCATGCTAGGCAAGCACTCTCTCAGTAATCCACATTCCCAGCCCCCTCATCTTTTCCTTAATGGTAGTTTTTACATAAGTATGCTACCATTTTATGTCCCCAAGTTTAACTTTCTGAATACTGGTTACTTCTATGAAACCTGATTTTCTCTTCCCCTGCCTGATTTGTGATGGCTCCTGAATTGGCCTCATAATAAATTGTAAATAAAGGTTGCTGAAAGCTTCATTGTGCATCATATAAGGACACAGGCCGGGAATCCTGGAAGAGAAAACCATGGGTCTGAAATGAAGAGAATGATGCAGTATGCACAAGGAATATATCTGAAAAATAATCCAGTAAATAAAAGCAGAATTATTGCATACAGTCTGTTTGTACTCAGGGAAGTAATATACACACATAAGTAGGTAGGGCACTGATATATAAACTTGGCCTTCTCTTTTTGAAATTTTTTTGTGGCCATCCCAGGGCTTAAACTCAGGGCCCGATGCATTCCTCAGCTTATTTTCCCAAGGCTGACGCTTTACCACCCCCACAGCTCCACTTCCAACCATCTGGTGGTTAATTGGACATAAGCACATACGAGGCTTTCCTGCCTGGACTAGGCTGTGTCTCCTGCCCAGCTTTCTCCCTCAAAGCTGGAGCTCTACCCTCTGTGCCACTGTTCAACTTCTGGTTCTCTGATGGTTTGTTGGAGATTAGAGTCTCACAGACTTCCTGCTCAGGCTGACTTTGAATGGTGATTTCCTGAAGAGGCTTCAAGTGGCTTTCCTCAGGGATTCCCTTAGGAGCCTCTAAACACACAAACCCTTAGTCGAAATCTCAAGAGATACATGAAGATACTTCTAGTGTGTTCTAGATATTTAAGGTTTTGAGACACCCAACAATCATAATTATTAGATCATTTTATAGGCAAAAGGTGCAATTCAGACAGTGTGAGGATCACTCCAGTTTTTGGTCCTCTCATCGTGAGACAGTAAATTCACTTCAACTCAATGTTAAATGACAGAGCTTGCATATCCTGTGGACATTTGCTCCCAAATGCTGTGACATTCATTTCTCACTTTTGGTTCAAACCTGTGACCAGAGGAGAAGATGAGGAGAGAAAATACTTTTCATAGAAAGCATTTATAAAGAACATTGGGTAGTTGACTTATAAATTCAAACCATTGAATTACCCTTTGAATGAGTCAGATTGTCCAGATTAAAAAATGAAGAAATAAGGAAAGAAGGTGTCAGTGGCTTCTCACTGTAATCCCAGCTCCTCAGCAGGCTGAGATGTAGAGAATATGAGTTTGAATCCAGCCAGCTTAGGAAAGTCCATGACACTGTTATTTCTAAGACGTCATAGAAAAACCCAGAAGTGGGGTTTTGATTCAAGGTTAATGCACTACTCTTGAGCAAAAGGAGCTCAAGGACAATGCCTAGGCTCATAGTTCATCCCTAGGACCTGCCCCCTCAAAAAGAGCCTGTACCTCCATGTCTTTGTGTATGTATGTATGTATTTCTATAGGTGAAGCTCCAGAGTAGCTATGATGAATAGCACCAAGCTAGGAAATTTGTATTCAATACAATGATTTCATAACAGAGAGTGTTTTGATGACAGTGCATGTTCCTGGGCTCCTCTCACTTTCCCCAGTGTAGCCTGAGGGTTTCTCTGCATCCCAGGCCTGCTGGAAGAGGTCTCTCTCATTGACTGGATAGGCAGACAAAAGGCCTCAGTCCTGTACAGCTGTGTAACAAACAACTTCCTCCAGGTCAGATAGTGAGGATGAGTGTGGGCAGGATCTGCAGGTCAGAAGAAAAAGGTCTCTTTGTAGCCTTAGCTATCTCTCTCCCCAGTGCTCTGGTTTGACAGGAAGCCTTCATTTGTTACACGTTCAGTGGCAGGCCAAGTCCTGTGCACTTATCCTGCCTTTGGGAGACTGTATTATGCTGTTCACATACAGTGCTTAATATAATTCAGGAGTCCTTCAGGCAGATAACTAGGGCACTGAACTTCATGAAGTGTTTCATTGAGGGCGATGATGGGCCTATGATGCTTCTCTTAGGTTTCCAGAAGCTTCGGAAATCCAAGCACATATGTGATATCACAAAGCTTCCTGTCATACAAGGCTAGTGAATCTCATCAGGTTTTGGAATGTTTGACCTCTCCTAGTTGGGCCCTGGATGTCTAGGATTTGGGGTTGAACACAGGGCTGGTTGAACACAGCATCACTTTCTAGTCTGTGTGTGTGTGTGTGTGTGTGTGTGTGTGTGTGTGTGTGTGTGTGTGTGTGTGTGTAAGCACACATGTGCGCAAGCACATACACCATTCTTTGAGTTTGAACTCAGGAACTGAGTACTGTATGTAGTTTCTCTTATACAAGGATTGCCTCTTCCACTTGAGCCACAGAGGCACTTCAGCCTTTTTTTTTAGTGATGTGGTCCTGAGAAATTAAACCAAGGGTTTCATACATTTAAAGCACTCTACCACTAAAGCACATTCCCAGCCCTCTACTTCAGGTTTGTTAGATTGTTTCTGTCTTTCTTTTATTGTTGTAGGACCTGAAGTCTAGCCTGGGTGCTGTCCTTGACCTCTTTGGCTCAAGTCTTGTGTTATACCACTTGAGCCAAAGCGCCACTTCAGCTTTTCTTGTGGTGCATTGGAGCTATGTGTCTCAAGGACTTTCCTGCCCAGGTTAGCTTTGAACCTTGATCCTGAGATCTCATCCTCCTGAGTAGCTAGGATGACAGGCATGAGACACAAGCACCAAGCTTCCACTTCAGATTTCTTAGTGGTGAATTGGAGATAATAGTCTCATGGGACCTTTAATGTCTGGGATAGTTTGGAACTCAGATACTCAAATCTCAGCTTCCTGAGAAGGCAGGATGACAGACCTCAGCTATAGAACACTAGGCTGTGGCCTCTGCTAAAAGAAGGTTTTTGGTTCAACGTGGTGGAGTGCTAGCCATGAGCCCAAGGGGTAAGGGACAGCACCTAGGCCCCTATTTCGAGGTTCATGACTGAGAAAAAAACAAAACAAAACAATTGTCTGCAGTAGACAACTGACTAGTCTTCAGTAATACATAATTTTGTTCCTGCCAAGGGGACATATCTTAGTCTCAATATTCTCGGCATGATCATCTCAGTTGTAGAGCTCTTACAAGGGCCATATGGAAGAATGCACTCTGTGAAGGACACAGCACATGGCACTCTTTGCATGACTCAGCACAGAGCATCCTGTGGAAGACTCAGCACCCTGCTCCCAATGCAAGACTCAGCACAGAGCACCCTATGAAGGACTCAGCACATAGCACTCTTCCACAAGCTGTCATTAGAATTAGGGTGCTTTCATCAGTATCACCATTCTTTGAGGAACATTTCACAAACCACACAAGTTCACATCTAATGGTTTAGTGGGGTGGGTTTTTTTGGGGGGGGTTAGCCATGGGTCTCTAACTCAAAGCATGGGGATACTTTTCTAATAACACTTGCTCAAGGCTAGAGCTCTACACTTCGAGCCATATTTCCAAGAATCTAGCAGACTTCCTGCCACGTTTTAAAGCCCCGAGCAGCCAGGATATCGTGGATAAGCCAGGGTAAGCCAGGATGATGGGGGTAACCCATGGAGCTGGGTTGCAGCAGTTTACATCTGGTTAAGTCAGTTTAGGTGGCAGCTGTCAGCACCAGACTACTAGTTTTCTCTGTGATGAGGTACTTGAAGACCTGTCCTTATATAGTTGCATTTAGAACATTCTACCTTTTTTTGGCGGCAGTCCTGGGGCTTGAGTAAGGGCTTTGACATTGTCCCTAAGCATTTGTACTCAAGGCTAGCACTCAATTGATTGAAAGACAATAGAACTTCTGAGCTTTCTGTATATGTGGCTCTCAGGAATTGAACCCAGTGCTTCGTGCTTATAGGTGAGCACTCAAACACCGAGTCCCAGGAGTGAACGAGGTATAAATAGAAATAGATTGCTATATATAAATATTATATACACAAAAGATGTTTGTATATATTAATTTATGGATATTATTACTATCAAACATTAAATATTAAATTATGGCTCCATTTAATGATGTGTCCAAGTTAACAATTAATAAAGCATTAATTAATAATTAGTCAGTAGCCTGTTATTTTTATCACACATGTACATACATCCATTCATATAATTACATATTTTATGGAATGAGACAGATGTCTAGATACTATTAAATCATGCATCATATGTTACTACCAATTATTAGGCATTTATGTTTCCATGCAATTTTTATTCTTTTAATGATTGATAAAATATTGAACTTAATCCACGTTCTATAATTATTGTGTCTAATTTTATCCTACAATGATTCACTACTAATTCAATCTGTTTTTCATTTATTGTAGTGACAATGCTTCCACCTAGGACATTTTTTATATTTATGACATCCTATTACATAGAATATAGATGTGCAAATGAATTATACATCCTACATGTCACTGATCACTTTCAAAGAAAAAGAAAATGTGTCACGCTTGGCTTCTCACTCCTCGATTACACTTTTGGCAGTACTGGGATATAAACTCAGGGCCTAGAAGGTTCAATTCGTGATTGGGTGACTGTCAGCACAGCAGCCTGTAGCCAATTCAGCTGCCAAGCAATTCCCAGGCCCTGAGATAGAGACCCGTATGTTGACCCCATATTGTGCTTAGTGTGGTTGTTCATTTTATTTTTTGTTTTATTCATTTATTTACCATCTATTTTATTGACTGTTATGACAATGAAATATTTATTACATTTATTATATAGGATATAGTTTTGCCCATGTATGAAATTTCACAGCTGACACCAGGAGTTTCACAGAAAAGGAAAACATGTGTTACCATGGGATTGTTACTCCATGATTCAATTTTTGTGAGTGCTGAGATCTGAACTCACTGCCTACAAGGCCCAATTCATGAATGGGTGAGTGTCAGTATGCCATCCTGGGGCATATTGAGCTGACAAACATTTCCAGCACCTGAGATTGAGCCCCAGGGGTTGACAAAATAAGAACAGATTGACATGCAGATGGTAGTACACAAATAAATATATATCTTTATAGAGTGCCAGAGTTGTCTATACATTATTCAGTTACATAGGCTACATTCGTACCAATTCTTAGGTATTTATTATGCCTCCATGTAATTAATATTATTGTTTTCATCCTTAATGAATTATCAATTAAATCAACCACTGTTCCAAAACTATTGCGTCCATGTAATTAATAGTATTTTTTGTATGTGTCAAAAATATTCATTAAAATCCATTGGCCTCCTAAAATCACTCTGTCTAATTGTATAGTATTATTCAGAAACTACTAATTCAACCTTGCCATTCATAACATTCCATCAGTATTCCTCTGAATAGGAATGAGACTCTTAGGATCTCCCTCCATTGGTAGGGGTCAGGACTGGGTTTCAAACACAGGACCTATGTTGCTATGTTGGCCTATTGCTTCCCTGGTATCCTGCCAGCCTTCAGCAATGCAATGTTACCAACATTTTTCAACCGTGTCATTCAGACCCAGCATAGTCACCTTGCAAAGAAAACAACTGCATAACCGGCAGCCATCTGCAAGATGCCAGGTTTGTTTTTTTTTTCCTGTGTAGCATTAATTTTTATTTTCATTTTTTTCCTTCTGCCTTTGGGGCCCAGGAACCCAGATTTGGTTTTGGGTCTAGTGGTTGTACCCTAGCCTAGCGTGATCAAAGCTGAGGCAGAATCGCCATGAACTGAGTTCAAGCTCTGTGCTGGACAAAATATAAATAAATAAATAAATACATTCATACATACATACATACATACACACATACATACACACATATATACACACATACATACATTAAAATATTTGAAATATTATGAGGCCCCTTTGCTTGGAATTCATGACCTTTTTTTCTACCAGGCCTGGGATTTGAACTCAGGGTCTGGATAAATCTGCAGCACTGTGGGAGATGGGGAAGATCAACGTGCTGTAAGACAAGAAAGTCAGGCTTGTTCCTATGTCCTGAACTCAAGTCCTAGCTCTCAAAAAATAATATTCGTATACATGCTTACTGCATTTTGCGGTTAGTGTATTCATTTTATTTTTGTGTTTTATTTATTTCTTATGTATTTTAGTGAGTATGATTACGCATGATTACATAAGAAATAGATTTGCCTCTGTATTCTACATCATTCGTGAAACCCAGGACTTTCACCAATAAGGAAAACAAGTGGGGCAATTGGCTTTCCCACCAGGATTCAGTTGTTGGCAATTCTGTGACTTGAACTCAGAGCCCAGCAGGTCCAAGTCATGAATGGGTAAATGTTAGCACATCTGTCTCATGCAAGTGAAGTTGATGGGCAAATTTGAGGACCTGAGATTAAGTCCTAGAAATGGCCAATATATAAACAGATAGATGTTTAGATTGCAGTGTGTGTCTGTGTATGTGTGTGTGTGTGTGTGCATGTGTGTGTATTTACATATGCATATACATCTATAAATGAATAAAGAGAGACAGATAGACATTTATGTAGATTCTAGTGTATAACCCTATATAAAGTGTGATGTCTATATCTTATTTTCTTATATTCTATTACTACCAATTATTTGGTCTAAAATTATGCCTCCATTAATTAATCACGGTAGAAGACTTAATAATTTATTAATCAATGACCTATATTTATTGCATACAATCTTATACTGGAATGACTAGCTAATTAGTAATTCAATTAGTACATTTCAAACATTCTATTAGTGTTCCTGTATATAGGAATGAATTTCCTAGGATCTTCAGCCATGTGTAAGTGGCAATCTCAGGATTGAACTCAGGGCCCAGGTGTCTGAGTTGGACTCAGGCTGCCAGCCTGCCAGCCTTCAGCCATGGAAGGTCACATACAATTTTCAAGCCAAGTCACTGAGACCCAGGAAACCAAGGAAAAACTGTTTTGTAAATTCCTGTGTTTTTTTCCTTCTCCATTTTGTTGGTTTGATGTATTTTTGCCAGTACTGAGAGTTGAACTAGGGCCTAGGATTCCTGTATCATCGCACCCCAGCCTAGGGTAATCATGGTTTAAGACACAATAAAATGCTTCCTAGAGCAAAAGGAGCTCAGGGAAAATGTTTAGGCTCACAGTTCAAGCCTCGGGACGTGCCACACACACACAAAAAAAATGAGCCAGTAACTCCATGTGTCTGTGAATGTATGAATGTATTTGTATCAGTGAACATCCAGACTTTCTATGTAGAAAGGCACCCAGCTAGCAAATTCGCTTTGAATAGAATGATTTCATAGCACAGACAATACTTTGGAGACAGTGCATGCCTGGGGGCTCCCCTCACTGTTCCCAGAGTAGCCTGAGGGGTTCTCCATACCCAAGGCTGCTGGAGGAACTCTGCTTCATTGTTGGAACAGGCAGACAAAAGGCCTCACTCCTGTACAGCTGTGTAACAAACAATTCATCCAGGCCAATTACTGAGAATGAGTGTGGGCAGGCTCTGAAGGTCAGGAGAAAAAGGCCTCTTTTTACCCCAAGCTCTCTCTCTCCCCAGTGCTCTGTTTTGACAGGAAAACTTCATTTGTGCCACATCCCGGGGCAGGCCAAATTCCCTGCACTCATCCTGTCTTTATAAGACTATGTTTCAATGTTGAAACAAACTGCTACCATTAATTCAAGAGTGATCCTGGTAGACAATTAGGGAGCTACACCTAATGAAATGATTCATTATTGGCAACGATGCCTCCGTGTGTGTGTGTGTGTGTGTGTGTGTGTGTGTGTGTGTGTGTGTGTAGACCAATCCTGGTGCTTGAACTCAGGACCTAACCACTGCAACTGTTTCTCTGGTACAAGGACAGCACTCTACCACTTGAGCCACAGAGCCACTTCAGGGATGAGGTACTTTTCTAGGGATGAGGTACTGAGGATTCAAACCCAGGGTTTTACACATGCAAAGCAGTCTACCCCTAAGAAACATTCCCAGCACTCCACTTCACGTTTCTTTCTTTTTTGTAAGTTGGAGTTGTTCAAGTCTGGGCCTGGGCGCTGTCTCTGAGCTCTTCAACTCAAGTTTAATGCTCTACCATTGGAGCTTCAGCACCCCTTCAGGCTTTCTGTCAAAGAATTTCCAGCTAGGCTGGCTTTGGACTGTGATCTGGGATAGTTTTGAACCTAGATCCTCAGCTTCCTGAGCAGGCAGGATGATAGACCTCAGCTAAAGACACCTAACCAGTGACACTTTGCTGCAAGGGGGACCTTGGCTCCCCATGGTAGAAAGTTAGCCATGAGCCCAAGAAAAAAAAATCAGCATCTAGGTTCTGAGTTCAAGGTTCATGATGGAGAAAACTAAACCAAAACAATTGTCTGCAGGGGAGAAGTCACTAGAGCTCAGTATATACAGAAATTTGGCCCTACCTTGGGGACATATCCGAGCCTCAACTTTCTCATCTGCACAATCATCTTACTTGTGTAGCTCTTATAAGGACCAGATAAATGAATACAACTCGTGAAGGACTCAGCACATTGCACCATGAGAAGGACTCAGCACACAGTACCCCATGAACGACCCAGCTCCCCATGAACAACCAGCACCCCAGGAAGGACTCATCACATAGCTGTATCCCACAAACTGTCATTAGATTTAGGTTGCTTTCATCAGTATCACCATTCTTTCACAAACAACACAAGTTCACATCAAATGTTTTAGATGTGAGGAGGGTCATCAGCCTCGGGGATTGCACTCATAGGTTGGAGGTCCTGTCCTAAGAACTTTTCCTCAAGGCGAGAGCTCTACCACTTTGAGGCACAGCTCAGAGTCTCCCAGACTTCCTGCCAGGGCTGAGTTTTCAACCCACCAGTGTTTGATCTCATCCCCCAAGCAACTAGAGGTAGGAAGCAGTGTCTGGTTCCATGGTGCTGGGTTGTATCTGTTCACTACTAGCTAAGTCAGGTTAGTTGGCAGCTGTCAGCTTCATACTCCCAGCTTGCTCTGTGATGAGGTATTTGAAATCCTTGCCTTGCCTTCTATACTTGCAGTCAGAACATTCTAACTTGTTTTTGGATCCAGTCCTGGGGCTTGTGTAAGGGCCTAGACACAGTCCCTAAGCGTTCATGCTCAAAGCCAGTGTTTGACTTCTTGAGTGACAGCACTATTTCTGGCTTTTTCTGTGCATGTGATAGTGTGGAATCGAACCCAGGGCTACATACATACTAGGCGAGCACTCTAGCACTGAACCTCAGGAATGACAAGTGTAGAAATAGATATGTAGATTGTTACATATATATATATATATATATATACACAATGTGTGCATATATTATGTATGTATGTATAAAACAAGTCAGAGATGTATGTATATTTAATTATACATACTATATTACTAACAATTATCAATAAATCATTCCTTCCTTTATTTAAGTATTATGGTTGAATACATAACAAAGTATTAATTGAAAATTAGTCAATGTACTATAATTATTGTGTATTATTTTATAATATAATCATACACTAACTACGAATGTAATTGTTACTTTACAACATTCTATTCATATGGATGTATATCAGAATGCGTTTCTTAGGATCTCCCGCTATTCATAGGTGGCAGTCCTGGAATTCACACCCTGGGCCGAGGTTGCTGGTTTGGCTATGGCTTCCCTGATAGATAGCCCACCAAACTTCAGCAGTGCAAGGTAATGTACACTTTCTGGGCCCTGTGAGTTAGACCCAGGATGTTTCCAATGCAAAGGAAAAAACAATGTAAAAGTGGCTTCTAGAACTTCCCAGTTTTATCCTTCTCTTTTTTTCCTCCTTCTCTTTTTTTCGGTTTTGGGGTCAGAACTCTCGGTCTGGGTGCTGTTTCTCAACTCTTCAGCTCAGGGCTGTTGCTCTACCACTTGGGTCATAGCACTACTTCAAGCTTTTTTATGCTTATGTGGTGCTGAGGAATCGAACACAGGGCCTTATGCATGCAAGACAAGTACTCTATTTCTGAGCCACCTTCCCAGCACTTATTGTTTGCCAGTCCTAAGATTTGAACTCGAACTCGAGTCCTAGGATCTCAGGATGGGCTGTGGGACCAGAGGCTGCATCCCAGCCTACGATGATCGAAGCTGAGGCAGAGTTGCCCCAGGCCTGGCCAAAAAAATTTAAGGCCCTGGCTTGGAATTTGCACCATTTTTATGGCAGGCCTGAGATTTGAACACAGCATCTAGGTTACTCAGTGGCACTATGGGGAAGAGAAAGCTCACCATCGTTGAAGATAAGAAATTCGGCCCAGTTTATAGGGCCCAAATTCAAGCCCCAGCACTGAAAAAAATAATATTCATATATGAGATCTATTTGCATACATGGGTTTACTCCATATGACATTTATTACCCTTATTTTTTTATTTTATTGAGTATTACTACATATATAACATTTATTTCATTTATTACATCTTATCACATGGATTTATTTGCATATGGATTATACATCATACTGAGACCCAGGACTTTCACAAAGAAGGAAAAAATGGGTCAAAATTGGCTTCTGACTCCACATATAAAATTTTGGCCATGGTGAGATTGGAACTCACAGCCCACAATGCCCAATTCATGAAAGGGAGAGTTGTAGAACAAAAGACTTTGGCAAACTGAGCTGCCAGCCAGTTCTGGGGGCCTGGGAACAAGCTTTGGTAGTGGCTGATAGATACAGATATGTATCTATATCTATAGATAGAGATATAGATACAGATATAGATATAAATAGATAGATCGATTGATAGATCAATCGATAGATAGATAGATGTATAGCTTGCAATATATATGAGAGAGACAATGTG
Source organism: Dipodomys spectabilis (assembly GCF_019054845.1). Classification (NCBI taxonomy): domain Eukaryota; kingdom Metazoa; phylum Chordata; class Mammalia; order Rodentia; family Heteromyidae; genus Dipodomys; species Dipodomys spectabilis. The sequence continues at coordinate 190,211 of NW_024871111.1, read as the reverse complement.
AGGATATTAAATTATATGTATTATGAATTATTATTAAATTATGCCTCCATTTAATGAAGTATCATGGTTGAATACTTATTAAAGCATTAATGTAAAAGTAGTCTGTATTGTTTAATTAGGAGAATCATAGCATGGTGCTGGAATGGAAGACATAATCCACTACTTTTTGTTTGTCATTCTATACGAGAAACATGAACTAACTGCAAATTTAATTGTTAATTTTATAACATTCCATTAGGCATTCCCATGGATAGGAATGTTTTTCTCAAGATCTCCCTTCATTTGTAGGTGGCAGTACTGGCACTTCAACTCCAGTCCTGGGTATTTTACTTCGAAATGCAAACCATTGGAATGACACTGTGAAGATTTCAGTTTGTCACACTGAAAGAAACGAATGAGAAGAAGAAAAGAAAGCCAGGTGTCATTTGCTTCTGCCTGTAATCCTAGCTCTTCAGGAGGCTGAGAGGTAGAGAATGCCATTATGAATTCTGCCATGACAGGAAAGTCCACAGCACTCTTATTTCTGAGGGATCACAGGGATAAAATATCGCCATGAGTAGGGCTGTGGCTCAAAAGCAGATTGCTACCCTGGTGCAAAAGGAACTCAGGGAGAGTGCCTAAGCTCATTATTCAACCCCCGGACCTGCAAATACAAATTAAAATAAAGTAACTCCATGTCTCTGCATGTAAGTATGCATGCATTTCTATCTGTTAAGGTCCAGAGTCATTATGATGAAAGGCACCCAGCTAGGAAATTTGCTTTGAATAGAATGATTTCATTGCACAGACAGTGCATTCAAAACAATGCATGTTCCAGGGTTCCCTTCACTGTTCCTAGTGTAGTCTGAGGTTTTCCCCAAACCACAGGTTGCTGGAGGAAGTCTGCCTCATTTTTGGAATAGGCAGACAAAGGCCTCACTCCTGTACAGCTGTGTAACAAACAACTACATCTGGGCCAATTAGTGAGGAGAATTGTGGGCAGGCTCTGAAGCCCAAGAGCAAAAGACCTCTTTGTACCCCAAGCTGTCTCTCTCCCCAGTGCTGTTTTGACAGGAAGCCTTCATTTTTGCCACCTCCCATGGCAGGCCAAGTTGCCTGCACTTGGTCTGTCTTTGTTAGACTACGTTCCAGTGTTGAAATAACCTGGTACAATTTATTCAAGGATCCTTCTGGCAGACAACAAGGGAGCTGAACCTAATAAAATGATTCATTATTGGCAATGGTGCCTTTCTAGGTTTCTGTAAGCTTGCTAAATCTAAGCACATGTGTAATATCACAATGCTTCCTGTCATTTATGGCTCGTGAAGCTCATCAAGTTTTGAAAACTTTGACCACTCCTAGTTGGGCCCTTGGTGGCTAGGTTTTGGGGTTGAACACAGGGCCTGGGTGCTGACCATAAGCTCAGAGCAAAAACCAAATGGGACGTTTCATTTCCATTGTGACATTACGGATCACATTGTGCCATCCCAAAACTATCATGACTTCTTATCACCTTTGAAAACACTCATGGCCTCTGTGACATCACAGAACCATTTTGTATCTATATCCTCATGGGAACTAATGACAACTGACATCAGACATACCATTGAAACATAACAAATCCTTTCTGACATCATAATTGTGACATCATGTTGCCATTATGACACCATCAGCTCATTTTGACATATAAAACTATAATGGCATCATAGCTTTGTAACATGACATTGTCATTCTAACGTCATAACACTTTGTGTTTGCCTATGATGTTATTTGATTCTATTTCTAATGTAGCATGTCGGTTTATCTCAGAAACTCATTGTGAATTCATGACCATTGTGATATCACAATGCCTTAGTAGCATCACATTGCCATTGTGATGTCACATTGCCAAATTGATGTCACAAAGGGATTTTGATGTGACAATGGTTGTTTCTGATATCAACCCGCATGCCACATTTCAAATACAAGGAAATCACAGATTAGGTATTCATAATGTGACTATGATATCACAATGACATAATGGCAAATGTTTAATGTCATTGTCATTTTGTGATGTCACCATAAGCTAAAGATTTCATAACAACAATGTGATGTCAGAATTGTTATGATGTCACACAAGGTTTATGATGTTATAATGGTTATGAGGTCACAATGTGTTTCTGTAATCAACTGATATGCACATTTGAAATAGAATGAAATCACAGAATATGCATTCAGAATGTGTCCATGACAGCAAAATGGCAATGCGATGTCATAAAGCTATGATGTCACTGTAGCTTGGTGATGTCGCAATGAGCTGATGGTATCATAGCAACAGTCTGATGTCACACTGGTGATGATGTCACAAAGGGTTTTTGATGTTACAATGGCATGACAGATCTTAATTGACATTAGTTTAAAGTGAGGACAAGAGAATGAAGTCACAATGACATACACAAATGAGCTGTGATGACACAAACGCCATGACTTTTGTCAAAAGTGCTAAAGTTCCTGACAGGCTTTGTTGTCAAAGTATTAATGATATAAAAATGGGTTAGTGATGTCAAAACTAGTTTGAAATATCACATCTTATTTCAAGTTTCAATTGCTACAAGTTCATAATTATACAATTTCACAGAAGGAGCTTGATGTCCCAAAGGCCATGAATTTTCTAAGATGTGATGAGGTCATAATAGGTTTGTGAAAGCATGATGGTACAGTAATATCACAATTGCAATATGATGTCAAATGATGTCATAAGAGAGTTGTTATGTCACAATTAGTTGGATGCCATTATAGTGATAAGTTCAAAATATTTTTGTGATGTCACAGTAGATTGCTGATGTGACAATGGCATTCCAGACCTCAATTGTCATTAATTCACAATGAGTATATAAATTTAAAACAGGCTTATGAGGATTCCAAAGCATTTGTTGGCACAAATGTGATGAAATCAGAACAGATTTGTGATGTGACAATGTGACACAATGGTGATTACATCTAGCAGTGTGATGTCACAATATTCAGGATGTCACAATATTTCATGTCATACCGGAAATAATATGAGGTCGAAAATAGATTGAGCTCTCAATGGGCCTAACAACACAGTGGCAACATGTCACAAAACTTATCAGGACAGGATATGTTAGAATTTTCACAGTTGTTTAGAGATATAACAATGGCAAAGTTATGTCACAAAGGGATTGTGATGTCACAATGCTTATGAAGTCGAACTGTGTTTTTGATATGAACCCACCTGCCACATTTGAAATATAATGAAATCACATAATAGGCATTCATAATGTCTATATGATGTCACAATGACAACATGATGTCATAGTGGTATGATGTCATTAAAGATTTGTAATTTCACCATGAGCTTATGTCATAATGACAATGTGATGTTACATCAATGATTATATTGTGAATCCTTTGTGATATTACATTGGCATATCTGATCTCAGTTGACAATGAGGATATGGATAACAATGGGACTGTCATGTCACAAAGGCCATTTGATTTTTTTTGCCTGTAATAACATGATTTATAATAATCAAGAATGGAAACTCAATGCCAATAAGCAGATGAACCCATAAATCCAATACAGCCTGAATATTATACAGGAATATTGTACATAGAATATTATACAGTTTCAAACTAAAAGGGAATTCTTATGGTTCACCAAAGACAAACACTGAAAATGTTATTTCAAGTACACTGTCAGTCACAAGAAAACAAACACTGAATGTGCATTAGAAGGTGGAATTGAAAGTGTAGCTTACAGAGAAAACAGGATGACAGCTGTTGGGGGTGGAGGAAGGTTAGGAATTCTTTTTTGGTAGGGAAAAAAGTCACTAGAGATGGCTGGAGAGTTTGTCTTACAGTAATATGAATGCGCTTAATAACCTTGACCTGTCCTCTTAAAATGGCTAAAATGCTATGTTCTTTGTTTAATAAATGTTTCCAGTGGCCTTTCTTATGTTAAATGAAACAAGTAAGATGTAAGTCATCCCTGCTCTGTGAAAGTGGTCACTGCATACTGGAAAGCACAGGAAGGGACAGGATGAAGCTCCCCAGGGAGCATGGAGCACACAAAAGGAATCACCATGGTTCCTCTTGGGCATAGCTAACAGAACTTACCATACACTGCAAAACTGCCCAAGTGGGCCATTTGAATTTTCAAAGGTGCTAAAGATGTCATAATGGGTTTGGGAGGCCTCAAGGTGATTGTAATATCACAACAGCAAGGTTTTATCACAATGGCTTTGTGATGTCACATTGGTGATGAGGTCACAATGGACAGGACAGGGTTGTGATGTCACAACAGGTTAATGATATCACAATGACACTGTGATGTCGCAAAGGATTTTCATGTCACAAGGCTTTGAGGTTACAATGGATTTCTGATATCCACCAATATTGCTCGCTTGAAATATAATGAAATCACAGAATAAGCATTCACACTATGTCTATAATATCACTCTGACTTATGATGTCATAATACTATGATATTTATGTTTAGTGATGTCAAAATGGCATGTCTTATGTTATTAGTCATTAGATTACCATGAGGATCCCAAAGGTTGCTATGTGCTGAGTCTTTCAAAAGGTGCATATTGCTGAGTCCATTACACAGGGTACTTTGTGCTCTTTTTTAAAATGTGCTGTGTGCTATCATCCCAAATGGTGCTATGCTCTGAATCCTTGAAAGGTAGGTATCCCGAACAATCACACATGCACACACACACACACACACACACACACACACACACAAACATGGAGGTCACCGTGCACCTATTGGTGTGTGGGGTGGAAGGAGAAGAGTCCCACAGCAGTTGGGCTGAGGGGAGATTTGATCCCCCAAGCAGCTGCTGCTGGGGTTGGGGGAAGCCTTGACCTGAGGTAAGGCTGCTTCTGTCATGGCCTGGTAGCGTTAGGGCAGAGTCAGGACAGCACAAACCCAGGGATGGAGGTGTGGCCGAGGCGGGTAGGAGGCATGACCAAGGGGAGGACAGGGCGTGGCTGAGGGAGCACGTAGCTGCTGCAGCAAGGAGCACACTGAGCTGGCCACTTGCTCAGCAGAGGCAGGGCAGCCAGGAAGAAAATTAGGGGCAGAGAGAGAGCAAAGAAAAGAGCAGGCACATGCACCAGGGGAGGCAGCCTCAATGGCTGGCCTCTGTTGCTGTAGGAGCACGGGTCTGGGACAGGAGCATAGAGCACACAAAGCCAGTACATCAGGCACATCCCTAGCACAGTTAAGGCTGGTTGTTTCCAAGGGGAAGTGTCTGACCCTGGAGAAGGGCAGAGGTGCTTCGTGTTGTGTCATTAGAGTGGTGCTCTCCTTTTGTGAGAGCCCTTGTTTCTGACAAGGGTACGGGGAATGAGAACCCGCGTGCTCCAGCTTCTACATTGTCCCAGATGAGGAACCAACAAAATTAGGAGAGGCACAACTCTGTGTCTGTGTGAGTGTGTGTATGTGTGTGTGTGTGTGTGTGTGTGTGTGTGTGTGTGTGTGTGTGGGTGTGGGTGTGTGTGTGTGTGTGTGTGTGTGAGAGAGAGAGAGAGAGAGAGAGAGAGAGAGAGAGAGAATCTTTCTCCTTGTACACCCTGACTGTGCTCAGGTGAGTGATCAGTTGGCAAATTGCAGGTGCTGAATGGATAAGTCTTCTGTCACCGTTCTGGATTTGTGTGTGTGTGTGTGTGTGTGTGTGTGTGTGTGCATGTGTGTGTATGTGAGTGTGTGTGTCTGTGTGTGTGTACGTTGGGATAGCAGGGAGATGAGAGCAATGAAAATATATGTAAGTCATCATGTCTAAAAACAGCTAAAGCATTTTATTTCTGTGTGTGTATTTGTTGTTGTTCTTTTTTCAATACCAAGTATGAGCACAGCCACAATTTTTGTTTCCTCCTTCACAGTTTCTTTGCTCCTTTATGGGAAGATTTCAGTAGACATTCCTTTCCTCCTATTTCCACCTCTCTCTTCCCCCTTTCCTATAGCCCACATTAGATGCTGGGCCTGCATGTGCCTCCCCTAGGTGACCTGTGTGAATGCTGGACTAGAGTGGACACTGCTGGACTAGAGTGGACACCTGTCCTTCTATCCACAGCCAAATGTTTGGTGAGGTGAGTGTGACCACAGTCACAATCTTCCAGCCAGACACTCTGCTTTTGTGTTTATAGTTAGAGCTAATTCAAGGGTTGGGAATGTGTCTGCCAAACAAAATTAGGGAATGAGGTGAGGGAGAGGGTAGGACAGGGGCTGTGAATCTATGGGGGCTGGCATAAGTTGTGACATGGCAGATGGTTCACCCTGACCGAGGATGAGAGGGGAACCTTACCTAGGGCATTTATGGTTTCTGTGGGCATCCGGGCACAGGGCTCTGGGCCTGCACTGGTGGCATGGATTCCCTCCTGGGGCATTGCACCAGTTTTCTGATTCCTCCCTGGAGTCCTGCAGACTCCAATCTGTGTCCACCCTGGCCTGTTTCCAGCTGGGAAGTGGTACACAAGTCCATTCCCCCTCCTGGAGCCTTCTCCATATCAGAAGGTGGCAATTAGCTAGGGCTCACTGAATGCCTGTTTCTGCAAACTGCTGTAGGCTGTCTGGAAGGAAAAGGGGACCACTGACTTGGGAACACTTTAAGTTGGATTGAGAAAAATTAAATGCCACGTTTTCCAGGGTATTTCTTTTATTTAAGTTGGCAATTTTCACTAACGCCTGGGATTATGAGTCAAATTAGATGGATGATTTCAACCGTCAAAATATGATTTTCAGAGGTCAGGAAGATGGCGGAGAAGCTGGAGGCTAAACGAGCTCTCCCATAGAAAGAAGTTTTAGAGTTCTAATGAACACTCCTAAGCCAGAGAATTACACCAAGTGTGCCATCACAGTACAAAGAGTTTCGCCAGAAAGGGAAAATCCAGGCAAAGAGACAAATCTGAGCACTTACTGGCAGCTGCGGCTGCAGCAGTGGTGGCTGTAGCCACCATATCTTCAACACAGAGTCCGGGTCAAAGGTGTCAGACACAGCAGGTAAACAGATACTACTTAACACCAGCAAGAATTGACAAGGAGCAGATATCTTCACCCTGCAGATCTCAGACCAGGGACTACCCAGGGACCAACCCTCAGGCGTGTGTAGAAACCTGACATACTAATTCCTGAAGGAGCAGTGGAGGGAAGGCACCCATCCCAGACCCCACTACAGGAGATCTCCGTCTTTGATACTGACAAAAGCCAGGCTGAGCTGCCAGCTCCAACTCAGGCCTTGGGAAAAAACAAGACAGTCATTTAGCAGGTCACAGGAACCTGCCCAGACCTGCAAGGCACATCTGCTCCCAGGAAAATGTCATCCACCCCAGGCAGAGGAAAATCTGCCCCCAGGAGTGGCTTTCTTCACTTGGTAAACAGAGCCAGATGTTGTCCCTCCCTATAGCAACCTAGACAATCCATTGAAATTCAGTAAACATAAACCCCAAGAAAGGCTCCAGGCTGGGCTCTGTCACTGTCTCAGTAGCTAGCCCCTCAGGGAAAAGCTACTGTTTGCTGAAAAGCCTCAACTCTATCCAGAACTTAGCCTCAACACAGCATCTCCAAACTAGAGGGAAAAAGCCATCTCCCTCTTTTGTGATACTCAAAAGAGATCCCTCTCTCACAGAACTAGCCTGGGAGGAGGATCACAAAATCCTGGGTAAAGCAGAGCATTTTTTGCTTGCCCAAAAAACTGATTTAATAAACCAATCAAGCCACAGGAAAACCAAACACCACAAGCAAACCAGAGACTCCACCAAGAGACTGGTTATGGACACAAGGGAGATACAGAATCTTTCCATTCCCTCCAAAAAAAAAAAAAATCAAAGCACTTTCTTTTTTTTGCATCTTATTTTTATTTTTTTTTTAATTTTAAATTTTAAAAATGTTTTTTCAATTATTTTTTCTTTTCTTCCTTGTATAATTTTTATTTTAGGTGTATATGTGTATGTGCTTTTTAAAATCTCTACTCACCTTTTGATCCTTTCTTTCTTTCATTCTTTTCTCATTCTTTTCATTTCTTCTCTTTCATTCTTTTCTGAGTGACTTAATTTCTGTTCTCTTCACCCTCAAATATAACCGTCATCAATTATTAAATCTTATCCTCCATTGTGTCCATACTTAATCCAGAAATAACTCAATTCCAAACCTCTTAGACTTAAATTACTTAATAGCAGTATTACCTCTTTATACCCATATAATATTTTTGAACATTTTTATTTTTCTAGTTTTTCATGTCTCCTTTCTATCCCTCTCCTCCTCTCATCCCATCCTCATTCTTCTCTGAATACTACTTCTTCAAACTTACAGTTTTTAAGGGTTTAACTTTTTTTTGGGGGGGGGTCCGGTCGTGGGGCCTGAACTCTGGTCCTGGGTGCTGTCCCTCAGCTCAAGGCTAGCACTCTACCACTTGAGCCCCAGCGCCACTTCTGGATTTTTTCTTTTTGCTTATGTGGTGCTGAGGAATCAAAACCAGGGCCTGAGGCATTCAAGGCAAGCATTCTACCACTGAGCCACCTTCCCTGCCCCCTAACTTTTTAATTTAAAATTTTTGTTTTTCCTTTTTTTCTTGTCTCTTTTTTCTTTTTCTTCTCTCTTTTTTTCTTCTCTCTTTTTTCTTTTTTTCACTCTCTCTGCTATCATTCTGTCCAATGCATTTCCCTCTTTGGGATTAGGATATGGTTAATTCCACTCTCCCTCACTTTCCCAAATCCCTCTAATCCTATTTTCCCCACATTTTCCCTAAACCTAATAATTTCTGGTTGTCAAATTCTCCTTTGCTGTTCTTAGGCCATTAAGACATAGTTGTTTGATGTTCAATAGATTGTATCTCTTGAACCAGATGCTATCTGCAGATTTTGGACTATGCAACTATGGACTTTGGTTGATGTTTACTTTAAAATAGTGTTCTAGTACAAAACTGGTGTTATTCTCATCCCAAATAGGCAGAACAAGCCGGAAAAACACAAGAAAAATAGCAAGCCCGGGGTTCTCAACTCCCACTCATGACAATCAGGGGACAGAACAGATAATGAATAATCCAGAGGAGAGTTCCAAAAAGCTGTATAAACACTACAGTTAAACAGGGTAAGTAGGGCTGGGAAGATGGCTCAGTGGTAGAGCGCTTGCCTTGCATGCCTGATGCCCTGGGTTCGATTCCTTAGCACCACATAAGCAAAAAGAAAAAAGCCGGAAGTGGCACTGTGGCTCAAGTGGTAGAGCGCTAGCCTTGAGCTGAAGAGCTGAGGGACAACGCCCAGGCCCAGAGTTCAGGCCCCACGACTGGACCAAAAAAAAAAAAAAAAACAGGGTAAGTAAAAAAAGTGAAAACTTGCAAATGTCTCTGTGTGAGCATGATAGGGAGAGAGAGGAGGAAAACTAAAGATCAATACAAGAGTCTCCTGAGTGTGAGGAAGCTACTCAAAGATTGATACAGAAATTACGTGAGCAGATTGAGAACATTCAAAGATTAAAAAAAAGGATTTGCTTGAGAAGGTTGAGATCAAAGAGATAGATAGGAATTGCATGAGCTGGCTTAGAACAGAGAAAGAGAAAGTCAGGAATGGCATGAACAGGCTCAGAACACTCAAAGAGAACTACTGGAAATGTGTGAACGTGAGGATGCTAATCAAAGAGAAATACAGGTACTGAGAGATGGGGATGAGAATAGACAAAGATCAAAGGAGGCATTTATGAAATCCATAAACAGAGAGCTGAAAGACATCAGTGAGACCACAAAGGGAATGCTCAGTGGAGCCCTACAGAAGGAATGGGAGTCCAAGGAATCCATAACCAATCAACTAAGTGATTTGAGAATAAACACTGAATACAAAATTAAGGAAGTAAAGAAGTCCTTACAAGATCTAGAACAAAGTTCTAACAAAGAATATTAAGCTCTCAAAGCGAACCAATTAGAAGGAAAAGAAATAAAAAGCGAAGTAGAAAGTCTTGAGAGTAGAATAGACCATGCAGAAGATCGAATCTCGTGGATTGACGACAGCATAGATATTATAGAGAATGAACATACAACCATCCAACACAAATCCATGAAATATGATAGATCTATTCAACACTTGGAAGATACCCTCAGAAGGCCTAATCTGAGTGTAGAGAAGAACCTAGAGACAGAAGTTAATGGTCTAGGAAATTTGTGTAACAGCATCCTAGCAGAGAACTTCCCAAACATGCAAAAAGATAGGCCTATTCAGATACAAGAAGCTGTTAGAAGCCCAAATAGACCAGACCAGAACAGGACATACCACGGTCACATTATAATCTGTACAGGATCAATTTAGGCCAAGGAAAAGACCTTTAAAGCTGTCAAGGAGAAAAGATCAATCGCCTATAAAGGGAAAACAAATAGAATCACCTCATATTTCTCAGCAGAGACAACCAAGAATACTGTATCCACCTATACTCTCCTTCATTATGGAAGGTAAAATAAAAATGATCCATAGCAACAAAAAATTGAAACAATATATCTCCACCAAACCAGCCCAACAAAAGATCTTAATGATGTCCTACACATAGAAAACCAACAAGACCACAATAAAGGCCAGGAAACCATACCCAAGAATCCAAGAACCATAGGTAGAACCCAGTAGCTGCAGCCCCAAATTAGGTGGATAAAATGGCAGGAACTCCCAAATACCTCTTACTCCTATTTCTCAACATTAACGGACTTCACTCTTCAATCAAGCGACATAGACTCTCTATTTAGATTAAAAAGCAAGATTCTTCTATCTGCTGCCTTTAGGAGTCACATCTTGCCCATAAAAACAAACACATTTTCAATGTGAAAAGCTGGAACAAAATCTACCAAACAAACGGCCCCCATAAAGAGGCGGGAGTTGCAATCCTAATACCATATAAAATAGATTTCAAATTAAAATTAGTGAGAACAGATAAAGAAGGTCACTACATACACATTAAGGGATCTCTCCTTCAGGAGGACATTACAATTCTAATTATGTATTTAGCAAACAAAGGAGCACCCAAATTTATCCAAGAAAAACTACTTTATCTCAAATCTCATATAGATCCAAAGACATTAATTATTGGAGACTTTAACACACCACTATCCACACTAGATAGATCAACACAGCTAAAACTCAGCAGAGAAACTGTAGACCTAAACAACTGCATAGATCAACTAGATTTCACAGACATCTAACAAATATTTCATGCAGCAGCATCAGAATACATATTCTTCTCAGCAGCACATGGAACATTTTCTAAAATAGACCACATTTTAGTCACAAAGCAAACTTGTCCAATTTCAGAAACATTGAAGTCATACCATGCATTCTCTCAGATCACAAGTAAATAAAATTAGAACTCAAAAACAAAAGCCACCAAAGAAAATCCTGTAACGCATGGAGGCTGAACAACACACTATTTAATCACCAGTGGGTCATGGAAGAGATTAGAAATGAAATTCAGTTGTTCATGATATTCAACAAAAATAAGCACACAAACTACCAGCTCCTCTGGGACACAGAAAAGGCAGTACTCAGAGGCAAGTTTATACCTTTGAGTTTGTACATCAACAAATTGGAGAGATCTGAAACCAGCAATTTAATGAGACAGCTGAGCCTCCTTGAAAAAGAGCAGGAAGATACCCCCAATCCAGTAGACAGAAAGAATTAATTAAAATTAAATCAGAATAAATGAATTAGAATCCAAAAGAAACATAGAAAGAATCAACAAAACAAAGAGTTGGTTCTTTGAAAAAATTAACAAAATTTACAGACCCTTAGCAAATCTTATCAGAGAAAGAAGAGAACACATCCAATTATAAATAAACTCATAGATGCGAATGGAAACAGTACCAAAACAACCAAGATTCAGAACATTATAAGGGAACACTTCTCAAAACTTTATGCTAATATGTTTGAGAACTTGGCAGGAATGGACCTTTTCCTAGCAAATATTGTCATGCCAAAACTAAACCAAGATGATTTAAACCATATTAATAGGCCCATATCAAGCATTGAAATAGAAACAGCAATAAGAGACCGCCCAGCTAAGAAAAGCCCAGGACCAGATGGTTTTACAGCGGAATTCTACAAGGCCTTCAAACAGAACTCACACCAATACTCCTTCAACTCTTCAATGAAATTGAAAGAGAAAGTGCACTACCAAATTCATTCCATAAAGCTATAATAACCCTCATCCTAAAACCAGGCAGGGACTCATCAAAGAAAGAGAACTATAGACCCATATCTTTGATGAACATTGATGAAAAACTTCTCAACAAAATTTTTGCCAATCCACTTCAATTCATGAAAAAATCATACAACATGATCAAACAGGATTCATTTCAGGGATGCAAAGCTGGTTCAATATACTCAAATCAATTAACATAATTCATCACATCAACAGGAGCAAGGATAAGAAACACATAGTTATCTGAATAGATGCAGAAAAAGCAATTGACAAGATCAAATGCCCCTGTATGATGAAGGTTCTGGAAAAACTAGGAATCCATGTTACCTTCCTCAATACAATAAAGGCTGTATATGACAAACCTACAGCCAGCATTATACTTAATCGTGAAAAACTAAAGTCATTTCCTCTTAACTCTGGAAAGAGACCAGAATGCCCACTCTCTCCACTTCTCTTCAATCTAGTATTAGAATGCCTAGCTACAGCAATAAGACAAGATGCAAACAGAAAAGGGATCCAAATAGGGAAAGAAGAAGTAAAACTCTTCCTCTGTGCAGATGTCATGATCTTGTATTTAAAGAATCCCATAGACTCCACTCCCAAATTACTCAAGCTAATTCAAAACATTGGCAAAGTATCCGGGTATAAAATTAACCTTCGGGGCTGGGAAGGTGGCTCAGTGGTAGAGCGCTTGCCTTGCATGCCTGACGCCCTGGGTTTGATTCCTCAGCACCACATAAGGAAAAAGCTGGAAGTGGCAATGTGACTCAAGTGGTAGAGTGCTAGCCTTGAGCTGAAGAGCTGAGGGACAGCGCCCAGGCCCAGAGTTCAGGCCCCATGACTGGACCCCTCCCAAAATAATTAACCCTCAAAAAGCAATGGCTTTTCTGTATACCAACAATGAGAATAGTGTGGCTGAAATTAAGAAAGCATCTTCAATCGTAATAGCCCCACAAAAAAGAAAATACCTAGGAATTAACTTAACCAAAGAAGTGAAGGAACTCTAAGATGAAAATTTTAAAAACCTGAAAAAGGAAATCAAAAGAGATGTTAGAAAGTGGCAAAAACTCCCATGCTCCTGTATTGGAAAGATAAACATCATGAAAATGGCAATACTTCCCAAGGCTATGTACAAGTTCAATGTGATACCTATCCATATGCCAACTTCATTCTTCAAGGAAATTGAAGAGACAATCCAAAAATTCATATGGAACAATAAAAGACCCGAATAGCAAAAATGATCCTTAACAGAAAGAACAGTGCTGGAGGAATATTAATACCAAATTTCAAACTCTACTACAAAGTCATAGTAATCAAAACAGCTTGGTACTGGCACAAGAATAGACCTCAGGACCAATGGAATAGAACTGAAAACCAGAGATGAACCTACAGACCTATAGCCATCGAATCTTTGATAAGGGACCTAAAAATGTAAGGGAAGAAAAATAGCCTCTTCAGTAAATGGTGCTGGCAAAATTGGTTAACTACTTGTAGAAAACTAAAGCTAGATCCTTATATATCACCCTGCACCAGAATCAACTCCAAATGGATCAAAGACCTCGGAGTCAAAGCAGACACTCTGAAAACATTATAGGATGGAATAGGAGAAACACAAGGTCTCCTTGGCACAGGCCAAATTTTCTTAATAGACATCCAGAAACACAAGAAATCAAAGAAAGATTAGACAAATGGGATTGCATGAAATTGCAGAGCTTCTGCATGGCAAAGGACATAGCTTGCAAGATCAATAGAAAGCCTATGGATTGGGAGAAGATCTTCACTAGCCATACAACAGACAAGATTCTCATATCTAAAATATACCTGGAACTTAAAAAATTAAATCTCCCAACAACAAATCCTCAAAGAAACAACTGCCGGATAAATAAGTGGGCTAAAGATTTAAAGAGAGGGGCTGGGAAGGTGGCTCAGTGGTAGAGTGCTTGCCTTGCATGCATGAGGCCCTGGGTTCGATTCCTCAGCACCACATAAGCAGAAAAAGCCGGAAGTGGAACTGTGACTCTAGTGGAAGAATGGTAGCCTTGAGCTGAAGAGCCAAGGGACAGTGCCCAGACCCAAAGTTCAGGCTTCACGACCAACCAAAAAAAAAAAAAAAAAAGACTTAAAGAGAAACTTCTCTGAAGAGCAGAGAAGCATGGCTAATAGACACATGAAGATATTCTCAACCTCCCTAGCCATAAAAGAAATGCAAATAAAAAAAACATTGATATACTACCTCACCTGAGTTAAAATGGCTGTAATTAAGAACTCTAACAACAGATGCTGGAGGGGATGTGGACAGAAGGGAACCTTACTTCATTGTTGATGGGAGTGTAAACTTGTTCAACCACTTTGGAAAGCATATGGAGATTCCTAAAGACTCCACATAGAGCTCCCCTATCACCCGGCAATCCCACTTTTGGGCATTTGCCCAAATGATCACAAACAAGACCACACTAAAGCTACCAGCACGACTATGTTTATTGCAGCTTTATTTACCATAGCTAAGATGGAACCAACCCAGATGCTCCTCAGTAGATGAATGGATCAAGAAAATGTGGTGTATATACACACTGGAATTCTATGCCTCCATCAGAAAGAATGACATTGCCCCATTTGTTAGGAAATGGAAAGACTTGGAAAAATTTTATTAAATGAACTAAGCCAGGCTGAATGAAGCATAGGTCCCATGGTTTCCTTTAATGTCAATAACTAGTATATGTCTGAGTCAAGCAAAAAACGTCAGATAAGTTAATGCTAGTGGAATGAACCCCAAGATAAGTATTCAAATGTATTTTCTGTTTTTTTCCTTTCACGTAATTTTTTCTATCATATTCATAAGATGATTCCTATGTTGTTTTGTATGTGCCTCCCCACAGTATAACCAATACTTTCACTGTACTTGATGTTGGTATAATTTGCAGAGGTGAAGGGAAAAAAAAACAAATCGTTAACTAGGGATACATGTGGACCCATTGCAACAATGAGCTGTACACGTTGTTATGTCGAAAAACATGCTTTACAACTTTGGTGGGGGGGTGGGAAGAGGTTCGGGTGGGGGGACAAGAGGAGTATGGAAAGGGATGGGAAGGGGAAACAATGAGGAGGCAACAATGTTTGATAAGAAATGTACTTGTTATCTTGCCCATGTAATTGTAACTCCTCTGTAAGGCATTCTTACAATAATAATAATAATAATAAAATTACATTCAAAGCAGCACAGGCAGAGTTCCCAAGCCAGATTGTCTCCTGCTTTGAATGTTGTGCCTTGACTGCCTTTCTCTGCCAGCTGCTGAATCTCCTCCAGCTCTCTCTAAGGTGGGCACCACAGTGGAGGACATCATGGAGAGCAGAGATTGTGACCTGACCATCCCCATCCTGCCAGCTGGGAGAGAGATGATTCCCAGCACCTGTACTGGACTCTAAGATATTCAGAGACCCCAGGCTACCTCAAGGATCCTTTCTCTGCAACATGAAACTTGGGGTGGGGCGGATGTGATGGACTATCATGTCTGGCCCCATGGGGAGGAGAGTAGGCCCCTTGAACCAGACACTCAGCTCAAGGCAACCTCATTCACACCTGAATGGGGAATTGAGTGCCACAGAGCTGGTCAGCCGCTGGACAGATATCTTTGAGAAGATAGACATCACAGAGGCCCCAGAATCCAGCCAGTACATTGTAGCTCACATCCTCGGAGCCAAAATAGATAAGTGAAGTGGCACCAGAAGGCCATGAAGAGGGAGGAGGGAGTACATTGCGAAAGCTACATCAGGCTCTCCCCAACAGAGGATACTTATCTGAATCAGATGGGATTTTTCTGTAGTATTGTCATAGACAGATACTCATTTATTTTTCTACAAACAGTTACAGAGTGCGCCAGGCTTTGGGGGACCATAGACAATGAAAGTTTCCATGACTAGTTCCACAGAACATGAAGAAACCTTGGTTTGAGCTGGATGCTGGTGCTTCACACCTGCCATCCTAGCTATTTAGGAGTTTGAGATCGGAGGATTGAGGCTTTTGGCCCAGGCAGGAAAGCCTGTAAGACTCTTGTCTCCAATTAACTACCAAAAACAAAACTCCAGAAGGGGATGTGTGGCTCAAGCCCTAAACTGCTAGCCTTGAGTAAAAAGGCTCAGGGACAGCACCTAGGCTATGAGTTAGAGGCACAGGACTGACACAAAGAAAGGACAGAGAGAGAGAGAGAAAGTAGGGAAGGACAGAGGGAGAAAAAGAGGAAAGGAGGGAAGAAGGGAAAATATGCAAGCCTTGGTTTGGAGTCCCTGGATCAAGGGAGCCAACCATTCACAATTTCTGTGGGGACAGTTTCAAAGACTAAAGCCAGTATGTAGAACCAAGCCACTGACCCCTTAGCAACTTCATGACATCCAGGAGCTGTGTGGTCACCGATTGCAGAGGAAAGTAGCCTGGGATAGATCCTAGGGCTCAGGGTTTTTTTTTTATCATCCCCGACCCCAAGGAGTTTATTTTCTGGTCAGATAAAAAGAAAGTGTCCAAGGGTTAGGGAGGTATTGGGGTGAGGGAGTGTCAAGAGTGGGGAGGCAAGGGATAAGCAGGAAGATAAAGATGGAGGATGATCCTAGGTCAGGTGTATCAGACATTGGAGTCATGATCTTACCTGACAACCTAGACTACCAGTGATAGAGCCTTTGATCCAGCCACGCTGCTCTTAAAAGTCTTGACACCTTGAGTTCACCATTGATGACCTGGCCGTTGTTCGCTGCAGGATGCCTGTGCAGTACATCCTTGGGGCTGGGACTTTCCAGGGCTCACTCTGAAGATGACACCCCCGCTGTTCATTCCTGCACCAGAGACAGAGGTAAGCATATCACTGTCACAGCCTGGGAATGATGGTGGGAGTTGGGACTCATGTCACCCTGACACTTCATAGAGAGGGTGCTAGCACCCTGTGCCTGCCATTCTCAGAGGCAGAAGTGGATCTCTTTGCTGGCTCAGTCTTTAGTCTAGATGGCAGATCTGGGATTCAGAGAGGGCAGACTGAATGTGGGGCAGGGCTGGGTAGAGGCTGGTGGGAAAACCAGAGGCACTGGGCTCTGAGCAGGGTTGTTTCTTTGATAATACAACACAGGAACACTCCTGGGATAGAACAGCCCTTTTCACCTTGCCAAGAGGGACCTAGAGACCTCCATTCTCCATCCCTTGACCAAAAACCCTTTGGTTCCCATATCATGTGTTTGGGTAACTAGATCTCATCTCACTGCCCAGTGTTGAGTCAGGACAGTGAGAGATCCTGATTCTTTGATAAGGTCATTGGATCCTCAGTATGAGATTATACTTGAATGTCCTAACTTGGTGCATGGTCAGTCCCATCTAAGACTGCTATGATGTAGAACAAAGAATCTAGAGAATCAGACCTGGATAGGGTCTGTTCTGGGAGGCTTGAATATTATGTGTTAGCTTTGAGCTCCGGTGTGCCCACCTGCTTCCCTTTCTTGGGTGGGTCTATGCTAGAAAAAGCTTGAAACTAAGGTGTGGGTCTTGTCTTTGATGCTCAAAGCTAGCACGCTACCATTTGAGCCACAGCTCTACTTCAAGCTTTTTTTGGTGTTTAATTGGAGATAAAAAGTTCTCATGAACGTTGCTGCCAAGGGTGGCATCCAACTGCAGTCCTCAGATCTCAGCTGCCTGAGGGGATAGGATGACAAGCACGGAAAAGCATCTTTGGCTATGTGCCAGTAGCTCATGGTTGTCATCCTAGATACTCAGGAGGTAAGATCTGAGGATCATGGTTCAAAGCCATCTTGGGCAAGAAAGACCCTGAGAGTCTTATCTCCAACAAACCACCAGAAAACCGGAAGGGGTGCTGTGGCTCATGTAGTAGAGTGCTCGCCTTGAGCTGAAGAGCTCAGGGACAGCACCCAGGCCCTGAGTTCAAACACCACAACCGAAAAAAAGAAAAAAAGTAAAATATGTTTGCCTGCGAAGATGTGGAGGTGTG
The DNA here is from genome assembly GCF_019054845.1 of Dipodomys spectabilis. NCBI lineage: Eukaryota > Metazoa > Chordata > Mammalia > Rodentia > Heteromyidae > Dipodomys > Dipodomys spectabilis. The sequence goes on along the minus strand of NW_024871111.1, from coordinate 172,076 downwards.
TGTGTGGGTGCTGTGATTGAGAGACCAGGTGCTGACCTCACTGTACAGACATTTCTAAGAACTCCTCAAGTTTGCCCGTTTGAAGCCACAGTAGGATGGGAGGTGCCTTACCAAGAACACAAGAGGACGAGGCCTGTGGCAGGCAGGGAGTGGTGGGATGGGTGCAGGGGTGGGATTGTTGTATCTGTATTCTCTCCATTGAAGGATGGATTTGGATGCTGGGTGTCAAAGTTTGAAGTTAAGGGTTGCAAGAAGTTTGTGGCCTGACGAATTGGGTTTCCTCTGGGTTTATGAAGGTGGTTGAAGCCTGGGGCTGCCGGTGCTCACAACTGTCATCCTAGCTACTCATAAAGCTGTAAAGACCACGGTTCAAAGCCAGCTTGTCCAAGAAAGTCTGTGATACTTGATATCCAATGAACCACCAGAATACAGGACATGGTGCTGTGGCTCAAGTACTAGAGCGCTCATCTTCAGATGAAGAGCTGAAGGACAACACCCTGGCCCAGAGTTCAAACCCCATGACCAACAATAAACAAAGAGGTGGCCTGATTTTTCCACATAGCAGTGTGTATGGTAGGAAATTCCTTGCTGTGTTATGAGATATTACAGATATGTGAGAGGCTCAATGCTGTGTCTACAGTTATTCTGAGTATGATAGTGCCATCTTCATGCAGGTCAGATGTGATCCTAATGGAAGGAGTTCATGGTTCTGTTCTCAGGAACTGCTGAGGCCGTGGAATGTCCGTGTGTATCTGTGTGTGTGTGTGTGTGTGTGTGTGTGTGTGTGTGTGTGTGTGTAATTTTCCCTCGTCTTTCTCTGTCCCCTTCCTGGCTGCCTGGCTGCCCCTTTCTGACCTCAGATGGTGACCCTCCTCCACACTGACCTTGCCTTTAGCCCCCTATCAGGGCCTACAATGAGTCCTAAATTGCCAGAGGCCTGTGTTCCAACTTTTCTCTGGGGCCCAAGTCTGGCTGTCCCAATATTTGGCCACCTCCAGGGGATTCTGGAAAAGCAGTGCCAGCTGGCATAGGTCTCCCCTGCCTCAGAGGGAGGGCCTCGGTTATATGATGTCCTGTCCTTTTCCTCAGCTGGGCCTCTGACTGCACATCCCTCTCAGCAGGCTTGCAGTGGCTTGGGGAATGGGTGGTTGCTGGTGGCTCTGGCCAACTCGATCTTGACATCTGACTGAAGGTCACTCAAGCAAGGAGGATCCAGGGCTACATGAGAGGTGAGGCCAAGGTGGCTTGGAAGTATCTGTCAGTATCTAGGAAATGTAAACGTACTTTATTGCAGGAAAGTTTAACTTCCAGCACCAGCTGGACCTCTCAGGTCTTGCTACACAATTCTGGATACCCAGAATACAGGAGGCACAGACTTTAGATTCTAGGGCCAGGGAACTGGATGATGAGAGACTTGTATGTCCAATACCTCAATGTTCTGGGGCATTAGTCTTGACCTGGCTATGCCCCCGCTTGTGTATGTTCACTTCTTAACCCATTGTTGGCCACACACCAGCCACTTGTGGCAGTACTATGGAAGGGGCAGGAGTGGAAGTGAGATCTAGGATGAACAAAATCTGGATTTATGGCCTGTGGGGTGGCAAAGGGTGTCTTAAAAAAAAACTTAGAGCTGGAACTCGGGGTCTAGGCACTGTCCCTGAGCTTCCTTTGCTCAAAGGTAACATTCTACTACTTGAACCACAGTTCACCTTTCATCTGTTTTACTTGTTTAGTGGAGATAAGAGTCTCACGAACTTTCCTGCCTGGGCTGGCTTCAAGCAGTCATCCTAAGACCTCAGCCTCTTAAGTAGCTAGGATTGCTGGTGTGAGCCACAGGCACCTGCTAAGGATGTTTGTGTGTGTGTGTGTGTGTGTGTGTGTGTGTGTGTGTGTGCGTGCACGCGTGTGCGCACGCATGTGAGTTTACCGGGACTTGAACTCAGAGCCTAGGTGCTACCTTTAGCTTGTTTGTACAAGGTTGGTGCTGTACCACTTGAACTACAGTAGCTCTGCTTCCCAGGTTTTGGTGACTCATTGGAAATAAGAGTCTGCCCAGGCTAGGTTTGAATCTTGATTGATCCTCAGGTGTCAGCCTTGAGTAGCTAGGATAACAGGAATGAGCCACAGGTGCACAGCTGATAATGGCCTTTCTCCACAGCGGACTGGAATCTCCTGAAAGCTTTTCTTTATTTTTACTGTGCCAGTACTGGGGCTTGAACTCAGGTTTTGGGCTCTGGTCTCTTAAATTTTTCCCTCAGTGCTGGCACTCTACCACTTGAGCCACAGCTCCATTTCTGGCTTTCAGTAGTTCATTGGCAAAAAGAGTCTCGATAACTTTCCTCCCCTGGGCTGGCTTTGACCCACGATCTCTGAGTAGCTAGGATTCTCTTGAGTAGCTAGGATTTACAGGGGTTGAGCCACTGGTGCATTGTGTAGAAGGTTTCTTAAGCAAGAGTTCTTCCCTGCATTTGCCCTGACTCCTCCATGCAAAGGAGGCCTGAAGGTCAGGAGCTGTGAAAATTAGGCTTCTAGCCACAGGAAATGGCTGGGGTCCATGGAGAAAAGTCAAAGTTAATCTTCCCCCTGGGCCCCATTCTGGGCCCCACCCTCTGCCCTACCTATGACTCAAGTACAAACCTTGACCCACCCTTGAATGTTCTGCTAGACTTGTCTGAGGCCAAACAACCTTCATTCCACCCACACTACCTGCTCTACACCACACCTCAGGACCTTTGCCCATGCTGTGTACCTTCTGCCTGAGCCTCTCTATCCTGTTCCACATCTTAGAACTCCTGTGGAATTTTGGCACTGCTTATATCAAATAGTGAATCAAATTTTTCCTTCCCTTCTGCATCATTTTTTTTAAAATATTGAGTTGCTAGAGATGGAACTTGTGCATGCTGACTGGTAAATGTTCTATATTGGTGTGTGTGTGTGTGTGTGTGTGTGTGTGTGTGTGTGTGTGTGGTGTGTGTGTGTGTGCCACACGTGGGGTTTGAATTCATGGCCTAGATGCCATCCCTGAGTTTTTATGCTCAAGGCTAGCATTCTACTACTTGAATCACAGCTCTGGCTTTTTGGGTGCTTAATTGGAGAAATGAGTCTCATATAGACTTTCCTGCCTGCACTGGCTTGTAGTTATGATCCTGAGATCTCAGCCTCCTGAGTAGCTAAGATTACAGGGGTGAGCCACCAGTACCTGGCCTCCACCTGTCACCTATAACCTCAGCCCTTCTCTGAGTCCCAGAAGAGTATGTCTCACCAAGGTCACATTTTTGGGGGGGGGGCTTGAACTCAGGGTCTAGGCATGTTCTTGAGCTGTTTTTGCTCAAGGCTACATTCTATCAGTTAAGCCACAGTACCACTTTTGGCTTTTTCTGTTTATGTTGTACTGAGGAATCAAACCCAGGGGCTTCATGCTTGCTAGGTAAGCACTCTATCATCAAGCCACATTTGCAGCCCAAGGCTCACTTCTAAACAGGAGCTATGAGGGTGGTATTTATTTGAGTACCCTTTTCAGCACAGAAATCGCTGGCCATTTCATATCTTTGCCAGGATTTGGGACCAGCCTAGACTCGGCAATGAGGAATGATGAATGAGTGATAGCCACCATGCCCCCAGAGATCTAGGCTCACATCCTACAGATGGATAGAGAATACGGAGACAAAACCCTCCACAACTCCTACAACCTGGGAACTGCGGCCTCCCTGGAGGCAGTGGCTGGCTGCTAGATGTTCCAGTGGGACACCTCAGCCAGAACATAATGCACTCGTTTACATATGCCAGCCCCAGGCAAGCCTTAGGAGCTTCAGTTATTAAATGGCAGAGAAGGGTGCTTTGTTCAAGCTACTTGCTCAGACTTAGTACTCTCTGAAGCCTTGTCCCAGCTTTTCCAGGTTGGGGGTCTGGGCATGGGCAACCTGCTGAATGTCCATCATCCATACATCATCAATCCATACACAGAGACATGGAGTTACTGCCTTCTTTTTTTTTTTTTTCCCTTTGGCAGGTCCGAGGTTTAAATATGAGCGTAGGCCCTATCCCTGATCTCCACTTTCTCAAGGAAAGTGCACTCCCCTTGAGCCACAGCCCCAATCCATGGGGATATTTTCCTGTGATCTCTTAGAAATAAGAGTGTCGGGACTTTCCTGCCCTGGCTGAATTCAAATTGCCTTTCTCTACATCTCAGCCTTCTGAGGAGCTAGGATTACATACAGGAGCCACTGACAACCTGGCCGCCTCCTCCTCCTCCTCCTGCTCCTCCTCCTGCTCCTCCTCCTGCTCCTCCTCCTGTTCCTCCTCCTCCTCTCTCCTCCTCCTCCTCCTCCTCCTCCTCCTCCTCCTCCTATTCCTCCTCCTCCTCCTCCTCCTCCTCCTCCTCCTCCTCACTCCTCCTCCATCCTCCTCCTCCTCCTCCTCCTCCTCCTCATTTCTTCTTCTTCTTCTTCTTCTTCCTTCTTCCTTCTTTCTTCTTCTTCTTCTTCTTCTTCTTCTTCTTCTTCTTCTTCTTCTTCTTCTTCTTCTTCTTCTTCTCTTCTTCTTCTTCTTCTTCTTCTTCTTCTTCTTCTTCTTCTTCTTCTCCTTCTTCTCCTTCTTCTCCTTCTTCTCCTTCTTCTCCTTCTTCTCCTTTCTCCTTCTCCTTCTTCTCCTTCTTCTCCTTCTCCTTCTCCTTCTCCTTCTTCTCCTTCTCCTTCTTCTTCTTCTCCTTCTTCTCCTTCTCCTTCTCTCCCTTCTCCTTCTTCTTCTTCTCCTTCTTCTTCTTCTCCTTCTTCTCCTTCTCCTTCTTCTCCTTCTCCTTCTTCTCCTTCTCCTTCTTCTTCTTCTCCTTCTTCTTCTTCTCCTTCTCTCCTTCTCCTTCTTCTCCTTCTCTCTTCTTCTTCTCCTTCTTCTCCTTCTTCTCCTTCTTCTCCTTCTTCTTCTCTTCTTCCTCTTCTTCTTCTTCTTCTTCTTCTTCTTCTTCTTCTTCTTCTTCTTCTTCTTCTTCTTCTTCTTCTTCTTCCTTCTTCTTCTTCTTCTTCTTCTTCTTCTTCTTCTTCTTCTTCTTCTTCTTCTTCTTCTTCTCTTCTTCTTTTCTTCTTTCTTCTTCTTCTTCTTCTTCTTCTCCTCCTCCTCCTCCTGCTCCTCCTCCTGCTCTCCTCCTCCTCCTCCTCCTCCTCCTCCTCCTCCTCCTCCTCCTCCTTCTCCTATTCCTCCTCCTCCTCCTCCTCCTCCTCCTTCTTCTTCTCCTCTTCTTCTTCTTCTTCTTCTTCTTCTCTTCTTCTTCTTCTTCTTCTTCTTCTTTCTTCTTCTTCTTCTTCTTCTTCTTCTTCTTCTTCTTCTTCTTCTTCTTCTTCTTCTTCTTCTTCTTCTTCTTCTATTTTTTAATCGTGACAATCTTAAATCTTCACAGTGTCATTCCAATGGTTTGCATTCAAAGTAAACTACCCAGCCCTGGAGTTCGAATGCAGGACTGCCACACACAAATGGAGGGAGATCCTGACAAACTAGTTTCTATTTATGTGAATGCTATCAAAATAATAATTAAATTTGCAGTTATTTCATGATTCTATTTTAGAACACAAAAGTTGTTGAATTTATATCTTCCATTTTAGCACCATGCTATGATTCCCCTAATGGAAGGATATTGACTAATTTTTAATTAATGTTTTTATAAGTATTCAACCATGATACTTCATTCAATGGAGACATAACTTAATAACTAATAATTGGTAACTATATATATATATAATTTAATTATATCCTCACATTCTTTCTCTCTCTCTACACACACACACACACACACACACACACACACACATACACACACACACACATATATACAGCAATCTACACATCTATCAATGTATATATTGGGCATTACTCTGGCTTGATCACAGGTCCTCAGAACTTCCTGGCAGCTGAGTTTGCCAGAGGCTGGTGTGCTAAGACTGTAACTCCATTTATGGATTGGCCATTGTATGCTGTGAGTTGAAATCCCAGCATGGCCAAAAGTTTATTCATGGATTAAGGAGCCACTTTTGACACATTTTTTTCCTGGAAAAAAGTCCTGGGTGTCAGTATAATTCATATGCAAATACATCCTATGTGATAGGATGTAATAAATGAAATGTTATATGGGTAATAATACTAAATAAATAAGGGTAATAAACGTCATACTCACTAAAACCATGTATGTGAATAGATATCATATATGAATATTATTCTTTCCAGTGCTGGGGCTTCAGTTCAGGCCCTGGGAACTGGTCTGAATTTCTTGTCTTCAAGGAAGGTGAGCTTCCCCTTCACCCACAGTGCCACAGAGTGACCCAGACCCTGAATTCAAATCCCAGGCCTGCCAGAAATATGGTGCAAATTCCAAGCCAGGACCTTATTTTATTAAGTTTTGGCACAGCACGGACCTTGAACTCAGGTCTCAGCATTTTTGCCACAGATCCTGGAAGCTAGAACCCGAGTTCAAATGTCAGAGTGGGCAAAAAATAAATAAATAAAAAAGAGAAGGATAAAACTAAGAAGTTCAAGAAGGTGGTTTTACATTTTTTCCCCTTTGCATTGTAACCATACTGGGTCTAAATGACAAGGCCCAGAAAGTGTACATGACCTTGCATACTGATGTTTGGCTGGCTATTAGGGAAGCCATAGATAAAACCTCAACTTAGGCCTGGAGGTCAATTCCTGGACTGCCACTAATGATTGGCGGGAGATTTCTAAGAAATGCATTCCAATATACATCCATACAAATGTTATAAAAGTAGCAATTAAATTAGTAGTTAGTGTATGAGTATACTATAAAATTATACACAACAATTATACTACATTGACTAATTTTAAATTAATACTTTATTATGTATTCAACCATGATACTTAAAAATGGAAGGAATAATTTAATTTACAATAATTGGTAGTAATATATGTAATTTCATAATATACAGACATCATTCTCTTTATATATATATATATGCCAATGTACACATTTATCTTTTTATATACTTGTCACTCCTGGGGCTCAGTGTTATAGTGATGGTTAGTATATACAAAGCCCTGGATTCAATTCCTCACTACCACATGCACATAAAAATCCGGACGTTGTGCTGTTGCTCAAGCAGTTGAGCACTAGCTTTGGGCATAAAACTTAGGAACTATGTCTAGACAGTTACTCAAGACCCAGGATGGGCATGAAAAAAAAGATTGAATGTTGTGACTGCAACTCTATAAAGATAAGACTTCAAATACCTCATCACAGAGCAAGCCGGGTGTCTGGTGCTGACAGCTGCCATCTAACCTGACTTAGCCAGAGGTATACCACCACAACCAAGCTCCAATCCTTGTACAATCCTTGTACAGGAGAAACTAGGTACAGTGTTCATGTCCTGAGTTCAAGCTCCAGGACTAGTGTATGCACACAAACACACACATACACACACACACACACACACACACACACACACACACACACACACACACAGAGAGAAAGCAGAAGTGAAGCTGTGACACAAAACGGTAAAGCATTAGACTTCTGCCCTGAGCACCCAGGCCCTGTGTTCAACGCCAAAACCTAGCCACCCAAGGTCTGACTAGGAGAGGTCAAAGGTTTCAAAATGTGATGAGCTTCACCAGATGCAGATGACAGGAATTTTGTGATATCCAACACATGCTTGGATTTCACAAGCTTCCAGAAACCTAGGAGAGGCATCATAGGCCCATCATTACCCTCAATGAAACATTTCATTAGGTTCAGTGCCCTAGTTGTCAGCCAGAAGGACTCCTGAATTATATTGAGCACTGTATCTGAACACCAGAATATAGTCTCACAAAGGGAGGATAAGTGCATAGTACTTGGACTGCCATGGGATATGGCACAAATGACGGTTTCCTGTCAAAGCAGAGCACTGGGAATAGAGATAGCTTGGGGTACAACGAGGACTTTTTCTCCTGACCTTCAGAGCCTGCCCACACTCCTCTGCACTAATTGGCCCAAATAGAGTTGTTTGTTACACAGCTATACAGAACTGAGGGCTTTTGTCTGCGTGTCCAGAAAATGAGAGAGACTTCTTTCAGCAGGCCTGGGATGCAGAGAAACCCTCAGGCTACACTGGAAGCAGTGAGGGGAACCCTGGAACACGCAATGTCTAAAAGCAGTCTCTGTGTTATGAACTCATTGTATTGAATACAAATTTCCTAGGTTGGTGACATTCATCATAGCTACTCTGGAGCTTCACCTATAGGAATACATACATACATACACAAAGACATGGAGGTACAGGTTCTTTATGAGGGGGCAGGTCCTGGGTTTGAACCATGAGCCTGGGCATTTTCCCTGAGCCCCTTTCAGTCAAGACCAGTGTATTAAGCTTGAGTCAAAGCCCCACTTCTGGGGTTTTCTGTGACCTCTTAGAAATAACAGTGTCAAGGACTTTTTTATGCTGGCTGGATTTAAATTCAGATTCTCTACATCTCAGCCTCCTGAGGATCTGGAATTGCAGTGAGCAGTCACTGGCACTTTCTTTCTTTTCTTCTCCATATTTTAATCTGGAAAATCTGACTTCTTAATGGGTCATTCCAATGGTTTGAACTTATAAGAGACTACCCAATGTTCTTTATAGCTGCCTTCTCTGAGAAGGATTTTCTCTCCTCATCTTCCACTCTGGTCACAGGTTTGAAGCCAAAAGTGAGAAATGAGTGTCACCGGAGCAAATGTCCACAGGACATGCCAGTTCTGTCACTTAACATTGAGCTGCAGTGAATTTACTCTCTCATGATGAGAGGACTGAAAGCTGGAGCAATCCTCATACTGTCTGCATTGCTCCTTTTGCCTTTAAAGTGATCTAATAATTATGAGTGTTTTGTGTCTCCAACCTTAATTATCTAGAACACACTAGAAGCATCTTCATGTTTCTGTTTTCTCTAGTACCTCTCGACATTTAGACTAAAGGTTTGTGTGGAGTGGCTCCTAGGGGAATCCCTGAGGAAAGCTACTTAAAGCCTCCTCAGGAGATCACCATTCAAAGCCAGTCCTAGCAGGAATTTCTGTGAGATTCTTGTCTCCAATAAACCACCAGAAAACCAGAAGTGGAGCAGTAGCTTAGAGGGTAGAGCTCCAGTTTTGAGAGAGAAAGTCGAGCAGGTGATACAGGCCAGACCAGGAAGAAAAGCCTGGGAATTGCTTATTTTATAGGCCTGTGTCCTTATATGATGCACATTGAAGTTCTCAGCAGCCTTTATTTACATTTTATTATGAGGCCAATGCAGGAACAGTAACAAATCATTCAGGGGAAAAGAAAATCCCAGTGTGTAGAAATAACTGGTATTCAGAAAAATTAAACTTGAGGACACAAACTGTATCATACTTATGTAAAAACTACGATTAAGAAAAAAAGATGAGGGGGCTGGGAATGTAGATTAGTGAGAGAGTGCTTGCCTAGCATGCAAGAAGTCATGGGTTCTATTCTTCAGTAGCACATAGACAGAAAAAGCCAGAATTGGTGCTGTGGCTCAAGTAGTAGGGTGCTAGGGAAAGTGCCTAAGCTTGGAGTTCAACCCAAGAAATATCAAAGAGATAGCTAGGTAGGTAGTTAGGTAGTTAGGTAGGTAGGTAGGTAGATAGATAGATAGATAGATAGATAGATAGATAGATAGATAGATAGATAGATAGATAGATAGATAGATAGATAGATAGATAGATAGATAGATAGATAGATAGATAGATAGATAGATAGATAGATAGATAGATAGATAGATAGATAGATAGATAGATAGATAGATAGATAAATAGAAAAATGATACATCAATCTGGTCTTGGATGTCAGGAGGAAAGAATGGAACAATTCCCAGTCATGAGGCCTTCTTTATTGTGTCAGGCCACCAGCAATGTCTTCACACAACCACAAAGTAGGAAGACTGTCTCTTTCCCACTTCTCAGGCAGCAAAGGACCCTAGAGACAAGAAGACAAAGCAAGGTTCTAACTCAGGTTCTTGGAAACAGAAGAGAAAAGGCCCTGTCTCATCTTGGACTGGGGATTTACATTAATGATGTGGAGAATGAAGGAAGGAGAAAGGACTGTTAGAGGTAGAAGAAGGGCCTTCAAACCTGACAGATGGAGAGTCAAAAACCCACTCCCTGATACCAGAGAGCAAGGTTTTTCTAGTCTCTTCCTCCCCTCTCTCCCACTAAACTGACTCTGTATTGGTAACCTAAAGATAGCCTGAGGCTCCCTTCACCTGAGGGAAGAAGGTTAGTCATTGAAATGGCTGAGAAAAGCCTGACCCTGGTGTAACTCTAACAAATGTTTCAGGTTTCCTCCCATTGGTGACTGTGCCTGGAATGAATGAGGTGGTTTTGCAGCTCACTTCCCTGTTGAGTGTGTACATTCTGCCTCCTAATCCTATAGGCCTAGGTCTCTGTACCTAGCCTGGCTTTTGAACCTGTTTTCTGTCCTTCAAATACACTGTTACTCTGGAGTTCTTTTGGCTAGCCGGAGTAAGGATTGAATCCTGAGAACTTCATTTGAATCTTTGATGGGTCAGTGATGTTTCTTTCCTTCTATAGCATGAGAACCCTAAGAACATTTAGAATGAAAGTAACTTCTCATCACCAAGGGAAACACACGAAGCTGTTGAACATCTGACCTTTCAGAAATGGAAGTCAGAGTGTCATAGACTTTCCTGCCCTTGTTGGCTTCACCCTGTGATCCTCAGACCTCAGGCTCCTGAGCTAGGGTGATGGGTGTGAGCTACTGGTGCTCTTCTAGGTTCAGAACTGTAATGACATTGATAATACAAGTCAACTGCTTATCTCAAAGGGCTTGGGGAGCATATTAAGCCTTTCAACATTGGACCTTTCAGATCCCTTTAGCACACAAGGTTATAATGCTAGAGACTGAGAGGCTGGGTATATGGATGTGCAATACTTGAGCCTTAACCTCTGACTCCAATTCTGGTGTACATCAACATTAGAGTGTTCTCCTAATTAGCAAATAGGAAAAGCACTTTGATTAATCCTTACTTGTTTCCAGTTGTGTGTCTTCTATCAAGCCTGGGCCCTGTCCATGAGCAATTCAGCTCAAAGCTAACATTCTACCACTTGAGTCACAGCGTCACATGGGGTAATTTTTTGGTGGTATCTTGAACATAAGAATCTAACAGGCTTTCTTTGCCTAGGCTGTCTTTAAACTATGGTCTTCAAATCTCAGCATCCAGAGAAGCTGGGGTTCCAGGTGTGAGCCACCGCCATCTGGCCTATTGTTTTTGAGAGTCCTGGGGCTTCTTTTTTTTCAAGGCTAGCACTCTGTCATTTGAGCCACTCCATTGCTTCTAGCTTTTTCTGAGTATGTGGCACTGAAGATTCAAACCCTGGTATTCATGCATGTTGAGCGAGCTATTTCCACTAAGCCACATTTCTAGGTTTACAATCTTATCCCACAACTTGCTTGTACTGAAGAAAAGGCTTCTAAGTATAAATCATTAAAGAAATCCCTATAGGAAGGTGTTCAAAGATAAAACCACAAAGCTCATCCTTGAGAGATACTCTAAACATGTGAAGACTATGACAAATGCCTCCATTTAATTATGTATCATGTTTCAACACAAAAAGTTTTAATGAAAAATGAGTCAATGTCCTAAATTATTGTGTATACATTTATAATAGATGTGCAAAATGTAATAAGCATTATGTGTATAATAATACTAAATAATATAAACAATAAATGAATGAATAAAATAAAAATAATCACAAAATCAATAATAAAAATCATAATATGTAATAAGCATACATATGTAAGTATATATCCTATATTACACATGTATTGAGATATCTTTTTCTTTACAGGGCCTTCATTCAGGCCGTGGGAACTCTAGCCTGAATTTCTTTTCTTCAAGGACAGAGGGCTTCGCCTTCACTCATGTTGCAAATGAGTTACCTAGATGGTGAGATCAAATCCCAAAAATGGTAGAAATATTGGTCCAGTTCCAAGACAGTGACAATTTTTTTAATGGAAGCAGTTATGTTTATTCAATTACATACTGAACATTAAAAAAAGCCATGTAGAATTTTGTACAGCTATTCAGACGTCCTTCCCTTACTCCCAAAGTGCTTCTCTGAACACTACATTGTTTCTTTTTTGTATGTTTTTATTGTAAAAATGTTGTACAGAGGGGTCACAGTTACATGAGCAAGGTCATGAGTATATTTCCTATTGAGCATTGTTGCCTGCTCCTTTGTTTTCCCCCTACCATCCCTTCCCTCCCATCTCCACAACTACTCCCCCTGCCAAGCTCAGTGACTTAACTTTTTAGTTGTGGCTTGACACGGAGTTTGAACTCAAGTAGTGGCAAATCTGCACTTTCCTCACATTGCTACAGACTTACCAAGATCCTGAGTTCAAATCCCAGGCTGGGAAAGAAAACTGAGAGAAATTCCAAACCAGGGAGCTTTATTATTTTTTTAATTTAGTTAAATAAATTAATCTTTTTCTTTTTTTCTTTTTTTGGCCAAACATGGGGCTTGAACTCAAGTCGTGGCAACTCTGCCTCAACTTCGAACACTCTAGGCTGGGTGCTGCCTCAGGACCCATACCCAATCCTGGAATCGTAGACCCAGAGGGCTTGTAAGAAAAAAAAAAGTGGGATAGCACGAAAAGTGGCGAGCTGCAGAGGGCTGGCGGTTTTACATTTTATTCTTTGCACGGTGACCATCCTGAGTCTGAATGAGACAGACAGCTGCAAAGTGGACATGACCTGCCATATCTGAAGGCTGGCATGCTATCAGGGAACACATAGGCCAACCTGTCAACAAGTGTGACACCTGTTTTCCTTTCCTGCAAGAGTCCTGGGTGTCAGGCATGATTGAGAACACATCTACAAATCTAGATGCTATGTGATAGGATGTAAACAATATAATACATAGTTAGGTATCATCACAGTCAATAAAATGAATGGTAAATAAACGAATAAAACAAAAAATATAATGAATAACCACCACAAACATAATATAGGCTGAATATCTGTATGGAAGTTCAATCCTATCTTTAAAATGTATATAAATAGTACGTTTTCCAGGGCTAGGGCTTGAATTCACGCCTAGGGAACAGGCCTGACTTTCTGGTCTTCAAGCGTGGTGAGCTTCCCCTTCCCCAACTGTGCAACAGAGTTACCTAGACCCCGTGTTCAAATTCGAGGCCATGAAGACAAAAATATGCCACAAATTCTAAGCCAGAGAGCTTCATTAGCATTTTAATATGTTTTTAAGTTCATTTCTCCTTTATTTGATACATTTTGATTTTATAACATGTTTTTCAGAAAAGGTTTTTAAACTTTTACATTTCAGTATAGCACATTGGTGTTTCTATTTTGACCATCTGCCATGAAGAGTGAGAATGAAAATAAGGATATCATTTCTCCCTAGATGGTCGGGACAGTTGAATTTATTTCTATTTAGAGTTATTTCTATAATTATAAACTCTCTGCATTTGTGTCATGTTAGTTTTCCTCAGCGCCTAACACGAAATACACTAGGGAGTTCCTGATAGCACAAAAGGTTAGGTTTCTGAATAAAAATTCATTTCTGTGAGGACAGTAGGTAATTGTAAGCATTTTGGGAATAAACTGGATTGCAAAATGAAAAACAAAAACATTGGGACTGGGATGTAGCTCAGTAGTGGAGTATTTGCCTAAAGAGCATAAGACTCTGGCAGAAAAGTTTCCTGAAGCTTAGAATGTTAGAATTTTATGATCTGTATGAACAAACTTTTTGTTTTTTGATCGTGGGCCTGAACTCAGGGGTTATCCCTGTACTCTTCAGCTCAATGCGAGCAATCTACTGCTTGAGTCACATTGCTACTTCTGGTTTTCTAGTGGTATATTGGAGATAAGAGTCTCACGAACTTTCCTGTCCATGCTGGCTTTGAACTGCCATCCGCAGATCTCAGCCTCCTGAGTAGCTAAGATTACAGGCATGAGCCGCCTGTGCCAGGCACGTGAACAAACTTCTTAAAGATGGATTCTGAGAAAAGAAACTTGGAATACAATTTTAGTATAAATAACTTATGATGCCATGGTTAAGGCACTAATTCAGAAGTATTTATTCATTTGCTGGTTTCTTAGTTTATTTAAAGGTATATTATATATATATGCATTATTAATATATATACATATATATTATTAAAATCATAGATTTGAAGTGTACCTAAGAACATATGTGCTCATGTAAAGTTATACAACTGCACAAGGTCCATTATTTTTTTTTCCAGGTTGGTTGGTACCATAAATTAGGTGGGATTTTTGTACTGCTGTTCTGTTCTCTGTTTTTGGAAGATTTCTCTCCCTTTTATCCCTCTTCCCCCCCCCCCCCCCCCACCCATCCCTGCACTTGAACTCAGCTTGCTCTTTCTTGGCTTGGTTGTTCATAGCTGATTTTCTACCACTTCAACCATACCTGTAGCCGGGCTTTTTTCCAGTTAATTGGAGATGATTTCTCTCAGGCATTTTTGCCTTCATTGGCTTTGAAATTTCATCTTCCAGTTCTCAGCTTCCTGAATAGCTAGAATTACAGATGTGAGCCTTTGGTGTGCTTAGGGATAAATTAGACTTTGGTTGGTGTATTCTTTCTGTTTTTCTAAGCATGGGATCATCTACTATAGAATTTCTGTGAATATCCTGGGTCTGAAGTAAGTTATAATATATATATGCAAATCTGTATAGTTCTCATAAGATGTAATGAATTTAATACGTGTTATAAGTGTAGTAATAGTCAATAAATATAATGAATGAATAACACAAAAATAAATACCCTCAAAGCAATATGCAGTAAACATAACTATGTAGATATTCATCATTTTTTTAAATGTGGATGAATATTACTTAACAGGGCTGGGGATTGAATTCAGGCCTAGGGAACAGGCCTGAATTGCTTGTATTCAAAGAGGTGAGTTTCTCCATCCTCCACAGTGAATTGGAGTTTCCCAGACTCCAAGTTCAAATCCCAGGCCTGGAAGAAAAAAAATGAGCACGAATTCCAAGCCAGGGCGCTCCATAGTATTTTTAATATTTTTAAAATTTTAAAATTTATTTTATTTTTATATAATTTATTTCAATTTATTTATTTGTTTGTTTGTTTATTTATTTATTTTGTCAAGCATGGGGCTTGAACTCAGGTTGTAGCAACTCTGCCTCAGCCTCCATCATCCTAAGCTGGGATGGTACAGCTTCTGGGCCCACAACCATTCCTGGGATCCTAGGCCTCAGGGGATGACAGTAAAACAAATTGAAAACAGCACCAAAAAATTGCCGCAAACTGAAGTCTGTCGACGGTTTCTCGGTTTTCCTTCCTTGCATAGTGACCATCCTGGATCCAAATGACACAGCTGCAACCTGTAGGTCACCAAACATTGCTGAAGGCTGGCAGGCTGGCAGCGAAGCCATAGGCCTATCTGGACACCTAGGCCCTGAGTTTGAATCCTGGTCATGCCACTTACAAAGGGCTGGAGAGCCCAGGAAACTATTGCCTGTCCATAGGAACACCAGAGGAATGTGATCAATGTGATAGTTGGATGAGTAGTTTGTCAATCAGTCTAACATAAAATTAAACCCAGTATTCACAAGATGTGGATTGATTATAATTCATAGTTTATTATGCATTAAAAGAATATGTGTGTGTGTGTGTGTGTTTTGTCAGTAGTGGGGCCTGAATTCTGGGCCTGGGCACTCTCTCTCAGCTTTTCAGCTCAGGGCTAGTGCTGTAACATTTGAGACACAGCACCATTCCCAGCTTTTTCTGATCATGTTGTGCTGAGGAATCGAACCCGGGGCTCATGCATGAAAGACAAACACTCTCCCAGTGAGCCATCTTCCCAGCCCCTAAAAGAATACTATTGATTAAATAGTTCTCACTACATACCTGTGAATCACTAGGAAGGTAGTATATGTCATTGAATACAAGAAAGACATCACTTGCAGTATCTACATTTTTAAATACATATTTATTTGTATACTACCGTCTGCATAGAAAGTTTTTGCTATTTTGGCCAAACCTGTGTCTCCATCCCAGGTCCTGGGATCCACGTGGCATCTGAATGTGCTAGAGGCTGTCGTGCTGACACTCACCCATTCATGAGTTGGGCCTTCTAGGCCCTCAGTTCAGGCCCCAGCATTGCCAAAAATGTCTTCTTGGAGTAAGATTCCAAGTGTGATACCTGTTTTCCTTTTCTGTGCAAGTGCTGGGTGTCAGGTATGATGTATATAATATGTCTGCAAAGCTACATGCTATGGAATTGATTTGAATGAATGTAATAAATGTTATAGGAGCACTCACAGTCAGTCAATAAATAAATGGTAAATAAACAAATAATAAAATATCATGAATCATTCCAACAAACACGATATATGGATGTAAGTATAAATCATAAAATAAACATATCTATATATGTTATGTTCTCCAGGGCTGGGTCTTGAATTCAGACCTAGTTAACAGGTTTGAATTACTTGTCTTAAAGGAAGGAGAGCTTCCCTTTCTTCACCCCCCCACCCCCGCAATGCATCAGAGTTACCCAGAACCCAAGGTGACATCCCTGGCCTGGCAGACAACAAAATGTCATGAAATCCAAGAGAGGGAGCTTCAGTAGTATTGTTAATTAATTAATTTATTGCTAAGCACGGGGATTGAACTCAGGTGATGGCAACTCTGCCTCAGTTTCCATCACCCTAGGCTGGGATGGTGCAGCCTCTGGACCCACAGCCATCCTGGGTCCTAGGCCTTGGGGGCTGACAGGAAAACAAAATGAAAACACCACCCAAAAAAGCCGCAAACCACAGAAGGTCAGCAGTTTCTGTTTTTCTAACTTGTAGGGTGACCATCCTGGGTCTGAATGACATGGCTGCAACTTGTAGGTCACCTGGCATTGCTGAAGGCTGGCGGGCTGTCAGTGAAGCCATAGGCCAACCTAGACACTAGGCCCTGAGTTCTAATCCCGATCATATCATTTTAAAGGGGCTGAAGAGCCTAAGAAACTATTGCCTGTCCATAGGAACACCAGAGGAATGTGATCAATGCCATGGTTGGATGAGTAGTCCCTCAATGAGTGTAGCATAAAATTAGACCCAATAATCCAGGACACAGATTGATTTTAATTCATAGTTTATTATGCATTAAAAGAATGCTATTGGGGGCTGGGAAGTTGGCTCAGTGGTAGAGTGCTAGCCTTGTTCTGAAGAGCTGAGGGACAGCGCCCAGGCCCAGAGTTTAGGCCCCACGTCCAGACCCAAAGGAAAAAAAAAAGAATAATATTGATTAAATGGAATCCTCACTAAATACATGAGAATTAGTAGGAACGTAGTATATGTCATTGAAGACTAAATAGACAGCTCTGGCAGTACCTAAATACCTAAATTTATATTTATTTATATACCATCATCATCATAGAAAGTTACTGCTATTTTGTCCAAACCTGGGGCTTGATCCTAGGTTCTGGGATCCACTTGGCAGCTGAATGGGCTAGAGGCTACAGTGCTGACACTCACCCATTCATGGATTGGGCCTCTCAGGCTTTCAGATCAGGTCCCATAATTGTCAAATATTTCTTCCTGGTGTAAGATTTCAAGTGTGACATCTGTTTTCCTTTTCTGTGCAAGTTCATAATATGTCTGCAAATTACATGCTATGTAATAGATGGGAATAAATGTAATAAATGTTTTAGGTGCACTTACAGTTCAAAAAATAAATGCTAAATAAACAAATCAATAATAAAACATAATGAATCACTCCAACAAACACAATATAGAGTGAATATATAGATGTAAGTATAAATTGTATATTTAACATGTCTATAAATTTTATGAGGGGTTGAATTCAGATCTAGGGAAGAGTTTATTTCATGCACGATTCTCATAGGAAATGATAGGCAAGACATATGGCACAACGATTATTTTTAATTAAGAGTTCATGAAGTGTGACAATAAGAATCACATTCAGGAACTGGAGACAATGGGAAAGATCCAAGAATCAATACTCACATGTTAGATAGGATTCCAACACAGCCCGCCACATCTCCTACTCTGTCCAAATAGGTATTTATTAGCATACTAGCTTCAGCTTATGAATGGATGAATATTGTGCCACCGGGGATCGATCTCAGGTCCCGGGTACAACCTACCTCTTTCGTTGCTCACAGGCCAGTATCCTCACCTAGACCCTTTTGCCAATTGGCCTGCTAAGCTCTGAGTTCAAAACCCAATACTGCCAAAAGATGAAATCTGATGTGAGAAGCCCATCGATCCA
This sequence comes from Dipodomys spectabilis, assembly GCF_019054845.1. Taxonomy (NCBI): domain Eukaryota; kingdom Metazoa; phylum Chordata; class Mammalia; order Rodentia; family Heteromyidae; genus Dipodomys; species Dipodomys spectabilis. Next base: position 153,814 of record NW_024871111.1, on the reverse strand, counting down.
CCTGTTTTCCTGTCCTGTGAAAGTCGTAGGTCTCAGGGAGGATGGAGAATTTTATATAGGCAAATCTATAGCCATAGGAAAAGGTTGTCATCTGTGTTGGCACAGTTATGTCTGTAATCATACTCAATAAAACACAAAATGCATCCATGACTAAGACACACAATAAAAGAGTAACTACACTGAACATATGATGCATTCCACACATGTATGTAAATAGAGATCCTATGTGTAAAATAGGTTGGTATATTATTTTTGCCAGTGCTGGGGCTTCAAATCAGACCCTGCAACCTGGCCTGATATTGTAGTCTTCAAGGAGGGTGAGCTTCCCATTCCCCCACAGTGCCATAGATTTACCCAGACTTGAGTTAGAATCCCAGCTGTGGCAGAAAAATGGTGTGAGTTCTGATCCAGGGTGCTTTATTTTATTATTATTATTATTACCAAGGAGAGGATTTCAACTAAGTTTGTGGAAACTCTGCTTCAGTTTCAATCATCTTAGGTTGGCGGGCTGCCATTGGCCCATAGCCGATCCTGGGATCCTAGGCCTTGAAGTCTTGCAGGAAAACACACACACACACACACACACACACACACACACAGAGAGAGAGAGAGAGAGAGAGAGAGAGAGAGAGAGAGAGAGAGAGAGAGAGAGAGAGAGAGAGAGAAAGCCGCGGGATGGATTTTTTACATTTTGTTCCTTTCCACGGTGACCATCCTGGGTCTTAATGACATGCCTACAAAGGGTTCTTTACCTTGCATTGGTGAAAGCCAGCGGGATATTGGGGAAACCATAGGACCATGCAGCAATGTAGGCCCTGAGTTCGAGTGCTGGTCCTGACACCTACCAATGGGGGAAATCCCAAGAGACTCGTTCCTGTGCATCGAAATACCGATGGAATGTGAGCAAACTCATGATTGAATCAGAAGTTTCTGCGTGCATCAGTCTAGTCTAAAATTAGATGCAATGATCCTAGCATGCTGATTGATCTTAATGAATAGTTTATTAAGCATGAAAAGAATCTTATTCCTTCAATGGTGGCACAGTAACTACCTAAGAGTTGGTAGGAATGTAGTTGATAGGTAGATGTCCCTGGCATTCTATACATATATATATATTTATTGGTATACTACCACCTGCCTATCCATGTATGGCTATTTTGTCCACCCCTGTGGCTCAATCTCAGGGTCTGCGAACTGCCTGGCAGCTTACTGGGCTAGAAGTTACTGTGCTGACACACCCATTCACGAATTGGGTCTGCTAGGCCCTGAGTCCAGGTCCCAGCACTGCCAACAATTGGATCATGGAGTAAGAAGCCTAGTGTGACACCTGTTTTCCTTTTCTCTGAGAGTCCTGGGTGTAAGAACTACCTTCAACTTATGAAGGGATGACTGCTGTGTGCCGAACCCCCCCCCCCCCCCCCACACACACACTCCCTACCTAAGGGCTCCATCTCAAGTCCTGGGAAAGGCCTTCTTCAATAGTGTCTCACAGGCTGGTGTGCTCACATGGACCCATTTGTCACTTGGGTCTGCTAGGCCTCGAGTTCAGATCCCAGCAGTGCCAAAATTCACCCTGATGTCAGAAGCCAATCGTTGCACTTGTTTTCCTTTCCTGTGCAAGTCCTGGGTCTCAGCTAGGCTGGAGAATGCATGGGCCACCCTGTGGCCACGGGGATAGGTTGTTATCCATGTCAGCTCAGTTATACTTGTCATCATATACTCAAGAAAATACACAATACATCCATGAATAGCATACAAAGTAGAATAATTACACTAAATGCACAATGCAGTCCACACACAGATGTGAATATATATCCCATGTTTAAATGATCCATTCAGGACTATTGTGGCCTCCCTGGGGCTGGATCTCTGTTCCTGGGAAAGGCCCAGCTACTTAGTGGCTCACAGACTGGTGTGTTCACCATGACCCATTCACTAATTGGGCTTGCTAGGCCTTGAGTTCAAATCCCAGCACTGCCAAAAGATTCACCTTGATGTGAGAAGCCAGTCATTGCACCTATTTTCCTTTGCTGTGCAAGTCCTGGGTCTCAGCTAGGATAGAGAATGCATACGTAACTCTATACTCATGGGAATAGGTTGTCATCTAGGTCACAACAGTTATATCTGTCAACCAATACTCAAGAAAATACACAATACATCAATGAATAAGACACAACATAAAGAGAATGACTACACCAAATGCAAGATGCTGCCATCCATGTATGTAAATATAGATCCTCTGTTTAAATGATGAATTTATGACTATTTTGGCCCCCACCAGGGCTTCATGTCAGGTTTTGGGAATGGCCTAGCTCCTTAGTTCCTCACAGGCTGGTGTGTTCACCATGACCCATTCTGACCCATTCACCAATTGGGCCTGCTAGGCCTTGAGTTCAAATCCCAGCACTGCCAAAAGATTCACTTTGATGTGAGAAGCCAATTGATCCACCTGTTTTCCTGTCCCATGAAAGTCATGGGTCTCAGCAAGGATGGAGAATTCTATATAGACAACACTATAGCCTTGGGAATAAGTTGTCATCCATGTTAACACAGCTATATCTATCACCATACTCAATAAAATACACAATACATCCATGAATAAGACACAAAATAAAAAGAATAACTACACTGAATGCAAGATGCATATCACATCTGTAGGTAAAGAGAGATCCTAAGTTTAAAAAAGGTTATTTTATCCAGTGCTGGTGCTTCAAATCATGCCTTGGACCAGGCCTGACATTCTAGTCTTCAAAGATGGTGAGCTTCCCCTTCCCCCAAAGTGCAACAGAGCTACTCAGACTCCAGTTCAAATCCTAGCACTGACAAAAGATTCATTCTGTTGTCAGAAGCCAGTCATTGTACATGTTTTCCTCCTGTGAAAATCCCGGGCCTCAACTAGGTTGTAGAATGCATAGGCAACCCTATAACCATTGGAACAGGTTGTCATCCATGTCAGCACAGTTATACTTGTCACCATACTCAGTACAATACACAATAACTCCATGAATTAGACACAATATAAGGAGAATACGTGCACCAAATGCAAGATGTTGTCCACACATGTATGTAAATATAGATCCTATGTTTAAATTATGAATTAATTACTATTTGGCCCTCCCTGGTACTCGATGTCAGGTCCTGGGAAGGGCCTATCTCCTTCATTGTTCACAGGCTTGTGACCCTTGACCCTTTCCCCAATTGGGCCTGTAGGCTCTGAGTTCAAATCCCAACACTGCCAAAAGATGAATCCTGATGTGATAAGCCCATCTATTCACCTCTTTTCCTTTTCTATGAAAGTCCTGTGTCTCAGCTAGGGTGGAGAATGCTTAGGAAACCCTATAGCCATGGCTATAGGTTGTCATCCATGTAAGCACTGTTATATCTGTCACCTTACTCAGTAAATTGCACAATACTTCCATAAGACAGACAATAAGGAGAAGTACATCAAACGCAAGATGCTGTCCACACATATATGTAAATTTAGATCCTATGTTTAAATTATGAATTTATGACTATCGTGGCCCACCCTGGGGATCAATGACAGATCCTGGGAATGGCCTAACTCCTTTGTTGCAAACAGGCTGGTGTGTTCACCTTGAACTATTTGCCAATTGGTCCTGCCTGGACCTGAGTTCAGATCCTAGCACTATCAACAATTGGATCATGGAGTAAGAAGCCAAATGTGAAACTTTTTTTCCTTTTCTCCGAGAGTCCTGGGTGTCAGGCTTGATGAAGAACACGTCTACAAATTTAGATCCCATGTAATAGGATGTCATCAATGTAATAAAGGCAATGGGTGTCATCACTGTAAAATCAATGGTAAAAAATGAATAAAACAAAAAGTACAAGGAACAACCACATCAAATGTGTATGGACTGAGCATCCATAGGTAAGTACAAATCTTGTCTTTACAATGTATATAAATAGTATGTTTTCCAAAGCTGGAGCTAGAATTTTGCTTAGAGTACAGGCCTAATTTTCTTATCTTCAAGTACAGTGAGCTTCCCCTTCTTCCACAGTGCTGCAGATTTACCCAGACCCTGAGATCAAATTCAAAGCCTGGCAGAATAAATGGGATGAATTGCAAGCCAGGGAGCTAATTTCTTTTAATTTTTTTTGCTCAGCAGGGGGCTTGAACTCAGATTGTGGCAACTCTGCTTCAGCTTCGATCATCCTGTGCTGGGGTGCAGCCACTGGACGCACAGCAGATCCTTGGATCCTAGACCCCCAGGCCTTGTGTGGCAAAAATATACAGAAAAATGCGGTGAGATGGCCTTTTTATGTTTTCTTCCTTTGCATGGTTACACTCTTGGGTCTGAATGACACTGTTGCAAAGGGTACTTCACCTTGCATTGCTGAAGGTTGGCAGACTATTGGGGAAGCCATAGGCAATGTAGGCCCTGATTTTGAATCCCCATCCTGACACCAATCAATGACAGGAGATACTAAGAGACTCATTCCCATCCATGGGAATAACAAGGTAATCCTATCAGTGTCACAGTTGAATTAGTTGATCGTGAATGAAGCTCCTATAAAATCAGACCCATCATTTCAGGAGACTGATTTTATTTATTACGTATGAAGCATTAAAAGAATACTATTATTTACAGGAATGCAATAATTTCAGATATTGATTGATTTAATTAATATTTTGTTAAGAATGAAAACGACAGTAATTACATGGAGGCATAATAAATACCCAAGAATTAGTAGGAATGTAGTCTATATAACTAAATAATGTATAGGCATCTCTAGCACTCTATAGAGATATTTATTTATTAGAGTACTACCATCTGCATGTCAGTCTGTTCTTATTTTGTCAACCGCTGTGGCTCGATCTCAGGTACTGGGAACTGCCTGTCAGCTGAATTTGCCACAAGATGGCATGCTGACACTCACCCATTCATGAATTGGGTCTTGCAGGCTGTGATTCAGATGCCAGCATTCCCAAACAATGAATCGTGGAGTAAGAAGCTGATGATGACACATGTTTTCCTTTTCTGTGAAAGTCTTGGGTGTCAGGTATGAAGTCCAATATATATACAAACCTATATCCTATGTAATCAATGTAAGCACTGTTCTATGTGTCATAATAGTCAATAAAATGATCAGTCAATACATGAATAAAACAAAAAATAAAATGAATAACTACACTGAATGCAACATATGTATATAAATATAAATCATATACTTAAAATGCACACAAATAGGATGTTTTCTAGTGGTGGGCATTGATTTCAGGCCTAAGGAACAGACCTGAATTTCTTGAATTCAAGGAGGCAAGCTTCCCCTTCCCACACAGTGCAACAAGTGTTACCCAGACCAAGAGTTCAAATCCCAGTGCTGGCAGAAAAAATGGCATCTCCAAGCTTTGTGATGCTTAACTCTTAGGTATTTCATTTGGGCTCCATTTAATGAATGTGATTGTTTAAATGCTTCATAAAGTATTAATTAAAATCGACCAGTGTCCTATAATATAATTGTGTATAATTTTAACCTTGAATCGTTCAAGAACTGCCCATTTAATCATGACATACATCACATTCCATTGGTAATCATATGAATAGTAATGAGTTTCTTAGGATCTCCTGCCATTTGGAGGTGGCAGGACCAGGATTCCAACTGTGGGCTCCAGCTCCTACCACTTAAACCTGAGGATAGGGAACTCACAGATCTGTCCAAATACATCAGTAAGACCAATGATTAGTCAGGCACCAGTGTCTCCCAGCAGTCCTCCTTGATACTTACCAGGCTGTGATAGGAGGATCATGGTCAAAGTCACCCTAGGCAGGAAAGTCCTTGAGACTCCTGCCCAATTTGTGCCAACAAAACCAGAAGTAAAGCCGTGTGGCTCCATTGGTAGAGGATTAGCCTTGATCAAAAGCAGCTCACAGACTGTGCCTAGATCCTGAGTTCAAGGTCTGGGACTGGGAACAAATAGACATACACAACAATCTGTGCAGCCATCCAGATAAAACAGGTCATCTTCTTGTCCCCAACTGGATTGCACAGAGTTCCCTGGGAAAGGGGCTGCCATCATCTTGACTCTGCCCATTCTGCCTGCATCACAGGATTCTGGCCACACTTCCATTCTTTCATGGTTCTTTCTGAACAATGGGATACAAGAATGCTGGCCATGTCCACATTCCATGCTGCCAAGTAGCACTGGGATTCCCTCTGTTGGTTGACACCACTACCAGCAGTTGAGGAAGGTAGAGGTGGCTGAGTGATGAGCAAGAGACTCGAGGCGTAGGAGGAGAGGCCTTGCTCAGGCCCACCATGTGCCTGCCTGTGCTCTGGCCTCCTTCTCACCTTCCCCATGGCACAGCATTTCAAACCTGGTGCTGCTGGCTCAAACCCAGGTTGCCTCTTGGATTCCTCAGGCAATGGTGCAATGGTGCACCACTAGCCAGCTTGTGGGCCTGACCTGGTCCTGGCCTCCTTGTCCTCTGCTCTGGGCCTGATGTCTGCCATACCACTGCCATTGCTGTTCGCCCCAAATGGAGCAGCTGCCAACAGATTTTGCCTGCAGCACATGTGAGTGGTGGCCACATAGGCCCGCTCCCTGCATCCCCATATAACCCCCCCTCCCGACCAGGACCCGCACCTCCTCTGTGCCCCACAGTCTGGGCCATGCCCTGCCATAAATGTGCCTCAGGGGTGGGGGTGGGTGTTGACCCAGGATCCCATCCTCATCCCCAGCATCTAGTGTCCCAGGAAATGGGGAGATGCAGGGTTACGTGAGGAGTAGATGCCACAGAGCCCCTGGCCTGGAGCAATGGGAGCCACACAGCCGCACATCTGCACCCTTCCTTTCCCTGGTGGGAACCTGGTGGTTTTAGTCAGAGGTGGGGAGCAGCATGTACACACCTGCCTTCTGCGGTCTTTTCCCTTTTTCTGGGGATGGGAGGCGTTGGATGCAGAAGATAGATCCCCCTTGCTGTGTGAACCCTTGTTTTCTGTGCTCAGTCGTCCTTTCACCTGAAGACACAGAGACAGAGACAGAGAGACAAAGAGAGAGATCATCTTTCTCCTTGTACAGCCTGACTGTGCTCAGGTGTGTCATCAGTTGGCAAATTGCAGGTACCCCATGGATGAGTCTTCTGTCACCGGTCTGGATGTGTGTGTGTGTGTGTGTGTGTGTGTGTGTGTGTGTGTGTGTGTGTGTGTGTAGAAGTGGGTTGTAACAAGGAGGCTGAATGCTTTGGTAACTTCTACCTGCTATTTTTGGGGAATGCATGGGCTTCATAGTTGAGGTCTGGGAGCCTAGAAGGGTGAGATGCTTGAAGGGGACACAGCACTGTTAAATTACAAGAATAAGGGATCTGTGTGCCCTGGAGCTGCGTATGCCCTTGGGCCTGGTTGGTGGCAGTGGGAGCTTGGGAGGATCTAGGAGTGCAGCCTGCAGGGGATGGCTTTCCAGAGGACAGAGAGCATGGCCACACTTAGTAAAGATATGAGTCCTGCTAGTATGGAGTGCAACAGCATAGGTCAGATTCTGGGTCTTCTCATCATGACCTCTGATGGGCGAGGCCAACCCAATTTTAAATCTTGAGCTGTTATCTTCAGATCTCAACCTCCTGAGTACCTAGGATTAAAGGCATGAGCCTCTGGCACTGGGACTCTGGTTCTTTTTGGTATATTAGGATTTGCCCTCAAGGCCTTAGGCTTTCCAGTCAGATCTTCTACCAGCTTTTCTGTCTTGGGCATTTCTGAGATGGAGAATTATTATATGCTCAGACTGGGGTGGATCACAGTCCTCCTGTCTGTGACAGGCATGAGCCACCGGGCCCTGTCTTCTGTAGTTGGAATGGTAGACATGTAGAGCCATGCTCAGTCAGTGGTTTAGATGGATTGTCCCAAACTCAGACCACAGCAGCCCATTTTTGACCACAGGTGAAGCTCTGGGTTGGGTCTCAACCATTGGACCTCAATCTCCTCATGGGACAGTTGTGAAGAAACAAGGGATTAATACAGAGGGATCTCTGGAGCAGGGCCAGGCACAGAGGGAGGGGCTGTCAGATATGGTTTTTGACAGTTCTGTGAGAATATGACAGGAATATACCTAGAAAGATCTCAGATGGTGGGTGTTATTAATGTTGTGACTGGTATAGGATTATGAAACAAAACATGACTCTCTTTAATACCCAATCCCCATGAGGAACGGGATCCTTCACTTTGTTCAGTTTGACGCTGGGGAAACTGAGGCACAGAGAAGCTGAGTGACCTACTCATGACTCCCAGCTGACAGGAAGCTGGGCCTGACATCCCTGCCATGCTCCCTAGGACAATGGGTGTTATTCAATCTACTTCTTGTGGTGAGAAGTCCACATCTTTTCAGTTGTGGGTCTTGAACTCTGGGCCTGGGCCAGCTCCCTGAGATCCTCAGCTCAAACCTAGCACTCTACCACTTGAGTCACAGCTCCACTTCCAGTTTTTTTGTGGTTCTTTGGAAATAAGGGTCTTACAGGTGTTCCTGCCCGGGCTGGCTATAAACCACAATCCTCATATCTCAGCCTCCATTGTACTTAGTATTACAGGCCTGAGCCACAGGAACCTGGCTTAAGTGTAATTCTGACCTTCTTTCCTTTTTTCTCTCTCTCTCAGGAACTGATTGAATGGGTGCTGGAGGAGGTGGCCCAGCATCCCCAACGTGGTTGGTACCAAGGTGGCCCTCTCATTCTGGAGGTGGGCTGTGGGTCAGGAGCTGTCTCGTTCAGGCTGTTGTACCAGCTCCATGAGGCCCTCTGTGCCCTGGCTAGACCATGACAGTTATTCATTGTCCATCTAGCCTTACTGGATTCAGTACTGGGATCAATGCCCTTTTCTAGCAAAAATTTCTGGCTAAAATTATGATACATAGTTACAGAATGAAAATGTAATGCCATCTTAAGAGAGTCATTTAGGGTTCTAGGAATGGGACTTCACGGTAAAATGATTGCCTAAGCATGCAGGAGACCCTGGGTTCAATTCCTCAGTAACACATAAACTGAAAAAGAAACACTGGAAGTGGTCCTGTGCCTCAAGTGGTAGAGGGTTAGAATTGAGAGAAAAAAAAAAGTTGAGGAATAATTCCCAAGCCCTGAGTTTCAGCCCCAGGACTGCCAAAAAAACAACAATGAACATTTAGTTCGTAAATACAAAATAAAGAACCCAAACTTGGAATATATAATTGTTCCTTCCATACTGATACTTGACAATAGTCCCTAATTCATGTAATTTACCTATGTTAGGATACTGTGTTGAAAAAAAAAGTTTTGTTCATTAGGTCATGGCAATTAATGCCAGGAACGTGCTTAGATGTCAGGTGAAGATTAATTCTGGAAATTCAAAGATTCCAGGCTTTTGAGTGGGGTCTCTGCTAATCACAATGATAAGGGTAGTCTAAGTGAGATTTGGAAATCATTTTGGACAGTTATAGCACCAAAAAGGCAGAGGCTAATTAACAGTTGTGACAGAAGTGAAGGAATAACTGCAGATGGAAGGAAAGAAATGATAGTAACTAAGGTATAACAGAAACAGTTCTAGGGAACCATTTTTGGTTATTGAAGAACTAGTTATCAACTAGGCTTATTCCTCATTGCCTTTAGCATTCTAAATCTCTTAGGCTAGATAAATGTATCTCCTTCTATGCTGTTCTTTCATACCTGATCTCTTTGCTTTCTAAACATCTGTCTTTCTATATTTGTCTATAAACCTTTACTGATATTAACTACACCTATACAGACGTCACAGGATGCTAATGTAAGAGTCCCATAGCTCATGAGTCATTAATGAAACAAAATGGAAAAGGAGGACATATTTACTGCTATCTCAATTTTTCTAAAAAGCTGCAATGTCATCATTTGGATAAAATTTCCATTCTTTGTCTACACAGTGTCATTCAGTGCACATAAATGCAAATATAAGCCTGGTGCTGGTGGCTCATGCCTGTAATCCTAGCTACTCAGGAAGTTGAAACCAGAGGATTGTGGTTCAAATCCAGCCTGGTCAGGAAAGTCCATGAAACACTTATCTTCATTTAGCCACCAGAAACCCAGAAGTGGTGCTGTAGCTAAAGTTGTAGAGCATTCTAGATGAGCTGAAGAGCTGAGAGACAGTGCCCAGAATCAGTGTTCCATACTCACAATCAACAAAAAAGTGCAAATATGGGTTTAAGTTTCCCCCAAAGGAATGATGAAGTCAATAGTAATCTTCCCAATGGAGTCAGTGCATGTACTTTTGCTGAGTTATTTAAGTTATGGCTTCTTTGCTGAACATATTCTCTTCTTTAAAAATTGTCAAATATTAGCTGTATAGTAAACTTCATCTAATATTTCTTGGTTCAAAAGAGAAGTCCATCCAGTTGATGTCACTTAGCTTTCTTACTGTCTTAGTTCAAAGCCAACCAGGCATGACAGTCTGTCAAACTCTTATCTGTAATTAAACACCAAAAAACCAGAAGTGAAGTTTTGGCTCAAGCAGTTGTGGGCAGGTGGGAAAGAAAGACAACTGTTCAGGGACAGGGTCCAGCCTCTGAGTTCAAGCCCCAGAACCAGCACAAAGTAAACAAACAAGCAAACAACACAAACCCTAGGTATTTCTTTGGGACTCTCCTTAAAGTGGTCTGAGAAGAGGCTGGTTTTGCTGATCATACTCACTGGATCCTGCGTTTTTGAAATCTTTATTGCTATGGAAAATTCAGGACCAGACTAAACGAATTGATAACTGACTCCTGCAACAAGAGAATCATCTCAGGAGTGAAACATCCATCCATAAGACACTTCAAAACCTCCATATCTTTGTTTCTTTGTTTATTTCCTTTTGTTCTATGCTGGCCTTCAAATGGCATATTGTTTCCTTCTGTAATATTCTCAACTACAAGTTTACAGACAAGTTTTATATGAGTAAAGAACACACTCAAAAATGTAAGGGAGAAAGTTTCCTTCAAACATTGAATTCTTTCCTTGTACAGTAAAAAGGAAAGCAAATGTTAACTTGAACTTTGTCATTCCTCTATGTTCAATTCCTCTCCTGAGATCAATTTCCACATCTAGTAACAGTTACTTCCACTTACTTCCAGTAACAATCTATGGTGCTGCTAGAGATAAAATGAATGTTTTCTGACTTCATTGAAATAGCACAAGGACACATTTAGACATGAGGTAACACGTGTTTCAGAGACAACTTAGTAAAGAGAAAATATGAAATTTAAATTGCTTATGAATACTTTATTCATGAGTACATTTTGTTCAAACTTCTTTAGTGCTCTGTAAATTAAGGTGAATTTTAAATGGGAAGAAGGTTCTCAGATCATTTTTTGTGAGTGTATGTGCTGTGCCTTAATTTCCCAATTGTACATGAGTTAACAGTAAGAGAAACAATAGCAATAATAGGAGAGAGAAGTTCTGTGTTTATATAAAAGGGTTCAGTAAAATATAAAAGACTCTACAAATAAGACAACATTGAAACAATAAAGCCAAGTCCAGTATGTAGATTTATGGGAGTGATATAGAGAAAGCATTACTCCTATATGGAACATGAAGCCACTTCCTTTCTAAATCACGCTTGCTAATCACCTAATTTTGTAAAAAGGAGAATGGAAGAGTGATTCTGTTTCCAATGCAAGTCATATATGAAATAATGGACTTAACTGGAAAAAAAGAATCTATCTTGAAAGAACAGGAATTATACTAGCAATGAATCTGGTGGCTAAGATCACATTTCTTTTTTTTCCTTTTCTTATATTCTTTTTGTAGTTGTTGGTCATGGTACTTGAAATCTGGGACTGGGTGCTGTCCTTCTGCAACGAAGCTCAAGGCTAGTGCTCTTCCACTTGAGCCACAGTGCCACTCCCAGTTTTCTGGTAGTTATTGGAGAAAAGAGTCTCCAGGACTTTCCTACCTGGGCTGGCTTTAAATCCCAATCCTCAGATCTCACCACACCGAGCTTAGGATCACATTTCTAATAGTGTACACTCAAGATATGTAATGTATATGTCCATCAATCTTTATATTAATTCTTGCATTAAAAATCTGGGCCACAGGATAGACTTTACACTCACAAAAGTGTTTGTAGTTTAAAAGTTGATACTCCTGGAAAAATAAAACCTAAGAATGTAAAGGAGTCTGAGAAGTTCAATTGCATCCAGCCTGGGCAGAACAGGCTTTGAGACACTACCTATAATTAAACAGCCAAAAGCTGGAATACCAGTCATGAGCAAGATTGCTGAATAAGAGTTTGAGGTTTGTGCATACATACATACAAACATACACATACACACAGAGGGATTTATATGTGCACACAAAAATACACAAATAAAACAATTCTCAGAATATGTAGAAAAGTTAGAAAACAATAAAAATATGTCCCGATTAAGACTAGAATCAAGCGATAATTTTTAATATTAGAAAGCCCTCAAGTGAAATTTTCCCCCAAAAGTTGAGAATCTTACATAGGTAGGAATCAGAGATAGTAAGAGAGTCAAGCAACATTATTAATGGGATAGGATTCATGGAGGAATGAATCAGGGAACCCTCTAGGTGCATATGAAAATGTTCATATCTTGTGTCAAATGTTAGAACATCTTTGAAAATAGTGCATAAACAGTCTGAGCAGTCAGTCTAGTGGATAAGATCATAGGAGAAGTTCAGAATTGCTAGTCTGTTTCTAGAGTAAATAAACAAACTATGGCAGGGCAATGTGATACAAGCCTGGAATTCTAGCACTTCGACAGGAGATTAGAGAATGGAACTACATTGCGATATCTTCCCTGGACCAGGTAGAATAATTTTGTCTCAATAAAACAAACAAAACAACAAGAAAGGAATACACAGTTGGAATTTGGGTCTAATTTTCTCATTATGTTTTGAGAAGTCAATTTTCCTATTGAAATGCAATTCATATATATCCTCACTTGTGTTTTAAATGCTCTCTTCATTACAGAACATTCTAGATGCAAAATGGCTCATTATTCCCATCCAAAAATTTGCAAAAGTGAGTAAGCACCATTCTGTTGGATTCCAAAGAAATGTTGAAGAGTTACAAAAGCATAAGCCTGGAGAAATCGCAAAGTTCATCTAATGTAGGACTTTGTAGAGCTTGATAAATTAGAATTTAGATTTAAAATATATATTTTGGTTTTGTTTGTAATCTTATATTCTATAGGATACCTCAAAATTCTTTTTAAGTAGAGGGATTAATTGAAAAATTCACAAATGATTCTGGCATTCTATTTTCCTAGAATATTCTTTCAAGAGGGTTATAATTAGAATATAGTAAATAGATAATTCCCACAGTTCATGTATACCATGTTAATGTGAATAATCTAGACAGAGTTGCCAACAAATGGATGACAGTAATTTATAAATTTATAAAAACAGCATTTTTTGAGGGTTTAGTTTAAAATGGTATGAAGAGAGTAATTCTGTGACATCTTCTTTCTTCAACCTATAAGTAACACAGGAAGCCATTTCCTTATTTACGTGCCTCTGTATACATTGAGGAAAATGCTTGGTTTGGGGTTTGTATTCAACGTTGTTTTTGTTTTATTGGTTTGCTTAGAGCTTGAACTCTTGGTCTGGACAGTGTCTCTGAGCCTGTTTATGCTCAAGGCTCCTGCCCTACCACTTCAACCTCAGTGCCACATTGTGTCTGGCTTTTATGGAGAAGTATATTGGAGATAAGATTCTAAGAAACCTTCCTGCCATAGTGGGCTTTGAACCATAATTTTCCGCTCTTAGCTTCCTCAATATCTATGATAATTAAAAAAGTATAAATATAAATAATATTTGCAAGTGAGGAAAAATGATGCAGCTCAGTTTATTGTGGTGTCTTTCCAGAACACGGAGGAAATCACATTAGCAGAGATGTAGTATTTTTCACAATAGAGATAAGCTATTCATGATATGAATTAAGGAATTTTAAGGTGCCCCTTACAAGTTGGAAACTGTTGGGCTAGGATGACTTCATGGTATAAATCTTGGGATTGATGGTCATAGAAATAACAGCTTACTCTGATAAAAGAAAATTGCTTACTCTTGACGAATTAATTATTACAGATGCTTCATAGTTTTCTCCTCTAAGAGAATGTGGCTATTTTTCTGTTGACTTCTCAATCTTTAACACCCCATTGGAAACTGCATCTATTGCAGAATTTCATAACATGCAAACAAGTACTGTTTTGAATCTCTCAGGTATGGAATGTTGAGAATTTAAAAATGAGTAATTATGAGTAGTTATTTCTCAAAAGAATTTTGAAGAACACATGTATTCTGTCCTCTTAACAACTTAGTTAATTTTAAAAGTTTTGGGCTTCCATAGCATTAAAGTGGTTTTCTGTTTTAGAATTAGAAAGTATTAAATTTATTCTTTTTCGAAAAATTCGGCAAGTATATTATGAAAATATTGTCTAGTTGGATAACAATCACGTTGATGACCCTCTGATAAAGAAGAGGTAATTAATTTGAATTGGATGTCAAATAGTACTGATTTTTAAAATATTACTACATAAAGAATAATATTTACTGTACCAATACAGTGAAATTACATTTTATGCAGCTTATTTTTTCAATTTTATTATCAAATTGATGTACAGTGAGGTTACAATAATTGTAAGGTAGTAAATACAAAACATTTCAAACTTGTTACCCCCCGCCATTTTTCTCACAGTTTTCCTTCACCCCTCACAAGTTGTAATGTACATTTCCAATATATTGTCTTGTGAGTGTTGCTATTTCATTGGTTTTCCCTTTGTCATTTGTCTCACCATTTTGCTCTTCCTCTTCCCTTCCCTATTTAAGGTAAATGCATACACAATACAAAATCAAATACAGCAGGAATGAACAATAGGGGAAAAACCCAGAGAAAACAAATCACATAGTTCATCAAAAACAACAACCACAATTGAAAAAATCTGGTTCCATATCTTGGAATTCATTTTGCTTAGCATCAGCTTATATGGTTATGTATACGCAGTACAAAACCACTGGAAAATAATAGCTGCATGGACACCATATCATGAAAACAGCATGTTAACTTTTTGATGGTAAAGGTGGAATTAGGATTGGTGAATTCGCAGTTCTGATAAAGGTATTTCAAGGGTTTAAAAGTTATGACAGGTAAATTTGAGTTGTTCAAAATTTTTAACAACTTAGCCTATTAAGAAAATTTAAAATTGCCTGGGAGAATAGGCTTTCATGCAAAGAAATCCACGGAGACTTAGTAGAGAGGAAGCAATGTGGGTGAAGATGCTCATTTTCACACTAAACAAACAAACCTCAGAAACGTTGCTGTAAATCCTGTAGGTTCCCTTGGAATTATCTTTACCCAGGAAATACATTCTTATGTTGAAACAAGGATATACTGGAATTTAAATTCAAATTCTTAAAAAATAAGACATCAATTTTGTGAATTTACCTTTAATTACCAAACCGTAATTCTCTGAAAAAGATAATTTGAGTCAAAATATTTAGGGAGAAAGTGCCCTCCACAATGAAAGAAGGTGTTGGGATTACACATTTCTGTTTGTAACACTTTCTACAATGTCTTTGCATGTGAAGCAGTGAAACACAGAAAAAAATCTAATTGGATCCTTCAAACCAATGATTTCACATTTCTAACTGGCTCACAAAAAATAATATCCTTAATAACATGAAATAGTGAAGAATTCTCTTATTACATAAGCCAAAATGTTTTGGGTTCAGAAAAGAATTGAGCAAATGGAAAAGATAAGAAAACAGTTCTTAGAAAGCTTTGCTAAGCGTATTGGCTTCAGTAGTGAAGGGAGGCCAAACGTTTTTATATAAATAGTGTTAATATTTTTTTTGGATGTCCAGTCGTGGTGCCTGAACTCTGAGCCTCGGCTCTGTCCCTCAGCTCTGCAGGTCAAGGCTAGCGCTCTACCACTTGAGCCACAGCACCACTTCCGGCTTTTTTCTTTTTGCTTATGTGGTGCTGAGGAATCGAACCCAGGGCCTTAGGCATTCAAGGCAAGCGCTCTACCAAAGAGCCAACTTCCCAGCACTAAATTGTGTTAGTAATTGTACTACCAAAAGTGATTTTACAGAGCCTATTTGGCTCACTACAATGCAGAACAGATTGAATGAAGACATGAAAATAAATTCCACATCCAAATGAAGCAACTTAAATAGTTTTAAAAGAGAAATCATGAAGATGTAACAGTGGTGGAGCCCATATAGTCCTTCAGCTTCACTAAACTTGAAGCCAAAATGCTGTGATTAATTGGAAATCAGGCAAGAGCTAAGAGGAGGACATAGAAGCATTGTCCTTTTGTAACAGACACTGTCTTCCTAGGTATAGGTGATTTAACTCTACTCTCCTCCATACATCTTGGTGAACAAATGCAAGACCAAGAAAAAAAACCATCTATTGAAATAATTTTGCATAGAATAACTTCATTGTTCCTGATATGGTATCTAAGGAGAGTCTTAAGATAGAAGATAAAAGTGCAGTATTTTTCAGTTTCCTCTAACCATCTTCTTAGCAAAATATATCTTTTAGGTTAGAATGGATTGAACCAAAAAGTGATGGATTACTTATTTTTGTGGGCACTTTAGACACAAGAAGACTTTCAAGGTAAAAGAAAAAATACAGCCAAATATTTGTGATCACAGCTTCTTGGACTGTTTTCTGGAGACAAAGTTTTACATTAAGTTTCAGGGCAACCAAATGCAAGAGGGAAGTTTAATAGACTTGCTTGGCCAATTAAACAGCATGAAAGAAGAAAATGGCAAATAATATTTAAGGAATTACTTTGACCAATTACTTTGTCAGAAGAAAGAAGGAAAAATATAATTCAAAATCAATTGACTTAAAAGTATGAAGAAAGAGTAGTGAAGAGAAATTAGAGAAAACATAGAGGAGTGTTTTCTCTCCAGTGGAGTAATGGGTTCTTGATCTTGTTTCTTCCATTCTGTCTTCACAAGCTATCAAGTGTGTCTCACGACTGGATTATCCAGTTCAGACAGAGAACTCATAGAAGAAAGATAATATTTGCAGCAGATGTAGGTGATTTATAACCTTAGACAATCTATTTAAATCTGTTCAAAATTCTCCCCTATCCCAAACTTCTCTCTTTGTATAGCTTTGTTTGCTTTTCCCATGACGACCCTTCCTTCATTAACTGCTTAAAATTTGTGGAGGTCATATTCATACTTTCTGGAGATTTCAGATTGGTTGTGATTTTTGTGTGTTTTTGTTTTTTGTTGTGTTTTTAAACTGAATTTCAAAGGTTGTGCAAGTGTTACAATTAAATATATCCATCTAATTGTCCAATGCTCTTGGATCAGAGTCACTCCTTCCATCATTCTCAACCAACCCCTTCTCCAAGATTTATTTCAGATTTACCACTTCCTTTATCATATGTGTAGATTGAGTATTCTAGCTGTACTTGCCCCTTGTTCATTTTTCATTCATTCTATGTCTTTACTATAATTCCTTTCTGTTTTCAACTTCCTGATAGTCATCCTGTTACACTGTCTATTAATACTTTGAAAGGTTTATGTACATTTCATGGAGTTTCCATACTGCATATGCTTGAACTGATGTCAGCTTATATTTCCATAATTCATTCAAATTTGCAAGACAGGAGACGTGAAGCACCTAACCATGATTTTATTCTCATCCATTTGGAAGATTAATCTTTAGTCAAAAAGAAAGTAAAAAAATTGGCATAGAATGTATTCCTAACTACCAGTTCTTATAAATGGCTTTGTACAATGGTGTGATTGTTTTATTTTACATGGGATAATATTTTCTACTACCTATAAGTTTTGGAAAAAGAAGAATACTAAAATTTATTCCTATAGAGGAATATGATAGAAATAGAAGACAGATTTTATGTTTGTCATATCTCTGATGAGTACCCATATTCAAGACATAAGTCATATTTCTTCCTATGTTAGACAGATAGGGAAAACA
This sequence comes from Dipodomys spectabilis, assembly GCF_019054845.1. Lineage (NCBI taxonomy): Eukaryota > Metazoa > Chordata > Mammalia > Rodentia > Heteromyidae > Dipodomys > Dipodomys spectabilis. The sequence goes on along the minus strand of NW_024871111.1, from coordinate 135,895 downwards.
TATTATTACATATGATAAGACAACTACTTGTGACTTTTTAAAATGTACCTTATTAAATGATGACATTGACTTTATTAGCTAATATTTGCGTTTGAAATTTGGGAGGCTGATCTATCTAACACATTTCTGGAAGGCCCTTACTGAAAAACACAAATTGTGGGTGGTACTATTTCTACACTTTAATGAATGGTTGAACGTGTTGGGCATTAGTGCTGGGTAAATAATTCAACTCTATTGTAACTTGCTCCCTATACTTGAAAAACTTGTAATGTCACTAAGTATCATCTACTTGTCAAATGTTATTTTGGCGAATGTGATTTTAAAAAGTTAATTTGAAAAGGAATAATTTTCAGAATATTAAATGTAGATCATCATTGGTTTGAGAGTGACATTTTTATACCACTGAAATATGTTGTACTGAAGTCCCAGTGTTTTGAAGCTCTAAGTATCTTCTCAATATTTTTCTGAATTACATTTGAACTCTAAGTAAATTTTTCTGGGCCTTGGTAGACCAATTATCCATCTATCCTTCCAGGAACTACTTTTTGGCTCACTTACGCAGGACTAAAATCTTTCATTAATCATAGGGGAGGGATATTAAAAATAATCTTATGACACTTTGTGAACTTGTTCACTCATATGGGCTGGTCAGCTGTAAGTTGAATGTTTGAATTGTCATACATACTCTCAAATTTTGTGATCTCATCTTTCATTTTAAGTTGCCATGCATTTCACAATTGCTTACTGCTAATTCCTGCATCTCAAGGAATTGGGGCCCTTAAATATAGGAAATTAGAACTTGAGATGGATCTTCAAATACTTTGTGTTGGCGTGTTGCATGGGCCTTGGTGAGAAGTCTTGCCTCTGTTATCTGATGATGCCGATAACTGGGACCTGGGATCCTAGGAATCATTGTATCATGCAGAAGAATAATATTTGTTAGACACCTTATCAGCAAAATTTGGGCATAATTAGTAGGATTGCTTCAGAAATATGGAGAAAAACAGTTTGGGACCAGCGAGTTAAAACAATAAACAGAGAAGCAGAGCAAAATCCCTTTTAGATTAGCGGAAAACAACATTGTTTTTTTTACCATGTGAATTCAGAAGACCAAGAACAGTTAGAATGTATCACAAGTTTATACCAAAGACATTGGTCTGATACTTCATATATTCTAATATACATTTTAAACCTAATTATTTATATTCCTATTCTATTTATTGGAATAAATAAATATTAATTTATTAGTGAAATTATCAACTAATTCTAGTAAGTTTCACTCTGCGAAATATAAAATCAGCACATATAAATATAAAATATATAACTATATAATATAAGAAAAAGACACATGTTTTGCATTGTTCTGTTGTGGTTACAGTATCAAAGGCAACTCTGTTTTAAAGTATTATTCCATTATCTCTACCTCAGTGTTTGATAGAGTTGGACCTAAAGCTTTACCATTAAAACATTACCAATTAAAGGCCTAATAATGAGGAGAAACATCTGGACTTCTCCTGCAACTATGAAAATATTTCGTGATAGAAATGCAGTGGTGTAAGTTCCTGCCTGGTTGGATGGTAGACAGGCCAGGACATTAAGTAATCACGCATATGATCAATTTTTTCACCTTCTTGGCTTTAGCTACTTTTGAAATGTTAGATATAATAAACAATTATATTTTGATAAAATACCTTCTAGTCTGAACACTTCTGACTGAACTGTTCATCTCTCTATGATCCCTTGTAACATTTAAGTTTTGTTCAAGTAAAACAATCTATGTTGTCAGGGTAAGATATTCTGATTGGTCTGTTCCTACATGGGAGAAGAGTAAAGGGTCAGGTAGACATTTGTGCCAGTAAGAACTCATTTGGGAAAATGTCAGCTGCAGAATGTTATAAGTAGCTCTTAAGCAAGGCTTACTTTGAATCCATTAGCGCCACAAACCTAATTCAGTTGGATCAATAAGTACTTGAAAAAGCCATCACCTTTGGACCTAGCTATAAATTATTGAAAGTATGATCAAATTCCAAATGAAAAAGACTTAAAATTGTCATTGACAAAAAAAATTGCAAATGTGAGCAATCGATTGATTTTTCCCCTATTCACAGAATTTTAGGGAAATAATAGCATTGTTAGGAACAATAAGATTTCCTTGTTTCAAGTAGGCACCCACGGATATAAGCCTGTATAAAGATTGCATCACTAACTACTTAAATTTAGAAGATACTACATGCTTCAGCAGCACGTATTCCCAAATTACAATACAGAGATTAACATGGCAATTGCACAAGGATGATATGAAAATTTGTGAAGTATTCCGTATTTTTCATTCTTCAGATGCAAGAAATGAAAAACAGTTATTAAAAAGTTGATTACAGGGCTGGGAAGGTGACTCAGTGGTAGAGCGCTTGCCTTGCATGCTCAAGGCCCTGGGTTCGATTCCTCAGCACCACATAAGCAAAAAGAAAAAAGCCGGAAGTGGCGCTGTGGCTTCAGTGGTAGAGCGCTAGCCTTGAGCTGAAGAGCTGAGGAACAGCGCCCAGGCCCAGAGTTCAGGCCCCAGGACCAGACCTAAAAAAAAAAAAGTTGATTACAAAATAACAAGTGTAACAACAAACGTAATTCCTTTAAATTAAATTTAGTTTGGCATTAGTGTATTAACTCTTCACCTCAGAAAGGCGTTTACATAGCATAAACTTTACAAAACTTTTGAAATTAGACAAAATTGTCATTTTATCCCAAAGAAAAATAATATTAGAACCTAGGCAAAAAAGGAATCTAAAACTTTCTATATGGAATACAATCTGAAAGGACACATTAATGAACCTATATATTATAAAATAATATAGAATTCAAAGTATATCTAGGAAAGAATAAAATAAATTATGAACATTATGCAAACATAGAATATAGAATATTTTAAAATATTCTTTTTCAGACAACCACCAGAAATACTTTAGTTTCTGTACTACTCATTTCAACAGATACGTTAAAATTATTTCTGATTAAAAAATCACAAACTCTGCAGAAATCATTATACATGTATACAAAAACTCTTGAATTCATTTTGACATCCAATGCAGGCAATTCACTTGGAAGAATTCCACGGAATTCATGAATTTTTACAGTAAGTATTGGTGTTGCCGGGCGCTGGTGGCTCACTCCTGTAATCCTAGCTACTCAGGACGCTGAGATCTAAGGCTCACGGTTCAAAGCCAGCCCGGGAAGGAAAGTCCGTGAGACTCTTATCTCCAATAAACCACTAGAAAACTGGAAGTGAAGCTGTGGCTCAAGCGGTAGAGCACTCACCTTGAGCTGAAAAGCACAGGCATAGCACCCAGGCCCAGTGTTCAAGCCCCATGACCGAGCAAAAAAAAAAAAAGATATTGTCCTTATTTGGATTGTGGAAATATTTTGTATGGACACAAAGGATGGACTTGCATTTTTGAAATTTAAGAAACTTAACCCGACCATTAGGACTTAAGAGAACAATTTGTACAGCCTTCCACAGCTTCATAGAGGTAGTGATAAATACTTATCCTTTGGGCAATTTCAAATGCAGTTTCTTCTAAGTTGTTCTTCACGCCTGGTTTATATAATGGTTCAACAGAAGGAGATCCAGTGTGTCTTTGCTATCTCAATTCTCAGCAGTAAGATGTAAAGGGGTCAAGAGGCCATTAGTTAGGGCATTGGTATCTGTATCATGATGAAGTAAGAAAGAAGCCAGTCTGGTATTATTCTGCATATATACATTGTGCAGGGGTGTCCAGCCATCTACAGTTATTGCATTTGGCACTTGAGCCACCAACTCATGGACAATGTCTAAGCGTCCACTGTCGGCTTCCAGATGAAGTGGGGTATACTCATCATCATCCCCTATTATTCACATGAGTGGCCTTTTTGAAAAGTAGTTTCCGCACTGTAGTAAGCTGAATATTTTCAGTAGCCAATGAAGAAATTTACTTGGATCCTTCTCCATTTTTTGTCTTGCAATTGATACTATTCCTTACTTTTTCTTCTTGTTCCTCATCTTTCTAAGAATTCACTAAGCAGAGACTTTGAGAGCCAATGGGAATGAGGTTTCCATGTATTTCCCTAACAGTTCACATTGGTTGAACTGGTCAGAAATATCCGGTGAATTTTCTGCATATTTTTTTCACCATGATTTATATTCTCTTTTTCTAACTTTACTATTCGAAATTATTCTAACTGGAGAGTAGGGAATTGATGGAGAACAGAGGAAAGATGTTCCTCCATATTCAAAGGTACAGACTGAAAATGAGAACCAGTGATGTCTTCATGTGCAGCTTATTCTAGGAATGAGAAAATATGAAATAATGCCTTCTATATAAATGATTTGGGAAATGGCAGAGCAAAAAGTGAAATGATACAACCAAAAATATAAAAGCAAAATAAATTAGGATAATTATGGAGCAATCATATTATCTATGAGAACCATGAAATAGAGAAAGGAAGAGAGATACAGATGTGCAATGACCTAGCTAGCCACAAAATCCATGCCTCTGATCAATTGATAGAGCAAACAAAATTGTATTTTTTAAAAAAGATTGAAATAGAATTTATGTATTTACTTAAAATTAGTAAATACATTTTTAGTAGCCTACATAAAGAGACATAGCTTTGACCAAATTACAGACAAGAATCTAAATCCTTGGTAATTCTAGTAACAGATCTGACTGAAATCAGTTGAATGACACTTTTCCTGTACAATGAAGAAATAGGTCCAAGCTAGTAAAGCAGCTAGAGAAGGCAGGCAGATTGTATCTGTGACAAAACTTTGTGTAAAATGGTATTGAGGATTTCTTACTGGTGATCCACTTGCACTGGAAGCATGATTCTGAACTATTGCTTGCTGATTCTGAACTATTGCTTTGATCATTATATTCTCCAAGAAGAAAAAATGAGAATTGATAGTTTAGGACTACTAATACATTTTTACCTTCTCACTAAGCACCTTCAATCATCAAAATCACATGAAGACAATAGACAGGCCTACTTTTTTAGATGAAAACAAGTGTCTTTAAAAAAACAAGGAATTTATGTAGTCATGCATAGGACTTCTATTTTACTAATGCCTCATATGTTTTAATAATGTTAGGTAACAATAAATAATGGATCTATTAGAAAGCTCTTAAAGCTCATATGTTCAATAGTGAGTTCTCTTACACTGTATCATGGTATTTTTTGTTTATGGTCTTATGAAGAAATTTACATTACTAACTTGAATTTCTGACATGACAGTATCATCACTGTACATTTTGCTTCTATATTCTCAGTTTTACATTACTATCTAAGTATGTGCATTAGATAACTATAGAGGAAAAAGTAGAAGCCACACTGATGGCTCATGTCTTTAATCCTAGGTAATCAGAAAGTTGAAACCTGAGGATTGTGGTTTGAAAGCAGACCAAGAAAAAAAAGTCCATTAGATTCTGATTTGAAAGTGACCAGCAAAAGATAGAAATGGAGCTGTGGTACAAGCAATAAAATGCTAGCCTTGAGAAAACTGAAATAAAAAATAACAAATTCTGGCAAAATCTTTGTGTACAGTAGGAAATGCCCTGCTGTTTTAGGAGCCATTCCAGATGTGTGAGAGGCTCTGAGTTTTGTCTACAGTTGTTCGGAGACCAATATTGCCATCTTCCCGGGGGTTGGAATATTCATGTGCTCAAGGACTGCTGAGGCCTTGGGCTACCCGTTGGTGTGTGTGTGTGTGTGGTGTGTGTGTGTGTGTGTGTGTGTGTGTGTGTGTGTATTTTTCCCTCATTTTTCTCTGTCCACTTGGTGAGTGCCTGTCTGCCTATTCCTAAATTCAGATGGTGCCGCTTCTCCATTGCAACCTTGCCTTTAGCCCCCTATCAGGATCTATAATGAGTCTTAAGTTGTCAGAGACCTAAATATTCCACTTTTCCTTTGGAGCCCAAGTTCAGCTATCCATATCTTTGTCCACCTCCAGAGGAGGTGTGTGTGTGTGTTTGCCAGGGCTTGAACTCAGAACCTAGGTGTTATCCTAGGTATCTTTAGCTTGTTTGCACAAGGTTGGTGCTGTACTACTTGAACTACGGTAGCTCCGCTTCCCATCTTTTTCGTGATTCTTTGGAGATAAGAGTTTGCCCAGGCTAGCTTTGAATCTTGATTGATCCATAGGTCTCAGCCTTGAGTAGCTAGGATTATAGGCATGAGCCACTGGCATCCAATTGCATGGATATCTTTTCCTACACTCTTCTGTTCTAACAGCTGTCTACTTGCCCTGGCCTAGATCTCTGACCTCCACATCAGCTTCCACCAGCCTCTGACTGTGAAGAACATAAAACTCAAACCTGATCCCATTCTTTTTCCTCAGGGGAGGAGGTTATGTTTCATCTGAAGCCAGGGATAGGAGGGGTAGCTGTAGATGGGTGCTCAGCTGGAGAGAGGTAGTCTGTTTTAGCCAAGAAAGGAAGTGTGGCCAGATGCTAATAGCTCATGGTCTCATACTCCTAGCTCCTCAGGAGTCTGAGATCTGAGGATTGCCATTCAGAGGCAGCCCAGCTAGAAAAGATTGTGAGACTCTCTTCTGCAAATAACCACCCAAAAGCTGGAAGAAAAGCTGTGGCTTAAGTGGAAGAGTGCTAGCCCTGAATGAAAAATGTGAGGGACAGAGCCCAGGACCTGAGATCAAGCCCTAGAACCAAGGTGCTTATGCGTGCACATGCACGCCCACACGTGCGCGCGCGCGCGCACACACACACACACACACACACAAACATACACAGGAAGGTGGTAATGATGAGCTGAGCTAGAACTGGGGGCAGTCCTGAGGCATTGTCACAGTAAACTCTACAGGCATATCAAGTGTTTTCTCCCTAAATCCTTCTTGGGCTGAGGGGTCTGGGCCATGGTAGTAAGTTCCATGGAACCAGTCCCTCCATTTGTGCACTGGGCCACAGGACCAAGGAGAGGGCACTATGGATGCTCATTTGTAGTCAGCCGACGATTGCAGACCTTCCTGTGTCCCTGAGCACTGGTGAGAAAAGCAGGCCTCTGAGGCCTGGGACTCCAGGGACAGCTACTGCTACAAGCATCAGCCAGCCGGCTGTGGATTCCTGAGCCTACAAGTCTTTCATGAGCCCAACTCAACACTTGCCCAAGGTGTGCCTGACAAATTCACACTCTTGTGATACCTGCATGAATGGGCATTACCTGGTATGAAATCTTGCAGCTTCTGCCCCGCCTGGCTCAGAACTGTGGTCTGAGACGTCAATTTACTGCTCAGATCCACATTACATGCATGACAGATGCCATTCTCATTATCTCCATGCCCCAAGGCTCCACCCTTCTCTGGTACTGTCTTGCTTTGTAGACAATGGCCTCCAAACAGGCTGCTCTCAAGCCGCGTAGGACACCTAGACATTGGGAGACCCTTAGGGGCCCACTGGAAAGTACTCTGCCTAGAGCCACAGAGGTACTAGCAGGCCAGGGGTTGGTCATGGGGCTTGAACTCTGGGACTGGGCGTTGTCCCTAAGCTCTTCAGCTTACCACGTGAGCTAAAGAGCCACTTCCGGTTTTATGGAGGTTCCTTGGAGATCAGAGTCTCTCGGACTTTCCTGCTTGGGCTGGCTTTGAACTGTGGTCCTCACATCTCAGTCTTCTGAGGACTAGTCTTTCACCACAGTGGAGTAGGAGCTCCTGAAAGCTTTTCTTTACTTTTTCTGTGCCATTACTGGGGCTTGGACTCAGGGTCTGGGCTCTGGTCTCTTAACATTTTCCCTCAAGGTTAGCACTTTACCACTTGAGCCACAGCTCCATTTCTGGCTTTTAGTAGTTCATTGGCAAGAAGAGTCTCACTAACTTTCCTCCCCTGAGCTGGCTTCACATAAGATCTCTATCTCAGTCTCCTGAGTAGCTAAGATTTACAGGGGTTGAGCCACTGGTGGCATTGTGCTAGAAGCTTTTCTTTTCTTTTTATTGTGAAAATACTGTACAGAGGGGTTAAAATTACATGGGAAAGATAATGAGTACATTTCTTACCAAGCATTGTAGCCTCCTTCTTTGTTTCCCCTTCCCATCACTTCCCAGCCTCCCCTCGGCCCCCCACCCAACCTCCCCCCCCCCCCCGCACCAAAGTTGTAAAGTTCGTTTTAAACATGACAACTTATACTTCTCATTGTTGCAATGGGTCAAACAAGCGTTCTTCCCTGCATTTGCCCTGCCTTCTATATGCAAAGGAGGTCATAGGGTCAGGAGCTGTTAAAAATAAGATTCCAGCCACAGGAAATGGATGGGGTCCCTGGTAAAAAGCCGAGCTAATCTTCCCCCTGGGCCCCATTGTGGGACCCCACCCTCTGCCCTACCTGTGACTCAGCCTTGAATGTCCTGCCATACTTGCTTGAAGCCACAGAACCTTCATTCCACCCACACCATCTGCTCTACACCTCAGGACCTTTGCCCATGCTGTACCTTCTGCCTGAGGCCCTCTGCCCTGAATCCACATCTTAGAACTCCTGGGGAATTTTGGCACTGCTTATATCACCTCCTGGAGCAAGTATTTACTTCCCTTCTCCCACTTTTTTTTCATATTGAGTTGCTAGAGATGGAACTTGTGCAGGCTGACTGGCAAATGCTCTATCTTGTGTGTGTGTGTGTGTGTGTGTGTGTGTGTGTGTGTGTGTGTGTGTGTGTGCATGTGCGAGCCAGTCCTAGGGTTTGATTTCATGGCCTGGATGCTATCCTATCCCTGAGCTTTTGTGCTCAAGGCTAGCACTCTAGTACTTAAACCACAGTTCTACTTCTTTCTTTTTGTGTTTAATTGGAGAAAAGTGTCTCATATAGACTTTCCAGCTTGCAATTGGGATCCTCAGATCTCAGCCTCCTGAGTAGCTTACAGAGGTTAACCACCAACACCTACCCTCTACCCTACCTCTTACCTATAACCTCGGCCCTCCTCTGATTCCCAGAAGAATATGTCTCATCAGGCTCACTTATTTTTTTGCCAATCTTGGGGCTTGAACTCAAGTTCTGGGCATGTTCCTGAGCTTCTTTTGCTCAAGGCTAGCCCGCTATCACTTAAGCCACAGTGCCACTTTTGGCTTTTTCTCTTTCTGTGGTACTGAGCAATCGAACCAAGGGCTTAGTGCGTGCTAGGTAAGCACTCTACCATTAAGCCACATTCGCACCCCAAGGCTCCCTTCTAATGGGAATTATGAGGGTGAGATTTATTGGCATATCCCTTTCGGCATATATATTGTTGACTATTTCATATCTTTGCCAAGATTTCTGACCAGCCTGTGACTCAGCAATGAGGAATGATAAATGAGTGATAGCCACCAGGCCCTAGAGGTCTAGGCTCACATCCTACAGAGGGATAGACAATATGGAACCAGAAACTTTGACAACTCCTACAGTCTAGGTACTGTGATCTCCCTGGAGGCAGTGGCTGGCTGCTAGGTGTCCTGATTGGACACCTCAGCCAGAACATAAGACTTCAGTTATTAAATGGCAGAGAAGAATGCTTTGTTAGAGCTTCAGCTCAGACTTAGTACTCTCTGAGGGCTTGTTCCAGCTTACACAGGTTGGGGGACTGGGCATGGGCAACCTGCTGAATGCCTGTCATCCATACATCATCCATCCATACACAGAGATATAGAGTTATTGCCTCCTTTTGGGGGGGGCAAGGGGGGCAGTTCCAGGTTTGTTCTATGAGTCTAGGCCTTGTCCCTGAGCTCCTTTTGCTCAATGGTAGCACTCTGTCCTTGAGCCACAGCCCCATTCATGTTTTTTTTTTTCCCTGTGATCTCTTAAAAATAAGAGTGTCTCAGGCTTTCCTGCCACGGCTGAATTCAAATTGTCATTCTCTACATCTCAGCTTCCTGAGGAGCTAGGATTACAGGCAAGAGCCCTGGCTCCTTCGTTTCTTTTCATCTTTTTGTGCTTTTTTGTAATTTTAACAATCTGAAATCTTCAAGGTGTCATTCTAATGGTTTGCATTCAAAAGAAACTAACCAGGCTTGGAGTTCGAAAGCCAGGACTATCACCCACAAATGGAAGGAGATCCTGAAAAACTCATTCATATTCATGTGAATGCTAATGGAATGTTATAAAAGTAATAATTAAATTTGCAGTAAATTCATGATTCTATTTTATAATGCCACAGAAAAGTTATTGGATTTATATCTTCCATACTAGCACCATAGTATGATTCCCATAATGGAAGGATACTGACTAATTTTTAATTAATGCTTTTATAAGTATTCAAACACAATACTTCATTAAATGGAGGCATAATTTAATAACTAATAATGGTTATCATAGATATAATTTAACATCCTCACATTCCCTCTCTCTCTGTATGCATATATATCTACATATCTATCTATCTATCTATCTATGTTTCTTTCTATATATAGATATATATCTATATTCTATAGATATCTCTATAGATATATAGAGAGATATATAGATATATCTCTCTATATATATCTATATATCTTCTCTATATATCTATAAATTTATAGATATATAGAGACATATATAGATATATCTATATCTATATCTATATCTATCTATCTATCTATCTATCTATCTATCTATCTATCTATATATATATATATATATATAGAGAGAGAGAGAGAGAGAGAGAGAGAGAGAGAACAATCACTCCTGTGGCTTGATTACAGGTCATCAGAACTTTCTGGAGCTCAGTTTGCCAGAGGCTGGTGTGCTAAGACTGTGATCCCATTTATGGATTGGCCATTGTAGGCCTTGAGTTGAAATCCCAGCATCGCCAAAAATTTATTCGTGCAGTAAGAAGCCAATTTTGACACTTTTTTTCCTTCTCTTTGAATGTCCTGGGTCTCAGTATGATGTATAATCCATATGCAAATATATCCTATGTGATATGATGTAATAAAAGAACTATTATATGGGTAATAATACTAAATAAACAAGGGTAATAAAGATCATATGCAGTAAACCCATGCATGAAAATAGATCTCATATATTAGTATTACTTTTTCCAGTGCTGGGCTTCATTTCAGGCCCTGGGAACTAGTCTGAAATTCTTGTCTTCAAGGACAGTGAGCTTTTCCCCTTCACCCACAGTGTCACGAGTTATCCAGACCCTCAGTTCAAATAAAAGGCCTGCCAGAAAAATGGTGCAAATTCCAATTCAGGGCCTTATAATAATTATTATTTTTTTGGCCAAGCACAGGGCTTGCATTCAGGTCTTGGCATCTCTGCCACAGCCCACCCTTGGATCCTAGGACCCTAGTTCAAATCTTGAGGCTGGCAAAAAAAAGGAGAAGCATAAAACTGAGAAGTTCAAGAGGTGGTTTTTTACTTTTTTTCCCCTTTGTATTGTGACCATCCTGGATGTAAATGACAAGGCAAGAAAGAGTACATGACTTTGCATTGCTGATGTTTGGCAGACTATTAAAGAAGCCATAGCCAAAACTGGCAACTTAGGTCTGGAGGTCGAATCCTGGGATTGCCACTAATGAATGGCAGAGATTCTAAAAACCCATTCCCATGTACATCTATACAAATGGAATGTTATAAAAGTAACAAGTAAATTAGTAGTTAGTGTTTGATTATATTATAAAATTATTCACAACATTTATAATACAATGACTAATTTTCAATTAATACTTTATTATGTATTCAATCATGATCCTTAAAAAAGGAAGGAATAATTTAATTCCCAGTAATCAGTAAAATATCGTATATGCAATTTCATAGTATACAGACATCTCTCTCTTGTTTCATGCATCTAGAGCTATCCATCTATCTATCTATCTATCTATCTATCTATCTATCTATCTATCTATCTATCTATTTGTCTGTCTGTCTGTCTCTCTATCTATCTATATCTCTGTAAAGATATGTATCTATATCTCTGTAGAGATATAGATAGATAGATAGAGATATATCTATATCTCTGTAGAAATATAGATAGATAGATAGAGATATATCTCTATCTCTATCTCTCTCTATCAGCCACTACTATGGCTTGTTCCCAGGTCCTCAGAACTGGCTGGAAGCTCAGTTTGCCAAAGGCTTTTGTTCTACAACTGACCCTTTCATGAATTGGGCATTGTGGGCTGTGAGTTCAAATCCCAGCATGGCCAAAATTTTATATGTGGTGTCAGAAGCCAATTTTGACACATTTTTTTCCTTGTCTGTGAAAGTTCTGGGTCTCAGTATGATGTATAATCTATATGCAAATAGATCCATGTGATAAGATGTAATAAATGAAATAGATGCTATATATGTATTATCACTAAATAAAATAAAAACAAGGGTAATAAATGTCATAAGTTTTGAACCCATGCATGTAAATAGATCTCATATATAGATATTATTTTTTTCAGTACTGGGGCTTGAAATTGGGCCCTAAAATTCTTGCTGAAATTCTTGTCTTCAACGACGGTGAGCTTACTCTCCCCCATAGTACCACAGAGTTACCCAGACCCTGAGTTCAAATCCCAGGCCTGCCAGAAAAACAGTGCAAATTCCAAGCCAGGGCCTTAATATTTTTTTTGGCCATGCCTGGGGCTTGAACTCAGCTCGTGCAACTCTGTTTCAGTTCTGATCATCCTAGGCTGCTGTGCAGCTTCTGGACCCACAGCCCATCCTGAGATCCTAGGACCTGAGTTCAAACATTGGGACCATCAAAAAAAAAAAGTAGAAGTGCTAGGAAGATGGCTCAGTAAACAGTGCTTGCCTTGCATATATAAGGCCCTGGGTTAGATTCCTCAGCACCATATAAGCAGAAAAACCTGGAAGTAGTCTTATGGCTCAACTGGTAGGGTGATAGCCTTGAGCTGAAGAGTTGAGGGACAGCACCCAGACCCAGAGTTCTGGCCCCCAAACTGAAAACAAAGGAGAAGGATAAAACTGGGAAGTTCCAGAAGGCAGTTTTATATGTTTTTTTTTTCTTTGCATTGCAACCATTTTGGTTCTAAATGACAGGGCCTGGAAAGTGTACATGACCTTGCCCTGCTGAAGTTTGGTGGGCTATCAGGGAAGCCATAGCCAAAATCAGCAACCTAGGCCTGGGTGTGAATCCCAAGACTGCCACCTATGAATGGCAGGAGATCCTAAGAAATGCATTTTGATATATATCCATACAAATGGAATGTTGCAAAGTAATAATTACATTAGTAGTGTATGATTATATTATAAAATTATACACAATAATTATAGTATGTTGACTAATTTTCAATTAATACTTTATTATGTATTCAACCGTAATACTTAAATAAAGGAAGGAATAATTTATTGATAATTCGTAGTAATATAGTATATATAATTAATTAATATACAGACATACCTGTCTTGTTTTATACATACATATATATATGTACTTATATATGTATGTGTATATATGTGTGTGTGTGTGTGTGTGTGTGTGTGTGTGTGTGTGTAACAATCTACATATCTATTTCTACACTTGACATTCCTGGGGCTCTGTGGTAGAGTGCTCGCCTAGTATGTATGAAGTCCTGGGATCCATTCCACAATATCACATGCACAGAATTAACAGCAAGTAGTGCTGTCATTCAAGAAGTGGAGCACTGCTGTTGAGCATGAAAGCTTAAGGATTGTGTTTAGGCCCTTACTCAGGCCCCAGGACTGGCACCAAAAACAAGTTAGAATATTCTGACTGCAAGTATAGAAGGCCAGGATTTCAAATACCTCATCACAGAGCAAGCTGCGAGTCTGAAGCCGATGGATGCCACCTAACATGACTTAGCCAGAGGTCAACAGCTGCAACCCAGCACCATGGAACCAGATGATGCTGGCTCACCACTTGCTGCTTGGGGGATGATATCAGACACTGGTGGGTTGAAAACTCAGCCCTGACAGGAAGTCTGCGAGACTCTGAGCTGTGCCTCAAAATGGTAGAGCCCTAGCCTTGAGGAAAAGATCTTCGGACAGTACCTCCAAACTATGAGTGAAATCCCCGAGGCTGATGATACTCCCCCAAAAAAACACCCCTCTAAACCGTAAGATGTTAACTTGTGTGGTTTGTGATGTGTATGTGAAAGAGTGGTGATACTGATCAAAGCACCTTAAATCTAAAGACAGTTTATACTATACAGCTATGTGATGAAACCTTCCTGGGGTGCTCGGTCCTGAGTCTTTCACGGGGTGCTGGATCATTCATGGGGTACTGTGTGCTGAGTCATTCACAGGGTGCTATGTGCTGAGTCCTTCACGAGTTGTATTCTTTCATCTGGTCCTTATAAGAGCTACACAAGTAAGATGATTGTGCAGATGAGTAAGTTGAGGCTCAGATATGTCCCCAAGGCAGGGCCAAATTTATGTATATATTTAGCTCTAGTGATGTCTCCTGCAGAAAATTGTTTTGGTTTAATTTTCATCATCATGAACCTTGAACTCACAGCCTAAGTGCTGAATTTCTTCTTGGGCTTATGGCTAAAGTTCTACCATGCTGAGCCAAGGACCTCGTTGCAGCAAAGTGTCAGGGCTTAGGTGTCTTTAGCTGAGGTCTATCATCCTGTCTGCTCAGGAAGCTGAAGATCTTGGTTCAAAGCAATTTCAGATCATGGTCCAAAGCCAGCCTGGGCAGGAAATTCCTTGAGATGGTTATCTCCTAAAACCACCAGAAAGCCTGAAGGGGCCCTGTAGCTCAAGTGCTAGAGTGCTAGATTTGAGCTGAAGAGATGAGAGACAGCACCCAGGCCCAAACTTCAACTCCTCCAACTTACAAGAAAAGAAAGAAAGAAACCTGAAGTGGAGTGCTGGGAATTTTTCCTAGGGGTAGACTGCTTTGCATGTGTGAAACCCTGGGTTTGAATCCTCAGTACCACATCCATAGAAATGTTCCACATCCCTGAAATGGCACTGTGGCTCAAGTGGTAGAGTGCTGTCCTTGTACAGGAGAAACTCAGATACAGTGGTTAGGTCCTGAGTTCAAGCACCAGGACTGGTATATGCACACACACACACACACACACACACACACACACACACGGAGGCATCGTTGCCAATAATGAATCATTTCATTAGGTATAGCTCCCTAATTGTCTACCAGGAGCACTCTTGAATTAATGGTAGCAGTTTGTTTCAACATTGAAACATAGTCTTATAAAGACAGGATGAGTGCAGGGAACTTGGCCTGCCCCGGGATGTGGCACAAATGAAGTTTTCCTGTCAAAACAGAGCACTGGGAAGAGAGAGAGCTTGGGGTAAAAAGAGGCCTTTTTCTCCTGACCTTCAGAGCCTGCCCACACTCATTCTCAGTAATTGGCCTGGATGAATTGTTTGTTACACAGCTGTACAGGAGTGAGGCCTTTTGTCTGCCTGTTCCAACAATGAAGCAGAGTTCCTCCAGCAGCCTTGGGTATGGAGAACCCCTCAGGCTACTCTGGGAACATTGAGGGTAACCCCGGAATATGCACTGTTTAGAAAGCACTGTCTGTGCTATGAAACCATTCTATTCAAAGCAAATTTCCCAGCTGGGTGCCTTTCTTCATAGAACCTCTGGATGTTCACTGATACAAATGCATGCATACATACTCAGACACATGGAGTTAATGGCTTTTTTGTAGCAGGTTCTGAGGCTTGAACTGTTAGCCTAGACATTTTCCCTGAGCTCCTTTTACTCAACGAACCATTTTATTGTGTCTTAAACCATGATTATGATAGCCTGGGATGCAGCTTCTATACCCACATATGATCCAGGGAACCTAGGACCCGAGTTCAACTCCCAGCACTGGCAAAAGTACATCAAACCAACAAAAATGGAGGAGGAAAAACCCAGGAAGTTTCACACAACAGTTTTACATTTGTTTACTCAGCACTGTTACCCTCCTTGGTCTCAATAACTAGTCTTTTAATTGTATGTGACCTTGCATGACAAAAGCTGGAGGGGTATCAGTAAAGCCTGAGTCCAACCCAGATATGTAGGCCCTGAGTTCGATCCTGGGACTGCACCTACACACTGCCAAAGATCTAGGAAATTTGTTCCTATGTATTGGAACACTAATAAAATGTTTGAAATGTACTAATTGAATTACTAATTAGTTAGTCATTCTAGTATAAGATTGTATGTAATAAATATAGGTCATTGATTAATTCTTCATTAACTGTTCTACCGTGATTAATTAATAGAGGCATAATTTTAGACTGAATAATTGGTAGTAAAAGAATATATTAAAAATAAGATATAGACATCACTCTTTATATAGGGTTATACACTAGAATCTACATAAATGTATATCTGTCTGTATATATTTATGGATGTATATACATATGTAAATACACACAAAAATGCACACACACACACTGCAATCTAAACATCTATCTGTTTATATATTGGCCATTCCTAGGGCTTGATCTCAGGTCCTCAATTTTGCCTGCCAACTTCACTTGCATCAGACTACTCTGCTAACATTTAACCATTCATGAAGTGCATTCATGAGTTCAAGTCACAGAACTGCCAAAAACTTAATCCTGGTGGACAAAATAATTGTCCCACTTGTTTTCCTTATCAGTGAAAGTCCTGGGTCTCAGGAATGATCTAGAATACACAGAGAAATTTTTGTCTTATGTAATAGGATGCAAAAAATGGTATATATAATCATGCTCACTAAAATACATAAAAAATTAATAAAACACAAAATAAAATGAATACACTAACCTTAATATGCAGTAAATATGTGTATGTAAATATAAACCATCTGTTAAAAATGTATATCTATATTATTCTTTTAAGTGCTAGGAATTGAATTCAGGCCCTAGGAACAGGCCTGGATTTCTTGTCTTCCAGCACGGTGAACTTCCCCATCCCCCACAGTGCTGCAGATTTACCCAGACCCTGAGTTCAATTCCCAGGCCTGGCAGAATAAAGGGCATGAATTTTAAGCCAAGGAGCCTCATAATATTTTAACTATTTTTAATGTATGAATATATGTACCTATTTATTTATTTTTATTTTGTCAAGCACAGAGCTTGAACTCAGGTCGTGGCAATTCTGCCTCAGCTTTTATCATTCTAGGCTCGGGTGCAGCCACTGGACCCACAGCCGAACTTGGGTTTCTGGGCCCCAGAGGCTGACAGGAAAAAAATAATAATGCGACACAGAAAAAAAAAAAAAGGCAACTTGAAGATGGTTGCCAGTTTTACATTTGTTTGCTTTGCAAGGTGACCATCCTTTGTGTGAATGACACATTTGAAAAATGTCGGTAACCTGGGTTCACTGAAGGCTGGCGGGCTACCAGGAAAGCCATAGGCCAACACGGCAACATAGGCCCTGTGTTGGAAGCCCCTTCCTGTCCTCTACCAATGGAGGGAGATCTTAAGAGTCTCATTCCTATTCATAGGAATACCGATGGAAGATTATGAATGGCAAGGTGGAATTGGTTGTTTCTGGATACTGCTATACAATTAGACAGAGTGATTTTAGGAGGCCAATGGATATTAATGAGTTTTTTTAAACATTCAAAGAATATTATTACATGGATGCAATAGTTTCCAGACAGTGGATGATTTAATTAATAATTCATTAAGTATGAAAAGAATAATATTAATTATATGGAAGTATACTAAATATCCAAGAATTGGTAGAAATGTGGTCAATATAACTGAAGAATGTATAGACATCTCTGGCACTCTATAAAGATCTATATTTTATTTTGTAATACTATCTGCTTGTCAATCTGTTCTTATTTTGTCCATCCGTGGGGCTCGATCTCAGGTGCTGGAAATGACTGTCAGCTAAATATGCTCCAGGCTGGCATGCTGACACTCAGCCTTGTAGGCTGTGAGTTCAGATGCCAGCACTGACAAAAATTGAATCGTGTAGTAAGAAGTCCATGGTGACTCATGTTTTCCTTTTCTGTGAAAGTCCTGCATGTCAGGTGTGAAGTTCCATACATAGGCAAACCTATATCCTATGTAATAAATATTTCATGTGTAATAACCATCAATAAAATAAATGGTAAATAAATGAATAAAGCAAAAATAAAATGAATAACTATACTAAGTGCTATATGGGGGTCAGCATCTGGGGCTCTATCTCAGGGCCTAGGAAAGGCCTGGCAGCTGAATTGGCTATAGGTTGCTATGCTGACCGACACTCATTCATGAATTGAACCTTCTAGGCCCTGAGTTTAGATCCCAGCACTGCCAAAAATGTAATTGTGGAGTTTAGAAGCTGAGTGTGACACACATTTTCTTTTTCTTTGAAAGTGCTCAGTGTTAGGTAGAATGTATAATTCAGATGCAAATCTATATGCTATGTAATAGGATGTCATAAATGGAAAAAATGACATAGGTGGAAGAATTGTCACTACAATTCTAATGACAGCTTGTTGAATAGAGCTATGTGCTGAGTCCTTCATAGGGTGCTCTGTGCTGAGTCCTTCATTGGGTGCTGGGCGCTGAGTCTTTCACAGAATGCTGTGTGCTGAGTCATGCAAAGAGTGCCATGTACTGTGTCCTTCACAGGGTGCATTCTTTCATCAGGTCCTTGTAAGAGTTCTACAACTGAGATGATTATGCAGACAAGAATATTAACTCTCAGATATGTCCCCATGGCAGGAAAAAAATTATATATTTCTGAAGAGTAATGAGTTGTCTCCTGAAGACAATTGTTTTGTTTTGTTTTTTCTCAGTCATGAACCTCGAACTAGGGGCCTGGGTGCTGCCCCTTACCTCTTGGCTCATGGTTAGCACTCCACCACGTGGAACCAAGGATCCCCTTGCAGCAGAGTTCACAGCCTAGGGGTCTATAGCTGAGGTTGTCATCCCGCCTTCTCAGGAAGCTGAGATCTGAGGATCTGGGTTCCAAACTATCCCAGGCACAAAAGGTACCATGAGCCTATTTTCTCCAATTGACCACTAAGAAACCTGAAGTTGAAGTTGGGTGTTTGTTGCTCATGCCTGTCATACTAACTACTCAGGAGGATAAGATACAAGGATCATGGTTAAAAGCTAGCCTGAGCTAGAAAGTCCTTGAGACACTTAGCTCTGATGGACCACCAGAAAAACTGAAATGGCGTTTTGGCTCAAGTGGTAGAGCACAAGACTTGAGCTAAAGAGCTCAGGGACAGCACCCAGGCCCAGATGTCAACTCCTACAATAACAACAACAAAAAGACAGAAACAAACTAACAAACCTGAAGTAAAGGGCTGAGAATGTGCCTTAGGAGTAAAGTGTTTTTCATATATGTAACCCTGGGTTTGATTTCTCAGGACATCACTAAAAAAAAAAGCCTGAAGTAGCTCTGGATCAAGTGGGAGAGGGCTATCCTTGTACAAGAGAAACTAGTTATAGTGCTCAGGTACAGTGCTCAGGTCCTCACTTCAACCTCAAGGAATGGTGTATGAGTCTGCGTGCATGTGCACACACACACACACACACACACACACACACAGACTAGAATTGATGCTGTTACACAAAATGGTAAAACAACGGGCTTCTGTACTGAGCTCATGGTCAGCACCCCAGGCTTGTTTTCAAATCCAATACCTAGCCACCCAGGGCTCAACTAGGAGAGATCAAAGGTTTCAAAACCTGATGAGATTCACCAGCCCTTGATGACAGGAAGCTTTGATATCAGATTTGTGCTTGGATTTCCCAGGCTTCCAGAATCCTAGAGAGGAATCATAGGACCATCATCGCCGTCAATGAAACATTTCATGAGGTTCAGTGCCCTAGTTTTCTGCAAGAAGGACTCCGGAATTTTATTGAACACTGTATCTGAACACCGGAATATAGTCTCACAAAGGCAGGATAAGTGCACAGGACTTGGCCTGCCACAGGAGGTGGCACAAATGAAGGCTCCCTGTCAGTGCTCTCCCCGAGCATTGGGGAGAGAGATAGTTTGGGGTACAAAGAGACCGTTTTCTCCTGACCTTCAGAGCCTGCCCAAAATCATCCTCACTATCTGACCCAGATGGAGTTGTTTGTTACACAGCTGTACAGGAGTGAGGGCTTTTGTCTGCCTGTCCATTCAATGAGAAAGACTTCTTCCAGCAGGCCTGGGATGCAGAGAAACCCTCAGTCTACCCTAGGAACAGTGGTGGGAGCCCTGGATTGTTCACTGTCATGAAAGCAGTCTCTGTTACGAGATCATTTTATTGAATACAAATTTCCTAGCTTGGTGCCATTCATCATAACTACTCTGGAGCTTCACCTATAGGAATACATCCATACATACCCAAAGACATGGAGGTACATGCTCTTTTTGAGTGGTCAGGTCCTGGAGTTGAGCTATGATCCTAAGCATTGTCTCTGAGCTCCTTTTGCTCAAGGGTAGTGCATTAACCATTCTGTGATCTCTTAGAAATAGTAGTGTCATGGACTTTCCTATGCTGACTGGATTTAAACTCAGGTTCTCTACATCTCAGACTCCTGAGGAGCTGGTTTTAAAGTGAGAAGCCACTGGTACATTCTTTCTTTTCTTCTTCACTTTTTAATCTGGAAAATCTGACTTCTTAACAGGGTCATTCCAATGGTTTGAATTTATAGGTTAACTACCCAATATTCTTCATAGCTGCTTTCTCTAGGAAGGATTTTCTCTCTTCATCTTCTCATCTGGTCACAGGTTTGTAGCCAAACGTGATAAATGAGTGTCACAGGATTTGGGAGCAAATGTCCACAGGACATGCCAGTACTGTCAATTAGCATTGAGCTGCAGTGAATTTTCCTACTCAGGATGAGAGGACTGAAAGCTAGAGCGATCCCCATACTGTCTGCATTGCTCCTTTTGCCTATAAAATGATCTAATGATTATGAGTGTTGTGTGTCTCCAACCTTAAGTATCTAGAACACACTAGAAGCATCTTCTTGTATCTCTTTTTCTCTAGTGCCTCTTGAAATTTAGATTAAGGGTTTGTGTGGAGGGGCTCCTCGGTGAATCCCTGAGGAAAGCCGCTTGAAGACTCTTTGGGAGATTGCCGTTCAAAGTCAGCCTGAGCAGGAAGTGTGTCTGACTCTTAGCTCTTAAAACACCAGAAAACTAGAAGTGAAGCAGTGGCCCAGAGGATAGAGCTTTAGCTTTGAGAGAGAAAGCTGAGCATGAGACAGAGGCTAGACCAGGCAGGAAATCCTGGGAGGCAGTTATGTCCAATTAATGAACAGATGGCTGGAAGTGGGTCTGTGGTGGTGGTAAAGCCTCAGCCTTGGGAAAAACAGCTGAGGAATGCAGTGGGCCCTGTGTTCAAGTCCTGGGATAGGCACAAAATTTTTTCAAAAAGAGAAGGCCAAGTTTATGTATCAGTGTCCTACCTAGTTATGTGTGTATATTACTTCCCTGAGTGCAAACAGACCATATGCAATTCTTCTCCTTTTATTTACTGGTTTATTTTTCATATATGCTCCTTGCGCATACTGCATCATTGCCTTCATTTCAGGCTGATGGCTTTTCTCTTCCAGGGTTCCAGGCCTGTGTCCTTATATGATGCAAACTGAAGCTCTCAGCAGCCTTTATTTACATTTTATTATGGGGTCAATGCAAGAATAGTCACAAATCAGGCAGGGGAAGAGAAGGTCAGGTTTCATAGAATTAACCAGTATTCAGAAAATTAAACTTGGGGATGTAAAATGGCAGCATACTTATGTAAAAACTACCATTAAGGAAAAGATGAGGGGGCTGGGAATGTGGATTAGTGAGAGAGTGCTTGCCTAGCCTGCAAGAAGCCCTGGGTATGATTCCTTGGTAGCACACACACACACACACACACACACACACACACACACACACAAAGCCAGAATTGGTGCTGTGGCTCAAGTAGTAGAGTGCTAAAGAGAGTGTCCTGGCCTTGAGTTCCACCCATGAACTGGCAAAGAGATACCTAGGTAGGTGGGTGGGTAGATAGATACATACATACATACATACATACGTACGTATGTACATACATACATACATACATTGATACATAGATACATAGATAGATACATAGATAAAAGATAGATAGGAGATGATAGATGAATCTGGGAAAGAAGGGAACAATTCCCAGTCATGAGGCCTTCTGCAGCATGCCAGGGCACCAGCATTGCCTTCACAAAACTACAGGGCAGGAAGACTGTCTGTTTCCCACTTCTCAGGCAGCAAAGGGCCCCAGAGTCAAAAGGGCAGAGCTCGGTTCTAACTCAGAGGCATGGAAACAGAAAAGAAAGGGCCCTGCCTCTCCCTGGATTGGGGATTTGCATTAATGATGTGGAGAATGAAGGAAGGAGAAAGGACTGGCAGAGGTAGAAGAAGGGCCTTCAAATCTGACAGATGGAGAGTGAAAAACACACTCACGAAGTCCAGAGAGCAGTGTTTTTCTACTCTGTTACTATGTCCCCCACTAAACTGGCTCTCTATTGTTAACCTAAAGATAGCCTGAGGCTCCCTTCACCTGAGGGAGGAAGGTTAATTAGTCATTGTTTGAAGAGGCAAAGAAAAGCTTGACAATAGTGTAACTCTAACAAATGTTTCAGGTTTCCCCCCAATGGTGGCTGTGCCTGGAATGATTGAAGTGGTTTTGCAGCTCAATTCCCTGTTGACTGTGTACATTCTGCCTCCTAATCCTGTAGGCCTGGTCTCTGCATCTAGCCTGGCTTTTGAAATTGTTTTCTGCCTTAATTACAGTGTTACACTGGAGTTCTTCCTGCTAACATGGCTAGGGCTTGGATCCTGAGAACTTCATTTGAACCCTTGATGGGTCAATAATGTTTCTTGATTCTATAGCTCAAGAACTCTAAGAACATTTAGAGTCTAAGTACCATGGGAAACACAGGAAGCTCTAGAACATCTGACCTTTCAGAAATGGAAGTCTGAGTGTCATAGACTTTTCTGCCCTGGCTGGCTTCACCCTGTGATCCTGAAACCTCATCCTCCTAAACTAGGGCAACGGGCCTGAGCTACTGGTGCTCTGCTAGGTTCAGAATTGTAATAACATTGACAATACAAATCAACTGCTTATCACAAAGGGCTTTGGGAGCATATTAAACCTTTCAACATTGGACCTTTCAGAACCATGTAGGACACAAAGTTACAATGCTAGAGTCTGAGAGGCAGGGAATATGGATGTCCTACACTTGAACCTTGAGCTCTGACTCCTATTCTGGTGTAAATCAGTGTTGATTTCCCAAAGAATGTTCTCTTAATTAACAAATAGGAAACGTACTTTGATTAATTCTCACTTTTTTCCAATTGTTTGTCTCTAACTCAAGTCTGGGCACTGTCCCTGAGCCCATAAGCTCATGGCAAACACTCTACCACTTGAGCCGCAGCACCACACGGGGTCTTTTCGTGCTTCACTGGAGATAAGAGTCTAATAGGCTTTCCTTGCCTAGACTTTGAACTCAGCTTCCTGAGAATCAGCTTCCTGAGAATCTAAGTTTCCAGGTGTGAGCACTGGCATCTGGCCTATTGTTTTTGACAGTCCTGGGGCTTGATCTTAGAGCCTGGGTACTGTCTCTGAACTTCTTTTTCTCAAGGATAGCCACTTGAGCCACTCCACAGCTTCTGGCTTTTTTTGAGTATGTAGCACTGAGGTTTCAATCCCTGGCATTCATGCATGCTGAGCGAGCTCTTTACCACTAAGCCACATTTCTATCTCCACCCTTACAATTTTATCCCTCACTTTCGTATCCTCAAGAAAAGGCTTCTGACCATAAATCATCTAAATAAATCCCAATAGGAAGGTAAACATACTTGGGAGAGACTCTAAACATGTGAATACTGTGACAAATGCTTCCATTTAATTATGTATTGTTTCAACACTTAATAAAATAGTAATGAAAAATGAGTCAATGTCCCAAATTATTGTGTATAATTTTATAATAGATGTGCAAAATGTAATAAATATTGTGTTTATAATAAATACAATAATCAATAAATGAGTAAAACAAAAATAAAATACAAAATCAATAATAAAAATCGTAATATGAAATTAACATTCATATGTAATTATATATAATACATTACACATGCATAGAAATACTTTTTCCATTGCAGAACCTTCATTCAGGTCCTGGGAATTCTAGCATGAATTTCTTTTCCTCAAGGACAATGAGCTTCGCCTTCACCCATGGGGCAAAAGAGTTACCTGCATGGTGTGCTCAAATCATAGCAATGGCAGAAATACTTGCCCCAGTTCCAATTTTTTTTTAATGGAAGTATCTATGTTTATTCAGTTCCCTACTGAACATTAAAAAAAGACAGTGCAGAATTTTTTACAGCTATTCACACAACCTTCCTTTACCTCCAAAGTGCTTGTCAGAGAACTATATTGTTTCTGTGTTTTGTACGTTTTTATTGTAAAAATGTTGTACATTGGGGATACAGTTACAAGAGCAAGGTAATGAGTATATTTCCTATTGAATATTGTTGATTCCTCCTTTGTTTTCAGCCTACCATTCCTTCCCTCCCATCTTCACAACTATTTTCCCCTAAGTCAGTGACTTAGTTTTTCATTTTTGTTTGGCATGGGATTTGAACTCAAGTAGTGGCAACTCTTCCCTGACATTACTACAGATTTACTAGGATCCTGAGTTCAAATCCCACACTAGGAAAGAAAACTAGTAGAAATTCCAAACCAGGAAGCTTTATTTTTTTAATTTAGTTACTTACTTACTTAATTAATTAGTTTATTTATTCTTTTTGGGGGGCAACCATGGGGCTTGACCTCAGGTCGTGGAAACTCTGCCTCAGCTTGGATCTCCCTAGGCTGGAGTGCAGTCTCCAGACACAGAGCCGATCGTGAGATCTTATGCCCAGAGGGCTTTCAGGAAGAAAAAAAAAAGCTGGAAAGCACAAAAAGTGGCGAGCTGCAGAGGGCTGGGTTTTTTCAATTGTTCTCTTTGCACAGTGACCATCCTGGGTCTGAATGACAAGGCTGCAAAGTGGACCTGACCTGCCATTGCTGTTGGCTGGTGGGCTATCAGTGTCAACATAGGCCCTGGGTTCAAATCCCAGTCCTGACACCAATGGCAGGAGATCACAAGAGACTCATTCCTATAAATAGGAATGCTGATTGAAAGAGAAGTTCAGGCATCTGTCTAATCTAAAATTGGATGCAATAATCCTAGAATGCTGATTGATCTTAATTAATAGTTTATTAAGCATGAAAAGAATAATATTCCTTCTGTGGTGGTATAATAAATACCTAGGAGTTGGTAGGAATGTAGTAGGTGTCATTCAATCATAGATAGAGGGCTGGCACTCTTTACCAATATGTAATTATTTGTATACCACCGTCTGCCTATTCATGTATCGCTGTTTTGGCCAAACATGGGAGTCAATCTCAGTGCCTGGAAACCACCTGACAGCTTCATTGGCTAGAGGCTGCCATGCTCAAACTCACTCATTTATGAATTGGGCATGCTAGGCCCTGAGTTCAGATCCTTGCACTGCCAGGCATGATGGAGAACACATCTAAAATCTAGATGCTATGTGATAGGATGTAAACAATATAATGAATGGTATAGGTGTCATCAGAGTCAATAAAATAAATGGTAAATAAATGAACAGAACAAGAAATAAAATGAATAACCACAACAAACACAGTATGGACTGAACATCTGTATAGAAGTATAAATCCTATATTTAAAATGTATATAAGGAGTATCTTTTCCAGGCCGGAGGCTTGAATTCAGTCCTACTATGAGGAGGGAATGTCGGAAGATCCTGAGATACTGGTGTCTGGTCCTAGAAAGGGTCATGGAATGCTATCGATCCCATCGTTGACTGAGTAGTTATTGCATTATGTGAGTAGGAAATTATAGGTATGGGGTATAGATTATTTGTAAAGAAGAGTTGATGAAGCATGACAATAATCATCACAGTCATGAAATGGAGCCATCAGGAAAGATCCAAGAATCAGTAGTCACTCGGTAGATTGGATTCCATCACAGGTCACCATCTCTACTACTCTATACAAATATGTACTTATTTGTATTCTACCCTCAGCTTATGAACGGATGACTATTGTGCCCCCCACTCTTCCCCCGTGGGGGGGGGGCTCAATCTTAGGTCCTGGGAATGGCCTAGCTCCTTCGTGGTTCACAGGCTGGTTTGCTCATGTGGAACCATTTACCAATTGGACCTGATAGAATCTGAGTTCTGATCCCACCCCTGCCAAAAGATTCATCTTCATGTCAGAAGTCAATTATTGCACCTGTTTTCCTTTCCTGTGCAAGTCCTGGGTCTCAGCTATGATGGAGAATGCATGGGCCACCCTGTGGCCATGGGAATAAGTTGTTATCCATGTCAGTCCAGTTATACCTGTCGTCATATACTCAAGAAAATACACAATACATACATGAATAGCATACAAAATAAAGAGAATAACTACACTCGATGCACGATGCAGTCGACTCACGGATGTGGATATATATCCCATGTTTAAATGATGCATTGAGGAATATTTTGGCCTCCCTGGGGCTCAATCTCAGTTACTGGGAACGGCCCTGCTCCTTAGCGGCTCACAGTCTGGTGTGATCACGTGGATCCATTGGGCATTTGGGCCTCCTAGGCTCTGAGTTCGATTCCCAGCACTGCCAAAAATTCACCCTGATGTGAGAAGCCAGTTGTTGCACCTGTTTTCCTATGCTGTGCAAGTTCTCGGTCTCACCTAGGATGGAAAATATATAGACAACTCTATGCTCATGGGAATAGGTTGTCATCCAGGTCACCAGCGTTATATCTGTCATTCTATACTCAAGAAAATACACAATACAGCCATGAATAAGACACAAAATAAAGACAGTGACTACATCGAGCCCAAGATGATGCCCACCCATCTTTGGAAATATAGATCTTCTGTTTAATTATGAATTTATGGCTATATTGGCTCCCACCAGGACTCCATCTCACGTCCCAGGAATGGCCTATCTCCTTAGTGGCTCACAGGCTGCTGTGCTCAACAGGACCCATTCACCAATTGGGCCTGCTAGGCCTTGAGTTCGAATTCCTGCACTGCCAAAAGATTCATTCTGATGTGAGAAACCCAAGGTTGCACATTTTTTCCTGTCCTGTGAATGTCCTGGGTCTCATCAAGGATGGAGAATGCTATATCAGCAACTCTATAGATATAGGTACAAGTTGTCATCCATGTCAGCACAGTTATATCTGTCACCATACTCAATAAAATACAAAATAACATCCATGAATAAGACACAAAATAAAAAGAATAACTACACTGAATGCAAGATGCATACCACACCTGTAGGTAAAGACAGGTCCTATGCTTAAAAAAGGTGAGCTTGCTATTTTGTCTAGTGCTGGGGTGTTAAATCAGGCCCTGGACCAGGCCTGACATTCTCGTCTTCAAGGATGGTGAGCTTCCCCTTCTTACACAATGCAACAGAGCTACCCAGACCTGAGTTCACATCCCAGCACTGACAAAAGATTCATCCTTATGTCAGAAGCCAGTTGTTGCACATGTTTTCCTCTCCCATGAAAGTCCTAGGTCTCAAGTAGGATGGAGAATGCATAGGCAACCCTATAACCATGGGAATGGGTCATCATCCATGTCAGCACATTTAGTATGCTGATATTGTGTCACCATACTTAGTAAAATACACAATATCTCCATGAATTATAGACAAAAAAGGAGAATTGCACTGAATACAAGATGCTGAACACACATGTATGTCAATATAGATTCTATGTTTAAATTATGAATTTATGACTACAGTGGACCATTGTGGGGATCAATGTCAGATCCTGGGAATGGCCTACCTCCTTAGTTGCTCACAGGTTGGTATGTTCACCTTGACTTATTGGCCAATTGATCCTGCTAGGCCCTGAAATCAGATCCCAGTACTACCAACAAGTGGATCATGGAGTAAGAAGCTGAGTGTGAAACTTGTTTTCCTTTTCTCTGAGAATCCTTGGTGTCAGGCCTGATGGAAAACATTTCTACAAATCTAGATGCTCTGTGATAGGATGTCATCAATGTAATAAACTGAATGGGTTTCATCATAGTAAAATCAACGGTAACTAAATGAATAAAACAAAAATACAAGGAACAACCACACCAAACATGTATGGACTGAACATCTATAGGTAAGTATAAATCCTATCTTTACAATGTTTATGAATAGTATGTTTTTTAGGGCTGGGGCTTGAATTCAGGACTAGTGAACAGGTCTGACTTTCTCATCTTCAAGTACAGTGATCTTCCCCTTCATCCACATTTCTGCAGATTTACCCAGATCCTGAGTTCAAATCTAAAGTCTGGAAGAATAAACAGTATGAATTGCCAGCCAGGGAGCTAATTTTTTTTTAATTTTACTTTTCTCAGTACGGCGCTTGAACTCAGGTCATGGTAACTCTGCCTCAGCTTCTATCACCCTATATTGGGGTGCAGCCACTGGACTCATAGCTGATACTGGGATCCTAGACCCCCAGGCCTTTCAGGGAAAACAATGCATAGAAAAAATATGGTCTTTTTAAGTTTTCTTCCTTTGCACGGTCACCCTCCTGGGGTACTTCACCTTGCATTGCTGAAGCCTGGCAGACTAACAGGGAAGCCATAAGCCCACGTGGCAACATAAGCCCTGATTTCGAATCCCTGTCCTGACACCAACCAATGACAGGAGATATTAAGAAACTGGTTCCCATCCATAGGAATAACAATGGAATGTTATCAATATCACGGTTGAATGAGTTGATCATGAATGATGCTCCTATAAAATTAGACTGCATCATTTCAGGAGGCTGATTCATTTTATTTATTATTTATGAAGCATTAAAAGAATATTATTACTTACAGGAGCACAATAATTTCATGGCACTGATTGATTTCATTAATAGTTTAAAGATGAAAACAATAACATTATTTACATGGAAGCATAATAAATACCCAGGAATTGCTCGGAATGTAGTCTATATAACTGAATAATGTATAGACATCTCTGGCACTCTATAAAGATATATATTTATTAACATACTACCATCTGCATGTCAATCTATTCTCATTTTGTTAACACCTGGGGCACGATCTCAGGTCCTGGGAACTGCCTGTTCACTCAATTTGCCCCAGGATATCGTGTTGACACTCACCCATTCATGAATTTGGCCTTGTAGGCCATGAGTTCAGATGCCAGCACTCCCAAACAGTGAATCGTGAAGTAAGAAGCTGATGGTGACCCATGTTTTCCTTTTCTCTGAATGTCCTGGGTGTCAGGTATGAAGTGGAATACATATGCAGAATTATATCCTATGTAATCAATGTAATCAATGTTCTATGTGCCATAATAGTCAATAAAATAAATGGTCAATACATGAATAAAACAAAAAATAAAATAACTACACTGAACACAATATGGAGTCAACATATGTATACAAATATAAATCATATATATTAATTGTACATGAATAGGATGTTTTCTAATGGAGGTGATTGATTTCAGGCCTAAGGAACAGACTTGAATTGCTTGACTTCAAGGAGGCAAGCTTCCCCTTCTCACACAGTGCAACAGGGTTACCCACACCATGAGTTCCAATCCCAGTCATGGCAAAAATAATGACACCTTTATACAGTCTGAGGCCCAATTCTTAGGTATTTCATTATACCTCCAGTTTATGAATGTGATTATTTAAATACTTCACAAAGTATAACTAAAATCGATCAGTGTCTTGTAATATAATTGTGCATAATTTTATCCTGGAAACATTCAATAACTGCGCATTAAATCATGACATATATCACATTCCATTGGTAATCATATGGATAGGAACAAGTTTCTTAGGATCTCCTGCCATTTGAACTGTGAGCTCTAGCTCCCACCACTTCAACCCAAGGATAGGGAACTCACGGGTCTGTCCAAGAACATCAGAAAGACCAATTATTAGGCAGGCACCAGTGGCTCTCAGCAATCCTCTTTGATACTTACAAGGCTGTGTTGTGAAGATCATGGTCAAAGTCACCCTAGGCAGGAAAGTCCTTGGGACCCCTGTCCAACATCAGTGTCAACAAAGCCAGAAGCCCTGTGGCTCCACTGTGGAGGGTGAGCCTTGAGCCAAAACAGCTCACAGACTGTGCCCAGATCCTGAGTTCAAAGTCCAGGAGTGGCAACAAACAGACATACACAACTATCAGTGCAGCCATACAGCTAAAGCAGGTCACCCTCTTGTCCCCAATTGAATTGGACAGAGTTCCATCAGAAAGGGCTGGGGGACCTGCTATCATCTTGACTCTGCCCATGATGCTGGCATCACAGGATTCCAGCCACACCTCCATTCTTTCATGTTTCTTTCTGACCAATGAGATAGAAGAATGGTGGCCACGCCCATATTCCATGCTGCCCAGTAGCACCTAGATTCCCTCTGTTAGTTTATACCACTACCAGCAGTTGAGGAATGTAGAGGTGGCTGAGTGGTGAGCAAGAGACTCGATGTGACTTTGGAGTATAGTAGGAAATTGATGGGCCAGCCCACTCCCTGGCCTCCTCCTTACCTTCCGGAGGTGGTGCCAGTATCAATCCTCAGACAATGGTGCTCTGCCAGCTGACCTAAGGCCCCTAGCAGGTCTCTGCGTCTGGTCCTCTGCTCTGGGCCCATATGTCCATAAGGCTGCCACCATGGCTGCTTGCCCCACCTGGAGCAGACACCAACAGCTTCTTCCAGCAGCATAGGTGAGTGACTGCCCCAGCACCACTCCTACGCATGTCTGACACCCCTCTGGGGTACCATGACCCCCTGCTTGTTTCTCCTCCCTGGCTCTGAGAAGCCACCTTTCTGTTTTGGGCATTTCTAAAATAGAGACTCAATATATGCTCAGGCTGGGCTGGATTTAGGTCCTCCTATCTGTGACAGGTATGCTCCACCAGACCTGTCCTCTGTAATTGGAATGGTAGACATGTAGTGATATGCTCAGTCATAGGTTTTGATAGATTATATCAAACTCTTAGTCCACAGCAGCCGATTCTTGACCACTGGTGAAGCTCTGGGTAAGGCCTCAACCATCGGACCTCAGTCTCCTCACAGGAGAGTTGTGAGGAAACAATGGATTTATACAGAGGGATCTCTGTAGCACGGCTAAGCACAGAGGGAGCAGCCTTCAGGTAAGGTTCTTAGCAATTCTGTGAGCATATGACCTGGAAAGGACTCAAGTGGGGCCAGTTATTAATCGTGCAACAGGTGGGAATTATGAAACAAAACATGGCTATCTTTCATCATTTCCCTATCCCCATAAGGAAGGGGATCCTTCATTCTGTTGAGTTTTGCAGCTTGGGAAAATGAGGCACAGACAAGCCAGGTGACCTACTTATGACCTCAAGTTCACAGGAAGCTCAGCCTGAGGTCTCTACCATGCTCCCTAGGACAATGGGTGCTATTCAGTCCACTTCTTGTGGTGGGAAGTCCACATATTGTTAGTCGTGGGGTTTGCACTCTAGGCCATGGGCGCCATCCCCAAGCTTCTCAGCTCAAGGCTAGTGCTCTACCACTTGAGCCAACAGAGCCTATTCCGGATTTCTGGTAGTTCTTTGGAGATAAGAGTCTCAGAGACATTCCTGCCTGGGCTGGTATGAACCATGATCCTTATATCTCAGCTTCCTGTGTAGTTAGGATTAGAGTTCTGAGCCACTGGCACCAGACTTACGTGTAATTCTGACTTTCTTTCTCTCTCTCTCTCACAGGAACTGGTTGAATGGATGCTGGAGGAGGTGGCAAAGCATCCCCATGTGGCTGGAACCCAAGTTGGCTCTCTCATTCTGGAGCTGGTCTGGTCTGTGGGTCAGGAGCTGTCTCGCCTTGAGGAAAAAAAAAAAAAGGTCAGGAATAATTCCGTATCCCTGAGTTTAAGCCTCTGGTCTGGCAAAAATAAAATTGGTTAGTAAATGCAAAATAAAGAACCCATACTTGGAATATAGAATTGTTCCTTCCATTCTGACACCTGACAATAGTCCCTAATTCATAGGCTTTACTTATATTAGGATACTGTGATGAAAAAAAAGTTTTGTTCATTTGGTCACAGAAATTAATGCCAAGAATGTGCTTAGATGTCACATGAAGATTAATTCTCGAAATTCAAAGATTCCGGGATTTTGTGTGGTGACTGCTAATCACGAAGAGAAGGGTAGTCTAAGTGATATTTGGAAATGTTTTTGGTCAGTCATGACACCAAAAAGGCAGAGTTGTGACAGAAGAGAAGGAATAAATGATAGTAACTAAGGTATAACAGAAACTTTTCTAGAGGACCATTTTTGGTTATTGAAGAACTAGTTATCAACTAGGCTTATTCCTCATTGCCTTTAGCATTCTTAATTTCTTAGGCTAGTTCTTAATCTCTGTGTGCTACATGTATCTCCTTCTATGCTATTTTTTCATACCTGATCTCCTTTGCTTTCTAAAAATCTCAGTCTTTTTGTATTTCTCTATGAAAATTTCCTGATACTAAATACACCTATGTAGAACACATGGGCAGCAAAGATGGTGCTGGGAGAAAGAGTGGGCAGAGCACAGTTGAACTTCCGATCAGTGCCTAACCAGCCAGTGAAGGCTTAGGTGCATGATAGGGTGTGACCTTGACAGTGACTGGTTCCTCTTCCTCCATTGCCATGCCACCTGCCTTTTTGACTTTAAAAAGGGCTGCTCTCTGTTTATAAACAAGTGTTCTACCTGCTGTATTTGGCTTCCCACTGTGTCTGATTGTCTCCTGGGCTGAGGGAGGCTGGGGAACAGGTGAGCGCCCCACTTACCTTTCCTCGGACCAGTCCATCTTTCGTGGGACAGACGAAGACCCAACATCTGGCGCCCAACGTGGGGCACGAAAGGAAAAGATACCAGCTGAGGCTAAGCGGTCCCTCGGGGTAAGTGAAACCCTAAATATGGATAATGATATATCACAGAAAAAGGAGGAGGAGGCAACATTAGGCCTAGAAGGAGTACAGGAGGACTTGGGAAGTGAGAAGGAAAAGGAATGTGTCAAATCCGATCGAGAACACACTGAAACGTGCACAGTGGAAGTCAAAACGAGTAAAAGTTACCCCCTCTGACCCAGCTGATACTGATGGTCCTAGGCCCCCTCCCCGTTCCCCCAAATGGAGGGGAGGTATGGCGCCCTACAAGACCTGCAAGAGGGACTTGCAAGACCCAGACCCCTACCAACCTTCCATGGAGGGGCTGAGGGCTGGGAAAGTAACCTACTCAGAGACCTCCTCTGGAAAGGCAGGGCCACTCAAGAGCCCAGACTCTAGGCCACAGGATTCGCTTCCCCAAATTTATCTGGTCAATCTGGCACCAGGAGCTAACAGGTCCTTGGAATGGTATCCATGGGAAGCTAAGGATCTTAAAGAGCGCTGCAAGGCGGTGGCAGAGGATGGCCCAAACTCTCCTTGGCCCAGACCCTATTACAGGACATTGCTTATCACCCATATGTCCCTAAGGACGGGATGGATGTGGCCAAAGTCGTTCTAACTAGTTCTCAGTTTATTAAATGGTGTGCTTTCTTTAAGGAGGAATGCAGAGTGGGAGCGGAGAGTAACTGGCCGGCTCAACCCACAATACCTATTACTTATGTCATGTTAGCAGGGACAGGGGAAGCCTACTCCACCGGCATCCAACAGGCCGAAATACCTGGCCTGTACCATGACCAGATGAGGCAGGCAGGACTTGCCGCATGGTACATGATGGGCCTACTGAGTCCCCCATGGCAGGAGTGAGACAAAAACTGGGTGAGCCTCTACTTGATTTCATAGACCGAGTCCAACAGAGCATTCACTGCAAGCTATGGGCAGGGAACCTCCGAGATCAGTTTGTAAAGCTGCTGGTCTGGGAAGGGATGAATGCACACCACCGCATGGCCTGCAAAGGATTGAGAGAGAGTTCCCTGAGCAGATGGGTGGTGGCCTTACAGGATGGGGGAATGCAACAGCACCAGTCCCAATCACTAGCTTTAGCTTTACAGGCTCAGACATCTGCAATGACTGAAGCTATTACTCAGGCGCTGGCAGCCCAGGGCCAAGGAACCCCAAGAGCATAGGGGAGAGGGACTTGTTTTAAATGTGGGCAGGAGGGGCACTTTAAGAGGGATTGTTTACAACAATCCCCTGCCAACTGGCCCATGGGCAAACCGCCCTCTATACCCTGCCCTAGGGGCAGGGAGGGATACAAGTTTGATTTAGATGGGAAGCCTTTAAACTTGGGGAGGGGCATCCTCTAGCCCTGTTAACTCAAGGAGTAACCCCCTCTGTTGTGAGGCCCAGGCAGCCTCGTGGCAGGGCAGCCCAGGCCGATTGGACCGTCCCCCTGGTGGATGGACTCCACCCTAAAATGAGTATTCTCATATGCGGAAAGAGGTTTCACAGCTTAATTGACACTGGGGCAGACTGAACCATACTCAGGGAGGAGGAAGTGCCCTTGGACTGGAAGCTTGCACCTGGGCCCCAGACATTGGGGGTAGGGTGCAACTCCCAGTCCAAAGAAATGGTTGCCCTTATGACATCGACTAGCCGAGATGGAGAACAGGGAAAGATACACCCTTTAGTGGCAAAGAACCTCACTGCCAATTTACTAGGGCAAGACATGCTAAGACAAATGGATGCCATGATCACTACAGACCATCGAGCATCCTATGATGATATCCTGGATGGGGAAGAAGCACAAAGGCTTAAACAGGATCTAGAAGGAGTTAATTAAAGGGATTTTTTAAACTTTCATAATTACAGAGAAGAACATATGGGACCCGCTCAGGTGCACCGCCAATCCTAAAGGCCACTGCCCGCCGAGTACCTCCCATTAGGTGGAAGCCGGGAAGCCCAATCTGGGTGGAGCAGCGGCCATTGACCAAACCTAAACTTGAAGCCTTCCACCTTCTGGTGGAGGAACAAATAAACCTAAGGCATATTCGCCCTTCCATAAGTCCTTGGAGCACACCCATATTTGTTATTCAAAAAGCCTCCGGGCTTGGCATATGCTCCAAGACCTACCTAAGGTAAATGAAAGGATGGAGCTAGTAGGAACACCCCTAAGAGGCATGCCCTGGACTCCTGCTATACCTTCAGAATATACCTTGGTTGTGATTGATATTAAAGATTTTTTTTTCTATCCCTCTGCATCCAGATGACTGTGAGAAGTTTGCATTCTCTATACCTTCTCTTAATTTTTCCCAGCCTGATCGGAGGTTGGAATGGACAGTGCTGCCACAGGGAATGGCCAATAGCCCGGCCTTCTGCCAACAATACTTGGCCACAATTTTAGGGCCTGTGCTGGGTTCAGATACCTCCCTTGCCTATGCCTAAATGGATGATATAATTCTGGGGCACCGAGACCAGAGCTGCCTAGAGGGCCTTCTGGCCCAGGTTCTTGCCATATTAAAAAAAGGGGTTTTTACCATAGCCCTTAATCAAATTCAAAAGGTAGCTCCTTTTAAGGTGCTTGGGACCCACTTTACCTTGAATCAGGCCAGCCCCCTTAAGCCTTTGCTGGATATTCCAGCCTTTCTGACCTTAACCCAACTTCAGAGTCTTTTAGGGGAAATCAATTGGCTGTTGCCATGGGTTTCTGTCCCTAAAGATAGTCTTGTAGCCTTATTTGCCCTGTTAAAAGACAGGACGCCACAAGAAGTTATTGCAATTACAGACAGCCATAGGGCAATATTTTTGCAGTTTCAAAAAGCCCTGGATAAATTTTCTCTAAAGAGGTATTCTATTAGTGAGACCATTTTTCCCTTTGGTTGTTTGCAGGTGTCACGTTAATTTCTGCAGTTTTAACTCAAAGTGGGGAGCCATTAGAGTGGGTTCATATTCCCCTGGGAGGCACACCTCGAGTGTACTCTCAAGCAGACCAACTTGCAGATGATATTGTGAAGGGAAGGACGCAAGCCCAAAGACCTTATGGCCTTGACCCTCACTCCATTGTTTTTCCTTTTCGGATGGTATATGTTGAGTGGCTCACTCGAGCCAATGCTCGTCTTGCTCTCTCCTTGGAGGGGTTTCTAGGCCAAATTGACTGCCATTATGGGCCATCCAAATGGACTGTCATTTTATGGCGACTTCCCCTCAAAATGCCATCTCTATTTTCTTCTACGCCTATTCCTGGCACCCTCTATATTTTTACTGATGGAGGTAAGGTAGGCTTTACGTATGCAGCCTTTGAGGAGCAACAAAAGACTCCGAGCCAACAAAGATTTCAACCTTGTCAAGGGTCAGCACAATATAAAGAAATGCTGTTCATAATTATGGCCCTTCAGGACATTCAAAAACCATTTAATTTGTATTCTGATAGCCTATAAAACAAAAAAGGGGGAGTTAGCCCCCATATACATTTACAGAGAGCTTTGTTTACCATTAACATTTTAAATTTTTCAAAAGAGGCAACTAAATCCAGATTTCAGAAGCACTGGGGACAACTAAACCCGAAGCCCCAAGTGAAAGTCAGGTGGAAGGACCCCCTGACACAACAATGGAGAGGACCTGACCCCCCAGTAACTATGGGCAGGGGATTTGGATGCGTTTATCCCATAGGGGAGACAGCCCCATTTGGATCCCTGCCAGGAACCTTACATTTTTACCCATATCCTCTATACAAGAGGATGCCTAAGAATAAGCTAAGCAATAAGGAAAGGAAAACGGCCATGGCCGAGGCTTGTGTTTTAAAGAGAAAAGCCAGAAAGACAATTAGTAACCATCCCCAAGGGCAACCAGCCCTTGAGAAGCTCTTGTGTTCTCTAACAATTGCAGATGGCGATACTCCAGCTGTTGGCTATCCTGACTCTCCCAATCCTGGGAACAGCCCTATGGAATCTGCATCAACCTCAACAGGTGACCTAGGCAGTGACCAACGCTGGCAATGCAGAAATCGTCAATAGCACCACAAAAGAAGCTGTCCCTTTGACCTGGTGGCCTGACCTTCATTTTGATCACCACCTTATGGACTTTAATATTTTTGTAGGAGTTAATTATTTTAATGTCACCTGTTTTGTTTTAATTGTCCTTTTACTAATTGCTTATATAGTGGCATTGAATCCATACTTATTGTTAAACAACCACCTTTTGTTATGCTTCCAGTTTAGATCTTGTCCAACCCCACAGGCAAATAGCTGGATTAAAAAATCCCCACCTCTGGACTCTGAAGTGGCAAAGACTGCTATCCCATCCCTCACTAGTGTTAAAGGGCTAGTAGTGACATTTCCTGGCTTAGTAATGCTTTTGCTGATGGTTTTTTCTATGCCTTCCTTGCATTATATGTGCACTACAAAACTCTCATGAGCTTAGCCAGCCAGTTATCAAGCTCCAAATGAATGAATTTCCCCCCCCCCCAAGAGGAATCGCAACCAGAGATGGGTAAGAGGGTGTGTCAGTCTGAGCAACCTAAGATAGGGCCTTCAGCTTCTCTCTGAAGAAGTTCCTGATGACGGGTAACCCAGACAAGGCGATCCACCCAACCTAAGACAGGTGGGTTCACTTCTTTAAACAAAGACAGGGGGGGGGGGGAGATGATGTTGTGAGCCATTGGGAGCTGACAGTAAAGCTCAAAGGTCATCTTGACCCCTGTGCTAGCTTAAAGGCACACACAAAGAACTGGCTTACTTAAGAGACACCAGGTGCCCAGGAATTAATTGAACTGCTTCGGACATTTCTAACTGTGGTGGGACTAATGTTTATTACTGTGCTAGTTGGGGATGTGAGGTAACTGGGACGGGCTCTTGGATCATGCACAAGGGCCCTCCCTATCCTTGTCTGTCGAATCTCGACCCCCAGACTTGCCTGGAATCCCCTGTGTAGCCAATGCTATCCCTACCAATGTAATCCTGTTAAAACAACCTTTACAGAGGAAGGAAAAGCATAACTAACTGGGAGTTGGGTCTGCCATTAAAACAAAAAAAAGGGGGAATCTGTAGAGCACATGGGCAGCAAAGATGGCACTGGGAGAGAGTAGAGTGGGCAGAGCCCAATTGACCTTCCGATCAGGGCCTAACCAGCCCGTGTAGGCTTAGGTGCATGATAGGGTGTGACCTTGACAGTGATTGGTTCCTCTTCCTCTCTTGCCATGCCACCCGCCATTTTTGGCTTTAAAAAGGGCAGCTCTCTGTTAATAAATGAGATTTCTACCTGCTGGATTTGGCTCCCTGCTGTGTCTGATTGTCTCCTGGGCTGAGGGAGGCTGGGGAACAGGTGAGCGCCACACTTACCTTTCCTCCACCCTGTCCATCTTTCGTGGGATGGACGAAGACCCAACACACCTATACAAATGGCAGAGGATGCTAATGTAAGGGTCCCATAGGTTGAGTCATTAATGTAACAAAATGGCAAAAAGAGGATATATTTATTGCTAATTCAAATTTTCTGAAAAGCTGCAATGTCATCATTTGGTTCAAATTTTCATTCTTTGGCTACATAGTGTCATTCAGTGCACATAAATGCAAATATGAGCCAGGTCCTGGTGGTTCATGCCTGTAATCCTGACTACTCAGGAAGTTGGGATCTGAGGATTGTGGTTCACAGCCAGCCTGGTCAGGACAGACCAAGAGATCCTTATCTTTAATTAATCTCCAGAAACCTGGAAGTGGTGCTTTAGCTAAAGTGGTAGATCACTCAACTTGAGCTGAAAAGCATAGTGATAGCACCCAGGATCAGAGTTCAAGCCCCACAACCAACAAAAAAGTGAAATATGACTTTAAATTTTCCCCAAAAGAACGACAAGATTTTCCCAAGCAGAAAAAATAATTCTAAAATGATTCAGTACACGTACTTCTGCTGAGTTACTTAAGTTATAGCTTTTTTTTTCTGGACATAGTCTTTTTTTAAAAATTGTCAAATATTAGGTTTATAATAAACTTCATCTAATATTTCTTGTTTCAAAAGAGAAATCTATACAGTTGATGTCACTTAGCTGTCTTAATATCTTAGTTCAATGCCAACCCAGGCAGGAGAGTCTGTCAACCTCTTATCTCTAATTAAACACCAAAAAAACAGAAGTGGAATTTTGGCTCAAGCAGTAATGTACTAGCTTTGGGGGCAGGTGTGCAGGAAAGACAATTGTTCAGGGACAGGCTCCAGCCTCTGGGTCAAGCCCCAGAACTAGCACAAACCAAACAAACAAACAAAGAAAAAAATCCCAGATATTTCTTTGAGACCCTCCTTAAAGGTGCACTAGTCTGAGAAGAGGCTACTTTTACTTATCATACTCACTGGATCCTGCTTTTTTGGAATCTTCATTGCTCTGGAGAACTCAGGACCAGACTAAAGGAATTGATCAATGGCTCCTGCAACAAGAGAATCATCTCAGGGGTGAAACATCCATCCATAAGACACTTTAAAACCTCCATGTCTTTGTTTCTTTGCTGTAGAACCCTTTTAAAACAATGTTATTTCCTTTTGTTCTATGCTGGACTTCACATGACACATTATTTCTTTTTGTAATCCTCTCAACTAGAATTTTACAGAAAAGTTTTATATGAGTAGAGAACACAGTCAAAAAAGTCAGGGACAGAGTTTCCTTCAATCATTGGGATTCTTTTCTTGTACAGTAAAAAGGAAAACACAAGTTAACATGAACTTTGTCATTCCTCTATGTTCATTTCCTTTCCTGGGATCAGTTTCCACATCCAGTAGCAGTTACCTCCAGTAACGATAGATGGTGCTGCCTGAGTTATGATGAATGTTTTCTGGCTTCACTGAAATAACACAAGAACACCTTTGGACCTGAGGTAACACGTCTTTCAGAGATAACTTAGTAAAGAGAAAATATGAAATTTATGTTGCATATAAATACATTATCCATGAGTACATTGAGTTCAAACTTTGTAAGTTCTCTGTAAATTAAGGCAAATTTTAAATGGGAAGAAGGTTCTCAGATCATTCTTTTTTTGAGTGTATGTGTTGCGCATTATTTCCCAAGTGTACATGCATTAACAGTAAGGGAAACAATAGCAATAATAGGAGATAAAGAAGTTCTGTGTTTAAGTATAAGGGGTCAGTATACTATAAAAGACTCTACAAATAAGACAACATTGAAACAATAAAGCCAAGTCCAGTATTTCAATTTATGGGAGTGATATAGAGAAAACATTACTCCCAGGTGGCACACGAATTATGAGGGCACTCCCTTTCTAAATCATGCTTGCTAATAAATCAACTTTGTAGAAAGAAGAATGGAGGTATAATTCTGCTTCCAATGCAAGTCAGATATAAGAGCATGGACTTAACTGGAAAAAAACGTCCATCTCGAGAGAGCAGGGATTATACTAGCAATGAACTGGTGGCTAAGATGACATTTCTTTTTCTATCCTTTACTTATATATTTTTTTGTTGGTGCTCATCTTGGCAATTGAACTCTGGGCCTGGGCACTGTCCCTCTGCTATTCCACTCCAGGCTAATGCTCTACCACTTGAGCCACAGTGCTGCTTCCAGTTTTCTTCAGTTAATTGGAGAAAAGAGTCTCGGGGACTTTTCTACCTGGGCTGTCTTTGAACCCCAGTCCTCAGATCTCACCACCACCCAGCTTAGGATCACATTACTAACAGTGTACACTCAGCATATGCAATGTGTATGTTCATCTATCTTTATATGGATTCTTGAGTTAAAAATCTGGGCTGCAGTATAGACTTTACACTTATAAAAATGTTTGTAGTTTAAAAGTTGATTCTACGGGATAAATAAAACCTAAGAATGGAAAGGAGTCTGGGAAGTTCAGTTTACATCCAGCCTGGGCAGACCAGTTTTTGAGACACTATCTATAATTAACCAGCCAAAAGCTGGATTGGACAAATGGCTTAGGTGATGGAATATGAGTCATGAGCAAGAATGATGAATAAGAGCTTGAGGCTTTTGCATACATACATATTAAAATGCACATACACAGAGAGGCACTTATATGTGCACACACAAATACACAAATGAAGCAACTCTCAGAATATGTAGAAAAGTTAGAAAACAATAGAAAATATGTCCTGAGTAAGACTAGAATCAAGTGATAATTTTTAAAATTAGAAAGTCTTCAAGTGAACTTTCTTCAAAAATTTGAGAATATTATCTATGTTGGGACCAGAAATAGTAAGAGAGTCAAGTAATCCTTATAAAGGGGATCAGATTCATGGAGGAATGAATCAGAGACCCCGCAGGTGCATTTGAAAATGTTCGTATCCTGTGTCAAAGGTTAGAACATCTTTGAAAATAGTACATGAACAGTCTGAGAAGTCTAGTGGATAGTATCACTGGAGAAGTTCAGAATTGCTAGTCTGTATCTAGATTAAATTAACCAAGAAACTATGCCAAGGCAGTGTGATATAAGGCTAGAATTCTAGCACTCAGACTAAGACAGGAGATTAGAGAGTGGAATTACATAGTGATAGCTTCCTTGGACCAGGTAATATAATTTTGTCTTAATAAAACAAACCAAACAAGAAAGGAGTGCACAGTTGGAAGTTTGGGCTAATTTTGTCACTATGATTTGAGAAGTCAAGTTTCCTATTACAATGCAACTCATATATAATCCTCAGTTGTGTTTTAAATGCTCTCTTCATTACAAATGGCTCATTATTTCCATGCAAAATTCCCATCCAAAGTTATCATAATTCTGTTGGATTCCAAAGAATTAATGAAGGATTACAAAAGCTTAAGCCCAGAGAAAAAGCAAAGTTTGACTAATGTAGGACTTTGTAGATCTTGCTAAATTAGAATTTAGATTTAAATTAAATGTTTTTAATTTCATATTCTATAGGATACTACAAAATTCTTTTTAATAGAGGGTTTAATTGACAAATTCACAAATGATTCTTGCATTCTATTTGCATAGAATATTCTTTCAAGTGAGTTGTAATTAGAACTTAGTTAACAGATAATTCTAACAGTTCATGTATGAAATGATAATGTGAATAATATAGACAGAGTTGCCAACAAATAGATTATATAAATTTATAAATTTAGAAAGACAGCAATTTTTGAGGCTGTGATATAACATGCTATAAAGAGAATAATTTTGTGACATCTTCTTTCTTCTACCTGCATGTAACACAGGAAGCAATTTCCTTAATTAGGTACCTTTGTGTACAATGAAAAAAAATGCTTAGGTTTGGGGTTTGTTTTAGTTTTTGTTTTATTGGTTTGTCCTACGGCTTGAACTCTGGGCCTGGACACTGTCTCTGAGCCTGTTTATGCTCAAGGCTCCTGCCCTCCCACTTCAATTTCAGTGCCACTTATGTCTGGCTTTTTCTGAGAAGTTTATTTGACATAAGAATCTAGGGAACATTCCTGACTGGGTGGGCTTTGAATTGTACTCTTCCGATCTTAACATCCTGAATATCTATGATAGTTAATAAAGAATAAATATAAATAATATTAGCAAGTATTTTGATCTCAAGAATACCACTGGTGGAAAAATGATACAGCCCAGTTTATTGTGGTGTTCTTTCCAGAACACGGAGGGCAACACATTAGCAGAGGTGTAGTATTTTTTCACAATAGAGATAAGCTATTCATGATGTGAATTAAGGGAATTTTAAGGTGCACACTACATGTTGGAAACTGTTGGGCTAGGATGACTTTATGGCATAAATCTTGGGATTGATGATCATAGAAATAATAGCTTAATCTGATAAACAATTGCTTACTCTTGAAGAATTAATTATTAAGATGCTTCATTGTTTTATCCTCTACCACAATGTGGCTATTTTTCTGTTGACTTCTCAATCTGTAACATCCTATTGGAAACTGCATTTATTGCAGAATTTCATAACATGCAAACAGATATGGAAAGTTCAGAATTTGAAAATGAGTAGTTATCAGTCATAGGAATTTTGAAGAACACATATATTCTCTCCTCTTAGCAATGCATTTTCTTTCAAAATTTATGGGTTTCTATAGAATTACAATGTTTTTGGTTTTGGTATGAGAAAGTAATAAACTTATTCTTTTTTCAAAATAATGGCAAGTATATTGTGAAAATATTGTCTAGTTGGATTCAAGTTGATGGTCCTCTGATTAAAAAGGGGTAATTAATTCAAATTAGATGCCAAATAGTGTTGATTTTTAAAAAGTTACTACACAAAGAATAATATGTACTATACCAATACAGTGAAATTATATTTTATGCAGCTTATTTTTTAAACTTAATTTTATTGTCAAAGTGATGTACAGTGGGGTTGCAGTAATTGTAAGGTAGTGAATACATAACTTTTCAAAATAGTTATCCCTCTCTCATTTTTCTCACAGTTTTCCTTCACACCCAAACCCCTCAAAAGTTGTAATGTACATTTTCAACATATTGTCTTGTCTCGCCATTTTGTTGTTCATCTTCCCTTCCCTAATTAAGGTAAAGGTATACACAATACACAGGGTATCAAAATCAAATACAGCAGGGGATAAACCATAAGGGAAAACCCCAAAGAAAATAGAAATCACATAGTATATTAAAAACAGCAACTGCAAATAATATCTGTTTCCATATCTTGGAGTTCATTTTGCTCAGCATCAGCTTATATGATCATATATATGCATTACAAAACCACTGGAAAATAATATTTTCACCGACACTTTATCATGACAACAATATGTTAAGTGTTTTTGATGGTAAAGGTGGAATTAGGATTGGTGAATTCGCAATTCTGATAAAGGAATTTCAAAAAAGTTTAAAAATTGTGACAGGTAAATTTTAACTGTTCAAACATTTTAACAACTTAGCTTATTAAGAAAATTTAAAATTGCCTGGGAAAATAGGCTTTCATGCAAAGAAATCCATGGAGACTAAGCTGAGAGGGAGCAAAGTGGGTGAAGATGGCTCATTTTCACAGTAAACAAACAAACCTCACAAACCTTGCTATAAATCCTGTAGGTTCCCGTGAGAATTGTCCTTACCCAGAAAACATATTCT
The DNA here is from genome assembly GCF_019054845.1 of Dipodomys spectabilis. Classification (NCBI taxonomy): domain Eukaryota; kingdom Metazoa; phylum Chordata; class Mammalia; order Rodentia; family Heteromyidae; genus Dipodomys; species Dipodomys spectabilis. Next base: position 92,113 of record NW_024871111.1, on the reverse strand, counting down.
CACTGTGAAACAATGTTGTACTGGAATTTAAATTCAAATTTCTTTTTAAAAAGGCATCAAAATTTATGAATTGACCTTTAATTACCAAACAGTAATTCTCTGAAAAAAAATAATTTGGGTCAAAATATTTAGGGAGAAAGTGCCCTCCAAAATGAAAGCAGGTATTGGGTCTACACTTTTCTGATTAAAATACTTTCCACAATGTCTTTGCATGTGAAGCACTGAAACAAAGAAAAAAAATCTGATTGGATATCTTAAACCAAGGATTTCTCATTTCTAAGTAGCTCACAAAATATAATATCCTTATTAACATGACATAGTGAAGACTTCTCTTATTACATAAGCCAAAAAGTTTTGGGATCAGAAAATAATTGAGCAAATAAGAAAACACATTCTTAGAAGCTCTGGCTAAGCATATTAATTTCAGCAGTAGAGGGATTCCAAAACTTTTTGAAATAGATTGTGTTAATATTTTTTCTACCTAAAGTGATTTTACAGAGCCTATTTGGCTCACTACAATGCAGAACAGATTGAGTGAAGACATGAAAATAAATTCCACATCCAAATAAAAAAGTTTAAAAAGAGAAACCAAGATGATGTAGCAGTGGGGGATGCCTTATAGTCCTTCAGCTTCACTAGACTTGAAGCCAAGAAGCTGTGATTAATTGGAAATCAGGCAAGAGCTAAGAGGAGAACATAGAAGTAGGACAAAGAATTATTGTCCGTTGTAAGAGACACTGTCACAAGGTATGGATGATTTAACTCTATTCTTCTCCATACATCTTGTTGAGCAAATGCAAGACCAAGAGAAAAATAATCTATTGAAATAATTTTTTTTTTCTTGTCGGTCATGGGGCTTGAACTCTGGGCCTGGGCGCTGTCCCTCAGCTCTTCAGCTCAAGGCTAGTGCTCTACCACTTGAGCTACAGTGACACTTCCGTCTATTGTAATAATTTTACAAAAAATATCTTCACTGTTCCTCATATGGTATCTAAGGGGAGTCTTTTTTTATTGTGAAAAAAACTGTACAGAGGGGTTACAATTACATGGGCAAGATAATGAGTACATTTCTTATCAAGCATTGTAGCCTCCTCCTTTGTTTCCCCTTCCCATCCCTTCCCAGACTCCCCCCTCACCCAAGCCTCCCCCCACCCCCATCCCCCCACCAAAGTTGTAAAATTCATTTTCGACATGTCAACTTGTACTTCTCATTGTTGCAAAGGCCCAACTTGTATCCTTATTTAAACGACTTGTTTTTCCCTTCCCCTCCACAAATTATACTGACATCAAATACAGTGAAAGCAGGGGTTATACTGTGGGGGAGGGACATACAAAACAACAAAGAAATAATCTTATAAATGCATTGGAAACAAATGCATGAAATAAAAAAATTTAAATACATATCTTAGGGTTCATTTTCCTATCACCTTATCTGACCTTTTCTGCTTGACTCATACATATACTAACTATTGCAAATAAGGGAAACCATGGGACCTATGTTTCTTTGGACTTGGCTTACTTCACTTCACATAATTTTTTCCAAGTCTAAGGAGAGTCTTAAGAGAGAAGATAAAAGTGGAGTATTCTTCGGTTTCCTCGAAGCATCTTGTTAGCAAAATATATCTTTGAGGTTAGAAGTTATTGAATCAAAAAGTGGTGGAGTCCTTATTTTTGTGGGCACTTTAAACAGAAGAAGACTTTCACGGTAAAAGAAAAAGTATAGCTAAATATTTGTGATCACAGCTCCTTGGACTGTTTTTTCAGAGACAAAGTTTTACATTAGAGTTTGTCCTCATTAATATAGATGTTCGGTTTTCGTGGCAACCAAATGAAAGGGTAAAGTTTAATGCACTCTCTTGGACAAGATAAAAGCATGATAGAAAAAAATGGTAAATAAAATTTAGTGAATTAGTTTGAATAATTAATTTGCCAGAACAAAAAGGAAAGATATAATTCAAAATCACTTGACTTAAAAGAATGATGAAAGAGTAGTGAAGAGAGATGAGAGAAAATATAGAGGAGTGTTCTGTCTCCAGTATTGTAATGGGTTCTTGATCTTGTTTCTTCCAATCTATCTTCACAAGCTATCAAGTGTGGCTTAGGACTGGAGTATCCAGTGCAGAGAAAGAGAACTCAGAGAAGAAAATATTTGCAGCAGATGCAGGTGATTTATAACCTTAGCCAATCTATTTAAATCTGTTCAAAATTCTCTGCTACTCCAAACTTCCCTCTTTGCACAGTTTTGTTTGCTTTTCCCAAGACTACCCTTCATTAAATATTTAAAATTTTGAGAGGTCATATTTATTCTATCTAGAGGTTGCTGTTGGCTTGTAATTTTTGTGTGTTTTTGTTTTTTGTTATGTTTTTAACTGAATTTCAAAATGTTGTGCAAGTGTATTACAATAAATATGTCTATCTAATTTTCCAATGCTCCTGGGTCAGAGTGACTCCTTCTATCATTCTCAAACAACCCCTTCTCCAAGATTTATTTCAGATTTGCCACTTCTTTTGTCACATGTGTACATTGAGTATTCTAGGTGTACTTGCCCCTTGTTCCATTTTTCATTCATTCTATGTTTTTACTATTATTCCTTTCTGGTTTCAACTTCCTGATAGTCATTCTGTTAAACTATCTGTTAATACTTTGAAAGGTTTATATACATTCCATGGAGTTTCAATCCTGCATATACTTGAACGTATGTCAGCTTATATTTCCATATTTCATTCATCTGCAATAACAATTTGCAAGACTGGAGATGTGATAATATTCTCATTCATTTGGAAGATTAATCTTTAGTCAACAAGAAAGTTTAAAAATGCCTCAGAATATCTTCCTAGCTACCAGTTTTTATGAATGGATTTGTACAAAGTTTTGTGATTATTTTATCTGACATGGGATAATATTTTCTGCTACATATAAGTTTTGGAAAAGGAAGAAAACTAAAATTTACTATTATAGAGGAATATGATTGAAATAGAAGACAGATTTTATATTTGTCACATCTCTGATGAGTACCCATATTCAAGATTTAAAGTCTTATTTCATACTATGTTAGACAGATAGGGAAAACATAAAACAACATATGATAAGGCAACTATTTGTGACTTTTTAAAATGTACCTTATTAAGTGATGAAATTTACTTTATTAGCTAGTGTTTGGGTTTGAATTATGGGAGGTTGATCTATTTAACACATTTCTGGAAGGCACCTACTGAACAAAACAAATATTGGGGGGTACTATTTCTACACTTTAATGAATGGTTGAACGTGTTTGGCTTTATTGCTGGGTAAATAATTCAACTCTATTGTAACTTGCTCCCTACACTTGTAAAACTTGTAATGTCACTAAGTATCATTTACTTGTCAAATGTTATTTTGGTGAATGTGATTTTAAAAAGTTTTGAAAAAGAATATATTTTCAGGAGATTAAAGGTAGGTTATCATTGCCTTGAAAATGATAGCATTTTTAAACTACAGAACCAAGATTTACTGTAGTACCAGTAGTTTGAAGCATTAAGGATCTTCTCAATTAATGTTTTTCTGAATTATGATTGACCTGTAAGTAAAGTTTTCCTAGCCTTGGTAGACCAATTATGGATCTATCGATCCCAGAACAATTTTTAGGCCTACTTATACTGGACTGAAATCTTTCAGTAATCATTAGGAGAGGGGTATTAAAAATAATTTTGTGACATTTGTGATCTTGTTCACTCATATGGGCTGGGCATCTGTAAATTTAAAGTTGTAATTACTGTACTTTCTCTCAGATATTGTGATCTCATCTTTCATTTTAAGTTGTCTTGCATTTCACAATTGCTTACTGCTGCGGTCCTGAAATAATATAGGAAATGAGTAATTGAGATGGATTTTCAATTACTTTCTGTTGGCATGTTGCATGGGCCTAGGTGAGAAATCTTGCCCTTGTTATCTGATGATGCGGATAACTGGGACCTGGGATCCTAGGACCCTTGGGTCCTGCAGAAGAATAATACCTTGTAGACATCATATCAGCAAAATTTGTGTATAATCATTAGGAATGCTTCAGAAATATGGAGAAAATCAGTTTGGGACCAGTGAGTTAAAACAATAAACAGAGTAGCAGCGTAAAATCCCTTATAGATTAGAGGAAAACTATTTTTTTTTGCAATGTGAATTCAGAAGACCAAGAACATTAGAATGTATCACAAGTTTATACCAAAGATATTGCATTGATATTTTTATATTCTAATATGTATTCTAAACCTAATTATTTATATTCCAATTCCATTTATTGGAATAAATACCTATTTATTTGTCAAATTATCAATTAATTCTAGTAAGTTTCACTGTGTGAACTAAAATATCAGCACATATAAATATAAAATGTATAACTATATATAAGAAAAAGGCACACGTTTTGCAATATTCTGTTGTGGTTAGAGTATCAAATTATTTAAAGTATTTAATGTATTATTTCATTATCTCTACCTCAGTGTTTGGTAGAGTTGGACCTAAAGCTTTACCATTTGAAGATTTACAGCCTAGTGGCAAGAGGAAACACTTTGATTAAAACATTAACAATTTAAGGCCTAATACCGAGGAGAGACATATAGACTTCTCTTGTAACTCTGAAAATATTTGGTGATAGAAATGCAGTAGTGTAAATTACTGCCTGGTTGGATGGTAGACTGGCCAGGACATTAGTTAATCATGCATATGAACAATTTTTTCACCTTCTTGGCTTTAGATACTTTTGAAATATTAGGTATAATAACCAATTATATTTTGATAAAATACCTTCTAGCCTAAACATTTCTATCTGAACTGTTCCTGTCTCTATGATCCCTTGTAATTAAGATTAGTTTTGTTCCAGTAAGAAAATCTATGCTGTCAGGGTAAGATATTCTGGTTCGTCTGTTCCTAAATGGAAGACAGGTAAAGGGTCAGGTAGACATTTGTGCCAATAAGATCTCATATAGGAATTTTTAAGCTGCAGAAGTTTAGAAGTAGCTCTTAAGCAAGGCTTACTTTGAATCCTTAGCTCCACAAAGCTAACTCAGCTGATAAATAAGTACTTGAAAAGCCATCACCTTTGGACCTAGCTTTAAATTCTTCAAAGTATGATGAAATCTAAAATGAAAAAGACTTAAAATACTCATTGACAAAAAAATTGCAAATGTGAGCAATCGAACAAACAATATAAGTTTTTTTTCCAATATATACAGAATTTTAGAGAAGTAATATCAATAGCATTTTTAGGAACAATAAGTTTTCCTAGTTACAAATAGTCAACCAAGGATATGTGCCTGTATAAAGATTGCATCATTAACTACTTAAATTTAAAGGATACTACATGCTTCAACAGCAAATCTACCCTAATTGCAATACAAAGTTTAACACGGCACTTGCACAAGGATGATATGAAAATTTGTGTAGTATTCCATATTTTTCATTCTTCAGATGCAAGAAATGAAAAACAGTTATTAAAAATTGATTACAAAAATACAGTTGTAACGATACATGTTATTCATTGAATTGAAAGTTAGTTTGACATCAGTGTATTAAATCATCACCTTAGAAAGGCCTTTACATAGCATAACCTTTACAAAACTTTTGAAATTAGATAACATTTTCAATTTATCCCAAAGAAATAAAATACTATAAGGACCTAGGGGAAAAAAAAGAATCTTAAACTATTTCTATATCGAATGCTATCTGAAATGACACATTTATTAATGAACCTATATATTATGAAACAATGTAGAATTAAAAGTATTATATCTAGGAGATAATGAAATAGATTATGGATATTATACAAACAGAATACAGATTACTTTAAAATATCCTTTTTCAGACAAGCAACAGAAATATCTTTAGTTTCTGTATTACTCATTTCAACAGATAAGTTAAAATTATTTCTGATTATAAAAATCACAAACTCTGCAGAAATCATTATAGATGTATACAAACAAATCTTGAATACATTTTGACATCGAAGTTAGGCAATTCACTTGGAAGAATAGCATGGAATCCATGAATATTTAAAGTAAGATATTAATGTGGTTTTGTATTGTGAAAATATTTTGTATGGACACAAAGATGGATAGGTATTTTTGAAATTTAAGAAACTTAACCAAACCATTATGACTTAGGAGAAAAATTTTTGCAGCCTTCCACAACTTCAAAGAGGTGATACATACTTAACCTTTTGGCAATATCAAATGCAGCTTCTTCCAAGTTGTTCTTGACCTAGTTTGATATAATATTTCAATAGAAGCAGATCCAGCGTACCTTTGTTATTTCTATTCCCAGCAGCAAGATGCAAGGTTGTCAAGACTTCTTTAGTTTGGGCATTGGTATCTGCATCATGATGCAGTAAGAAAGAAGCCACTCTGGTATTATTCCACATATAAGCACTATGTCTAAGTATCTACTGTAGGCTTCTGGATGAAGAGAGCTATACTCATCATCATCCCTAGTATTCACATGAGTGGCCTTTTTGGAAAGTAGTCTCTGCACTGTAGTAAGCCGATTATTTTCAACAGCCCAATGAAGAAATTTGCTTGGACACTTCTTTATTTTTTTCTAGCAAATGATACCATTCCTCACTTTTTCATCTAGTTCCTTGTCTTCATCAGAATTGCCTAACTAGAGACTTTGAGTACCAGTGGGAATGAGGTGTACATGTATTCCCTAATAGTTCACGTTGGTTGAAGTAGTCAGAAAAATCCAGTGAATTTTCTACTTCTGATTTTTCACCATGATTTTTTTCTCTTTTTCCATTTTTACTATTTGAAATTATTCTAACTGGAGAATAGGGAATGGATAGAGAGCAGAAGAAATAAATCCAAAAACAATCTTCACAGAAGCAAATTCTCAGAGCTATTTCATGACTTTGCAAAGGATAAAGTGGCTGAAGTTAGTATAAATTTAGAAGTATGAAAATGGGAGGGGGACCAAGATGGCAACAGGGCAGTAGGGAAACGCCATAGCTCTCCCCAACCAAAAAGAGAGTTAGAGTTCCTAAGCTTAACCTCCCCAAGAGACCGACAAAAACAAAAAGATGAACACCCAGAGAAATACAGGAGGTGGAAAATAACAAAAAAGAAAGAGAGACAAAGAATTTCAGAACAGAGAAGCACGAAGACTCCACCTCCAGTGCTTACTGGTGGCAAGCAGCGCAGCAGGGGCTGCTGGAGTCCCAGAGAAAAAGGAGGCTGCCTGCAGATTACCCACACAGAAGGACTTAAGAAAAGAAGAAACAAAGAACTTCCACCCCTCTGGTCGAACCACTATTAAATAACCCCATGCTGCTGATCACATGTATGGTGTATATGTGTACACCATTATATGTTACAGACCGTGATAGACAATTTGCTCCAGGAAAGCTACAATGAGTTTGTGACTTTAAATGAGCATCATCATCCCAAAATACTGTGAAAATTGGCAAATTTTGTAATCACTTAATTACAAAAAAAAAAAAAAAAAAAACCCAGAAAACTACAAGTGGAGCTATGGCTCAAGTGGTAGAACATGAGCCTTGAGCTGAATTGCTCAGGGACAGCTGCCAGGCCTAGAGCTCAAGTCCCACGACTGACAAAAAAAGAGAGAGAGAGAGATCTTTCATGTGATGGATTCTAACATATTTATAAAATTATGTTTTTATTGCTTTGTATGTCCCTCCCCCATGGTATAACCCCTGTTTTCACTATATATGAAGTTGATGTATGTGGAGGAGAAGGGAAAAAACAAATCGTTAAAACAGAGATACAGGAGGACCCATTTCAACAATGAGATGTACAAGTCTTCATGTCGAAAAAAGAACTTTACAACTTTGGTTGGGGGGACGGTGGGGAGGATACGAAGGGATCGGAAGGGGAAACAAAGGTAATGTGCTCATTATCTTACCCATGTAATTGTTACTCCTCTGTGCAGTATTTTCACAATAAAAAGAAGTATGAAAATGACAAAAATGTAAAAAGATATTCATATATCTCATTATATAACCCAAACCAGAAAGCAAATTTTGTTTAGATCATTTCTTAAAACATAGTCTTTCAGAAGCTGGGAAGGGGGCTCAGTGGTAGAGTGTTTGCCTTGCATGCATGAGGTCCTGGGTTTGATTCCTCAGCACCATAGAAGAAGAAAAAGACAAAAGTGGTGCTGTGGCTCAAGTGGTAGCACCATCTTTGAGCTGAAAAGCTGAGGGACAGCACTCAGGCTCCAGAGTTCAAGCCCCACAAAAACAAAAACCAAACCAAAAAACTAAACAAAACACAGCTCTCACATTTGTAGCCTCAATTCTGTAAAGACACTGCTTCAGCCTAGGACTAAGATTTTAAGTGTATACATTTATCAACACTTCTGATTCAGATTTCTACTTGAGAAAATTTTAAATCAATATTTTGTTCTTAATTTTTCTCTTTGTACATTCACATGCATCAATAAAAAATGGTGTGGACATCCCAGTAACATTCTCAAAGTACCTCCTGATGATGAGTTATGAAAAGTTGTATTCTATTACAAAAAGGAAAACAATGCTACAAATAAAGAAAACCAATAATTAATTATTAATGTTTAATAAATTAAAAACCAAACACCAGTGTTTCCAGTTTTTGAAGTGTTCTACATATTAGATTTTCCTATTTACTCATATTCCTGTACATTTAAAACTGGCTAAGATTATGATTTCACAAGAGTTTTGTAGGCTACGGGTAGCCTTTAAAGTTACCCACTAAGGTTACTCTTTCTTTATGGCTCATCTCATCATTTGTATATGGCTTATATCATCATTTGTTTCTCACTAACATATAAAAGAAGCCCTCAAGTTTTAACAGAAACTGTGTAGTTAAAACCTTAACTCTTCTCTCTGTTTCTTTACACAGACTTTGGAACTTCTCATAGTAAAGTTTCTATAAACTCTGAAATGTACATACTTAGTAGTATATGTCTGCTACCATAAATCTTAAATACTTTATGGAAAAGTTTTATGACCTGCCGAACAGTCTTAATTTTGGCATATATAAGCAAATTCCCAAAATTAAACATATTTAAAACAATAAAATTTTTTTATTTTTTCATTTTTTTTTTATTTAATTTTATTTTATTTGAGAACATACTGTACAGAGGGGTTACAATTACATGGACAGGATAATGCATACATTTCTTACCAAGCATTGCAGCCTCCTCCTTTGTTTACCCTTCACCTCCCTTCCCAGCCTCCCCCCTCCCTCCCACCCAATCATACCCCCCCACCCCCCCCCCACCGACATTGTAAAGCTGGTTTTGACATGACATTTTGTACTTCTCATTGTTGCAACAGGTCCACCTGAATCCTTAAACGACTTGTTTGTCCCCATCTCCTCCACATGTTATACTGACATCAAATATAGTGAAAGCGGGGGTTACACTGTGGGGGAGGGACATACAAAGCAACAAAGAAATAATCTTATAAATGCGTTAGGAACACATGCATGAAAGAAACAAAAACATTAAAATACATATTTGAGGTTTCGTTTTCCTAACATCACATTATCTGACTTTTTCCGCTTGACTCATACCTATACTAGATATTGCAAATAAGGGAAACCATGGGACCTGTGTTTCTTTGGGCCTGGCTTACTTCACTTAATATAATTTTTTCCAAGCCTTTCCATTTCCTAACAAATGGGGAAATGTCATTGTTTCTGATGGAGGCATAGAATTCCATTGTGTATATATACCACATCTTCTTGATCCATTCATCTACTGAGGGGCATCTGGGTTGGTTCCAAAACAATAAAATTTTTAACAAACCTTAGCACTTGCTACAGTGCTCATTATGACAGGTGCCATGTATAGAATAATTGAATTTCTACTCTTACACATCTCTTGAACAACAAATATCTGGAATTATTTTGTTTTTGACATATCTAACTTGACTTTATTCTTAAATGTGTGCTTACATAAGAAATATATGGTTCTAAAATTTCACGACAAGTCTTTTGAACTTATTTTTGTTGAATTTTCTAGTTTAGGAAAATCAATTCCACTTTATGTATAAAAAATGTTCTGTGCTCAGTTTGGCAACACATACACTAAAATTGGAAAAATACAGAGAGAATTAGCATGACCCCTACGCAAAGATGACATGCAAATTCATGAAGATTTCCACATTTTTACAACAACAGATGCTGGAGGGTATGTGGACAGAAGGGAACCCTACTCCATTCTTGGTGGGAGTGAAAACTTGTTCAAGCACTTGGAAAGAAGTATGGCAGTTCCTCAAAAGATTCCACATAGAGCTCCCCTATGACCCAGCAATCCCACTTTTGGGCATTCATACAAATGATCAAACAAGACCATACTATAACTACCAGCACAGCTATGTTTATTGCAGCATTATTTACCATAGCTAAGATAGGGAACCAAACCCGATGCCCCTCAGAAAATGAATGAATCAAGAAAATTTGGTGTGTGTGTGTGTGTGTGTGTGTGTATGTATTTTCCTATCTATCTATCTTTCTATCTATCTATCTATCTATCTAACTACACATACATATATATGTATATAAATTTGTATATATGTATGTTTATATACATAAATATAAATATAGATTGGAATGTATATATATGTAAGGTATCCCTTACTTGCAATAAATAATATAAGCAGAAAACTGGGATAAGCAGAAAAGATCAAAAGCTATATGCATATTACTAAATAAGATGATGTTAAGCTAAATGAACCCCAAGATAAGGACAGAAGTGTTTTTTTTTATTCTTTCTTACTGTTGTTTCTAACATATTTATAATGTACAATGTGATTTTTTTTTGTTTTTTATTTGGTCCCCCCCACAGTATAAGCCCTGTTATCACTGGATTTGATGTTGGTGCACCTACATCCTGAAAATACACTTCTCTAATTTGGGGAAGGAAAGGGAAAAATCAAAATGCTTAAATAGAGATAAAAGTTGAGCCATTGTAACAATGAGATGCACAAGACAACATGTTGGGGGGTGTGGGGGTGTGGGGATGAGAAGTGTACTTGTGGAGGTGGAGGGGAAGGGATGGTGGGGGGAAAACAAAGGAGGAGGTAACAATGCTTGATAAGAAATGCACTCATGACTTTGCTCATGTAACTTTAACCCCTCTGTACAGTACTTTTACAATAAAAAACATTAGAAAATGTTCTGAGATGGAAGAGTTTATTTTATTTTACCCATATAATATTGTTAACAAAGAAATTAATGGGGGGGAGGATTGGGTGGGGGGTCAGGGGGAGTCTGGGAAGGGATGGGAAGGGGAAACAAAGGAGGAGGCTACAATACTTGATAAGAAATGTGCTCATTATCTTGCCCATGTAATTGTCACCCCTCTGTACACTATTTTCACAATTAAAACACACACACACACACACACACACACAAACAAAAAAAAAGAAATTAATGGAAAAGACTGACCCAAAGATATTTTGAGTAAGTGTGTGAGTGTGTGTGTGTGTGTGTGTGTGGGTGTGTGTGTGTGTGTGTGTGCATGCCTGCATGTTGGTGTGCTCAGAGTTTTAACTCAGGGCTTCATGGTCTCGCTAAGCCTTTTCTCTCTAGATTGGTGAGCTACTATATGAGCTACATCTCCATTCCTGGACCTTTGCTAGTTTATTTAAATTTTGGAAAAATAATCTTAGGAATTTTTTGGCCTGATTGGCTTCCAACTCTTATCCATAATTCTCAGGGTCCTGAGTAGATATGCAGAGTAAACAGGATTACACGTGTGACCAACCATCACAATGCTTTCAGAATAATTTTAAAAGTAGAAAAAAATTTACTTCACGGGGGGACTGTTTTATCATTTCCTACTTTTAAAGCATTTTGAAGTGATTATATGTGAATTTATTTCATGTTGAGATTCTTAAAAGAGAGTAAGTGATAGTATTTAAAAGTTTTAGTACTTTTTAAAAAGAATACTGGAACTGTGGGACAGAAGAAATTTGCCTCTCTTTGGATCTCAATTTATAAGCTCAGCTCTGTGCACGATAACCCAATGTCACCAACACAATCTGTGTTGAAGACAAAATGTGACAGAAAACAATTACCATGGGCAATAATTGCTATGCTATTATTTATTGGACAATATGAATATTGAATTGAGAGTGTAAGAGAATGGAGATATTTCACCTACCGTTTTTGTATTGCTGAAAGGCTTTTGGAAACTTTGACTCATTTCCTTCCTCACTGTGTGTCTTTGGGCCATGCACTTAGTGACTTTAATTACAATTTTTCTCAACTCTAAAATGGTAATAACATTAGCATCATAGTTAATGTTTTCTTAAGAACTAAGAGACATAAAACTTGTGAAATACTTAACATAAATTACTAATGAACTTTGAGTTTAGCCAGCAGTTTTTTTTAATACTAAACAGAATGTGCTATGTATTACAGAAATCAATACATGTAGTGAGCCACCAGAAGTAACGTTATCTATTGACTATGCTGTGCTTCCAAGGAAGCCAGGTGGATAACTTCTCATGCTGTAAATCAAACTGCTTATCTTATGTCTTGATAGTGCTAAACTATCAGGGTCAGAATAATGAAGGAATTGTAGACTGAGCTAAGGTCCATATGAAAATGTTCAAAATTGATAAAGCCTAAAAGTAACTAAGCTGTATATTGTGCTTTTCATTATTTAAGTTAAATTGCAAAGAAAGGGAAGACCTAGAAGAATGAATTCTCTTTTTGATAACCTATCATAGGTCCTTAGCAGGATGAACTCTTTCCTCATTCTTGTAGAGGTATCATCAGATGAGAGGAACTCTATTTTTTTGGTTGCGTCTTTCCATTTATTCTTCAGTTTGAAATCTGAACTACATGAGACTGAAAGAAACCAAGGAAAATTAGACACACAGGCTTTGGAAAAAGCAATCAGAGTAAAATAAACTAAATACATATAGCCTTGTAAAAGGCTTCACTAAATTGAGTTATATAGTCTCAAGCATAAGCAAAAATGATTTAAGCAATATCATGTTATTGAAAATTGAAAAATGTTAGGTGTTGCTCAATTTTTTCCTTTCTACTACCTGGAATGTATTATTGATTTTGTATAGAGAGATTAAAGATGAGATTAACAAGGAACTTGATTAAAAATCGATAAAAGTTCTGAATAGACATATTTTCCAATATGCCTTGAAAATCACCAGTGGCTTTAAAAAGTTGTGTTTAATATCACTTCTATGCTGGCTTAATGCTGTGTGAACAGAAGTCATTAGAGAAATGCAATTCAAAATTACTATGATACTACTACATAACTATTATAACTCTTATCAAAAATATTCGAAGGAACTTGGTGTGGTGGTAAAGGCTTGTAATTCCAAGCATTTGGGAAATTGGAGTAAGAGGATTTCAGCTTAAGGCCAGCCTGGGATACTGTACATAGTAAAAACATGCCCTTTAAAAAAAACTTAAAAGGTAATAATGTTGGTGAGAGTGTGGAGCAAAGGAAATTTTCTACACTCTTGGTCAAAATATAGGTTAGTATTCTCGTTGTAGAAAGTAGTATGCAATTTTCTAAAGAAATGCAAAGTTGAAATATCATCTGACCCACCAATCATATGATTAATTCTCTCTGGGTAACTCGTAAATATATCTGTAGTTCACTGTTATTCACATTATTCACAACAGGCAAGATATAAATCAAAGTTATGTGTTCAACTAAAGACTAATAAAGCAACTGTGGCACATGCACAAATATAATTTTCTGTTTCATCTTTAAAATAGCAAGAGATTTCTCCCATTAGCCACAACTTACAATGACCTAAAAGATGTAATCTAAATGATGTAAAATGTTGCTTTCTGATCTTTGTAAAACCACACACACACACACACACACACACACACACACCAACCTAAGCAAGAGAGAAATTTTTCAAAAAGTAAAGCAACTGATATTGCTGGGGCATTTAGGTCACAATATAGATGATAGTGGATATACAGGATGACCAAGTATAGAGTTGTAATGTATAACGTGAGGATACAGGGGACAACACTGGCCTTACATAGGAATGAAGCTAAATATGTAGGAGTTGGTCTTCCTTGTAGGGGTTTCTCTTTTAGGTGTTCTTCCTTCAGTAATGGGTGAGATAAACGTAATTCTTTACATATACTTGCCTGTTTGCAGAAATAATAACAAACAATATAGCAATAATGTTTTATGCTCAACATGGAACAAAATGCCAAATTAATGTACATGAAATTATCCTTGGTATAAACTAATTATTATTAATAAGGGAACCCATGGGACCTATGTTTCTTTAAGTCTGGCATCACTTGATGTGATTTTTTTTGACGATCTCCTATTTCCTTACAAATGAGGTGGTATCATTCTTTCTGATGGAAGCATAGTATTCCATGTGTATGTATGTGTGTGTGTGTGTGTGTGTAACATTTTCTTGATCTATTCATCTACTGAGGAGCATCTGGATTGATTCCATATCTTAGCTGTGGTAAATAATATTGTGATAAACATAATTGTGCTGGTAGATTTAGTGTGGCCTTGTTTGTGATCACTTGGGTAATGCCCAGATGTGGGATTACTGGGTAATAGGGGATCATGATTGTGTACATCAAGGATAATATTAGTAGATGAGCAGAAGAGGTCAATTGCTATGTAGATATGACCATATAAGGTGATTCCAAGTGAAATGAACTCTAACACATGTTCTTCATTGTTGTTGTTCTAATGTACTATGTGATTTCTTTTTAACTTTTTGTTTTTCCCCACTTATGATTTATCCCCTGCAGACACTATATTTGATTTTGATACCCTGAGTAGTGTAAATATGTTGAGCTGAACTAGGCAAGGGAAAGGGAAAAAACAAATTGGTGAGACAAAGGAAAAAGGGGGAACCTAGGTAACAGTGATACTCACAAGACAATATGTAGGAAATGATCTTGGTGTGGGCATTGGGAGGGAAGAGGGAGAAAAATGAGGGACTGGGTTACAAGTTAGAAAAGAAATAAATCTATTATCTTACTTACATAACTATAACCCTGCTTTAAATTACCTTGACAATAAAATATAAATAAAAAATAGAATAAAATATTCAAGAGCAGCAATACAGGAGATGGGAGTGGGAGAAATACTGTACTATACAAAGAAGACTACAACAGCTGTGGAGAACAGGAATTTTACTTTATCATAGGAAGTAATGAACTGGCGTACAGATTTTCAGCCTCATGTCAATCACTAAAAAGGGAAAACAAAATGCACAATCAGCAAACCAATAAAATAGAAAACTAAACAAGGTGGAGAGATGACTTGGACGAAGAGAAACAAATGACACAACTAGGAAACAAATAAAAAGCTGGTAAGTTTTAAAAATATTACCCATAATTCTAATAAATGTTTTTTGCATCAAAATTTGTTAGAACTATACTTCAAATCACAGTTTAATAGTATATCATTTTAATAATAGGTTACTCATTATTGATTTCTTAATATTGAATGCTTAATATATAATTTTAATTTCAGCAGCTATAGAAAAGAAGAAAGTGAAGCTAATTTTAATGATACATTTTATGAATTGTAAAATTGAGAAGCATTAGAACTTAAATAATATATATTATTGTTTCATTTCTGTGAATTAATGTAGTAGTTCAAAGTGTATTCTACACTTAGCACTCATCTTAACATCAAATAATAGATTATTCCACAATACACTTGGTTTTACGTGGAAGGGTTCAGCACTGTGGTAAAATTCACACCACACAGTACACGAGAATATGACTCCTCTCATCTAGCTTAAATGGTGGAAATTTGATTTCTGCATGCATGTTAAATACGTGTCTAGGTGATATCTATTAAATTATATACATGAGGAGTATTTCAGATGATAATTAAAAGTCATACTCATTAATTAAATTTTTATTATTTTACAAAATAAATATTTATGGAGACTGAATTTCTGAGTAGATGATGGGTTATGTGTGCCAGATTATACATATTGAGGCTTATTTTATATTCCTGACATTGTTTCTACAGTTAGATTTAATTTTCCATAGGGGGTTAAGTGTATTATGTTGGATATATGAAAGTAAACTGAATGTTTATTCCATTAATCCTTTGCAACTTGTCTAATCCCAATATAAATTATCCATGTGCTTGAAGTAATGAAAATAACAACAGATATAAGCAACAGATATGAATCAGTCTTAGTAGACAAGTATTTTCACCTTTATTTTTATAGTTGATCCTCTTTTACACTACAGAATATTATTGGGAAAATGTGCTCCAGGCTGACCACAATTGCAGAATATTATGGTTTGATCTATCATAAGAAAAGAAAGGAAGGGGAACATTCCTTCCAAAATTCTTCTCCCAGGGATGTGATCAGTTTTATGGTGGTAAGTTGGAAATGAACATTTTTCACAGTCAACCTTGAAAAGCCATCTTGATAGACTATTTCTGCAAGTGGTTACAGAGGATTATTCATGGATTTGCAAGGATGCCAGATTGCCTCATTTTGAGACAAATAAAGCAGGAATTTAGCCAGCTGTTTTTGTATCTTTAGGAGAATAACACATTGACTGTACACCAGGGGATCACTGGGGTCCAGAGAAGCTAATACATTGAATAGTAATCCTAGACCTCTAAAAACAAAACAAAACAAACAAACAAAAAACTCCAGTGAGCACAGCCAGTCAGGGCTGCTATCACAGCCTACATTAAATCAGGCAAAAAACAAAAGCTGAAAGTCATTTAGCTGATAACTAATATATTTCTTATGAGGCAGACTGAAATGAGAGTCCCAAGAGTGGGTCAGAAAGACTGATTAAAGAGACTAAAATTGGTAATACAAAGATTGGAAAATAGAATTCCTTGTAGAACAAATAAATCATAGAATGACTGTGTGTGTAGGGACAAGACAGCAGACCAAATACCAGAAATGCACATTTTCTTAGAGGTCAGCTTAATGAAATATCAATGGAACTCTTTGAGTTCTTAAATATTTGACCACATGTGGAAGAAAGCCAATTGCTAAAGAGAAAGAAAAAGTCATCACTCTGTTAGGAGGTCCAATGAAGTAATCAATCACAGATTTGTAATAAAAAGAGAAAATAATTATTCCAAATGAGGTTTTCATTTGTTTTGATGTAAGTGTTCTTGATTTAGGTGATAGAAATTACCATATAATTGATCCAGTCTCACAACTGAGTTGATATTGACTGCAGTATTCCCACATGAAGGAAAAGAGAAAATTTACAAATGTCTGATGAAATGAGTTGAGGATGAAGTGTTTTAATAGTGATAGTTGAGGTTTAGACACTGGTGAAGAGATGAGTTTTCTTTTATTAACCCCCAGCCCATTTTTAAACTGATGACAGTGGATCACAGCTGTAATCCTAGATACTCAGGAAACTGAGATCTGAGGACTGCTGTTGAAAGCCAGCCTGGGCAGGAAAGTCCCTGAGACTCTTATCTCCATTAAACCACCAGAAAACCAGAAGTGGCACTGAGGTTCAAGAGGTACAGACCTCACCTTGAGTTGAAGAGCTCAGGAACAGTGCCCAAGCCCAGACTTCAAGCCCCTGGACCAACAACAATAAAAACAAATCTCCCTTTTCTTGGACGGCCTACATCTTTTCCTAACATTCAAAAAAGCCATTTTATCACCCACTACAGTTAAGTCCTATCCTAGCTGCTGCAAATAGGATGATTTGATATCTTATGTCAAAAGTTTCATATTTGAGGAAACAAATACCAGCAGTGGTAACTTTGCTTCCCATCCTTGAACTCTGAGACTGGGCCCTTAACATGTTTATGCTGGTAGCTTTAATGTGAGGTTGGTTGTTATTTATTGGATTACTGCCCATGAGAGGAATTAATGGGTCATAAGAGATCTATGTTTAGTCTTTTGAAGAAACTCTGTACTTCATTCAAGATAGGTTAAAAAGTTTAATTCCCCACCAACAGTGTAATAGAGTTCCCATTTGGCTACATCCATGCCAGCATTTGCTATTTTTAGTTTTCCTCATAGTGGCCATTCTAAGTGGGACGAGGTAGAATCTGTCATGTTTACTTGTACATTTGTTGGCACCTTCTAACTACCATAAATGAATGAATCTATAAAACCTATATTGCTCTGAGGCTTCATTCCTTTCTCTTTGTAATTTTCCCAAGCCTTTCATTTTCCTTAAGACTGGTGAAAAGTCATCCTTTCTTGCAGCGGACCGGCTCTGTCGGGACAACGGAGGACACCTAGTGGAGGAACTGGAATAGTTGGGGAGATGGCAAACAGACAACTCACACACAAGAGGAGTGGATGCTGAGTGCGATTTAATGCAGAGGATAACAAACTTTTAAAGCAAAAGTCTCCATGAGAAAGGGCAAAAGGTTACACAATCTTGCTGCAGGGCTTCATTCTTGGGTGGTCACCAGCTGGTTGCCTGATTGGCACTTGTTTCCGGCTTTACCTCTATTTTTAAGAAATACAATGGGTTTCGATGTTTATCACCAATTAACCATTACTTTTTTCTATAGAGGCCTTAACTGTCCCATAAGATCTTTCCTGTTCCTTCTTTAATAGTAAGCACCAAGGAGGCCTAGATCTAGCAAGTCTCTTAGTAAATGAAAGAGAGTAACAGGAAGTTCTTTCTCCTAAGTAGTTCTCCCAGCAATTGCCATACATTCTTTCTGTTCTAGCCACGCCTACAGCTTCTTGTAAATCTCTTACAAACAATTCTTTCTGCTGAAATGAAATCGTGAAACCCCCAATACTTTTATATTTACTTATGACTTGTCTACTAGCATCCATAAGAGGGGCTTTCAGGGTAGCACTTAACTCTGGTGAGTTAGTCATATTTTTAAGACACTCATCAGATGTTGGAATTGTCAACACTCTTAAGAAAGAGCCTTGAATAAGGGAACGTTGAGCATGAGTAAGTACAATGAGCAGCAGGAACAGTAAAAGATTAATAGGCACTCCTATACAGTGAAGAAAAGAAAAACTGGGACAGAAACACATCTTTCCCAGGGGCTTGCCAGCCTTTCCAGGAGGTAGGCCTCTTTGAAGCCCCATTCTCTGAGGTAGACTTCAGTGAAGTCCCATTCTCAGAGATAGGTCTCTGTGAAGCCCCATTCTCAGGTCTGAATGCAGGTTTTCCAAGCTAAGCAGACTCCACCGGAGTAGGCGTGGCACTTTCTGATGGGTGGATAGAATTCCATTGTGTGTGGGGTGTGTGTGTGTGTGTGTGTGTGTGTGTGTGTGTGTGTGTGTGTGTGTGTGTGTGTGTGTGTGTAAGATGACAATAGGCCCATGAGTTCCTTTCTAAGCCTTTTGTTTCAACTGTAATTTTGTAATTCCATATTAAATTTGGATTGCTTTCTCTACTGCATTGAAGAATATTGTTGGGATTTTGATAGGTATTGCATTGTCAATTGTTTGGGAGCAGTATTGCAGTTTTCACAATGTTAATTCTTCCAACAAGGAGCATTGAAAAGCTTTCCATTTCCTTGAATCTCCTTCAATTTCCTTTTTTGGAGTTTTAAAGTTTTCACAGTAGAGGTCCTTCACATTTTTAGTTAAATTAGTTCCTACTTTTATTGTTGTTGTTTTGTTTTGTTTAGGTTTGATTTGATATTGAGGCTAATACATATGAGGTGGTTTTTTGGATTTCAGCCTGTGTCTTCCCATTGTTGGTAACACAGAAAAAGTACTGATTCTTGTGGGTTTTATACCCTGCTACATTGCTGAAGGTTAGCATCACCTTTACTAACTTGAGGTAGGAAGCTATAGGGTCCTTTAAATACAGGATCATTTCATCTGTGAAAAGTGATAGTTTTACTTCTTCCCTATTTAAATTCCCTTTATGTTTTCCTCTTACCTATAGCCCTTCTAGAAAGTCCATTACTATTTTGAAGAATAATAGAGAGAGTGGACATCCTTTTCTCATCCCTAATTTTAGTATCTTCATGCTTCCACCATTAGGTACATGCTTATTACCTCTTTTTCATACACATACTTTAAATTCTATTGAGGAAATTTCCATGCGTTCCTAGCGTCTCAGACATTTTAACCATAAAGTGCTATTTGAGCTTGTTAAAAGCTATTTCTACATCCCTATAGATGATCACGTGGTTCTTGTCCTTGCTTCTGCTGATGGTGTGCGTTATGTTTATTGACAAGTATATTGAATCCAATTGTATCCTAGGATGCATACTGTTTCATCATAGGATATGATTTTTTTGATAGTTGCTGAAATTGGTTGGTGAGAATTTTATTAAGAACTTTTGCATCAATGCTTATATAAGTACTGGGTTCATAGTTCTCTTTCTTTGGTGAGTCCCTATCTGATATGAGGAAGAATCTAATTATAGCTTCATTGAATGTGTTTGATAATTCCATTTCCCTTTCTATTCCACTGAAGAGTTAGATCTGAGTATTGTAAGTTATATGCACGCCTTAATTTCATGGTAAATCCATTGAGTCCTATATTTTTCTGGTATGGAAAATTGTTTATTGACATTTAATTTTCATTTCTTCTTATGTATCATTTCTTGGTTCAATTCAACTATAGGAAAGCATCAATTTCTCCAAGATTCTCCAGGTGATTGGCATATGGTTTTCAAAGTTCTCTCTTATCACATTCACAATTTTGCTAATTTATGTTGTGATGTCTCATTTTTTTCCAACTAATTTTATATATTTGGGTGAGTTCTTTTAGGAGCTCTTAGGAGCTGTGCCTCATCTACTCTTAATGTATTTACCTTGTTCTCTGGTAGGGAACATCTTATATTACCAGTTTCTTTTCTTCATGATCTTCTCTATGTAGGATACATTTGATTCACTTCTATTCTGCTGATCTGGTGGAGATAAATTGTTTCAAGTTTTCTTTGTCATGATTTTTTTTTGGGGTGGTGTGTTCATGGGATCTGAACTCTGGGCCTGGGTGCTGTCCTTCAGCTCTTCAGCTCAAGGCTAGCACTCTACCACTTGAGCCACAGCACTGATTCTGGCTTTTTTCTTTTTTCTTATGTGGTGCTGAGGAATTGAACCCAGGGCCTCAGGCACGCACGGCAAGCGCTCTACCAATTAGCCACCTTCCCAGCCCCATGAAATATTTTTATATATCCTTTAAATATAAAGGAGAGTTTGGCTTGGGATCATATTCACGGTTGGTAGTTGTTTGCCTTTAATGTTTGTCATCTATCATGCAAGCCTCTTTTTTCCTTTTTACCATATCAGCTAAGGAATCTGTATTTATTCTGACTGTATATCCTTTATAAATAATCAATCTTTTCTCTATGACACCTTTAAGAATCCTTTCCTTGATTGTAGGATACATGGGCAGCAAAGATGGCGCTGACAGGGAGTTGAGTGGGCAGAGCCCAATTTACTGTAGAGCACATGGGCAGCAAAGATGGTGCTGAGAGGGAGTTGAGTGGGCAGAACCCAATTTGCTTTACATTCAGTGCGTAACCAGCCTGTGGAAGCTTAGGTGCATGATAGGGTGTGACCTTGACAGTGATTGGTTCCTCTTCCTCCCCTGCCATGCCTCCCACTCTTTTTTGCTTTAAAAAGGGCTTGCTCTGTTAATAAATGAGTTTCTTCCTGCCTGACTTGACTCCCTGCTGCATCTGATTATCTCCTGGGTTGAGGGAGGCTGGGGAATGGGCGAGCGTCAGCACTTACCTTTCCTCGGGCCCCATCCATCTTTCGTGGGATGGACAAAGTCCCGACATCTGGCGCCCAACGTGGGGCACAAAGGTAAAAGATACTTGCCGAGGCTAAGCAGTCTCTCAGGGTAAGTGAAACCCTTACTATGGGTAATGCTATCTCACAGAAGAAGGAGGAGGAGACAACATTAGGCCTAGAAAGAGTACAGGAGGACTTGGGAAGTGAGAAGGAAAAGGAATGGGTCAAATTCGACTGAGAACACACTGACACATGCACAGTGGAAGTCAAAATAAGGGTGAATGTTACTCCCTCTAACTCAGATGCTGCTGATGGTTGTAGGCCCCCTCCCTATTCCCCCTATTAGAGGGGAGGCACGGTGCCTTATGCAACCTGCAAAAGGGACTTGCAAGACCTGTACCCCTACCAACCTTCCATGGAGGGGCTGAGGGCTGGGGAAGTAGCCTACTCGGACGCCGCCACTGGAAAGAAAGGGCCACCACCCAAGAGTCCGGACCCTAGGCCACAGAATTCATTTCCCCAAGCGTATCCAGTCAATCTGGCACCAGGAGCTAACAGGCCCTTGGAATGGTATCCATGGGAAGCTAAGGATCTTAAAGTACTCGGTAAGGCAGTGGCGGAGGATGGCCCAAACTCCTCGGGCCCAGACCCTATTACCAGACATTGCTTATCACCTGTGTGTCCCTAAAGACTGGCTGGATGTGGCCAAAGCTGTCCTTACTTGTTCTCAGTTATTAAATGTTGTGCTTTCTTTAAGGAGGAATGCAGAGTGTGAGCGGAGAATAACAGGCAGGCTCAACCAGCTATAGCTATTACTTACTCATGTTTACAGGGATGGGGGAAGGATACTCCACTGGCATCCAACAGGCTGCAATACCTGACCTGTACCATGACCAGGTGAGGCAGCAGGACTTGCCACATGGTACAAACTGGATGATGTGCCTACTGAGTCCCCCATAGCAGGAGTGAGACAAAAACCAGGTGAGCCTCTACCTGATTTTATAGACCAAGTCCAACAGAGCATTCACTGGAAGCTGCCAGCAGGGAACCTCCAAGATCAGTTTGTAAACCTGCTTGTCTGGGAAGAGATGAATGCAAACCACTACATGGCCTGCACAGGATTGAGAGAGAGTTCCCTGGGCAGATGGGTGGTGGCCTCGCAGGATGTGGACATGCAACAGCACCAGTCCCAATCACTCTTTTAGCTTTACAGGCTCAGACATCTGTAATGACTGAGGCTATTACCCAGACACTGGCAGCCCAGGGCTAAAGAACCCCAAGACCATCGGGGAGAAGGACTTGTTTCAAATGTTGCCAGGAGGGGCACTTTAAGAGGGACTGTTCACAACAATCTCCTGCCAGCCAGCCTGGGAGCAAACTACCCCCTACACCCTGCCCCAGGGTCAGGGAGGGATACCATTGGAAAAAGAATGTGTATCCAAGTTTGATTTAGATGGAAAGCCTTTAAACTAGGGGAGGGGCATCCTCTAGCCCCATTAACTCAAGGAGGAATCCCCACTGCTGTGAGGCCCAGGCAGCCTCGTGGCAAAAAGACCTCAGCCCATAGGATCGTCCCCTTGGTGGAAGGACTCCACCCTACAAATGGATGCCATGTTCACTACAGACCATCAAGCATCCTATGATGATATCCTGGATGGATATGAAGCACAAAGTCTTAAACAGGATCTAGAGGGAGTTAAGAAAAAGGATTTTTTTAACTTTCATAACTACAGAGAAGAATAAAGGGGACTCGCTTGGGTGCACCCCCAATCCTAAAAGCCACTGCCCCCCCGAGTACCTCCCATTAGGTGGAAGCCGGGAAGCCCAATGTGGGTGGAGCAGTGGCCATTGAACAAACCTAAACTTGTAGCCCTCCACCTTCTGGTGGAGAAACAGATAAATCTTGGTCACATATGTCCTTCTATGAGTCCTTGGAACACATCCGTATTTGTTATTCAAAAAGCCTCAGGGGATTGGCTTATGCTCCAAGATGTAAGGTTAATGAAGGGATGGAGCTATTAGGAACGCCCCTAAGAGGCATGCCCTGGACTTCCTCTCTACCTTCAGAATATACCTTGGTTGTAATTTATATTTGTTGGGAGCCGACAGTAAAGCTCTAAGGTCATCTTGACCCCTGTGCTCACTTGGAGGCACGTACAAGGAGCTGGCTTACTTAAGAAACACTAGGTGGGCTGGGAAGTTGGCTCAGTGGTAGAGTGCTTGCCTTGCATGCCTGAGGCCCTGGGTTTGATTCCTCAGCACCATATAAGCAAAAAGAAGAAAACCCAGAAAGGGCGCTGTGGCTCAAGTGGTAGAGCGCTAGCCTTGAACTGAAGAGCTGAGGGACAGTGCCCAGGCCCAGAGTTCAGGCCCCACGACCGGACCAAAAGAAAAAAAAGAAACACTAGGTGCCCGGGATTGCTTTGCTTTGTCTGCAGAGTTTTTTTTACTCTCTATCAGTTGACCTTGTCTTGTTTTTACTGCACTCTGTTTTTCCTGAAATTTACCTTGTTTTTCTGGACTATTGTAACCTTATGTTACCTCTTGACTTCTAATAGTATTTATTAGGGAAAGTTAAAAATAAATGGTGCTGCAATCTTGAGCTGCAGACTTCCCAACCCCATCCTGTGTCTTATGTCTTTATTTTTCCGCATCCTCGCCCCCTAATTCAGGATTGCCTTTCATTGCCGGCAGGCTCCAGCAGATATTAAAGATTGGTTTTTTTCTGTCCCCCTGCATTCAGATGACTGCGAGAAGTTTGCTTTCTTCATCCCTTCTCTTAATTTTTCCCAGCCTGATTAGAGGTGTGAATGGACGGTGCTGCCACAGGGAATAGCCAATAGCCTGGCCTTCTGCCAACAATAGTTGGCCACACTTTTACGGCCTGTTTTGGGTTCAGATACCTCTCTTGCCTATGCCTACATGGATGATATAATTCTGGGGCCTCAAAACCCAAGCTGCCTGGAGGGCCTTCTGGCTCAGGTTCTTGCCATATTCAAAAAGTGGGGGGTTACCATAGCCCTTAATAAAATTCAAAAGGTACCTCCTTTGAAGGTGCTCAGGACCCACCTTACCTTGACTCAGGCCAGCCCCCTTAAGCCTTTGCTGGATATTCCAGCCTCTCTAACCAACTTCAAAGATACAGACTGAAAATGAGGGCCAGTGGTGTCTTCATATGAAGCTTATTCTAAGAATGAGAAAATATGAAATAATGCCTTCTATGTAAGTGATTTGGGAACTGGCAGAGCAAAAAGTGAAATGATGCAACAAAAAAATCTAAAAACAAAATAAATTAGGATAATTATTGAGCAGTCATATTATCTATGAGAACCATGAAAGGAAGAGGAGAGAGACAAATGTGCAATAACCTAGCTATCCACAAAATCCATGCCTCTGATCAATTTATAGAGTAAACAATTGTATATTATCTGAGTCAAGCAGAAAAGGTTAGATAAGGTGATGTTAGGGAAATGAACCCTAAGATATGTATTCAAATGATTTTTTTTCATGTGATAGTTTCTAACACATTTGTAAGATTATTTCTTTGTTGCTTTGTATGTCCCTCCCTCACAGTGTAACCCCTGATTTCACTGTATTTGATGTCGGTATAATTTGTGGAGGGAAAGGGGAAAAACAAATCGTTTAAATAGGGAAACAGGTGGACCTATTGCAACAATGAGATGTACAAGTCGTTATGTGGAAAATAAACTTTATAACTTTGGTGCAGCAGGGGGGAGGGTGGTGGCAGGGGAAGGATGGGAAGGGATGGGAAGGGGAAACAAAGGAGGAGGCTACAATGCTTGATAAATGTACTCATTATCTTGCCTATGTAATTGTAATCACTCTGTACAGTATTTTCACAGTTAAAAATAATAATAAAAGAGATGGAAATAGAATTTATTTATTTACTTGAAATTAGTAAATACATTTTTTAGTAGCCTATATAAAGAGACATAGCTGTGAGCAAATCGCAGACAAGAATCTAAATCCGATAATTCTAGTAACAGATATGACTGAAATCAGTTGAATCACACTTTTCCTGTAGAGTGAAGGAAAGCAGCTAGAGAAGGCATGTCGATTGTATCTGGGACAAAACTTTGTGGAAAATGGGATCAAGGATTACTTACTGGTGATCCACTTGCGCTGGATGTGTGATCTTAACAAATGCTTGCTGATTCTGAACTATTGCTTTAACCATTATATTCTCCAAGAAGAAAAGGTGAGATTTAATTGATAGCAAAGGACTACTAATACACTTTGACTTCTCAATAAGCACATTCAATCATCAAAATCACATGAAGACATAGACAGGCCTACTTTTTTAGATGAAAACAAGTGTCTTTTAAAAATCAAGGAATTTAAGTATGCCCACAAAATACTTCTATTTTACTACTGCATTATACACTTTTTTTTCCTAATGTTGGGTAACAAATAATGGATCTATTAGAAAGCTCTTAAAGCTCATATGTTCAATAGTGAGTTCTCTTATATTATATCATGATATTTTTTGTTTATGGTCTTAAGAAGAAATTTACTAGCTTAAATTTCTGACAGGAAAATATCATCACTGTACATCTTGCTTCTATAAAGTTTTAAATTACTATCTAAGTATTTGCATTAAATAACTACAGAGGAAAAAGTAGACGCCACATTGTTGGCTCATGTCTTCAATCCTAGATAATCAGAAAGATGAAATCTGAGGATTGTGGTTTGAAAGCAGACCAAGAAAAAAAAAGTCCATTAGATTCTGATTTGAAAGTCACCAGCAAAAGTTAGAAATGGAGCTGTGGTACAAGCAGTAAAACTCTAGGCTTGAGAAAACTAAAACAAAAAAAACCAACAAATTCTGGGACAAAACCAGTCTCTGAGTTCAAGTCTGAGTATTAGCACCGAACAAATGAATTATTAAATAACTAAAATAAAGTGGTCACATGTGGCGAGGCAAGTAAAATGTAACACCCATGGTGACTGGATTGTGCATTATTTTGTAATAAGGCAAATTATCATTTGTCCTAATCACCAATATTTTATTTGTACTTTTTTTGGTACTAAATCCTGAATTTGCATGCATGTATATGTGTGTGCATGTGCACACGTGTGTATGTGTATATGTGTGCGTGTGCTGTTGCAATGTTGCTTGCCAATGTGGAGAGAATGAGGCTGAAAAGAGCTAACTGTGTTGCCATGTTTTTATTTATCAGTGTTCTGTCATGTCATTTCAGTGGAACCACCCTTCTGTACATTTTATTTGTCAAATAATATCATCACAATATAAGCATTTAAAACATTAAGTTAGATAAATGAGATCACTTTCAGCTCTTAGTATATATTAGGTTAGAAGATACAGATATAATTAGGTAGAAAGTTATTGCTGTAAGATGACTGTCAGTACAATATATGTATTTGACCTCTTAAATTGGTTATACTTTTAAGATATACTCAAGGAGTGCGTTTGACCGAATTGACCAAACGGGTATTACTCTCTGGTTATTCCTATGAAACACAAGGTTGATAAACTCTTTCCGGATTTCTGTTGAAAATAACTTTCTTTGTAAAATCATATCTATTCTCACTAAGAGATAATCAACCCCATATTATGTTTGAATATCCCATCTAATTGACTGAAAATAAGTATTGTTAGATATTCCTTTCAAAAATGAACAAACAAAAAGCATGTGTCATCTTGAGATTATGGATGTATTTGAAGTTGTTTTGTACATGCACAAGGATCTTCACTAATGGTTCTTTTGTGGGAGTAACTATCACAACTTTAACAAATAAGGTTTTTTGAATATCTTTTCCAGTATACATAACATCCCAGAGAGGCTCTTGCAATTTCTGAAAGGCGTTTGAATATTTTGGTATTCTTTCAGTTCATTGACTATAGAGCTAAAATTTCTGAAATAAATATTGTTAAGATGTAAGTGAAAATGTAAGTGGGTATATAAGCTTTTCTATGCATCATTTTATGAAAACCCAGTTTTTATGAAAGTAAATGAAATAGAATAAAAGAATGTAAGTGAGTTTGTTAAGCTAATTATTATATAACTTTGTTTTCTATTAACACAGTCCTTTGATGTATGTGATGTAGTTAAATTATTTCCTTTGTGTCTCTCTACTTCAGTTAGTTTTGGAATCTTTGTAGTTATGAGTGAATTTTTTTAGGATAAATAAAGGTCTTTGAAAATGATTAGGATTAATCTTGGGTTTTGTGTCCTACTCCCAAGAAAATGAGTTATTTTCAAGTGTTAATATTTTATGATTGAATCTTCAATATCCAAGAAATTTTGAAAATATGCAGTAGTATTGATGTCTTTTTAAATCAATGGTATTCACAAGTTTGGTGTCTTTAATTCGTGCTTAGGTCTTGGTGTCTATGATTTTTAACCTCTCATTCCTAACATTAATGAGGGGTCAAACTGCATTTTTAGGTATATGAAACGTAAAATATTTATCTGGGGTCAAAGCTGATTTTTATGTCAGTCTTGCTTTAATAGCATTTTAAAGTAATACCTTTCTCTCAAAATGTTAGGTAAGAAAGCAATCAAAATACTTCTAATGGTAAACAACTTAGGTGAGCTACAATGTGGAAATGATTGATGCATAAGTACTGTAGTCTGTTTCCATCAGGAATTGGGCAAGTCATTCTTTCAGTATGACTGTGTTAAACAGTGATGGGGGGGTCTCCAGGCAGTGCAGTTTTGAGTCATGGGATAGAATATGATTTCTACAAGTTTGAGCTAGAAATTAAGAATGTTATAGTTTAACAGCTCCTTTCACCAGGGAGGTATAAATTGATTATGAACTTGGAGTTTTCATATTACATTTACTTATTTCCTTTTTGTTTTTATGGTTGGTCGTGGGGCTTGAACTCTAGGCTTGGGCACTGTCTCTGTGCTCTTCCTCTCAAGGCGAGCATTTTACCGCTTGAGATACAATGCCACTTCTGGTTTACTAGTGGTTTATTAGAGATAAGAATCTCTCGGACTTGAGAGATTGCTTGAGCTGGCTTTGAACAGCCATCCTCAGGTCTCAGCCTACTGAGTAGCTAGGATTACAGGCGTGAGCCACTGGCATCTGGCTCAGTTACCTATTTTCTAACAAGGATAAAGTGAAATATTATTAGAGTGTGGACAGTAATTCTGGGAAAATTTCCTAGATTTAGTAGACTAAGTGCTGGTATTTTAGTCATAAAATAGAATGAAGTTATTTGATATAGTGGGAATGGGCCGCAGGCTAGCATTTACCATGTGTGCAATGTTGTACTAGTAATTCCAACTCTGAAGACCTCAATATCATCATCTGAGCATTAGAAATAGATGTAGTTCTACTTCATGGGATTATTGTGAGGATTAAGTTAGATACTATAGGTAACGCACTTGGAAAAACAATCAATCAACATTTGATATTTTCTACCTGTTATTTTATCATGTGATGAATTCTAACATTGTGTTCTCTTAAAACATGAGTCAAAATAATAGTTTCCTCCACAGAAATTTTCTTTGCAGGTATTTTCCTCATAATGACAGAAAAGTGACCAACACAATGAATATCAATACATCACATTCCATATCCTAAATGCTGGATGCATTGGATCATTTACACCATCCTGCACTATCTAGACACTAAGATTTGAAGGACTGCAGGATCCAGGCAAGCTAAGGTAGGAAGCTAGAGACGTTGGTTTGCAGCTCTGATGCCATTGATGATGGGAAGGATAAAAGGACAGATCAGGTGCATGTTCTTGTGGAAAGGAATCCCTATCCTAAAATTAGCCACTGATATTATGCCAACCTAGCAAGAACAATACCCAAAGTTGAAATACCCTCAATTTCCCACAACCAAAATAAGTATATACATTAACATCCCAAAACTTAGTACAATCTGTTCTTTGTTTTAATATCATCTTTAACTGATTATCATATGATGTGACAGAATAATTCTTTATTAAACTTATGATATATTTAAAAAGACCTAGAAAATTAATTCTCACTTATTATGTGCAAACTAATGGAAAATTGCCTCATTTCTTACATATTTGACTACCACTAAAAATTCATATAATGATCATTATAGTAATATATTCTGATTTACTACTTAACTTTGTAACAGTTTTTAAACATTTTGCTTCTCTGCTGAAATTTATGTATTTATATATTATCCTCAAAATATATCCCTTGGGTAAGTGGGGCGGATTTTACAAAGTTTTTAACCAGTGGTTTCTAAGAATTCTTAATTGGAATATTATTTGGTTCATTTTTTAATTTCAATTTAATTTTATTATGAAGGTAATGTAGAGGGGGTTACAGTTACATAAGTAAGGTAATGAGTACATTTCTCATGGAAGGAACATTGTTATCCCCTCCATCAATTTTATTTATACACTCAACTACTGTACTTTTTCTTTCTTTGTTCATGTATTTTTATTATTAAATTTGATATACAGATGGTTTGCAGTTACATAAGTCAACTAAACAGTACAATCCGTTTTACTGTGTAAATTTCAAATTTTGAACTTAATTACTTATTTTCTTTTGTTTCTTTACGGTAATTCTTTTTTCATGGTTGTAGGATTAGTTAATTTAATTTTGCATAATTTTAACACATGTAAATTATTCAGACATATATATTTTACTTTTAAAATATTTAATATGTGAATATCTAAAATTATTTTCTGAATTTTATATGGTTGGTGAATTTAAATAAATTTATTTTCTTATAGTGCTAAACATATTTTCCAGGTAACAAATACTTACTGTATTTCTAAGAAGCACATACTTTTAATAAGAAAGGCTTCATTATCTGTTCACTTTTTGGTACTTGTATTTGGTATTTGTACTTGAATTAAAAAAAGGTTTGAGCTGGGCATGGTGATTTGTGGCTTCCATTTTTTAGCAATGGTAGGAACTGCGAATAGGGTTTGTAATTCGGGAGAGCCTGAGAAACTGAGACCTAATTATAGAAATATCCACATTGAGATGATTAGAGATATAGCCATCCCTAGTGAGATATAGAGCAGCCTGTTATCATATTCTAAATCTTGAGTTAAAACACCAGTAGCATCAATCTTTTGTCAAAATAAAAGGATAAATATTTCAACATATTTCTTATTTAAAACTTGTTTGCAAAGGTTCTCATGTCTTCTATTTCTTAATTTTCAATTAACTTCATCTATAAAAATCCAAGTATATTGTGTCTATTTTATTTCTACTAAATTTTTAAATAGTATGAGCTATATTATGATTTCATATATTAACTTACTTTTACTATTTGTGATAATTTCCTCTGTTTAATATGATAATAACAATATTCCAAATGTGTGTATGTGGTGTTTGTGTGTGTGTGTGTGTTTATATTGTTTTTGTGTGTGTATGCTTTGTGTGTACTTTGTAATGCTTGGGAGATCACACCATTGTTTCACATATGCTAGGCCAAGGTTTAACCACTGAACTATACTGTGTAGTTATAATATAGTGTTTTAAATTACGACTTTTAAATTTTCATGCCTAGTATGTTTTTTTCAAAATTATATTTGCTAAAATGTGATCTATATTCTATCCATGTTAGCAATTTTTATTATTCTATTGTATTTAGAATATTTCCAATGCCTTTCCACTTCCAAACTCTTGCATTTGTTGTTGATAAAGGTTTTACTTTTCTTCTTTTTTTTGGCTTCATTCTTTTTCTCTTTAGAGATTACCTATTCTTTCTCTTATTTCTTTGGAAATTATTTTTCTTATTCCTATTAATATTTCTTTACATTGTAAGTGGTCTATACAATGCTTTATTTTCTATTTTATTTTTTCCCATCTTCTCTGACTTTCAGTCCATACTATTAGGTGGATTAAAAAGAAAATTGATTCAGGACCCTTTGATTATTTTCCTCCTTCTCTTCTCTGAAGAGTTTCTGATTTTTGAAACATAATACCAATGACATACAGCTCCTATGTGGTCCATCATTCTATTCTATCCCCTCTCACTCTCTTCTGTAGTACAGCTCAAGTCATTATCATTCGGGTTTATTATGGTATAGTGCTATTCATATATCTAAATCTATATCTAAATTTTAATTCATTCCTAAATTAATTTTAGTTGTTTCAAGCATTCTCTTAAGACTTTTTCTATATATAATATCTGGGATCTTGTGTTTTCACAAAGTGCACAATATGAGTGACTATCAAACATCTAGATAACTCTGTAGAATATTGGTCCAGCTGCTCAATAAACCCATATGTAAATTCAAGGAATACAGGTCAGTCAGAACAATTTTGTAAAATGGTGTAGCTTGAGCCCCCATACTAGATTTGAATCTTATTACCATGTTTAGTGGTGAAGACAACATTGCTCTACTATAAGGACAGACACATAGAAGAATGTAACAGATTTATCAAAAATAAATTCTTAGATTTATGGTCAATAGATTTTGAAAAGGATGCCATGACTTTATGAAATAAAAATAGAATCTTAAATGGGTGTATTGGCACTATTGCCTTTCTAGATCTTAGACTACTTCCTCAAAACTTAAACAAAAATTTAAAATAAAATATGATTATCAAACTAAATGTGAGATGTAAAAACCTATAAAACATAAATGTAAAAATTAATGACATTGGATCAGTAAAGGTTTCTAAAAATTTGAAATGGAAAGCATTAGTGGCTAAAGAAAAGCAAGAATTAACTGGTTAAGATCAACTGATAAGTTTTCATAATTCTATGAAAGAAGTGAAAACATATCCAACAGATAGAGGGCACATATTTGTTAAAGCTACAATGATACTGAGTGTTAAGTACTTTTATATCTTCTAATTTTATATAATTTTTTCCCAAACAGGATATTTCTTTAAAGAATATATGTAAATTAATAGTGAATAGGAGGAGCACATGAAATAAGCTCCTCTTTAGTATCTAAGAAAAAATAAAATGAAAACTCACTAGTATGACCATAATATAAAAAGATGACACAAAATATAGTAATGCATTTGTGGAGAAATTTATATACTCCACATATTGGATTGATTTGTATAATTCTGCAATCATTTTAGCAAGCAAGTTGTCAAGTCTTCAAATGGTCAAAGAGAATTGTATAAGATCCAGCCATTACACTTTTATGTCTGTATTAAAGAGAATTTAAAAAAAAACTTGTTTGGACAGAGAATGTAGTTTATTGACAGTGCACTTGAGTAGTCTGTGTGAGATCCTGGAAATAATCCCCAAAAACGAATTTTGAAGAGACACACTACAGAGGATGTATGCTGGACAAATACTTGTAAGTGAATTTTATATCTATTTTAATGTATGTTCTAAAATTTACAGCATTTCTATTGGAAGAATCGCAAGTTTGTGAAAATTAGGCTTGGCAAAACTATGATTGTACAATTCACTTCCAAAGCACTAAAATGTATACTATAGATGGAGATCATATATGGCATGTGAATTACATGTCAGCCAAAAAAAAAACTATTGTTAAAAATACTTCACAAAAATTGCAGAATATCTGAAAAGATGTTTTCGGTGTTGGCTAAAAACTATTTGTAAACTACAACTTTTTAAACAAATATTTGATTTCTGTTTATTTTGAGTTTTTTGGTCTGTTTATTTTGATTTTATGCAGAGATAACTCAATCAAAAAGTGTATGTGATAACTAGAATACCTGGGAATTGTGCATCACTTATAAGTAATTGATAACATTTTCTGGAAGAAACTTTTAGCAAATGACAGAAGACCCAAATCTGTGCATCTGCATTTTATGAAAGCCATATGTTACTTGCTGAATCCAATTGCTTTTCTCTACTTTGCTAGGAAAAAATTATTCTCAAGGTAAGAGCCATTAGCAGTAAAAAAGATACAAAATACATAATCATCATGATTTATTTGTGAAAATAACAAATTAAATAAAACAATTCCACTTAAACAACTCCAATATTAGTACCCATGAAGATGTTCCTGAATGTCAATATCCATTGAATTTTTGGAATTTTAATTCCTACGAATTAGGACAAACATAGCCTTAGCATAAACCTTGGACTAATTTTCTTAATTGTTTTGAAATTACAAAAGAATTGATACCATTAAGAAAATGATTCTTTCCTATGGAAATCACGTAAAAATATTTATCACTTATTATAACTCAAATACCAAATAAAAATAATTTACGTAATCATTACAAATATCATTTTATTATTATTGTAAAATAGAATAAAAACCAGTCTCGATATATTATCATTATTCTTAATTCCTAATCATTACCTAAATATCTTAAACAATTTAAATAGTCATGTATTTAACATAGATGTAAATATTCTATACTTTTACTTAACATTTTCCAGGGGCATGTATACATGTTTCTAAGAAATGTTCACTGCAGTTAAAAGATGCTTTTGTGAAATTAATGTAATATATTGTGTTGCTGTTGTTGTTTTGTTGTTTATAAGGCCTCGGCATTGTCCCTAAGCCTTTTTATGCTCAGTTCCAGCACTCTACAACTTGAGGCACAGAGCTAATTCTTGTTTATAGTGGTTAATTGGAAATTAGAATCTAACAAGTACTTTCCTGTCTGGGCTAGTTTCAAAAACAATTCTAAGATCTCATTACCCAGAACAGCTCCATTTATAGGCCTGAGTCACTGGCACTTGGTTTGATGTATTTTTTTAATTTTAATTATATTTTAGGATTTCTGTTTCAGTATAATGTACATTTTTCTATACATAAATTTAGATATATAATTATATATATACATATGATGACAATCTATAAAAATGTATGTCTTTCTATACACACATATGTGCATATATATATATATATATATATATATATATTTCTGAAGACAGACACCTTCTAAAACTTTGATGCTACTAATTTTTGACCTTTTTCACTTCTAAGATATATTGTCTATTTTTCCAAAACTTTCCTAGAATAAAATAACTAACCTTCAATAGAAAGTAAAGTTTATTATTTTCAAGGGAATTTTAGATATACACATGATATTGTAGTGATATTTGCAGTATATTACTTGAAATGATCCCGTTAAAACTCTTAAATATTTGTGTGTAGTGCTGGGAGAGAGGAAGTTAATTCATACTGGTTAGGAATATGTTCATAGGGAATTGTTCAGAAATTGTTCAAAGGGAAATATAGAAAGACAGATTTTTAGAAATCAAAGGAGATCAGGTATGAAAGAAGGATATAAAACTTATCTCAGAGACATTAAGAACTAGCTGAAGAATTTTAGAATGCCAAAGGCGATGAGGAATAAGCCTAGTTGATAACTAGTTCTTCAATAACTGAAAATGGTTCCCTAGAACTGTTTTTGGTATAACTTAGTTATTGTTATCATTTATTCCTTCCATCTGGAGTTATTCCTTCTCTTCTGTCAAAACTATTAATTATGTTGTGCCTTTTTGGTGCCATGCTTGACAAAAACATTTCCAAAATCTCACTTAGACTACCCTTCTCATTGTGATTAGCATTGAACACTCAAAAGTTTGGAATCTTTGAATTTCCAGGATTATTTTTCAACTGATATCTAAACACATTCCTGTCATTACTTGCCTTGACCTATTAACAAAACTTTTTTTGCTCAACAAAGTTTTTTTTTTTTTAAATATAGATAAAGTACATGAATTAAGGACTATTGTCAGGTATCAGTATGGAAGGAGCAATTATATATTCTATGGATGGGTTATTTTGCATTTAGTAACAAAATGACTTATTTTGCCAGTCCTGGAGCTTCAACTCAGGGCCAGGGAACTGTTCTTGAGAGTTTTTTTTTTTTTCTCAAAGATAGCACTCTACCACTTGAGCCACAGTACCACTTCCAGTGTTTCTTTTTCTGTGTATGTGGTACTAAGCAATGGATCCCAGGGTTTCATGCACGCTAGGCAATAACTGTACCACAAAGCCACATTTCCACAGCCCTAAATGACTTTCTTAAGATGGCATTACTTTTTCATTCCGTTACTTTGTATTATAATTTTGGCCAGGTGGTAGAAAAGAAGTGCAAAACAATACTAAGTTTAGTAAGCTGACATTCCTATCACATCACTAAAGAAGTACAGTGTTAAGACCTGCAGGACTCATAGGGCTGTTACATATGACATTATTATGTAAAACACCATTAACAGTCATCTATAACATCCATAACATTCTGCTTCCACTTTCAAGGTCAAGAGCTAAATATCTAAGACTTTTTATTGATTGGGTGTGTTTCCTAGGAAGGAAGAAAGAGGATGTGGAAGGTGATGGTGGAAAAATACGTATATTGGCTTCCTGTCCACATTTTTTGCATTTTTAAAAAGTGCTACTGATGAAATCCCACATACATATAATTGACTATGCTATCTGCAGAAGATGCAGATAAATGAAGGCATTTATTCTGGTGGAGAGTCACATATGTTAACAAAATCCATTTCTGGAAAAAACACTAGGTAAGAAAGTATAACGTATTGTATATAAAATGGTTTCTTCTCCTAGCAGAACAAAATGTACTATTGAAATGACTAATCGAGGTTTCTTTGAGATTTTCTGCTGTCTCAGTATCAAAATATTCTCTAACTCCTGTAACATCCAAGCATAAAATCATGATTTGAGGATCTCAGTAATTTTAGAAACAAAGGTACATAATACTTACTTCCTGCAGAGACATGTGATGGCAAGTATGATTGATTGTATTATAGTTCTCTTCTTTTTCCTCTTTATCACAAGTATTGTATATCTTGGCATATTTCTCTGTCCTGCTTCCTGTAGGTGAGATTTACCTCTACTCTGCAATGTCAAGATGGGTCATGTGACTTACTTCAGCTTACAAAAATGAACCAGAAGTGGTCAAAGGGTATTTCTAGGGGAAGATTTCTATCCCATTGTCTGTGTCTAACAGATGATTTATTTTCCCTTAGCCCTAAAAACAGCATATTTCTAAAGGGAGTCTTCTTTCAGCTTATATAGTGGAAGAATATAGCATGTGAAATAGAGGCAAAACTCAAATACAGCCACACACACTCACACACTCACACACACACACACACACACACTCACACACACACACACACACACACACACACATATATTATATATATATAAAACAGGCAGAACTAAGCTAATATTAGAATATGATATTAAGATGTTAGTTTCTTACCATTCTTGTATAGATTTATGATAGATGAGTATAGCACTAAACAAATAGATAACATTTACTGTTTGATGCTATTAATTTTTTTGTTTTATATATAAGCATTCTTTCCTGTTTGATGCTATTCTTTTTTATATATAAATAAGCATTCTCTATGTGATCACTTGTGTGGTTATCTTTTTCTAAACATGTGTTTAATCACTATAGACCACTGTATCTAATATCCACAATCATTATCCAGACCTAGTCATTGAGATGAGGAAGAACAAAATGTCTAGATTTCTCCTTTTTTCTTCTACTTTTTCTAGTGTGAATTCTCATCCTTTCTCCAAATTCTCCTATTCATAAAGTAAGAATGCACATAGTAGATATCAAGCAAAAGGCTTCAAAGCCAGAATTTCATTCTTTCAAAAATGGGTGAAGTAAATCAGAGTAGCTTAAGGAAGTATAAAAATATGACTTTATTCCCTGTCTGGCTTCTAACATAGGGTGGGAACATGACTCTAAATATCTAATAAACCATTTGCCTTGGCTAATTTTTTAAATAGTTTTTAAAATAAATAGTAATTTTAAAAATATTTTAAAAATAATTTTAAAATAAATAGTAATTTGCTGTTTGAATAAGACTGCATTATTTTTTGAGTTGACAGGCTAAATTTTATCAGAATCGAAATATAATGAAAAAAATGATTTTAAGATAAATAGCTGGTAGTTACATTTTTAACGTGAAATACACACAGAGACATCTTTTTTCTTCTTTTTCTATCCACACTGATTCAAATTCAATAAGCAGTTCATGTAATTCAAATAGCTGTGTATCAGGAATAGATTAGACTACAAAAAGTTAGAAAAAGAGAACCAGTATTGGGTGGTGCATTCTTTAAAAATAACTGTCAAATAAATATTAACTATAATTCCAAAATAATAGCAGACAAATTCTCTTGAAAAGAGAAGATTTTAAACAGAATGTATCAAAAGTGACAGTGCCTGCACTGCTTCAGGAGATGTTCTCTGGGATTTAGAGTTTTTAGTACATGAGAATGTTTTAACCAAGATTATTTGCTTTCAGGGACTAAAATTTTTAGTTATATTTCATATAAGAAATATGTTGTTCAAATTTAATGAAAGGATAACAGCTTATAGTAGAAAGAATGCTACACACTCACTGTAGTAGGCAGCAAAATACCTTCCCAAAATATCTATCGTCCTGAAATATCTAATCCCTCAAATGTAGATTTGCATTTTATACATACATATATATATATATATATATATATACAACATATATATATATATATATATACAAGTTTGTAAAATAATCACCCTTCATTACCCAAGGAACGCAAATTTGAATAATTATCAGATGGGAAAATTATATTCAAATGGGTACTTAAAAGTCCCAGCTGTAGTTGGAAAGGGACATGATTCGGTAAGAACCCTCAGAAAGATGTAAAGATGCTATATTAGAAGATAAAGGAAAAGACAACAACCCAGATTCTGAAGTTTCTGGAAAGCGGAAGTAAGTGCATTTTTGCACTAGAATCATCTGAAAAGTATTTCAGCTCTCTCAGTGACTCGATTTTAATCTAGTGAGACGTCTTTTAGATTTCTGTCCTTTAGAACTGCAAAATGATAAATACGGATTATACAAGCCACTTAACTTGTAGAAATTTATTACAACAGATTTGACTGAGTAAACTAAGTCAACTACAGCCTTTTCCCTATGCAACTACAGGGACACCACATGTCCTAGTTTCTGAGAATAAGAAAAAGTTGCCACTGGCTTTGTACACATGTGTGGTGTACATACTACTAAGGGCCTTGCATTAATGAAGTCTTGAAATTATAAATAATATCTAAATAAAAAGCTCCCTATCTTTATTTTCACATTTGGGGATCATTAAGTACTAAAGTTATGGAGAAGACCGGGGTAAGAATATAGAAATGAAATCTGTCTCCTAATATTATAAAGATAATTTATGTCATTTTGAATTATACTCTTTAAAGTAATAAAAAATAAGGTAAAACAGAAACTCAATTTTTTATCCTTCCTAACTTTGCAACAGAAAATAGAAAATCCAGTAAAGATACAACAATCCCAGGATGGTATAGGATGTTATAGGATCACTAGATGTTGAAAAAGAAGATAACAAAAATGCGTCCCTTGGAACAATGGGAAACAAACTCCACACGGAAAGATTGTGATATAGCTAGAAAATAGTTTCCACTATTCTCTCTTTGATATTTTAGGTTTGTTTACCCAGCAACTTTCCTCTCTTAAGTAATGACTATTTATTAATACTCAAGGGTTTGCAGCATATATCCCAGCAACAAATAATGCTTCTAAATGTAAAAAAAGAATGATACTAAGAGTAACCAATGGTATTGTGTTGCTATAGCTGATAAATAAGAATGATTTTTGTGAATAGTCAAACCATTTTGATTTTTTTCATACCTTTCCTCTTCTCCAACATGAGAAATCCTAGTCAAGATATGCAAAACATTAATAAAGGATTTTATATTTTTATTTTTCACACTAAAGCAAATACACTTTTCCTCTTTGCAAGCCTGATTTTGAAAGAGTCAGACCCTCACAATTATTTTTATAGACAAAAGTTTACCGCTTTGGCTTAGGTGTTTTCCTGCCTTTGGCCGTTGCTCTCCATTATTTTGGCGACTACACAGAAAAACAAGATAAATCCATTATGCTTATGTTGAATTGTTCAAAGTCAAAGTACCTCCAAACAAAGTTTTCTCTTCCCTTCTACACTGCTAGTTGAAGTTTAAATGATAATAAAAATGTCATACTTTAATGTACATTCTCATTGAAACCAGTGAAAACAGGAATGTCTGTGATTGCTTTTATAAAATGCTTTCAAGTATTTTCCTTGGCTATTTTCATAATTGCCTTTGTTCCATCCTCTAATCAGGAACACAGGGTTACACAAAAAGATCTTTCTAAGGAATAGGATGTTAGTCAAAAAAATAGATGTATAATTAAAGATTTTCATCACTTAAGAGATTGAAAAGCTCAGAAGACATTTTGCTATTACTGGAATGGTTCTTAAACTAAGTGAAATGCATGTAAATGTGACAGTTGTTCCAAACAATGATTATGGCTTATACTTTTCTCCTTCAATGAGATGAGTAACTCATGAAACCTCTGACAACGTTGGAGGGCATATCGATTTTAGGGTAGAAGAGTTAATGTTAGAAAGCCAAGGGAGATTCCTTAAACAGCACTGGCTATCACTTATCAGTTAATTATACTTATGACATATAAGTATACAAACATGTAAATATGAATTGAGTGAGAAATGTGTGATTTACACAATTGATTCAATGACAACTAAAACTAGAAAACACTTCCCTACATTTATGTAAACTATTATATCTAGTGAAGATTTAAAGTTTTAGAATACATTTTAACATTTACATCAAAATATTTGTTTATTTCTAATTTTTGTAGATCCTGTGGTTTGAAATCTGGGCCTGGACGCTTTCTCTCAGCTGTTCAGCTCAACGCTAGTGCTCTACCACTTGAGCCACTGCCAGTTTTCTGGTGGCTCATTGGAGATAAGTGTCTCATGGACTTTCCTGCCTATGCTGGTTTTGAACCATGATTCTGAGCTGTGCGACTCCTTAGTAGCTAGGATTACAAATATGAACCACTGGCACTTAGCTACATAATTATTTTTTACACATTTATGAAGTATGGAGTGGTAATCCCATTCATTTATAACTTGTGTAATGATCAAACTATATCATGTCTATTAGTTTCTGTATGTAACATTTCTTTTTAGTGAGGCTGCTCAACCTTATCTTTTGGCTGTGATGAAATGTCTATTTTTAGCTATAATCAGTTTGCTTCTTATGGTATACAATTAATATATTAACTTTTAGTCATGGAAGTCTGCTAATTAAAGTTATATAAAACATGAATTGTAATGAGAAAGAAATTCATGAATCTATTACTTGTTTTAGGAAAACAATTATGCCTCTTGTTTTCAATTATATTTCTGTGGGAATGTGTAGTATTTATTGATTTAACTGTTAAAATTGATAACAGTTACATTATATCAAGTTGATTCTAACTTGTATTTGAAAATTGCACACTTAAAACAAATATACTTCCACTTTCTTCTACCACATAATTAAAATAACAGTAAAGAAAAGATAGGTGTTACTGGGTCATGAGTAGAATCCTAGAAACTCAGGAGGTAAGACCTGAACATTTTGGTTCAAGGTCAGTCCAAACAGAAAAAAAATGTGAAAATTTATCTTCAATTATCCAGCAAGAAGGAGAAGGTATGGATGTGGCTCAATGAATGTGTCATCACCCATGAGCAAAAAATACAATGGAGACCATTAAACATTGAGTTCAAGCCTTAAAAATGGCATATGCGCAGAAGACAACAATAAAAAGTACTATGAGCATCAATAATGAAGAAAAATAGTAGAAAAGTTACTGAGATATGTTGTGTTAACATCTGGAGGACAGAAATCATTTGACAGAATTTTAATTCATGAGAGGGAAAAATCAAAGTCTCATTTGTACACTCTCATTGTACTCATTTGTGTTGAAACCTTGTTATTGGGAAACAAGTGAAAGAGTAGATTGGATTACCTGTCATAGTAGACATTGCCTGTGAATATGCACCATTCCATTCTGCAAAAATCTAAACTCGTGCTTTGTAATTTAAATACAACCTCATGTTAGAGATTGTTTGGTTCACATAGACAAGGGTCTTTATTTTGAGGTTTCAGACCAGAGCTTTTGCTTATAACCACTCCTGCTTTACCCGCTTCCCTTGCCTTACTTAGCTGACACCAAGCCAAGTCTTTGAACTAAACCCCACTGCCTTAATCACTCCCTTTCTCCAGCTACAACTCATTTCACATGCTATTTATGTCTTAGCATTACTTGTTTTCATTATAATCTCCACCAGAAATCTCATATATTCATGTAAATCCACTGTAAATAACCTAGTTAGAAAAGGGAGTAAGTGCTCCCACAAATCTGTGCTATACTATGTCTTTTTTCTCCATGGCTTTTGAGTTTGACAAATGATTGATTTGGTTTGATGTAATTCCATTTATCCAGACTTACTTTGATTTGTTGTGCTTCGTGATCTTTGGAAGTTTTGACCTATGCCAAGGGGCCCTCATGTTTCCCCTAACCCTTCCGGTAACATTTTCAAAGTATCTGACTTACATTGTGGTCTTTAATCCATTTGGAATCGATTCTGGTGCAGGGAGGTATATAAGGATCTAACTTCAGTTTTCTGTGTACAGACAACTCTACCAGCACAATTTTTTTTAAAGAGGCTGTATTTCTTCCATCCTGTTTCTGGCTCTCTATCAAAGATTATGTACCTATAGGAATGGATTCATTTCTGGGTATTCGATTCTGTTGTATTGATGGAATTCTGTGCTTCTATTGGAAAGAATGTTACTACCGCATTCATGAGGAAATAGAAAGACTGGGAAAAATGATGTTTAGTGAGATAAGCTAGATCTAATTAAATATATGCTGCATTGTTTTCCTCATTTGTAATAACTAGAATATGTCCATAAATATACAAGTTAATCCAGTAGTTAGTAAATGACAAATACATATAGTTGGACATGATTAACTAACAGCACTTTAAGCATTCACATGGTGAAAACAAGTGAAGCTATTCTGAGGAGAGGATCACAATGACTCAATATCTATGTGCATATGACCATATTGTAATGAACTCTAAAAATCAATCATG
The DNA here is from genome assembly GCF_019054845.1 of Dipodomys spectabilis. Classification (NCBI taxonomy): domain Eukaryota; kingdom Metazoa; phylum Chordata; class Mammalia; order Rodentia; family Heteromyidae; genus Dipodomys; species Dipodomys spectabilis. The sequence continues at coordinate 49,585 of NW_024871111.1, read as the reverse complement.
CATGTGAAATACATATATCTGTATATAATTTTAATAGGTGCCATAAAAATAGCCGACTTTCCTGTAATCTCGAAGCAAAATTCTAAGTTTAGAAGATAAATTGAGGAAAGTTTTTAAAACAAAAACTAAAATACATAGAAGAAAAAGCAGAAGAGAAAAGAAAAAAATAAGATGAAAAGTAGAGTAGTTATCTATTGAAAAATTCATAAACAATTTCCAGAACTATACAAGAGAGCTTGGGTAGAGCTCAGTTGTAGAACTAGACTAATATATACAAAGCCATGGGTTCAATCTCCAAGAAGGCATAATAAGTTAATAAATAGTAATAATAAAATAATTACAAATGCTTTCATGTTAGAGAGGCCTGAATCCTAAAACAGTATACAAATTACTCTCAATTCTTGTATATAATGACATGAAACTACAAGAATAAAGAGGTAATAGTTTTCCTTTTCTATCCTTTCCTTTAGTTTTCTGTTTTCTTCTTCTCTTTTTTCCTTTGGCACTACTGATGCTTGAAGCTGCTAAGGCTCTGACCGCTTTAGATTATTTTTCAGATAAGGTCTTACCTTTTGGCTAAGCCTTCCCTGAGCAATAATCTGTTACCTATGGCTTCCACAAATGTGAGGTATCAGGGAAATTACACTATATCTAGCTGTCTTTGCTTTTGTAGTTTCTCGCAATTTTTTTGGTCAGAGCTGTCCCTGGATGTCAGTGTTCTACAGTTCTGCCTTCTAATTCGCAAGGTACGTTTCATTCCATGTTTGGACTCAGACTATTTTACAATGTATACACTCAATATTGACTTCTATTTTCTAGATATTAAATTCTATTGAGGTTAGTATGGATTTTTATGATGTTATAATAAAAACACAGAGAAATCCATTGGTTATTTTCCCAGTTTCTTCAAATATTTATAACTATGACATGAAAAGTAGGACATTAATATTTCACAAGCATCTTATGCAGACAGTTGTTTTAATAATTTTGTGCACTTATTAAGTCCAATAAAATTTTATCAACTCTATATTAATATATATTTATAGATACGTTTCTTTACCAAAAATGAGTCTGTCTCATGCTTCCCTTTTATAATTAAACCCACTACTTCTCTTTGTCTCATACAAAAACTGTTTCATTCTGGCAACCAACACATTTTTTTTTCTCCAGCTTCTAGATCATGCAATAAATAAGCTTTTAGGATTGCCTTCAAATCTTTGGTAGATTATTGCCAGTTGTTGTATGCCTTAATATTGTATTCCCACGAGTTGCCTTTATTTCTGTCATTATAGAATGTAGCACAATTCATTTCCCACTCACCTGAGGAAAGCCTGAACTGATTTCCATTTTTATGACTAGAGGAAATAATGCTGCTATAAACATCTGTGTTTTGGCTTTTGGGTGAATGTTACATTTCATTTCCATGAGCCAAAGCCGGAAGAGCTCCATTCCTGTGCTATACTGTGGGTGGTTGCATATTTCATATTATAAGAAACTGTCAAAATGTTTTCAGAAGTGGCTTTCCCATTTGACATTCCTGCCAGCATCCAGTTTCTCTGTTTCTTTATAGCACTTATTATGGACATTATTGTATTATGTGAAGTAATTCTCATACATGTTTTATGATGTATTTTTAGTTTTAATGTGCACTCATTTGATGACTGATGATGCTTTTCTTGTGCTTATTTTTCACAAGATGTACTTTGCTAGGTTCCAATTGATTTTTTTTTTTTGTCCAGTCCGGGGGCCTGAACTCTGTGCCTGGGCGCTGTCCCTCAGCTTTTCAGCTCAAGGCTAGCACTCTACCACTTGAGCCACAGGGCCACTTCCGGCTATTTTTTGTTTTTGCTTATGTGTTGCTGAGGAATCCAACCCAGGAACTCAGGCATGCAAGGCAAGCACTCTACCACTGAGCCACCTTCCCAGTCCTCCAATTGATTTTTTTAACATTAGGTTTTGAGAGTTCTATGTAGAGTCTAGATTTGAGGCATTCTTCAGGTACAGAATTTACAACTATTTTATCCTTGACTATGGATACCCTTCATCATCATCATCATCATCATCGTCATCATCACTATTAGTATTACTACTATTAATTTTGGACGTGTATGTATGGTCCTGGGGACTGAACTCAGGGCCCCTGAGATTTGTTGCATTTCGTTAACAATTTACCATTTGAGTCATGCCTCACTTCTGGCTTTTTTGCTGATTAAGCAGAGATAAGATTCTCAAGAACTTTATTTTTTTTTGGCTGCCTTCAAACAGAAATACTCAAATCACAACCTACCAATTTGCTAGGTTGTGATATATGAGCACCCTGCTCCCAACTTCTATTCACTACTTGTATGACCTTTCATAGACTAAATTATTTTACAATTTTATTGATTACTACTATAGAAAGTTTTCCTTTCGTATAATTTTAATGCCATATTTAAGTATGCTTCATCTCTAAAATTATCAAAACATCTTCCTTTGCTTTATATTTACATCACTCTTTTTGTTTTATATGCCACCTTCAAAACTTGCTTTAAGATAATATTTGAATAAATTGTTATATTTAAGTCAACGTTCACTTTTTAATTCTCCCCAATACTGTATAATCTATCACCACTTATTAAAGAGAGTGTCATTCCACAAGTGTTTTACATTCTTATTAAATATTCCTTGATAATATGTATGTTCCTCTAATCTGGTGCCCTACACTCCCATTGAGCTGTATAATCTTTCCTATACAAATATAACAATTTTACACTAACAGCTTTAATATTGGAGAGAGAAATATATTCCAGTTTATTTTCCTTTGTCAATGAGTCAAAGAGTGTTGGTCAGGTGTTTTAAGAAATTGTCAAAAACTTATAAATAAAATTATGAAGCTATGCGCTGATGGTTCATACTTATAATCCTAGCTGCATAGGAGGCTGAGATCTGAGGATTGTGGTTCAAAGCCAGCTGGAATGGGAATGTCTGTGAGACTTTTATCTCCAATTAACCACCAGAAATCCATTAATGGCAAAGTTGCTCAATGGATAGAGCACTCATTTGGAGCTGAAGAGCTGAGGGACAGTACCCAGGCCCACATTTCAAGCCCCAAGAATGACCAAAAAAGGGACTAGGAAGTGGGAGAAAATATGTATCCTCCAATCCATAAAAATTATATGTCTCCATTTATTCAGTTTTTTGCCTTTATATTCAGCATGGTATGATTTTCAATGATGGTAGGTGAAATACATTTTGACGATGTGTGGAGATAGCACAAAGTCATTCACAGAAAACCATTGAAAAATAAGGGGCAATGGGAATGGAAAAAGACAGAAACAGGTTAATCAGGCCCTTGATCAATATATGAGTGTGCAAAATATTTCAATAAGATTTCTTCATGCAATTAATATACACCAATTAATAAATATCTTCCAAAGGCATTGGTATTCAAGTATGACATACAGATTGCGTGGTGAATGAAACAAAGATAAGTGAGAAAATACATACTTATTGTAATTGTGCAAACAAACTAAGAAATTTGGTCAACATACTGAGGGCTCATGGCTCATTAGAATTAGAAGGCCATTGGTATCTAAGATAATACTAAAATGTTAGACTTGAGCCTATCTTTAAGACTGCTTAATGCTAAAGTAAAGTCAATAAAGGACATGTTTGGCAAATAAAGTAAAATTATAATTTAGAGACAAATGAAAATAATAATATACATATATGTCTATATACATGTATGTATACATCTGTATATTCATATATAGGTATACATATATATAGGTATTTGTATATATACACCTAAGAAGTATGAATATATGCATATGTACACATAGTGTTTATACATATACATATTAATGCCAATGAAAACCTTTAACCATCCTGAATAAGTTATCAAGAAGTCCAAATATATATCTCTGTAATATACCAACAATCAAAGAACATATGGAAAGATCATAACATACCTAGACATTGCATACATATAGAGATTAGTGGAAATAGAAACAACAATATGATAGTACTGCACAACCACTATGTAGAAATTGGAATCCTTACACATTGGTGTTTAGAACTTAAAATTATATAGTCAGTTTGTTAAACATACTGGAAATCTTTAAGATATTACACATATACTTGCTCTTATTTTCCAGCATTTTGAATCATAATTTGATATCCAAAATAGATTTCAACACATGCCCAATGAGACACATGTACAAGAATATACATAGCAAAACCGTTTACAATAATTTATAATAAAATATTGAACTGATCATTGAGGACATTATACAATTATACACATGCATACAAAACAATATGCTCTACCCGCGAGAAAAATTTACTTGAACTTACTTGGGAAACACTAATATTATATGGGAGAAATGGATGAAATATACTGCATTTTCTAATTAAATGAGCTTTTTAAAATTGGCACATCTGTAGTGGTAGACTCTGAAGTAATGGTTGGTCAATGGAGGGTAGGTTGAAATGATGACAGGAAGAGACTACTAATAAATATTGGAGTATTTTGAGAGGGTAATGACGATAAAATGTTCTAGAACTGAAGGTGATGTTCATAGTACAACTCTAACTTTCTAAGAATCATTGTACTTTATCGAAGTATTACAGATTGCATTTGCATTAACTTTACAAAAATTTTAGAATAGTAGTGGGTGAATCTGAGTGGTAATTTAGGATTAAAAATCACAGAATTCTGTAATGAGTTTAGTATGTTGATGAATGAGACTATCAATAAAATATGATCTGTGACATATCCTCTAAATGACTATATATGATATTGCGAGTCAGTGAATATTCTACAAAATTATGTAAATTGAGGGATGAGATAGGATTGAGAAGGATGAGGGAAAATGATCATCAAGATGCACTGTACTGGGCTGGGAATGTGGCTTAGTGGTAGAATTAGTGGTAGTGTGAAGCCCTGGTTTGATTCCTCAGTACTACACAAACAAAAAAGCTGGAATTGGCACTGTGACACAAGTTGTAGAGTGCTAGTATGAGGAAAAGAAGCTCAAGGACATTGCCCATTGTCAAGACCCTAAGTTCAAGACCCAGGACTGTCCAAAAAAAAAGGAGGAAGCATTGTATTAAGACAGGCACTAGTGGCTCATGCCTGTAATCCAAGATACTCAGGAGGCTGAGGATTGAGGTTTGAAGCCAGCCAGGAAATTCTGTGAAATTCTTATCTCCAATCAAAACTCAGAACAATCTGAAAGTGCTGCCTTTCATACAGTGATAGAGTTCTAGTGTTCATCCATAAGAGCTCAGGGGCAGCACCCAGGCCTACAGTTCAAACCTCAGGAGAGAAAAAAGGAAAACAAAATAACTCACTAAACACTATTTATAAACTGCATGGTCAAAGAGCAACCCCCAATCATGTACTTAAAGTTAATTAAAAATATTATTAGAATAAAATACAAGTCATTTTAGGGACCAAATATGGATAGAATTCAAAAGTTGTTTACAGGGGCAAAGTAAATTCTATATCACGCAGTTTGAGTTGAAATTTGTTCTTCAGTCTTATTAAATCATTCTTAAAATTGAAAATACTGCCAATTATAGGTCAATTTCACTGAGGAACAGATTGAATTCTGCTATCTTTTCATAGCAAATCATAGTGGTGAATTTTTTGGCTCTTGCTGATATATATCTGAAATTTTAAAGTAGATTTGCAATCATATAATATTAATTTAATCTATCATTTCATTAGGGTGATGTTGGTCAGATTTTTTTTCCAGTAAATCTTATCCCTTATGATAAATGAGAGCATGCTATGACAGTCTCCTATTAATATGACAAAATAGTTTATAAAATCAACTTAAAAGGAGGAAAAATTGATCTTGGCTTCTGATTTTATACATTTCATTTTATGTTTTTTATCCTCATTGCTTTGGGTTGGTAGTGGAACAGTACCCCATGTCAGGAACATGCGATGGAGTATGTGTATTCATGGAAGCCAGGAAGTAAAGAAGAGGAGTAATAGGAGTGGGAGAGGGAGAAAAAGGAGGAGGGGGAGAGAGAGAGGGAGAAGGAAAAGGAGAAGGAGATAGAGAAGAAACAGAAGAAAAAGGGGGAAAGGTCTTTGATCTTATTGTCCTCTTTGATCACAAGTTCTCAGTGACCAAATCTCTACATTTGTGCCCACTTGAAAATGTTCACCACCTCTTTATGGTAACATAGTGAAAACTAATTATTAATCCCTATCCTTTATGAATTCAGATTCTATTTCTAGAATGGGGGGGGGTAGATATTTCTGTACAATTGTGAAAACTACTGCTCCTAAATAGTTATTGAATTAATCAGAGGAGCTATTTGACATGGAGTTGGTTTGGTTATACAATCGTTGGAGAGATGAATGAAATATTTAGAATGCAAATACATTTTATTTAACAGATAAGGAAGCTTCAAGATATTTCATTTTTGATTTTCAAAAATTACTATTTCATTCAACTCATAATGAGTTGAATTTTTCATTATTTTATGGCATTTTTATTCAAGTTTTTTGTCATCTTTAATGAGGTTCATTCTTTCAAGTTGAAAGAAAAATGAATATTATAACTTATATGGAGAGTAGTTATAATATGGATTTCCTGCAATTCAACAATAAGTTATATTCAAATCTCTAGGAATAATTGGATATGTCATATATCTTGCTTTAGCTATCTCATATTGAGATTGATTCAATTTCTTAAAATCAGTGTTGACATAAAATACATAAAATTCAGTGTTTCTCTGAAATGACTTGGTACTTGAACCTCAGAAATACATGACCAGTAACTAAGATTTCTGCATACTCAAAAAATGTATGAATCTACATTTTTATGTCAAAAAAGATTAGGGTAAAAGCAATAGAAAATCATGTAGCCACAGTAGAAAAAATTTAAAGTTAATAACAAATTGTTTCTTTCAGCCTGACAGAGCCTATTGACTTTAGCTTACATGACACATTTGATTAATGATCCTTTTGTAGCTTTTGAATAATAGAGTATTTCAATTTGTCCAAAGATTCTGTCATTTAAACCTTCGAGTGTACATTTTTTAATAAAAATGAAAATATTTTTCCACAGTGCAGGTTCAGATTTAGTAACTAAATATCTAAATGTTAATTTGTTAAATTGACCTCTGGATTTCAAATATTTTTTTTTTTGGGTCCAGTCATGGGGCCAGAACTCTGGGCCTGGGCGCTGTCCCTCAGCTCTTCAGCTCAAGGCTAGCGCTCTACCACTTGAGCCACAGCGCCACTTCCGGCATTTTTCTTTTTGCTTATGTGGTACTGGGAATCGAACCCAGGGCCTCAGGCATGCAAGGCAAGGGCTCTACCACTGAGCCACCTTCCCAGCCCTCAAATAATTTTTTATTCTCAGATATATTATGTGCTGAATATGTGTATCTCAATCTTCTAATCATCCGTACACTGGAAGCTGGGATTCAAAGCCAGCCTTGGGAAGAAATTTTGTGAGACACATCTCAATCACACACACACACACACACACATAAATACACACACACACACACACACACACACACACACACACACACACAGAGAGAAAGCCAGAAGTGGAGTTGTGGATCAAATGTTAGGGCACTATCCTTGAGTGAATAAAAGTAAGGGATAGGCATTGAGTTCAAATAAAAAGAACAACACACATACACACAAACTCACACACACACACACACACACACACACACACACAGAGACACATACAATATTATGTCTAAATTCTTTTTTTAAGTAAACTGTTATTTTTTTATTGTGAAAATACTGTACAGAGGGGTTACAATTACATGGGCAAGATAATGAGTACATTTCTTGTCAAGCATTGTTGCCTCCTCCTTTGTTTCCCTTTTCCATCCCTTCCCATCCTCCCCCCAATCCCCACCCAATACTCCCCGCTCCTCCATCCCGCACCAAAGTTGTGAAGTTCATTTTCGACCTAATGACTTGTACATCTCATTGTTGCAGTGAGTCCACCTGTATCCCTAGTTAAACGATTAATTCTTATTTTTGTTTGAAGAAATAAAAAATATCATGAAAAGTGATATTTGTTACATATACTTCAACTTTTGTGAAGTGCTTTTTAGTACAATATGTTTTAAGGTATAGCATAGGTCATTAAAATTAATGTCAATCTACTTAATAGTTATAATTCCTCATAACACCTTGGAGTGCAACATTTGGTATTGTTTCTATAGTCTTAAGAATTATTCTAAATAAAAGAAAGAAAGGAAGGGAGAATAGGAGAAAAAAATGAAGAAACAAAGAAACCAAGAAAGACAAAAAGAAAAGGAAAGAAAGAAGAGAGAAAGATAGAGGTGGGGATGGAGGGAAGGAGGGCAGAAGCAAAGAAGAAAAGATAGGAAGGAAGGAGCACACAAATTCCCAGCTCCTCTGGGACACAGCAAAGGCAGTACTCAGAGGCAAGTTTATAGCTCTGAGTTCCTACATCAACAAATTAGAGAGATCTGAAACCAACAATTTAATGAGACACCTGAACCTCCTTGAAGAAGAACAGCAAGATAAACCCCAATCCAGTAGACAGAAAGACATAATTAAAATTAAATCAGAATTAAATGAATTAGAATCCAAAAAAAACTATAGAAAGAATCAACAAAACAAAGAGTTAGTTTTTCGAAAAAATTAACAAAATTGACAAACCCTGAGCAAATCTTATCAGAAAAAGAAGAGAACACACCCAAATAAACAAACTCAGAGATGGGAATGGAAACATCACCACAGAAACAACTAAGATTCAGAACATTATAAGGGAATACTTCTCAAAACTTTATGCTAATAAGTTTGAGAACTTGGCAGAAATGGACCTTTTCCTAGTAAATATTGACATGCCGAAACTAAACCAAGATGAATTTAACCATCTTAACAGGCCCATATCAAGCATTGAAATAGAAACAGCAATAAGAGACTTCCCATCTAAGAACAGTCCAGGACCAGACGGTTTTACAGCAGAATTCTACAAGGCCTTCAAAGCAGAGCTCACACCAATACGCCTCAAACTCGACAATGAAATTGAAAGAGAAAGTTCACTACTAAACTCATTCTATGAAGCCATCATAACCCTCATCTCAAAACCAGGCGGGGACTCATCAAAGAAAGAGAACTATAGACACATTTCTTTCATGAACATTGATGCAAAACTTCTCAACAAAATTTTGGCCAATCGACTTCAACAATTCATCCAAAAAATCATACACCAAAATCAAACAGGATTCATTTCAGGGACGAAAAGCTGGTTCGATATATGCAAATAAACTAATATTATTCATCACATCAATAGGAGCAAGGATAAGAACGACATGGTTATCTCAATAGATGTAGAAAAAACATTCAACAAGATCCAACACCCCTTTATGATGAAGGTTTTGGAAAAATTAGGAATCCATGGAACATTCCTCAATACAATAAAGGGTGTATATGACAAACCTACAGCCAGCATTATACTTAATGGTGAAAAACTAAAACCATTTCCTCTTAACTCAGGAACAAGACAAGGATGTCCAGTCTCTCCACTTCTCTTCAATCTAGTATTAGAATGTATAGATACAGCAACAAGACAAGATGTAAACATAAATGGGATCCAAATAGGGAAAGAAATAAATCTCTCCCTCTTTGCAGATGACATGATCTTGTATTTAAAGAATCCAATAGACTCTACTCCCAAATTACTCAAGCTGATTCAAAACTTTGGCAAAGTTGGAGGGTATAAAACTAACCGCCCAAAATCTCTGTATGCCAAGAATGAGAAAAGTGTGGCTGAAATTAGGAAAGCAAATCCATTTGTAATAGCTCCACAAAAAAAAAATCTAGGAATTAACTTAACCAAAGAAGTGTAGGACCTCTATGATGAAAACTTTAAAAACTTGAAAAAGGAATTCAAACAAGAAGTTAGAAAATGGCAAAACCTCCATGCTCCTGGATTGGAAAGACTAACATCGTGAAAAAGGCAATACTTCCCAAAGATATCTACAAATTCAATGCAATACCTATCAAAATTCCAATCTCATTCTTCAAGGAAATAGAAGAGGCAATCCAAAAATTCATATGCAACAAAGAAAGACCCCGAATAGCAAAAACGCTCCTCAACGGAAAGAGCACAGCTGGAGGAATATCAATACCAAATTTCAAACTCTACTATAAAGCCATAGTAATCAAAACAGCTTGGTACTGGCACAAGAAGAGACCTGAGGACCAATGGAATACAATTGAAAACCAAGAAATTAACCTACAGACTTTTAGCCATCTAATTTTCGATAAGGGAACTAAAAAAATAGAATGGAAGAAAGACACCTTCTTCAGTAATTGGTGCTGGCAAAATTGATAAACTACTTGTAGAAAACTAAAGCTATATCCTTATATATCACCCTGCACCAGAATCAGCTCCAAATGGATCAAAGACCTCGGAGCCAAAGCAGAAAATCTGAAAATATTACAGGTTGGTATAGGAGAAACCCTAGGTCTCCTTGGTGCAGGCTGAAATTTTCTGAATAGAGACCCGGAAACACAACAAATCAAAGAAATGTTGGACAAATGGAATTGCATGAAGTTGTAGAGCTTCTGCATGGCAAAGGACATAGCTAGCAAGATCAATAGAAAGCCCACAGATTGGAAGAAGTTCTTCATTAGCCATACAACGGAGAAGGGTCTCATATATAAAATATCCTTGGAACTCAAAAAATTAAATCCCCCAACAACAAATCCTCAAAGAAACAACTGCCCAATAAATAAGTGGGCTAAAGACTTAAAGAGAAACTTCTCTGAAGAAGAAAGAAGGATGGCCAATACACACATGAAGAAATGCTCAACCTCCCTAGCCATAAAAGAAATTCAAACCAAAACAACATTAAGATACCAATTCACCCCAGTTAGAATGGCAAAAACCAAGAACTCTAATAACAACAGATGCTGGAGGAGATGTGGACAGAAGGGAACCTTACTTTATTGTTGGTGGGAGTGTAAACTTCTTCAACAATTTTGGAAAGTAGTATGGAGGTTCCTCAAAGACTCCACATAGAGCTCCCCAATGACCCAGCAATGCCACTTTTGGGCATTTACCCAAATGTTTGCAGGCAAGACCACACTGAAGCTACCAGCACAACTATGTTTAATTCAGCATTATTTACTATAGCTAAGATATGGAACCAACCAACCCAGATGCCCCTCAGTAGATTAATGGATCAAGAAAATGTGGTATATATACACAATGGAATTCTATGCCTCCATCAGAAAGAATGACATTGGCCCATTTGTTAGGAAATGGAAAGACTTGGAAAAAATTATATTAAGTGAAGTAAGCCAAGCCCAAAGAAACATAGGTCCCATGGTTTCCCTTATTTCTTTGTTGCTTTGTATGTCCCTCCCCCACAGTGTAACCCCTGCTTTCACTGTATTTGATGTCTATATAATTTGTAGAGTGGAAGGGGACAAACAAATCGTTTAAATAAGGATACTGTTGGACCCGTTGCAACAACGAGAAGTACAAGTTGTCATGTCCAAAATGAACTTTACAACTTTGGTGGGGTGGGGGAAGCTTGGGTGGGGAGCGGCGGGAGGCTGGGAAGGGATGGGAAAGGGAAACAAAGGAGGAGGCAACAATGCTTGATAAGAAATGTACTCATTATCTTGCCCATGTAATTGTAACCCCTCTGTAAAGTATTTTCATAATAAAATATTTTAAAAAAAGAAAAAAGAAAGGAAAGAAGGAAGGAAGGAAAGAAGGAAGGAAGGAAGGAAGGAAAAAATGAAGGAATGAAGGAAAGAAAAATGGAATGAATGAAGGAACGGATAAAAACAATTTAATTTAAAAAATCTGCTATTTAGCCCAACAAAAATTTCATGTAAGTTAACCCTTTAGTAAATGCAAGTTTGCAATTGTCACTTCTCTGCCTGTTCTCTATCCATGAATGAAAAAAACAAATGTAGTATCAGAAATAACCACGTTAATGTTTGCATCTGTAGTAAATATGCACACAAATCGTTTTCTCGGGCTGGGAAGGTGGCTCAGTGGTAGAGCACTTGCCTTGCATGCCTGAGGCCCTGGGTTTGATTCCTCAGCACCACATAAGCAAAACGAAAAAAGCCGGAAGTGGCGCTGTGACTCAAGTTGTAGAGCGCTAGCCTTGAGCTGAAGAGCTGAGGGACAGCGCCCAGGCCCAGAGTTCAGGCCCCATGACTGGACAGAAAAACAAACAAACAAACAAACAAAAAAAATCATTTTCTCATTTTCTATACATTATCAAATAACTATTTACAAAAAATTTACATTTAGTTATAAGTATTCTAAAAATTGATGTAACCAAAGGCTGTCAATGTATTATATAATGTTAACACTAGTTTTTATAATGCTAATAATATTACAGTCTTCATGTTATATTAATTATAACAATTATGTTATGTATTTTATCAGCGAAATTATCATCCTCTAATTTTGGTGTCTGTGGGAGCCCTAGTAGCAGACATTATTAAAATCAAAGGAGATCTGTATTGCTGAAAGCAATTAAATCAGTGGAGATTGTTCGAATACATCAGAAGGGCTTAGAAAGGTTGCAAAATGTTTAAATGATTACCTCTGATGTAATTCAAGAGCCACTAAACAATCATGCTTCACTTTGCCATCACTATAATTATTCCATTTGTAAGAAGAATCATTCACATAATTGACATGATATAGGTTTGTCCTTAAGATATTATTTTCTATGAAATTATATCCAAATGATAAACTACACTGAGAGTTAAAGCAAAAGTTGCCAAATATATTGGACGATGTAACTCCTTCCAGATACTCATTTTGAAATTGTATTTCCCTGTCTGGTTACATTATAATCACCCTTTCAGAGATGACCCTGAAATAATGATCCTGATAAAAGAAGCCCAATAAAACGACCCTGCCATGTGAACATCCAGCAAATAAAGTATAATGAACCAGAAATTAGACGGCCATACGACAAGGAATTCATTTGTATAACCATTTTTATAATCCATGTTCAAGCTTCTAGAGTATGGATAATATACTCCTGATGTTTTTAAGCCACTTACTTTGAGGTATTCTCTTATAACAGCCCAATGGTTGACAAAAAGCAAAATAGTTTTGATTTAAATTTCAAATTTTCAGAAAAAAAGATTCATAATGTTTTATTATTTGAATTTTATTCTCCAAACCTCCAGGTTAAAAATATTTTTAAATGAGAAATAATTGAGGGGCAACTCTCTATTCAACTATCATAATTTATTGACTATTTTAGTATCTTTAAGTAGTTGTACAAAGGAGCTGTCATTCACTGAAACAGTTTATGGATGCAGTGCATCTTGATGAATGTCACCTCTTTCAATACTCTCATCCACTCCTCCCAATTAACCCCAGTCTTTAGGTATCTAAATATTATGTTATGTATGGAATTACTTGCCATTTAACAAAGTAGTTTATGTGTACAATGCACCTGGAATTGTGTTACCACTTCAACATCTTCACTTTCATTTCACACTACCCCTTGCTTTGTATATTTCAATTCTGGGAAGTATGCAATGGTTTCTTGCCTGTATTCTATCCTTTACCGCTTCAATTTCCTACCCCTCTCACACTGCCCCTCACTGTCCGCTCTTGCAGTACACATTTAATGGTATTTATTTTGTTGGGCTTTGACTTAATCTTTTAAGAGCATAATAGTATTTCCGCTAACTATGGACTCTGACACTTCAGATAATTCATTTGTACCTGCTTGCATACCATCCAGTATGTTTAACCCCAACGGTATAACCCCCGCTTTCACTGCATTTGATGTTGGTATCATTTGTGGAGTGGAAGGGCAAAAACAAATCGTTTAACTAGGGATACAGGTGGAGCCATTGCAACAATGAGATGTACAAGTTGTTATGTCGAAAAAGAACTTTACAACTTTGGTGTGGAGATCAGGTGGGGAGAAGGGGGGAAGTATGGGAAAGGATGAGAATGGGAAAAAAGGAGGCAATAACGCTTGATAAGAAATGAACTCATTATCTTGCCAATGTAATTGTAACTCCTCTGTACGGTATTTTCACAATAAAAATTTAATTAATTAATTAATTAAAAAATAATTTTACCTTTATAAGCCCCTGGTATCTACCACAAATGAGGAAAATCATGCAACGTAAGTTTCTCTGGGTGCAATTAATTTCACTTAACATTATTATTTCTAAGTGTTTCATTTTCCTTAAGAATAGTGCAATATTATTCTTTCTGATGGATTAATGGAATTTGATTATTTATGTATATATTTGTATGTATACGTGTATACATGCATACATATATACATACTTGTAAATAGGGATCAATAATTTTGTATATATATGTATATATGTACATATGTGCATATGTATCTGTGTGTGTGGGTGTGTGTAAGTTGCCTGATTTCGCTCATTTGTTGTATTAGAATGTGCGTATAATTTTACAAGTAAACAAACTTGGATGGTAAAAGAGAAAACATTAGGCTTGGACAAGATAAATTATATGGGAGTCTAAAAATTTATACAGTGAGATCAAACGGAGGATGCCCTTGGGAGAGGATCACAAAGGTTCAATAGCTATATGAATATTATCATATAAAATAATATTTAGCAAAATGATCTCCAAGAAATGATTATAGTTTTATTATTTTGCTTTTCCTTCTGTCGTCTGTTGCTGTTTTGATTTTTGTACCTTTGGTCTTATATGTAAGTGTGTAAAGGGTTAGGGGAAACACAAATGGTGGGACAAAGAGTGAACGAATCTAGCAGTGCTACTCACTAAACACTACATTAAAAATGAACTATACTACCAGCATCCTTCAGTGAAGTTACTCCCTTTTTCCTTTTGTAATAATGAAAAACTGGGAAAGGTACTTTGAGATTATGTAAATATCTTATGTCTCATTAAACGTTTACTCACTAATTATAAAAATTAAAATTAAAAAAATGAACTATACAACTTATGGGGGAGGAAGGTTGAAAGGGAAAATCTGGGAAAACATGACAGAAGAGGTGACACTGTTCAAAAGAAATGTGCCCAATATCTGATTATGGAATTGTAACCCTTCTGTACATAATCTTTTTTATTTTTTTAATTGTGAAAATACTGTACAGAAGGATTAAAATTACAGGGGCAAGATAATGAGTACATTTCTTATCAAGCCTTGTAGCCTCCTCCTTTGTTTCCCCTTCTCATCCCTTCCCATCCTCCCCCCACAAACCGAATCAACCTTCACCCCTCCACCCCCTCACCCAATTTGTAAAGTTCATTTTTCAACATAACGATTTGTACATCTCATTGTTGCAATGGGTCCACCTGTATCCCTATTTAAACAATTTCTTTTTTCCTTCCCCTCCACAAATTATACCAACATCAAATACAGTGAAGGCAGGGGTTATACCATGGGGGAGAAACATACAAAGCAACAAAGAAATAATCTTATAAATATGTTGGAAACAATCGCAGAAAGAAAAAAAATTTTGAATATATATATTAGGGTTCAAAAATTAAAAATGAACTTCATAAGCAGGCCAGAGTAGGTATACAAACATTGGATAAAGTAGGCTTTAAATTAAAAATGGTATGAAAGTAAAAAGAGACAAAGAAGGACATTAAATATTGACAAAGAAAACCCTCCATCACGGGGATATAACAATTCTAAATAAGAATGCCCTGAATCCTAGGGCTTCCAAGTTGATCAAATACTACTTAACCTAAAAATACGCATACATCCAAACACATTGTTTGTTGCTTGAGCACATCATTCTTAACTCTGGACAGGCCAACCAGGTAAAAACTTAGCAAAAAAACTTCAGAGCTAAATAACTGCAATGACAAGCTATACCTAATAGATAGCTACAGAATATTTCACCTACCAGCATCACAAAATATATCTCTCTCAGCAGCCCATGGGATGTTCTCCAAAATATATATCTTAAATCACAAGGAAAATCTGTGAAAATTCCAAAATAAAAATGAAATTACTCTTTGTATCCTGTCAGACTACGATGGGACGAAATTAGATCTTGGCATCAAAAGGCATCACAGAAAATTCTGCAACTCACAGAGACTGAATGACACATTGCTAAATCATCTGTGAGTCACTGAAGAGATATGGAGGGAAGTTCCAAAGTTTATGGAATTCAGTGGAAGTGAACACACAAAATACTACCTCCTCTGGGACACAACAGCACAGGCAATACTCAGAGGAAAATTTATAGCTTTGAGTATGTACAGCAATAAATTAGAACATTCTTGTATCACAGCACTAGGTCATTGAAAAAAAGGAACAAGCCAAACCAAAAATCAGAAGACAAATAATACAAATTAGATTAAAGAAGTAAATAAATCAGAGTCTAAAAAACCATACAAGCAATCATAATTGACTTTTATCTATTAGTAACTCAGAAATTTGCCCAATGAATGTCAATGTAGCTATTTTCAGAGATAGACTCAACCAGCTCAAACTAGTGAACAAAAAATCTTCTAGAATTCTAAGAAGTAACATTCTGTTTGACTTAAAAAAATTCTCTGTTGTTATTATTAAGCTGATTCATAGAGGGATTACGATTACATGAGTCAGGTAATGAGTACATTTCCTTTTGTGAAATGTCTTTGGTTCCCTCACTTGTTCCTAGTCCCTCCCTCCTGTCCCCATCCATGTGTTAAATAGTTCACCTTCATAAGTGTTCAATTAACTCCACTGTTGAAATTTTTCACCATTTTCCCTAAAGCTCTGTCCCCACCCCTCACCATGCTGAAGACCTTCAATGAATATACCGGCATAAGGTAAAGACAGAATCATCACAAACTATAAAGAACAATAAAAACAAAACAAAAAAGGGGACTTCTGTTTCCATGTTTTATAGTTTGTTTGAGTATGTATATCATGTTATATAAATATAATTGTTTTTTATCATAAAGTCAACTCAGGCACTAAAGTATGATAAGTTATAATGTTGCTTTCTATTTAATAGTGCTTTTTATTTTAACATTAAAATTGTAAGTAAAACAATTCAAGTCCTAGTGAAATTTTCAGATTTAAAGTTAAATTTTCAAAATGTCTAATAGTTCCATTTTGGCAACCAAAATGAAAAACAGGGATGTTTTATGCTCAATAATGTCATTATTACATATGTACAAAAGTAAAATAAATGTAATATTAATTCAGTGGAAATAAGAAATCAAATATATATGCAATGAATCAATTCCATATATTAATAGATCTATTGATAAAATTAGTGAAACTAGTAAAGTTGTTTTTTCGACATAGCATCTTGTACATTTCATTGTTGTGATGGGTCCGCCTGTATCACTTTTTAAACCATTTATTTTTACCCTTCCCCTAAACAAATTATACCAATGGGGAGATGGGAAGGAATGGAAAGGGGAAACAAAGGAAGAGGCAACAATGCTTGATAAGAAATGTACTTATTACCTTGCCAATGTAATTGTAACCCCTCTGTAGGGTATTTTCACAATAAAAAATAATAAATAAATAAATAATAAAACCAGGACTGGCAAAAGAAATTATTTTGAGAAAAAATTAATAAAACTTGTTTTAAGTAGATTACTTAAGACATGAAGCAAGTGATAATTTTCTTTTCCAGGTGAAGTTGATATACAAATCAAAACCCAAAGATTCCAGAGTTCTGTGTGCTTAATACGTGTCAATTTACACATTTGCTTGATTCATCTCAACACTATATGAAGATAACTGAAAACAGGACTAGAATAAAAAACATCATTGAAAATGTTTATTTTGTGAATGAATATGTCTTTTTTATATATCTTTATTTGATTTGAAAAATCTGGTAATTAATTTAAGTCACATCAACAATAATGAGAAATAAAGAGCCTCTAGCTCCTTAAAAGACAATAAGACAAAAAAGAAACAACAAAGAAGAATATTGAACCTCATTTTGCACGTAGTCTTTGTATATTGTGGTGGCTTGTAACTGTAGGTTATGTGCCTATCCCATGAATATGGGCTCAAATCACTTCGGTTACTAGACGAAAATTTCAAAATCTAAAGCAGCTAACATAGCTGTGCAACTGTTGTGGGTTTCTCTACAGTAGCAGCTGGGCATAAACTGTACAAGGGAAATAATTTTAGTGCTTTACAGGCAAGAATGTGATGAAAAGCATACTTTTATCTTCTTAGATGAAATAAGAAGACCACATTTTAAAAGCTTACTAAATGACCAGCCTTTTAAAGAACAGTGCCATTTTTAAGGCACTCTAGATAATTCAAGTCCTTCATTCCAACCACAAACATTGCTGCCATTTGCAAATCATTGCCAAGGTGAATTTCCAGTTCTTTTTTGATAATTCAAATGGTTTAGGAGTAACATAAACAATAATTCAAGTTGTTGAGAAAATATAATTTAGAATAAACGAACGAATCAGATTCAACTCCATAGCATAACCTTTAGGAAAAATGAACTAAGGAATATGGGGTATCCTTTGTAATGTAATATTAGACATTAGGGAAAAATGCCAGAAACAGACTCTGCAAGGAAAAAGAAGTCTTTGATAAGATATACAAAAGATTACCCAGGTAAAAGTAATTTTACCTACATGTTCTATTATGTAACATGTTTTTGTCTGCTAATCAGAGAGACTCAAAATATTTTTAATTATGATATGAAAAATACATTGTCATAAATGAATTAAATCAGGGAGTTGATGGTATAGGAACTGGGTGATTCTATTAAATATTCTCAGTATTTTAAATGATCTGGTATTTTTGTATGTGTGGAATTATGAATGTATTTTATGTCTGGGCAGGAAAGATTGATTATTAGATGATTGTCTGGTACCCAATGTCAGGAGCCTAACCTGAGTCAGAGTGGTAAATATATGTGTGTGTGTGTGTGTGTGTGTGTGTGTGTGTGTGTGTGTGTGCCTGGAAGCATGTATTTCGAAGGAAGAATCTTATTTTCCTCAAGGTATAGACTTAACTGTGTTAGTTATACTACATTAATGCAGCAGATAAAAGTAATTAACATTGCTGGGAAGGTGGCTCAGTGCTAGAGCGCTTGCTTTGCATGTATGAGGCCCTGGGTTTGATTCCTCAGCACCACATAAGCAAAAAGAAAAAAGCCAGAGGTGGCGCTGTGGCTCAAGTGGTAGAGTGCTAGCTTTGAGCTGAAGACCTGAGGGACAGCGCCCAGACCCAGAGTTCAGGCCCCACGACCGGAGCCCCACTCCAAAAAAATTAATTAATATTTTGGTCATATGTTTATGTTTCTATGATTGCATGAATAAACTAAAAAGTTATGTTTGGGGTATGAGTTTTATGAAAGGTCAGCTGAAAGTTTAAACATTTGGAATCTTGAGAAAGCTATCAATGGCAATCATTTCAGTGTAGGTCAGTTTTAGGCAACACTTGCAAGGATACTTAATTCTGTATGAAAATGCAACATTTATTGATTTTCCAAAGCTACACTATTCTCTAAATTTGTAGAAAAACAAGCTAAATTATGGAAACATAAAAATGTGATTATTTATTGCAGTTTTACACTTTAGTTTTGTCAAATCAAAATACCCTTTATTTCTACTGTATAGGAAGTAAAACCCTAAATATTACAGTTTGTGCCATATTTCACATTGGGAAGCTTTTTCTATATTAATAAGATTATTTCTTTTGTTTCTGCTTTCCTATTCATAATTCTATTTCTCATAGTACTTTTCTAAGGACTTTTTCTCTCTCACAATTTGGGGCTTGAACATAACTCATGCTCAGTTTGCTAACAGTAGTCAGTCTATCATTTGAACCATGCCCCAGCCCAGAAATATTTGTAGTTAATTGGAGGCACAACCTCATGAACTGTCCTACCAAACTGAAAACCATTATCCCCCAAGTCTCACCTTTCTTAATCACTACCATTATAGATGAGTCATGGGACCCAAGAGTCAATGACTTTTTATGTTTTATAGATTACACGTGTTTGCTAATAATTGTAATAATAAACTACCACAGATTGAGTAACATTAATACTGTAAATACATTTCCTCTGAGGTCATGGAACTAAAACTCCAAGATCAGTGTTTTCTTCTTCTGAGTCCTCTTTCCTTGTATTTTCAAGGCCTTCTGCTTCTCATGGAAGAGCTTCCACTTAAATGCTACTTTTGAGATTCTGTTTCCAAATGCAGTCACTTTTTAAGGCATTGGGTTCTTTATCGTTAGCATGATTTCAGTGGGACAGTATTCAACAGATAACATATTACTTAATGGATAGGAAAAAATCTCTAATAGGAAATTATTTGATTTGGGCATGAAAGTTATGGTATATTTTTGTAAAAA
This sequence comes from Dipodomys spectabilis, assembly GCF_019054845.1. Classification (NCBI taxonomy): domain Eukaryota; kingdom Metazoa; phylum Chordata; class Mammalia; order Rodentia; family Heteromyidae; genus Dipodomys; species Dipodomys spectabilis. The sequence continues at coordinate 29,281 of NW_024871111.1, read as the reverse complement.
TAGCAAAAGGGGTAAAGATTTCATTAGAGTTTGTAAAATGAATATGAAGTCTTGACCTTAGACATGCCTAATTCTTACCTTGTCATACTCTTAAGTGCCTACTGTTACTGGAGGATTAAACCCAAAACCCTATACTTGTGAAACAGCATGTCTGCTACTGCCATGCCTACAGATTGTAATTGGATTGTTTATTTTGAAGTAATATCACTATTCCTGGGCCTGCTTGGACTGTGGTCCTCCTAACACAAGCAAAACACTTTGCACCCAGCAAATGCTTAGAGTTTCTGGAACTTCTTTTTTTATCTGGGCTTGCCTGGAACTGGAATTTTCTAATCTCTGTTTTCCAAGCAGATAATATTACAGGTTTGAGCCACTTTATTCAGTAAAAGTATACAATTTCAAAACATCTTGATATTGCGTATATTTGTGCTTAACATATATTGCTAACCTTTATTTCCTCCCTCTTTTCTTTAGTACTCTGAGTTGAAAACATTGACTTTCTTGATATGCATGGCTTTGTTTTGGATGGAATCCCCTTACAATCAAAAAAATCTCCCAAAAGTTTATGTCAAAACTCATGGAAAAGAAGGCTTCAGGTTGGAAAATAAACACTGATCTTTAAGTTATAATTGCAGTATATTTATAGTGTTAGTCAATGCGTTCTGAAGTATGAGAAGAGAAAGAAGGCAGAAATGTGAAAGGTGTCAAGTCTCTGTAGAATTTCTGTAGTTTTCACTTCATGTTATCTTTCTTCCTTAAGGCTTGCTTTATTAAAGCCCTCTGGGGACTGGGACGGTGTCTCCATGATAGAGTGCTTGCCATGCATACCTGAGGCCCTGGGTTTGATTCCTCAGCACCACATAAGTAAAAAGAAAAAAGCTGGAAGTGGTGCTGTGGCTCAAGTGGTAGAGCACTAGCATTGAGCTGAAGAGTTGAGGGACAGCACTGAGGCCCAGAGTTCAGGCCCCACGACTGGACCCAAAAAATAATATAAAATGAATAAAAATAATATAAAACCCTCTGGGTGGATATTGGTTGGACTGATTCGTAACCTTACCCAGGAAATGAAGCAAATTTTAGAAGGCAAATGGTTTGGTAAATAAAGAATGATGAAAATGAGCACAGATATTGTCACAGAATGAGCTGACAAGGTTCAATTGCTAACAGTTTCAAGTCAGATAATCCAGATAGAAACATATATAGATAGATACATACACTTATACATGTACACATATGTGAAAAAGTAAATCTCCAGTAGAATATAGAAAAATTTGGTGTGACAAGTATTAAACTATATCAAACTAGTTGCAGGAAAGGTACAGTAAAAAATCAATAGTTTAGCATAGATTTTGCATGGATTTGTAAAGGATGAAAATTCTTCCTTCATTTTATACTTTACAAATATCCTTAGTATGTTTTAAACTTTTTTTATATTGTATTTGGAGCATCTATACAATGCTGAGAATTGAAATTATATAAATTATGCAACATGTCTAGGCCAGCCTGAATAGAACGTTCATTAGATTCTTATTTCCAATTAACCACAAGGAGAAATGGAGTTCCAGATCAGATTTTATGTAGAGCACTGCCCTTGAACACAAAAGCACCATCCAGGCCCTGAGTTTAAGCCATAAGATCTACAGAAACAAAAACACAAAATACAACATGGAGTTAGATATTTTATAATGAAGCACATTTTTATATACTCCACATTGTTAGAAAGACTAGAATTCTGTGTTAGCTTTATAACCTACCATAATAAGTGATAATGTCCATTTATTAAGCAGAAAGGCTTACTCAGATTTACAAGTTGGAAGGCTTCAGTGTATGTTCAGTTGGTTTTATTGCTTTGGGGGACCGTGACAAGACAATGTCAAGGTGGGTAGTATGTCAAAAAGAAAAGTTTTTGACCTAGAATGGTTAAAAGATAAAAGAAGAAACTAGATGAGAGTCCATGTTCTCATAGGTTTCACTCTGAAGAACATAATCTCCAGAAAAATTATTCAGATATTCTCCACAGCATGGGAGGAAGTGGAAAGTCATTTTTCTTTAACACATATGTCTTTCTGGGACATTCTAATTTCAAATGGCAACATCTTCACCAATGATAATGACTTGCCCAGGGGTTGAAGCAAATAGATATTGCTATAAATTCGAATCAGATCTCAGTAGACTAAATATTTTATGGAATTCCTATTGAAATGTTTTATTGAAGACTGAGTCTTCATATTTCACATGTGTATATCTGTGTGTACGTGTGTATGTCTGAAGGTGGCTCAGTGGTAGAGCGCATGCCTGCAAGCATGTGGCCCTGGATTCGATTCCTCAGCACCACATAAGCAAAAAGAAAGCTGGAAGTGGTGCCGTGGATCAAGTGTTAGAGCCCTAGCCTTTAGTTGAAGAGCTGAGGGACAGCGCCCAGGCCCAGAATTCAGGCCCCACAACCGGACCCCAAATTTTTTTTTAATCTAGGGCTGGGAAGGTGGCTCAATGGTAGAGCACTTGCCTTGCACGCATGAGGCCTTGGGTTCAATTCCTCAGCACCACATAAGCAAAAAGAAAAAAGCCATAAGTGGTGCTGTGGCTCAAGTGGTAGAACACTAGCCTGGAGCTGAAGAGCTGAGGGACTGTGCCCAGGCCCAGAGTTCAGGCTCCATGACCATACCCAATAGATTAGATAGATAGATAGATAGATAGATAGATAGATAGATAGATAGATAGATAGATAGATAGATAGATAGATAGATTGTAGAACATTTTAGCCAGAAAATTGAAGGAGTATATATTATAGGATTTAATTTAAATATTTATTCACTGAAATAGATATTCTATATTCACAACTTAGAGCACTTTTAAACTATATAATTACAAACCTCATCTATTACCATCTTCCATGAAGACAGTCCTTGCTGAAAACAATCCAAATATGGTAAACCAGTTAAAATGTACGCCTTTGTCAAATGCTGTTGTTATAAAGCATGGAAGTGACAGAGCAGTTAATGCAATTCTACAAGGCCTTCAAAACAGAGCTCACACCAATATTCCTCCAACTCTTCAATGAAATTGAAAGAGAAAATTCACTATCGAACTCATTCTAGGAAGCCATCATACCCCTCATTCGAGATCTATAGACCCATTTCTTTGAACACCGATGCAAAACTTCTCAAAAAATTTTGGCCTATAGACTTCAACAATTCATCCAAAAAATTCATACACCACGATCATACAGCATTCATTTCAGGGATGCAAAGCTGGTACAATATACCCAAATCAATTAATATAATTCATCACATCAATAAGAGCAAGCATAAGAACCACATGATTATCTCAATAGATACAGAAAAAGCATTTGACAAGATATAAAACCCATTTATGATCAAGGCTCTTCAAAAATTAGGAATCCAGGGAACATTCCTCAATACAATAAAGGCTGTATATGACAAACCTACAAACAGCATTATGCTTAATGGTGAAAAACTCAAGCCATGTCCTCTTAGGAACGACACAAGGATGTCCACTTTCTCCACTCCTCTTCAATTTAGTATTAGAATGCCTAGCTCTAGCAATAAAACAAGATGAAAACATTAAAGAGATCCAAATAGGGAAAGATGAAGTAAAACTCTCCAGATGACATGATCTTATATTTAAAGAATCCCAAAGCCTCCACTCACAAATAACTCATGCTCATTGAAAACTTTGGCAAAGTAGCAGGGTATAAAATTACCCTCATAAATCAATGGCTTTTCTTTATGTCAACAATGAGAAAAGTGTGGCTGAAATCAGGAAAGCAACTCCATTTGTAATAGCGCCACAAAAAAATGAAATACCTAGGAATCAACTTAACCAAAGAAGTGAAGGACCTCTATGATGAAAAACATGAAAAAGGAAATCAAAACAGAACTTAGAAACTGGCAAAAAATAAAAAAACAAAAAAAAATGCTCCTGTATTGAAATGATCAACTTCGTGAAAATGGCAATACTTCCCAAGCTATCTACAAATTCAATACAATACCTATCAAAATTCCAACCTCCTTCTTCAAGGAAATAGAAGAGGCAATCCAAAAATTCATATGGAAACATAAAAGACCACAAATAGAAAAACGATCCTTAACAAACAGAACTTTACAACTTTGGTTGCAGGGAGGGGAGGGCTGGGCTGGGTGGAGTGGCGGGGGGAGGTTGGGATGGAAGGGGAAACAAAGGAGGAGGCTAAAATTCTTGATAAGAAATGTACTCTTTATCATGCCCATGTAATTTTAACTCCTCTGTACAGTATTTTCACAATAACATAAAAAATCTTAAAAATAAAAAGTCCCATAAAAAAAGAAAGTGGCAAAACCTCCCATGCTCCTGGATTGGAAGGATCAACGTCATGAAAATGCCAATACTTCCCAAGGCTATCTAAAATTCAATGCAATACCTATCAACATTCCATCCTTGTTCTCCAAGCAAATAGAAGAGGCAATCCAAAATTTCATATGGAACAATCAAAGACCACAAATAGAAAAACGATCCTTATCAGACAGAACAGTGCTGGAGGAATATCAATACCAAATTTCACACTTTACTACAAAGCCATAGTAATCAAAAGAGCTTGGTACAGGCACAAGAACAGTCTTCAGGTCCAAGGGAATAGAATTGAAAACCTAGAAATGAACCCACAGACCTATAACCATCTAATCTTCAATAAGGGAGCTAAAAAAACAGAATGGAAGAAAGACAGCCTCTTCAGTAAATGGTGATCTTAAAATTGGTTAATCACTTGTAGAAAACTAAGGCTAGACCTTATATATCACCCTGCATCAGAATCAACTCCAAATGGGTCAAAGTCCTGGAGTCATATCAGACACACTTGGTCTCCTTGGCACAGGCCAAAATTTTCTTAATAGAGACTCAGAAACACAACACATCAAAGAAAGGTTGGACAAAATGGGATTTCATGAAATTGCAGAGCTTCTGCATGGCAGTGGATAAAGCTATCAAGATCAATAGAAAGCCCACGGATTGGAAGAAGATCTTCACTAGCCATACAACGGACAAGGGTCTCATAAATAAAATATACCTGGAACTCAAAAAATTAAATTACCCAACAACAAATTCTCAAAGGCACGTCTGCCCAATAAATAAGTGGGCTAAAGACTTAAAGACAAACTTCTCTGAAGAAGAAAGAAAGATAGCCAATAGACACATGAAGAAATGCTCAACCTCCCTAGCCATAAATGAATTGCAAATGAAAAGAACATTGAGATACCACCTCACCCCAGTTAAAATGGCTATAAATAAGAACTCTAATAACAACAGAACCTGGAGGGGATGTGGAGAGTAGGGAACCCTATTGTGTTGGTGGTGGGCGTGTAAACTTGTTCAACAACTGTGGAAAGTAGTATGGAGGTTCTTCAAAAGACTCAATTTCACTTTTGGGCACTTACCCAAATGATCACAAACATGACCATACTAAAGCTACCAGCACAAGTATGTTTATTGCAGCATTATATACCATAGCTAAAATATGGTACCAACCCAGATACCCCTCAGTAAATGAATGGATAAAGAAAATGTGGTATATATACACAATGGAATTCTATACCTCGATCAGAAAGAATGCAATTGCCTCATTTTATTAGGAAATTGAAAGACTTGGGAAAAATTATCTTAATTGAAGTAAGCCAGACCCAAAGAAATATAAGTCTCATGTTTTCCCTTATTCGCAATTACTAGTATATGTCTTGGACAAGCAGAAATGATCAGATAAGTTCATGTTAGGTGAAATGAACCCAAAGATAAGGACTCAAATTTTTTTTTCTCTTGCTATTTTTTTTTAGCATATTTATAAGATGATTTCTTTGTTGCTTTGTATGTCCCTCCCCTGTGACATAACCCTAGTTTTCACTGTATTTGATGTTGGTATAATTTGTGGAGGAGAAGGGAAAAACAAGTTTTTTAATTAGGTATACATGTGGTCCCATGCAACAATCAGATATACAACAACTTATGTCGGAAAATGAATTTTACAACTTTGGCGCCTGGGTTGCTTTGGGGGGAAGATGGGAAGGAATGGTAAGGGGAAACAAAGGCGGGGGAAACAATGTTTGATAAGAAATGTAATCATTACCTTGCTCATGTAATTGTAACCCCTCTGTATGTATTTTCACAATGAAAAATCATGAAATAATAAAGTAAAAATCCATGTCAATTTTTTTTGGTGGTCGTGGAGCTTGAACTCTGGGCCTGGTCGCAGATTTCAATGAGCTCTTTAACTCATTGATACCACTGTACCACTTGAGCCACAGTGTGGTTTCTAGTTTTCAAGTGGGTTATTGGAGATAAGAGTTTCACAGACTTTTCTACCCAGGCTTGCTTTGAACCACTATCCTCGATCTCAGACTCCTGAGTAGTTAGGATTATAGACATGAGCCACCAAAGCCCAGATCCAAGTCAATGTTTAAGAAGCAAGCTTACTGAAACTTCTGGCTTTTTCCAATAAACAAACTTACTTTCTAGCATTAGTTTATAACTATGAGTTATTTTTAGATGTAACTGTGAACTTTTTAATAGAATCAAATATAATTTTTAATATTGCTCAGTATCTCACAAAATCCACTGTAATTGACTTTCCCCAAAGTTAATTATTACATACTATATTACTCACTATTATTACAGTCTATATTACATATAGTGTGAAGCGAAAATAGTTTGGACCATTTCACATAAATTAGTAGATGCTATTTTAGCATCATAAATTCACATCTGTGATTTTAAAAGATGGAAAGAAGTTTTTAGAGTTAAAATCAATTATAAATGTGTAGTGTGTCCCAATGAAAGCAAAAATTCTGAGTTCATACAGACAAAATTATTTTATTTCCACTAAAGACTTTGAAGTAATACTGTTTGAAATAGTGAGGCAATAAGAGTAAGAATTCAAATCATGTCAAACAATGTCTCTGTTATTCTACTACCCCCTCCACTAACAAGACCTATCTGGTCCCAGATGTCACAAAACTTCAAGTTTCTGTCTTAGAAATCTATTTCGAAAAGTTCTAAATCACTGATTCTTTTTGTACTTTCTGTTATATGAAAAAAAATATAGACACAAAACAATTGAAATAAAATGCACAGATATGTTGAAGTCACCACAGCTGGAAAAACAACCAAAAAAGTAGAACTCCCTCAGGAACAAAAACATGTGCTCAGTTATTTTTAAGCACAAAAACCTAAAATACATGTTACCCTTGACTAGAACCATAAAGATAACTGTGTCTCAGAAATACGGTTGTGTTCATTTGTAATTCGATTTATCTAGATGAACCTAATATAGCAAATCCCTTGAATGGATCAAATTGTTTAAAAGAAATGTGACTATAAGTGGAGTGAGATCTGCACATATTTAAGAGAATAAAATAAAAATCATGACATTTTAAAAAATTCAGAAATGCAATGAATGTCTAATAGTATCCATATTGAGACCTAAATCCTACTGATTTAACAAGAACAAAATATGCAAATAGAAGAATCTAAGCAGTGTACCCGAATGTACATAATTTTAAACTACTCCAAATTACACTTTGTAGAAGATAGAATGTGGTTTATCTAAAAGAAAATATCAACCCATGATATAAATGACATTAAAAATCTCATGAAAAGGGCTGGGAATGTGGCTCAGTGGTAGAACACTTGCCTTGCATGCATGAGGCCCTGGTTTCGATTCCTCAGCACCACAAAAGCAAAAATAAAGAAGTGGCGCTGTGGCCCAAGTGGTAGAGCACTAGCCTTGAGCTGAAGAGCTGAGAGACAGGGCCCAGACCCAGAGTTCAGGCCCCATGACCGGACCCTAAACAAAAATCTAATGAAAAGAGAGTAGTAGTTTCTGGAAAATAATAGTTTAATAAATGTTGGTCAAAAATCTTTCTACTACTGACAAAATTGCACACATATTTAGTTAGATCTAAAAAAGACCGAAGATACTCAAGCTCATTTGAAACTTTGGCAAAGTAGCAGGATACAACTGTAACATTATTATGGATGTTGACTCTGGCATGGAATTCATTTCCTCTTTGATCTGACAAATGAATATATGAAAAAACCGAACTTCAACTAAATATCAAGACCTAACTAAACATATAACCAGAAAAGTCATCATGCAAGCCATATTGCAACTGGGATAAAAGAAAAATCAGTCATACTGATTCTGTATTTATTGTAAATGTTGACTTTTTCATAAATTATTTCCTTTAGCTTGCATTTTTAAAACATTGCTTTAAGTGTATATCTTGGTAACTAATTTTGGATTCCTCCTTCAATATAATTCTGAGTATAATGTCTCACATCAATTCCTAACCCATGAAATGATTTGTTGATTACAAAACAAATGGTAATAACCACTGTCTATAATACACAAAATCTCATAAGCGTGACACCAGTAAGCATTGGTTAACATTTGGTGTCATGGTCTCATGACTGATGAGGCCTATCTGCATGAGCATAATTGTACCTAGATTACTTAGCCTAAATTTAACAACTGTTAAAAAATGTTTATATCTTTTTTTGTCACCCATCAGAGATAAAACCTGAATATAAAGCCTAAGGAAAATGATACGGTAAGAATTTAGCTTTTCTAAATATAAAGTAAACAAAATGCAGCACAGAATAACTCTGGTGTAAAGTCAACCTATTTGTCCAAAACATTCTAAGCATTTCCTTACAATGTGTATTATTCTCAAGAAATGAATGGGTAATGTGAAAAGAGGACTAACCAAGCATTGTCTTCAAATATACATAAATTGGATTTACCCCTTTATTTTCCTATAAGCATTTTTGATAAAAACAGTTTGAATAATTGATTTCCAGATCAAGTATAATATATCCTACTTGCATATACCAAAGTACATTCAGAAAATAGTATGTAGCAATTAAGTATAGAAAGTCCGGGAAGAAAAAATCGCATTTCTATACTATGTGATCCCCAATTCTTCGGTATTTCATTCTGCCTCCATTTAATGAATGTGATTATTTAAATGCTTTATAAAGTATTAATTAAAATCGATCAGTGTCCTAGAATACAATTTTGTATAATTTTATCCTAGAATCATGCAAGAACTGCCCAATCAATCATGACATACATCACATTCCATTGGTATTCATATGGATAGGAATGAGTTTCTTAGGATCTCCTGCCATTTGGAAGTGGAAGGACCAGGATTCCAACTGTGGGCTCCAACTCCCACCACTTAAACCTGAGGATAGGGAACTCACGGATGTGTCCAAGAACATCAGCAAAACCAATGATGAGGAAGGCACCAGTGGCTCCTCCTTGATACTTACAAGGCTGTGATAGGAGGATCATGGTCAAAGTCACTCTAAGCCAGAAAATCCTTGAGACCCTGTCCAACTTCAATGCCAACAAAGCCAGAAGTAGAGCCATGTGGCTCCAGTGGTAGAGGGCTAGCCTTGAGCAAAGAAGCTCAGGGACTGTGCCAGATGCTGAGTTCAAGTTCCGAAACTGGCAACAAACAGACATACACAACAATTTGTGCAGCCATGGGGCTCAAGCAGGTCACCTGCTTGTCTCCAACTGAATTGGACAGAGTTCCCTGGGTAAGGGGCTGGGGGAACCACTGTCATCTTAACTCTGCCCATTCTGCCTGCATCACAGGATTCTAGCCACACCCCCATTATTTCATGATTCTTTCTGACCAATGGGATACAAGAATTGTGGCCACGCCCACATTCCATGTTGCCTGGTAGATGGATACACTGAGGTTGATATCTACATGGGGGAAATCATACCACAGGAGCTTCAGGCACCTGGCCCACCTGGCAGCTCAGTGCCAGACTGAGCTGGAGCTACAGCACCCAGCCCCATGAGCTGCCACCACAGCATTCATGATGATGGGAAGTGGGACACGTGGGCGTCCAAGAAGAAAATCTGCTTCGTCCACAACCTGCCTGATGAGGTGGACTTCCAGAATCCACCAGGTGAGCTCCACCATCGATGCAGCCAGCTGTCAGCACACATCCAAACTATTGAGGAGTCCCTCATGGCGTGTAAAGAGCAGATGTTAGTCCTGAATGAGCTGTTTTGGGAGAAAGACGAGTTTGTGTGCTGGTTGTCCCAGAAGAAGATGGAGAAGAGGAGAGTGCTGCAGGAGCTGCTGTCAATCCTCACAGGGGAAGGCATGGACAGCAGGCTCCAGATGCCAGCACAAGCTGAGCCCCCCCCCCCACCAATGCTGCTTCAGATGCATCAGGGCCTGTGGTGGATGAAATGAGGGAGGAGCAGAAAGGTTTTGAAGAATTGCAACTTGAAGACAGCGTGGACACTGCCAGAGGATAGGTCAGGGTTCTCGTCACATAGAGGCCTCCCCCAAGGAGCAAGTCCTGCTGAAGATGCCCCAGAAACAGATCTGCCCACAGCTCAGGTGAGGAGTGCTCCCTCCCTTTCTTCTGTAGACTGATGCAGATAATGACTCTCCATGTGACATACTGACTCTCAAAAGCCTTGGCAGGGACCAGAAGTAGGTGGGCAGGTGGCCTTCTCTCAGGCCTCCATCTGCTGGGTGATGGGAAAGTTAAACTGGGGGTTGGGTAAGGCAGAGGCTGCCAGGAGGTGGCCCAAGCTCAAGGGACATCTAATGGCTCATTGTTGACCAGGGAAGAGGCCCATGTTATGCTTATCACAAAGAATACATTGTTTTCAAAGGGGAAAAAGCCTCCAACAAGGATTTATTCTTTCAGTCCTGGGGCTTGAACTAAGGGCCTGGCCACTGTCCCTGAGCTCTTTTAGATCAAGGTTGGTGCTCGACCAGTTGGTCCCCACTTCCCCTTCCAGCTTTTTCTGTGGGGAATCAAGCACAGGGCTTCAGTCATGCTAGGCAACCACTCTAACACTGAGTCACATTCGCAGCTAAGATGATTCACCATTCCCAAACCCATATGGCCATTCCTCAGATAAATGGGAAGTAGAGGCTAGGATGAATATGAAGCACCTCTGCTTCACACCAAAATACTTCCCCGCCCCCTATTCCCACATCCTTAGTTGAAGTTTCTCTTCTACCACTGAGGAACGAGGGAGGGAGTGTGGAGTCCCGAGAGAGGAGTATCAACAACAGTGGCTCCCTGAGCCCCACATCCTCCCCCACACAAGGGGTCCTCCAGATTCCAATCTTACCTGACTCAATGTGGAGTCTACACTGTCTTCTCACCACTGCAAGGCTCAGGATGAAATAGAAGTCAACCCTGGGCTCAGCCCACACCCAGGGTGGAAGCTCCTAATCCCAGACCTACTTCCACCGCTTACTGCCCGGAGTTAGGCCAGATCCACCCCTCACCACTATGTTGGCGGTGATGACCTCATGGATGGATTCCAGGAAGAAGGTCTATGGCAAAGAGCAGAAGCAGCATGGTGAGCATGGCAGAAAGAGGTGGGGTGATTGCTCTGGGATCTTCCTCCTTGGAGCCCTCCCTTCCATCCAGAGCCATGCTGACCCAAAGCATGGACAAGGCCAGGGGTTGAGACAAGATGGACCAGCATGGGACTAAAGGAGGCACTGCTTTGTCGTGGAGCACTTGAAAATTCCGAATATATTTGGCCAATGCCAATCCCAAAGCCAACGTGCAAAGCTTCTCCTTGTTGTTGTTGGCCATGAACACCCTCTCTGAGCTCTTATTCTCAAGGCTGGTACTCTACCACTTGAGACACAGGACGAGTTTTGTTTTCTGACGGTTCATCGAGGATAAGAGTCTTGCTTGGCACCATGATCCTCCAAATCTCAGCTTCATGATTAGCTAGGATGCCAGGCATGAGCCACCAGTGCCCAGTATGCGATGACTTTTGAAGGCATCTTGGCGGTTTTGTAAAGGAGCTCCAAAGGGCCTGGATAGACCATGACCAAATCAAGGAGCTGGGATCGGATAAGGATGACCTTCTCCCCATTCTGTTCCCCAAAATTGAAGATGCCAGGTAGTGGTGTATGCATCAAACACCTAGGCCAGCAGCCACCAGGCTTAGTGGGGAAAAAGTAGAGAATACCCAAAGATTGCAGTGTACAAATCTCTATTTGCATGCATGTGGGGTGTGTGTGTGTGTGTGTGTGTGTGTGTGAACTCAGGGCCTAGGCTCTATTCCTGAGTTTTCTTGCTCAAGGCTACTGCTCTGCCACTTGAGCCACAGCCCCACTTGCTTTTCGATTGTTAATTGTAGGTAAGTGTCTCAAGGATTTTCCTGTCCAGGGTGACTTGGAAGCATGATGGAGACCCCAGGGAAGCAATAGTAAACACAACTCACAGGTACAATCCCTATGGTGGGCGACTCCTGCACCCTGGTGGCCAGATGCAGGATATGAAGTCCTGTGCCATTGTCCTCTAGAGTTCAATTTTGAGAAGTGACCAGGGCCGAGCTGACTTTTGCTCACCCTGGGTGCTGATGCCAGAGCAGGTCTGTTCCACCCTAGCCCAAGAGAGCTCCAAGAGGCCCAGATTCCCAGGGGCACAAGGAAGAGAGAGGTCAGCTCCAGGCTGATCTAAGAGCCTTTGCCCACAGACAACCCAACTTGGCCTTCCTTATCACCAGGGATCTGTCAAAGAACAGCCCCCAAAAAACCAAAATTGGAGCTGTGCCTCCAAATGGTAGAGCTCTAGCATTGAACCAAAGAGCTCGGGGACAGGGCCCCTAAACTTTGAGTTCAAGCCCCCAGCTGACCCTCCCCCATAAAACACAGGTTGGCTAAATGTGAACTAGTAGGATTTGTGAAGTGTTTCTGAAGAATGGGTATACTGAAGAAAGCACCCTAATTCTAATGAAAGCGGAACCTGTGACATACAGCTATGTGCTGAGTCCTTCAAAGAGCACTATTTGCTGGGTCCTTCCCACATGGGGGTTTTGTGCTGAGTCCTCAAAAATGTGCTGTTTACTGAGTCATCCCAAAGGGTGCTGTGTGCTGAGTCCCTGAGAAGAGTGGGCCGTGTTCGGTTTTTCAAAGGGTGCTGTGTGCTGAGTCTGTTACACAACGTACTGTATGCCAAGTCCTTCAAAAGGTGTGGTGTGCTAATTCATCCCAAAGGGTCCTGTTATGTGCTGAGCCCTTGAGAAGAGAGGGATGAGGTGAGATTTTTTAGTGCTGTGTGCTGAGTCCTTTACACAGGGTGCTCTGCACTGTCTTTCATATATTGCTGTGTGCTGAGTGCTTTCACAGTGTGGTATGTGCTGAAACCTTCAAAATTGTTCTATGTGCTGAGTTTTTGAAGGGTGCTGTGCATTGAGTGTTTTACACAGGGTACTTTGTACTCAGCCCTCCAAAGGGCTGTGTGTGGAGTCTTAAAACAGGGTGCTATGTAATGAGCCCCTGGGAAAGAGTGCTATGTGCTGAGTTTTTTAAAGGATGCAATATGCTGAGTCCTTTACACTGCAAGCTATGGACTCCCTCCTTCAAAGGGTGCTGTATGCTAATTACTCTACACAGGGTACTATATGCTGTGTCATTCAAAAGGAGCTGTGTGCTGAGTCCTTTGCACGGGTACTTTGTGCTGTTTTTGGAAGTGTGCTGTGTGTTGAGTCATCCCAAAGGGTGCTATGTTCTGAGTCTTTGAGAGGTCATCCTCAACAATCACACACACACAAACACACACACAAACACACACGAGGGTCACCACGCACCTGCTTAGTATGTGGAGTGAAGGAGATGGAGGAAAGTCTCCTCCAGCGGTGGGGCTGAGGAGAGATTCGATCCCTGGGCCAGGTACTGGGGTTGGGGGGAAGTGCTAAGTTGAGGTAAGGCTGCAATTGCCATGGCCTGGAAGCCTTAGAGCCCAGTCAGGGCTGTGATTGCGGCCAGGGGTAGGATGTGTTCCTTAGGGGGGAGGAGGGCCTAATGGAGGAAGAGTCGTGGCCCTGGGGTGCGCTGTGGTTGCAGCATGGGGGAGAGCAGCTGCACCTGCATGGTGGCCCAGGAGTGGAGTGGGGAGCAAAGAGAGAGAGAGCAGAGAAAAGAGCAAGCACAAGCAGGAGGGGAAGCCTTTTCAGTGGCTGGTGGCCGCTGCAATCAAAGCACAGTCCTGGACAGGAGCGTAGAGCACTCAGAGCCAGCAAGGCAGGCACATCACCTTGGCCAGCCCCACGGGGGCCCAGCGGCCATGGCTGCCCTGAATCTGGCATGGGGAGCATGGTGGCGGCTTCGGTTGTGGAGGCAGCAGAAGCAAGCAGCTGAGGAGGCGGTGGCAGCAGTGATGGTAGGGGTGGCAGCTGGTGCAGCCTGCCTGCAGCTGCCTCTACCCCTCCCAGCAGCGCAGCATTTCAAACATGTCTCTGTGGGCTCAGATCAGTGCCCTCTCGCATTGTCCCAGCGGAGATGTCAGGTCCCTGGCTGACTTGCAACCCCGACCCGGTCCCGGCCCCTGGTCCTTGCACTCCGGGCCTGGGTGCACCCAGAGCCGTTGCCTACAGCTTCTCCCACCAGCAGGCTTGAGTGGCCTCTACATGGGCCCGCATTTGTGGACTCCCACACACTGCGAACCCTCTAATTCCTCCCTCCCTCGCAGACCCAGAGCGCCTCCTGCCTCCTCTCTCCAATCCTCCCCATGCCTCTCCTGTGCCCAACAGTCCACCCTGGCTCTGCCACAAATACGCCCCAGGAGTGGGGGATGGGTGTCGACCCTGGGATCCCACCCCCATCCCTAGTGGCCAGTATCCAGGAAAAGAGCAGATGCAGGGATGGGTGCGGAGGGGGCACCAGAGAACCCTTGGCCTAGAGCAGTGGAAGCCACACAGCCACATCTGCACCCTTCCTCTCCCTGGTGGAAACCTTGTGGCTTTAGTCAGAGGTGGGAAGCAGCACCTCCACACCTGCCTTCTCGGGTTTTTTCCTTTTTGCTGGAGGTGATGGGTGTTGGATGCAGAAGATAGGCCTCCCTTGCTGTGTGAACCCTTGTCTTCTGTGTTAGGTTACGCTTTCACCTGAGGAGGGTCCCAGACAAGCCCACTAGGGAGGTGAGGGTACTGAGGGTCAGATAGAAGGTAACTATCTGGGAGGAACACACCCCCTCTGAAACACATACACCTGTCCTGTCCTTCCCCCACCCCAGCTGTGAACAGTACTCACAGGGTGATCAAATTTCCCAGCTCTGCCAGCCTCTGCTGGTGCTCCTGGTCCATCTGGTCTCCTAGTCCTCCCCAGTCACCCAGAAGCATCTAGGCTGGAAGTAGGTGCCGGAACCAGCCAGCAACGAAAGGAAGTCCTGATTTAGGGGGTGAGGATGGAAAAATAAAGACATGACAAAGGATGGGGTCGGGAGGTCTGCAGCTCAAGACTGCAGCCCCGTTTATTTTTAACTCTCCTTATTTATACTATTAGAAGTCAAGAGGTAACCTAAGGTCACCATAGTGCAGAAAAGCAAGAAAAGTCTTTAAGAAAAACAAGGCTGCAGAAAGAAACAAGAGAAGGTCAACTGCTAGAAAGTAAAGCAAATTCTACAGACATAGCAAGGCAAACCCGGACATCTGGTGTTTTTCTTGAAAGCCAATTCCTTGTACGTGCCTTCAAGTGAGCACAAGGGTCAAGATGACCTTGGAGCTTTACTGTCAGCTCCCAACAAGTAGGGAGTCCATCCATGTATGTAGCCTTTAGGATCCCATCAAATTCCCCAACAACACTCCCACCCAAGGTCAGACAGCCCTCTGGATGCACCATGACCACCTGCTTTGTTTTCTGTCCTGGCTCTGAGGAGTCACCTGTCTCGGCATTCCTTCACACAGTGTCCTGGCGTAGGGTTTTGGTGAATGGGGAGTCAAGGGTGGTTGTTCCCAATGGGAAGGGTTTGGCCCTGGGGAAAGGGAGAGGCAGGGTGGTTCTGTGTTGTTAGAATGGTGTTCCCCTTGGGTGGGAGCCCCTGGTTCTTAAAAGGGAACCCCCATGCTTGAGCTTGTACATTGCCCAGATGAGGAACCAACAAACTCAGGAGAGGCACTGCTCTAAGTCTGTGTGTGTGTGTGTGTGTGTGTGTGTGTGTATGTGTGTGTGTGTGTGTGTGTGTGTGTGTGAGAGAGAGAGAGAGAGAGACAGACAGACAGACAGACAGACAGACAGACAGAGATCATCTTTCTCCTTGTACAGCCTGACTGTGCTTAGGTGAGTGATCAGTTGGCATATTGCAGGTGCTGCATGGTGAGTGTTCTGTGACCAGTTTGTATGTGTGTGTGTGTGTGTGTGTGTGTGTGTGTGTGTGTGTGTGTGTGTGTGTGTGTTGGGAGAGCAGGGAGATGATAGAAATGAAAATATATTTAAGTCACCATATTTAAAAAGAGCAAAAGCATTTTATTTGTGTGTATGTGTGTATTTGTTGTTCTTTTTCATAATGCCCAGTATGAGCCCAGCCACAATTTTTGTTTTCTCCTTCACTGTTTCATGGCTCCTTTGGGGAAGGTTTCAGTATATATTCATTTCCACCTCTTTCCACCTCCCTCTTCCCCTTTCCTGTAGCCCACAGTAGCTGCTGGACCTGCGTGGGTCTCTCCTAGGAGGCCTGTGTGAACTGAGTGGACACCTATCATTCTGTCTTCAGCCAGAAAGCTTGTGAGGCAAGTGGGACCACAGCTCACTCATCCAGCCAGACATTCTGCTCTCATGTGTATAGTTGGAGCTAATTCAAGCGTTGAGAATGTGTCTGCCAAACATAATTAAGGAACAAGATAGGTGGGAGTAGGGCAGGGGGTGTGTAGCTAGGAGTGTCTGGGGAGTGGTGAACGCTGTGACATGGCAAAAGGTTCACCACAACCGAGGATGAGAGGAGAACCTTACCCAGGGCATTGATGGTGTCTGTGGGCATCTGAGAAGGGGGATCTGGGCCCTCACTGGTGGCATGGATTCCCTCCTGGGCCAGTGCATCCATGTGCATTCCTCCCTGGAGTCCTGCAGTCTCCAATCTGTGTCCCACCTGGCCATTTCCAGCTGGGCAGTGGTAGGTAAGTGTGTTTCCCTTCCTGGAGCTTGCTCAATATCAGGCTGTGACAGTTAGCTAGGGCTCTCTGAAAGCCAATTTCTGTAACCTGCTCCAGACTGCCTGGAAGGAAAAGGAGACCGCTGACTTTGGAACCCTTTAAGATTGATTGGGACAAGTGAAATGCCACCTTTTCCAGGTTTTTTTCTTGAAGCTGGCAATTGCCACTAATGCAACTAACAACCAAAAAGAAAATGCCAGAAATGGATGTGTACCTCAAGACATAGACTGGTGGCCTTGAGTAAAAAGGCTCAGGGACAGCACCCAGGCTCTGAGTTCAAGGCCAGGAGTGAGACAAAGAAAGGAAACAGAGAGAGAGGAGGGAAGGACGAAGGGGAAAAAAGGAAAGGAAGGAAGAAGAGAGCATGCGAGCCTTGGTTTGGAGTCCCTGGATCAAAGGAGCCAACCATTCACAATCTCTGTGAGTAACATTTCAGAGCCTAAAGCCAGTATGTAGGACTAAGCCACTGAGCCTTCAGCAACTTCATGACATCTATGAGCTCTGTGGAAACCAACAGCAGGGGGAAGCAGCCTCGGGGAGACACTAGGGCTCAGGGTGGGTCACCAGGTTTCAGTCATCTGGGCCCCAGCAAGTTTATTTTCTGGTCAGATAATAAGAAAGTGTCTAAGGGCTAGGGAGGTGTTGGGTGTTGGGGTGAGGGAGTGTCAAGGGCAGGGCAAAGGATAAGCAGGAAGATGAAAAGGGAGGACGATCCCAGGTCAGGTGTGTCAGGACATTGGGGCCATGACCTTGCAAGACAACATAGACCACCAGTTATACAGTCTTTGACCCAGCCACACTTCTATTAAGAGTCCTAGCACCTTGGGTTCACCATTGACTGCCTGGCTGTCGTCCACTTCAGGGTGCCTGTGGAGTACATCCTTGGGGACTGGGACTTTCGATGGCTCAATCTGAAGATGACACCTCCGGTGTTCATTCCTACACCAGAGACAGGGGTAAGTGGACCACTGGCACAGGACAGCCAGGGAATGAGGACAGAAGTCAGGACCTGAGTTACTTCGAGGCTTCCTCTAGGGGCCGTAAGGACCACGTGTCTGCCACTCTCAGAGGCAGAGGTGGGTCTCTTTGCTGGCTCAGACTTTAGTCTATATGGCAGATCTGGGATTCATAGAGGGCTGACTGAAGGTGGGGCAGGGTTGGGTAGAGGCTGGTGGGAAAACAAAAGGCAATGGGGTCTGAGCAGGGTTGTTTCTTTGAGGAAATTCACAACCAAAGAACATTGCTGCGATGGATCAGCCCTTTTCTCCTTCCTGAAAGAGAGGGACCTAGAGCCCTCCAGTCTGAGTCCCTTGGCTGAGAAATCCTTTCATATTCACATCCTGTGGTTGGATAACTAGAACTCATCTTGCTGCTCAGTGTCAAGGCAGGACAGTGAGAGATCCTGAGTCGTTGATAAGATCAGGGGATCCTCAGTGTGAGATTGTACTTGAACGTCCTAACTTGGTGCATGGTCAGTCCCATCTAAGACTGCCATGATGTAGGACATAGAATATAGAGAATCAGAGCAGGATGGGGTCTGTTCTGGGAGGCTTGAGTATTTTGTGTGGGCTTTGAGCTCCCGTGTGCCCACCTGCTTTCCTTTCTTGGGTGGGTCTTTGCGAGAAAAAACTTGAAACTAGGGATTGGGTCTTGTCCCTTGTCTTTGATGCTCAAAGGTAGTACTCTACCATTTGAACAAAAGCTCCACTTCCAAATTTTTTGGGTGTTTAATTGGAGATAAAGAGTTCTCATGGACTTTGTTGCCAAGGGTGGCATCCAACTGCAGTCCTCAGATCTCAGTTTTCTGAGGGGATAGAATGAAAGGGATGGAAAAGTATCTTTGGCCGGGTGCCAGTATCTCATGGCTGTCATCCTAGGTACTCAGGAGATGAGATCTGAGTATCACAGTTCAAAGCTATCAAAAAAGACCTTGAGACTCTTATCTCCAACGAGCCACCAGAAAACTGGAAGTGGTGCTGTGGCTCAAGTAGTAGAGTGCTTGCCTTGAGCTGAAGAGCTCAGGGACAGCACCCAGGCCCAGAGTTCAAGCCCCACAATGGAAAAAAAGAAAAAAAAGCAAAAAATCTATGCCTGCAAAGGATGGTAGAGGTGTGTGGGGTGGGAGTGTGGGGGTGCTGTGGTTGGGAGACCAGGCTTCACTGTACAGACATTTCCTCCCCAATTTTTCCCCAGTTTGAAGCCAAAGCTTCAAGAGGACATGGCCTGTGGCAGGCAGGGAGTGGGCGAATGGGTGCAGTGGTGGGATTGTTGTGTCTGTATTCTCTCCATTGAAGGATGGATTTGGATGCTGGGTGACAAAGTCTGATATGAAGGGTTGCAAGAAGTTTGTAGCCTGATGAAGTTGGGTTTCCTCTGGGTATGCGAAGGTGGCTGAAGCCTAAAGCCGCTGGTGGCTCACAACTGTCATCCTAGCTACTCAGAAGGCTGAGATATGAAGACCATGGTTCCAAGCCAGCTTGTACAGAAAAGTCTGTGAGACTTGAAGGCCAATGGAACACCAGAGAACAGGAATTGATGCTGTGGCTCAAGTGGGAGAGTGAACACCTGAAGATCTAAGGGACAGTGCCCTGGCCCAGAGTTCAAACGCCATGACCAGCTACAAGAAAAGAAGGGGCTAAGTTTTCTGCACAGCGGTGTGTACAGTTGGAACTGCCATGCTGGACTATGAGACATTCCAGATATGTGAGAGGCTTACTGGTTCGTCTATAGTAGGTCTGATGAGGGTAGTGCCAACTTCTTGAGGGTGGGATGTGATCCTAATGGAGAGAGTTCATGGTTCTGTTCTCAGGAACTGTTGAAGCCTTGGGCTGGGCTGTCCATGTGTGTGTGTGTGTGTGTGTGTGTGTGTGTGTGTGTGTTGGTGTGTGTATGTGTGTGGGTGTGTGGGTGTGTAGGTGTGTCTGTCTGTCTGTGTCTGTATCTGTGTCTGTGTATGTTTGGAGGTAGAAGACCTGGAGCTTGAACTCATGGCCTAGGTGCTGTTCCTGAGCTTCTGTGCTCAAAGCTATTGCTCTGCCACTTGACCCACAGCTCCACCTCTGGCTTTTTGGTGGTTCGCTGTAGATAAGAGCCTCACAGATTTTCTGGCATGGGCTGGCTTTCAACCGTGATCCTCAAACCTCAGCCTCCTGAGTAGCAAGGAAGACAAACATGAACCACCCCTATTGGGTGTGTTTGTGTGTGTGTGTGTGTGTTTGTATGTGTGTATGTGTGTGTAGAGTGGGCTGTAACAAGGACTGCTGGACCCTTTGGTAACTTCTGACTGCTTTTTTTGGGGGAGGTACATGGGCTTTGTGGCTGAGGTCTGGGGACCTGGAAGGGTGAGATGCTTGATGGGGACTCAGTACCGTTAAATTATAAGACCAAGGGATCTGTGTGCCCTGGAGCTATCTACTCCCTTGGGCCTGGTTGGTGGCAGAGGGAGCTTGAAGGACGTGGGGGTTATGCCCACAGGGGGTGGTTCCCCAGTGGGACAGAGAGCATGGCCAGCACTTAGTAAGGATGAGAGCCCTGTTAGTATGGAGCGCACTGTTATGGGTCAGTCTTTGGGTCTTCTCATCATGATGTCTGATGGGCGAGGCCAACCCTATTTTTAATATTGACCCGTGATCTTCAGATGTCAGCCTCCTGAGTAGCTAGGATTATAGGCATGAGCCTCTGGCACCCAGCCTCTGATTCTTTTTGGTATATTAGGGTTTGAATTCAAGGCTTAAGGTCTTCTACCGTTTGAGCAAAGACTTTCTGTCTTGGGCATTTCCAAGATAGAGAATATATGCTCAGCCTGGTCTGGATCAGGATTCCCCAATGTTACCTTTCTGGCCACACCCTGTTTATAAGAAAGTGAGTTCACTCCATGTCTATTTCGCTTTGCTGGGTTGTTTCGTTTCAGCGAGTGGAGGTGGTGTGAAGAGGAAAGACCCCAGAACTGACACCTCCTGGGGGACCATTGTTCTTGTGACAGAGCCAAGTTATTACTGTGTATGAAGAAGAAGCTGCCATCAGACTAACCTGGAACAATGCTCAAAGGTACGTAGGCTGTTGAAATATCAAACCCACCCATGTCTGCTTCCCACACACAACAAGGGGGGAGTGCAGCGCAGGTGGTCCAGCACTGACCCTAGGTGATTATAAATGGATGGTGGTGGTCAGGTGCCGGTGGTTCCCGCACATCCTCCTGGCTATTGGGGAAGCTGAGGTCTGATGGACATGACTCAAAGCCAGCCCAGGCAGGAGAGTCTGTGAAATTCTTCCATAAACGAACAACCCTCCCCCCCACAAAAAAAAAGGCCAGATGTGGTGCTGTGGCTCAAGTGGATAGAGCCTCAGCCTTGAGTAAAAGAAGCTCAGAGATGACAACCAGGCCCTGAATCCAAGCGCTAGGACTCACAAAAAAAGTAATGAAATAAATGAATTGTGGCACCTGTTATCTTACTACCAAAAGGGATGGATTCAGTCTTCTCTCTGGTTCTTATAGCCAAAGGTAATGGGCTTCTCTTGATGTTCCTCTAAACCTCTCCTTCTCTCCATTTTCTTTCCAGGCTTCAGTTGCAGGATAGAATTCAGATCATTCCACTCGATATGACCTTATGTACCCTCCCCTAACCACCTTCCTTGTGGTGGGGATCCTGGATATACTCACCTTTGGGAGGATGAGGCACCGAAGAGATAGGGTAGGTATCCCGAAACTTACACATACACCAACACACACACACACACACACACACACACACACACACAAACACACTCACACACATTCACCCAGGCAAACTCAGACTAGCCTTTTCCAAAGACATTTTATCCCTTTGGATTATTAACTGACCTAAGAGAGGAACTTGATTTCCTGTAACTGAGTATTTAAACTAGGGCTTGCTAGTTGACATTAAATAAACAGAAGCTCAAAAGAAAGGCTCTGGTGCCTATCACCTCTGGCTCAGGCTCACACCTGAAATCCTGGCTACTTGGGAGGCAGACATCTGAGGATCAAAGATTGAAGCCAGCCATAAGCTGGAAAGCTGGTGAGATTATCTCCATGGAGCCACCAAAAAGTCAGAAGTGGAGCTTTGGCTCAAGTGGTAGAGTACCAGCCTTGAGCACAAAAACTCAGAGAGACAGCCCCCAGATCCTCAGTTCAAGCCCACACAAAGAAATGGACCCATCTTGTTGCCCCAGACTGCCTCGGCCTCGAGTGGCCTCTCATGGAGTGTGATATAGCACCAGTCCCTGGGTAGTGTATCAGAGCCTTCAGAAATTGGCTGGTGGAAGCCAGGCCTTCCCCTTCGTGTGCTCTCAACCCACACCAGCAGGAAGGCAGAGCATGACAAGGCCAACAGCCTGCAGAGCAGAGAAGACCCCCACTCTGCCAGGGTGATTGGAGCAGGCTTCTTAGAAGCAGCACTTAAAAAGGGGTCTTGCTTAACAAGGAGGATCTGACAGGAAGCACAGAGAGTTAAGATGCTATACATAAAGGACAAGATAGAGGAGTGTGTTCATTTCCAGCCAGGGCTGCTGCTGAGAAACTCGGTACAGATGTGCAAGACTGTCCTGAGACAGGCCCGAGGGGTTACAGAAGAACAGCTATCCAGGGTTGGAATTGTGTCTTAGCAGTGGTGGGCTTGCCTAGCACACAGGAAAACCTGGGTTCGATTCCTAGGTCCTGCATACACAGAAAAAGCTAGAAGTAGCACCGTGTCTCAGGTATAAGAGCCCTCGCCTTGAGCAAAAGAAGCCTGGGTACAGTGCCGGGCACCAAAGTAAAGCCCCAGGACTATCAACATAAAACAGCACTCTGAGGGACCTTGGTGACAGCTGGATGGCTATGCCCTGTAGCTCTTAGTAGATCCATCCATTTTTTGTGTGTCTCCTTCTTTGACAGAGGGGAGCTGGACACACCTTCTGCCCTGGCACCCCTTGGACCCAGTTATCAACAACCCTCTCATCATCTTCCACCAGGAAATTGAGCAGCTGGCCCCAGAAATCCTCAAATACCAGTTGGGTGGGGAGGGGGGGATAAAGGGCAGGCCCTAGAATTCCTAGTTGGTCTGATCTGCCCCAGATGACCAGGCCATCCAGAGGAGGCAGAGGGGAGCTTAGAGAGAGGTATTGATGTAGAAGGGACCCTTTAATGCCTATGGCCCTACCCAGATTCTGAGCCTCTCCTTTGCTGTCCCTGAAGGATCTAGAGGAGTGACCAGTTGGTAGTGTCTAGAGGGGGACTAGTTGGAAATTCTACAGAACGAAACACCATAAACCATGTGCCAATAGCTCATGCCTCTCATTCTGGCTACTAGGGAGGCTGAGATCCAGAGGATCTTGTTTCCCCAGCACAGGCAGGAAAGTCCCATGACCGTCTCATCTCCAATCTGTAACCAGGAGTGACACCATGGCTCAAATGGTAGAGCACTGGCCTTGAGCAAAATTCATCATCAGGGACAGTACCCAAATCCTGAGTTCAAGCTCCTCAACCAAAAAAAAAAAAATAACAAGAAAGAAAGACACCCCTTGCCTGCAAGAGATGGTGAAGGAGTGGGGTTGCTATGATTGGGAGACCAGCTGCTGGACTTAGTGTACAGACAGTTCTAAGAATTCCCCAGTTTTGCCCGTGTAAAGTTACACCATGGTGGGCGTTGCCTTACCAAGAACTCCAGAAGTCGTGGCCTTTCTTAGGCAGGGAGTGGGTGAATGGGAACAGGAGGGGGAGGGTAGTGTCAATTATATTCTCTCCATCCATGGAAGAAAATTTTTGCATGCTGGTGTCAAAGTTTGAAGTGAAGGGTTGCATGTGGTTTGTGGCCTGACAAGTTGGGTTTCCCCTGGGTGTAAGAAGTTCGCTGAAACCAGGTGCTGCCAGTGGCTCACAACTGTCATCCCAGGTACTCAGGAGACTGAGATCTGAGGATTGCGTTTCAAATCCAGCTTGGGCAGGAAAATCTGTGAGACTTTATCTCCAGTGAACCACCAGAAAACTGGAAGTGGCGCTGTGGCTTCAGTGGTAGAGCATGCACCTTCAAATGAAGAGCTGAAGAACTGTGTAAAAGTCCAAAGTTCAAACCCCATGACCAACAACCAAAAATAAGGTAGGTGCGTTTACTACATATTGGTGTGTAGAGCAGGAAATGGCATGCTGTGTCATGAGCCATTCCAGACATGTGAGAGGCTCTCAGTTTTGTCTACAGTTGGTCTGAGGATGGCAGTGCCATCTTCTCAAGGGTTGGGATGTTCAGGTGCTCAGGAACTGCTGAGGCCTTGGGCTACTCATGTGGTGTGTGTGTGTGTGTGTGTGTGTGTGTGTATTTTTCCTTCATCTTTCTCTGTCCCCTTCCTGGGTTCCTGTCTGCCTCTCTCTGACCTCAGATGGTGCCCCTACTCTGCAGCAACCTTGCCTTTAGCCCCCTATCAGGGTCTACAATATGTCTTAAATTGCCAGAGACTTGCATATTCCAGCTTTTCTTTGGGACCCAAGTCCAGTTGTCCATATCTTTGGCAACCTCCAGGGGATTCTGGGTTAGCAGGGCTGGCTGGCACAGGTTCTCCCCTGCCACAGGGTAGGGGGGGGGCGGGGGTTCAGTCATGCAATGTCCTGTCCTTTTCCTCTGCTGGGCCTCTGGCTTCATGTCCCTCCCTGGAGGCAAGCAGTGGAGTGGGGGAAAGGTGGTTGCCAGTGGCTCTGGCCAACTCGAACCTGATAGCTGACTGAAAGCTAGCCAAGCAAGGAGGATCCAGGGCTACATGTGA
This sequence comes from Dipodomys spectabilis, assembly GCF_019054845.1. Taxonomy (NCBI): domain Eukaryota; kingdom Metazoa; phylum Chordata; class Mammalia; order Rodentia; family Heteromyidae; genus Dipodomys; species Dipodomys spectabilis. The sequence goes on along the minus strand of NW_024871111.1, from coordinate 4,545 downwards.
GGTGAGGCCAAGGTGGCTTGGAAGTATCCGTCGGTGTCTAGGAAATGTCAATGTACTTTACCACAGGAAAGTCTGTCTTTTGGCCCCAGCTGGGCCTCTGTAGGTCCTTTAGACAATTCCAGATGCCAGATGCCCAGAATACAGAGGCACAGACTTTAGATTCCTGGGCCAGGGAACTGGGGGATGAGAGACTGGTATGGCCAATACCTCAATGTTCTGGGGCATTGGCCTTGATGTTGCGATGCCTCTCTTGTGTATGTTCACTTCTTAATCCAGTGCTGGCCACACACTGGCCACTTGTGGAAGTGCTGTGGAAGTGGCAGGAGCGGAAGTGAGATATAGGATGACCAAAATCTGGATTTATGGTCTGTGGGGATGAGGATGGAAAGGGTGTCCATTAAGAAAAAAACATCTCAGAGCTGGAACTCAGGGCCTAGCCACTGTCACTCAGCTAACACTCTACCACTTGAGCCACAGCTCACCTTTCATCTTTTTTAGTAGTTTAGTGGAGAGAAGAGTCTCATGGACTTTCCTGCCAGGGCTGGCTTCAAGTTGCCATCGTAAGAGCTCATTCTCTTGAGTAGCTGGGATTGATGGTATGAGCCATTGGCAACTGCTAAGGATGTTACCGTGTGTACGTGCATGTTTGTGCACGTGTGTGTGTGTGTGTGTGTGTGTTTACGAATCTTGAACTCAGAGCCTAGGTGGTATCCTTTAGCTTTTTCGCACAAGGTTGGTGCTGTACCACTTGAAATATGGTAACTCCGCTTCCCAGCTTTTTGGTGATTCATTGGAGAGAAGAGTACCCAGGCTAGCTTTGAATCTTGATTGATCCTCAGGTGTCACTCGAGTAGCTAGGATTAAAGGCATAAGCCACTGGCATCTAGGTACAAGAATGTCTTCTCATACTCTCTTCTGTTCTAACACATTGTCTACTTGCTCTGGCCTAGATCCTCTGACCTTCATATCAGCTCCCAGAAGCCGCTGACTGTGTGGAGAACATAAAGCTCAAACTTGATCCTATTTCTTTGTCCTCAGGGGAGGGAATGTTTCCTCTGAAGCCTGGGGTAGAAGGGGTAGCTGCAGATGGGTTCTGGGCTGGGAGAGAGGTACTCTGTTTTAGCCAAGAAGGGAGGTGTGGCCAGATGCCAATAGCTGAAGCTGTCCTATTCCTAGCTCCTGGGGAGGCTGAGATGTGAGGATTACCATGCAGAGCCAGTCTAGCTAAAAGAGTCTGTGAGACTCTCTTCTGCAAATAACCAACCAAAAGCTGTAAGAAAAGCTCTGGCTCAAGTGGTAGAGTGGTAGCCTTGAATGAAAAAACTGAGGGACAGAGCCCAGGCCCTGAGTTTAAGCCCTAGCAAGAAGATGCATGGGTGCCCGTGCATGCACACACATGCTCACACACAAACACACACACACACACACACACACACACACACACACACATCCCCCCCCCCCACGCACAAAGAGGAAGGTGGTAATGATGAGCTGAGCTAGAACTGGGGACAGTCCTGAGGCATAGTCACAGTAAACTCTCAAGGCAGATCAAGTGGTTTCTCCCTAAGTCCTTCTTGGGCTGAGTGGGTCTGGGCCATGGCAGTAAGTTCCATGGTTCTCTGCCCCTCCATCCGTGCATGGTGCCATAGGACCGAGGGAAGGACACTATGGGTGCTCCTTTGTAGTCAGTCCACAATTGCAAACTTTTATCTATCCCCAAGCACTGGAGAGGAAAGCAGGGCACCAAGCCCTGGGACTCCTGGCATAGCGACTGCTACAAGCATCAGCCAGCTGGCTGTGGATTCCTGAGCCTACAAGTCTGTCACGAGCCCAACTAAACACCTGCCCAAAGTGTGCCTATAGATTCGCACTCTTGTGATACCCACGTGAGTGGGCATTACCTGCTATGCCATCTTGTAGCTCCTGCCCCTCCTGGCCCAGAACTATGATCTGAGATGTCAGTTTACTGCTCAGATGCACACTGCACCCATGACTGATGCCATTCTGATGACCCGGTTGATAACCTCCATGCCCCAAGGCTGGACCATTCTCTGATACTCTGGCCTATTCCATACACAAAGGCCGCCAAAGAGGCTGCTCTGGAGACACCTAGACATTGGGTGACCCGACCCTCAGGGGCCCATTGGAAAGTAGTCTGCCTAGAACCACAGAGTGAGGTCCAAGCAGGTGTTGGTCATGGGGCCCGAACTCTGGGCCTGGAGACTGTCCCTCAGCTCTTCAGCTTACCACTTGAGCCACAGAGCTTCTTCTGGTTTTCTGTTGGTACCTTGGAGATCAGAGTCTCCGGGATTTTCTTGCCTGGGCTGGCTTTGAACCACGATCCTCAGATCTCAGCCTCCTGAGGACCTAGGAGGACATGTGTGAGCCACATGCGCTTAGCTGATCTGGCCTTTCACCACAGTGGGCTAGGAGCTTCTGAAAGCTTTTCTTTATTTTTTTCTCTACCAGTACTGGGGCTTGAACTCAGAATCTGGGCCCTGGTCTCTTAATTTTTTCTCAAGTCTGGCACTTTACCACTTGAGCCACATTTCCATTTCTGGCTTTTGGTAGTTCATTGGCAAGAAAAGAGTCCCACTACCTTTCTTCCCCTGAGCTGGCTTTGACCCACGATATCTGATCTCAGTCTCCTGAGTAGCTAGGATTTACAGGGGTTAAGCCACTGGTGACATTGGGCTAGAAACTTTTGTTAAAGAAGAGTTCTTCCCTGCATTTGCCCTGACTCCTCCATGCAAAGGAGGCCTCTAAGGGTCAGGAGCTGTTAAAAATAAGCTTCCAGCCACTGGAAATGGCTGGGGTCCGTGGTGAAAAGCCAGGCTAATATTTCCCCTGGGCCCCATTCTGGGACCCCACCCTCTGCCCTACCTGTGACTCAAGTACAAGCTTGACCCAGTCTTGAATGTCCTGCCAGACTTGTCTGAAGCCACAGAACCTTCATTCCACCCACACCACCTGCTCTAAACCACACCTCAGGAACTTTACCCATGCTGTACCTTCTGTCTGAGGATCTCTGTCTTGTTCCACATCTTAGAACTCCTGTGGAATTTTGGCACTGGTTATATCACCTCCTGGAGCAAGTCTTTCCTTCCCTTTTCCCTCTTTTTTTTAATATTGAATTGCTACTGATGGAACTTGTGAAGACTGACTGGCAAATGGTCTATCTTGGTGTGTGTTTGTGTCAGTCTGGGGGTTTGAATTCATGGCCTTGACAGTATCCCTGAGATTTGTGCTCAAGGATAGCACTCTAGTACTTGAACCACAGTTATACTTCTGCCTTTTTGGGTGTTTAATTGGAGAAAAGTGTCTCATATAGTCTTTCCTACTTGTAATTTTGACCCTCAGATCTCAGCCTCCTGAGTAGCTAAGATTACAGGACACCTGACCTCTACCTCTTACTTCTATCCTCGGCCCTCCTCTGAGTCCTAGAAGAATATGTCTCACCAGGGTCCGGTTTTTGCCAGTCTTGGGGCTTAAACTCAAGGTCTGGGCATGTTCTTGAGCTTCTTTTGCTCAAGGCTAGTACTCTATCACTTAAGTCACAGTGCCAATTTTGGCTTTTTCTTTTTCTGTGGCACTGAGGAATTGAACCTAATCATGGAAGGGTGCTAGTTAAAGTTACATAAAACATGAATTATAATGTGAATGAAATTCATGGTTCCATTACTTGCTCTAAGAAAACAATTATGCCTTTTGTTTTCAATTATATTTCTTTGAGAATGTGTAACATTCATAGATTTCACTGTTAAAATTGGTAACAATTATATTATATCAAGTTGATTCAAACTTGTATTTGAAAATTGCACACTTAACACAAATATACTTCCACTTTCTTTAACACATAATAAAAATAACAGTATAGCAAAGCTTGGTGTTAGCCGTTCATTTGTAGAATCCTAGAAACTCAGGAGGCTAAGACCTGAATATTTTAGTTAAATGTCAGTGCAAACAGACAAAAAGGTGAAAAATTATCTCCAATTATCCAGTAAGGTGAGGATGTGGCTCAAGGAATAGAGTGTCATCAGCCATCAGCAAAAAATGTAAGGGAGACCATTAAACATTGAGTTCAAGCCCTAAATATGGCACATACACATAAGACAACAACAAAAAAGTAGGATGAGCATCAATAATGAAGACAAAATAGGAAAGATCATGAGAAATGTGTAAACATCTTGCAGACAGAAATCATTTGACAGAATTTTGATTCATGAGAGGGAAAAGTCACAGACTCATTTGTACAATCTTATTGTAGTCATTTGTGTTGAAACTTGGCTATGGGTAACTTGTGAAAGAACAGACTAGACTACCTGACAGTGCAGACATTGCCTGTGACTATGCACCATCCCACTCTGCAAAAATCTAAAATAGTGCTTGTTAATTTAAAAAAAAAAAAAAAACCACGTTAGAGACTGGTCCACACAGACTGGGGTCCTTATTTTTAGGCTTCAGACCAGTGCTTTTGTTGATAAACAGTCATATTTTATGCCTCTTCCTTTGTGCAGCTATACCTTACTTAGCTGGCACCAACCC